>NC_092771.1:77554051-78175437 GCF_047496795.1 Chiloscyllium punctatum | reverse complement strand
TTCTGTCTGTGCACCATCCTCTGCGGATAACGTTGCCCCTCAGCTCCCTCTTTAAATCTTTGCACTCTCACCTCCAGTTTGTACCCTCGAGTTTTGGACTCCCTTACCCTTGGCTATTCACCATTCTTAAGCCCAATCCTTGTGGCACTCCACAGGTCACAGGCCTCCAGTCTGATAAGCAACCCTCTACCACCACCTTCTGTCTTCTAGCTTTGAGCCAGCTCTGTATTCAAATGGATAGTTCTCCCTGTATTCCAGCAGATAGAACCTTGCTAATAAGTCTCCCATGGAGAAACTTGTTGAATGCCTTACTGAACTCCATATAGATCACATCTACTGCTCAGACCTCATCAATCCTTTTATTACTTCTTCAAAAACCTCAATCAAGTATGTGAGACATGGTCTCCAACGCGCAAAGCCATGTTGACAATCCCCAATCAGTCCTTGCCTTTCCAAATAGATGTACATCCTGTCCCTCAGGATTCCCTTCAACAACTTGCACACGGCCGACGTCAGACTCACTGGTCCATAGTTCTCTGGCTTGTCCTTACCACCCTTCTTAAACAGTGGCACCACATTAGCCGACTCCAGTCTTCGGGCACCTCACCTGTGACAATCCAAGATACAAATATCTCAGCAAGAGGCCCAGTAATCACTTCTCTAGCTTCCCACAGAGTTCGAGGGTACACCTGATCAGGTCCTGGGAATTTATCCCTCTTTATGCATTACAAGAGATCCAACACTTGCTCCTCTGTGATATGGACATTTTGCAAGGTGTTGCCATCTATTTCTCTACATTCTATATCTTCCATCTCCTTTCCACAATAAAAACTGATGTAAAATACTCGTTTCGTGTCTCTGTCTTTTAAACGTTGTAATTGTACCCACATACACCCCTTCCTCAGGAAGTTCATTCCACAATCAAAATACCCTGTGTGTAACAATTTCCCCCCATGTCTTTTATTTTTAACATCTTTCTCTTTTAACCTTAAAAATGTGGTCCCTCCCCAGGTATCCCTCATCCTGGTGAAAAGGCAACTACCATTAAATCGATCTATATACCTCATTTTAAAAATAAACATTTATAACATCACGTCTCAACCTCCAGACTCCAGTGAAAAAAGACGCAGTCTATCCAGCCATTTTTCAGAACTGAAGCCTTCCATGTCCAGCAACGTCCTGGTAAATCTCTTCTGAACCCCCTGCAGCTTAATAATATCCTCCACATAACTGGGCGACCAGAACTGGATGGAGTATTTCAGAACAGGCCTTACAAATGTCTGTGCAATCTCAACATGACTTCGCAAATCCTCCACTCAATGGACTGAGCCATAGTCAGGCATGCCAAGCACTGTCTTATCCATCCTGTGATGCAAGCTTCAAGAATTATGTACCTGAACCCGGAGGTCGCTCTGCTCTAAAACACTAACCGAGGCCCGAACATTAATTGTATAAGCTCTACCCTTGTGTGTTTTACCAAGTGCACTAGATTGCATTTGTTCAGATTGAATTCCATCTACAGTTTTTCAGCCCATTCACTTGTAATCTAAACAAACCTCCTTCACTGTCCTTCACCAGGACCCTCCACCTTCCAGCCCATCACACTTGGCTATCAATGGTACAAATACCTTTGCTCGCAGCTCCACAATTTCTTCCCTCGCATCGCACAATGTCATGTGATACACTTAATCAGGTACTGGGGCTTTCCATACCTTTGTGTTTTCAAACCTCCAGCACCACCTCTTCTATAACATGCACCCTTTTCAACTCACAGAGATGTACAGCATGGAAACAGACCCTTCGGTCCAACTCGTCCATGCTGACCAGAAGACGTAAATAAATCCATCCCATTTACTAGCGTTTCGCCCATGTACCTCTAAACCCTTATTATCCATAAACCCATCCAGATAGCTCTTAAATGTTGTCATAGTATCAGTATCTGTTACTTTCTCTCTCAGATCATTCCACACACACATAAAAAAGCTGTCCATCCAGTCCCTTTTAAACCTTTCCCCTTTAACCTTAAACCTGTGCACTCCAGATTTGGACTCCCCGACCCCTGGGAAAAGACTATGAATGTTTACCCTATCCATACCCCTCATGTTTTATAAACCTCTGTACGGTCACCCCTCAGTCTCCGATGCTCCAGTGAAAATAACCCCAGCTTATACAGCAACAACCCTGGCAACATCTTGTAAAACTTTTACTGAGCCCTTTCAAGTTTCACAACATCCTTATGGCAGGGAGACTGGAATTTCATGGGGTTTTGTACACTACATTGGTTTTGCTCATGCTGGGTATCGGGTCCTTCGTGCTGTGAGTTGTTGTCTGAGAGTGGCTATTGATTTGTGTGCTATTATGAGTCCGAGTGGTCGGAGTATTCTGGCTGTCAGTTCAGAAATGTTTTTGATGTATGATAGTGTGGCTAGTCTTATGTGTTGTGGCATGTCCTCGTTCCGTTGTCTTTCCCTTAGTCATCTGTTGATGAAATTCCGTGGGCATCCGTTTTTTGCGAATACATTGTATCGGTGTTCTTCTTCCTCTTTTTGCAGTTCTGGTGTGCTGCAGTGTGTTGTGGCCCTTTTGAACAGTGTCTTGATGCAAATTCTTTTGTGTGTGTTGGGGTGGTTGCTTTCGTAGTTCAGGACTTGCAAGGACTGCACAAAACACTACATTGGACAAACAGGAAGACAACTAACGATCTGCATCCATGAACACCAACTAGCCACCAAATGACAAAACCAGCTATTCTTTCGTAGCCACACACGCAGAAAACAAGCAAAATGAGTTAGACTGGGACAACACTACTATTCTAGAACAAGCCAAACAGAGAGCAGCCAGGGAATTCCTCGAGTTATGGTACTCATCCACATATTCAATCAATAAGCACATCGACCTGGACCCAATATACCAGCCACTGCAACTGACAGCTGGAACTGACAACCAGAAGCGGCAGGTACAAATCACTATAAATGCCGGAGGAAAGATCACAGAAGCGCTTCACAAGGGGCTCCCAAGCACTGAGGATGTCACCTCGACAGGGGACGAAACGTCTGCAACACAAATTCCCAGCTCGGCGAACAGAACCACAACAACGAGCACCCGAGCTACAAATCTTCTCACAAACTTTGACCATGCTTTTAGCCGACTTTAAGATAAAACTAACCGACATACCTTAATTTTACTTTCTTCAATCTGCCTATGCAAGAGTCACTTGACTGTCCCTAATGTATGTGATTCGACTACCACCTCTGGCAGTGCATTCCACCCAACCACCACTCTCTGTGTAAAATAAAACTGCCTTTAACATCTCCAAAAACCTTTCTCCAAACATCTTAGAATTGTGCTCGCCTCATGACAATGATTTCCGCCCTGGGAAGAGGTTTTTGGCTATTTACTGTGTCTGTAACTCTCACCAGCTAATTCTCCTCTATCAAGTTACCTCTCATCCTTCTTGACTCCAATGAGAAAAGCCATAGCTCCCTCAAACTTTCTTCACAAGACAAGCCCTCTCGTCCAGGTAGCATCCTGGCAAATCTCCGCTGCACTCACTCTAAAGCTTCCACATCCTTTGTATAATGAGGCGACCAGAACATTTCAAATGTGGTCTCACCAGAACTTTATAGACCTGCAGCATAATCTCCCGGCTCTTAAACTCAGACCTGCTGCGAATGAAAACCAACACACCATACGCCTTCTTAACAACCCTATCAACTTAGGTGGCAACTGAGAGACCTACAGACATGGACCCCAAGATCCGTTTGTTCCTCCACACTGCTACGAATCCAACATTTGACCCAGTAATCTGCATTCAAGCTCGACTTCCAAAATGAATCCCTTCACAAAATAGGAATTTGGAACAGAATCAGGACATTTAGCCCCTCGATCACGGTTGAAAAGTCCTGAAACTGACCCAGTGGTGGTGGTAATATATCAAGGTTGATATATCAAGGTTGCCATTTGATCACGGTTGAAATATTTCTCAGCCACATTCACCTGCCTTCAACAACTGACCATTGATTCCCTTCCTCAAGAAAAACGTACTTATTTCTATCTTAAAGAAACCACTGTGTGTGTGTGTGTGTGTATACGGGCGTGTGCATGTGCTTGTGTGTAAGTGCCCATATCTATATGTATGTCTGTTGTGTGTTTAATGTTTCTGTGTATGTTTGTGTGCATCTCTGTGAAACGATGGCTCTGTAGGTTTGGGGGTAAATTCATTCAAATTGAGATAAACCCCTACTCCCCTCCTCTACCTCTACGTCTGTCCCTGTTAAGGTTATAGTCATACAATGCCATCCTCTGCTGGTCTCCCCATGCCACTGAACAAGTGTCAGTTTTTTTTCTCTCTATCATTGGACATCAAGTACTGTGAATCTCTCACATTGCACGGCTGTTTGGTATTGCAAATCTCTCTGGAGGCGCAGAACAGTTTTGTCTGATACCTTGATATATTACCACCACCACTGGGTCAGTTTCAGGACTTTTCAATTCTTTCTCACTGACACCTTGTAGGGGTGAATTCTAAAATATTTCAATTTAAAGAACATGTAATAAATTCAACGCATCACCTTACAAATGGTTTGGTCTGAATTGCTTGGATGCAGTTGCAGTGGAAATACTCTTTAAGGTGTATTATTCGTTACACTCTGTGTAACGAATAATCTTCAAAGACAAATCGCTTCCACGTTGCAGAGCCAGCGCAGATATTACTCCTCAGAAGCATTCGCCACTCTGAGTGTCCTCAGTACAGTTACGATCCTCCCACACCCAATTCGCACCCAATTGTGTGTTTGTGTATGTCAATGTGAAGATGGTTCTGTCAGTTTGGATGGTGCTATGATCCATCTCCCTCTCCCGACCTCCTAGACTGAATCCCTTCTGGTTTTCTCCCTCCACTGCCATCAATGCAGTAGACTGTGAAAGCCAGCAGAGGTGGACATTGCATCACTTTAAACCGCAGAGGCTGGCAGATCCGCACACGGCACATGGATACCCACATAGACACGCAGATACACACAGATATGAATATAGATGCACAGGTACACATAGAGACTGGTGCAGTCACACAGATTCTAAAGCAGACACACAGAGACAAATGCCGATACACTGATGCACATGCACATGCAGATATACAAGCATCAGTACAGCGACACCACAAACACTGACACACTGATGTTTATACAGACATAGAGAATCTGCCAGTATTTATTTTTCGCGTGGTGACTTCCTCAATATTTCACTCGATCGTGTGGTGTGTATCAATATTTCTGTTGATCCCTAGGGATTCCTCTGCACCCTCACTATAGCTTCTACAACTTTCCTATAACAAGGCGACCATGACTGAACACAATGTTCCAAGTGGCTATTATGACACAGCAATGAACCCGTTTGTTAATTAAACCAAACACCCAGAAAAGCTCACCCTGCCGCATAATCTGTTAAAGTACGAGTGACAGAGAACTCGAAAATTCCACTATTTAAAGGAAAATGATATCAATTTATTCCTTAACTCTGAAAGTGAACATTGAACAACAACTATTCACAGCTCTAAGCTCCCTTTCTCTGAACTGTTTGTTATCTGCCTCCACCTTTATAACAACATACTGTTCCCTTTAAAAAAAAAACTAAATTAAAATTGCATCATTTAATTTCAAATCTTGACAGCGGCTGTCATCTCTAGTGTCCTCTTTCTTTCAGCATTAGATCTCCCTGGGTCGTCTTCAGTCTTTTACTGCAAGAATGTTTCATGCAAAAAACCCATAAATTTAATAGAGAGTGTTTGGCATGGCAGTCTCTGGAGATGACAGTTTACTCTCTAAGTTTCATTATGCCTACCTCTTTATCCCCTCAACATCAAATCATCTCTGGTTCAATGTTGGCAAAACAATAAATTCAAAATCTTTTGGGTTTATTATCCACAAAGATTGGTGGAGTTGTGGATAGTGAGGAGGGTTGTTGTCGGCTGCAAAGGGACTAAGATATGATGCAGAGCTGGGCTGAGGAGTGGCAGATGGAGTTCAACCCTGTCAAGTGTGAGGTTGTCCATTTTGGAAGGACAAATAAAAATGCGGAATACAGGGTTCTTAGTAAGGTGGAGGAGCAGAGGGATCTTGGGTCTATGTTCATAAATCTTTGAAAGTTGCCAATCAGGTGGATAGAGCTTGTAAGAAGGCCTATGGTGTATTAGCGTTCATTAGCAGAGGGATTGAATTCAAGAGTCATGAGGTGATGTTGCAGCTGTACAGAACCTTGGTAAGGCCACATATGGAGTACTTTGTGCAGTTCTGGTAGCCTCACTTTAGGAAAGACGTGGAAGCTTTAGCGAGGGTGCAGAGGAGATTGACCAGGAATTTGCCTGGAATGGAGAATAGGTCATACGAGGATAGGTTGAGAGTGCTCGGTCTTTTCTCCTTGGAAAGGTGAAGGAAGAGGGGTGACTTGAGAGAGGTTTATAAGATGATCAGGAGATTAGATACAGTAGACAGTCAGAGACCTTTTCCCCGGGTAAAACAGAGTGTTACAAGGGGACATAAATTTAAGTTGAAGGGTGGAAGTTATATGGGGGATGTCAGGGGTAGGTTCTTTACCCAGAAAGTGGTGGGGGCATGGAATGCGCTGCCTGTGGGATTGGCAGAGTCAGAATCATTGGTGACCTTTAAGCGACAATTGGATAGGTACATGGATAGGTGCTTAAGGTAGGACAAATGTTCGGCACAACATCGTGGGCCGAAGGGCCTGTTCTGTGCTGTATTGTTCTATGTTCTATATTTTATGTTCTATCCTGAGGCATAGTTTAAACAGATTCATTAAATATGAAAAGTTGTCCAAAGAACAACCGAAACTCAAGGTATCTGTTTAACAGCCAAATGTTACATATTTTCAATTTTCCAGTACATTCTGGAACTGCTAGCTACTCATATGACAGGTGCTTACAAGCTGGATTAGTGGTGCTGGAAGAGCACAGCAGTTCAGGCAGCATCCAACGAGCAGCGAATTCAACGTTTCAGGCAAAAGCCCTTCATCAGAAACGTTGATTTCGCTGCTCGTTGGATGCTGCCTGAACTGCTGTGCTCTTCCAGCACCACTAATCCAGTATTTGATTTTCAGCATCTGCAGTCATTGTTTTTACCGTGCTTACAAGCTGTCAATGCAGAACAGCACTCAACTTCATAGAGCTGCAGCATAACCTGACAGCTCTGAAACCCAGTTCCCCGGCTTGTGAAAGCCAACATACCTTGCGCCTTCTCAACAACCACATCAACTTGGGTGGCAACTTAGTGGATCTGTGGACATGGAACTCAAGATCCTTCTCTTCCTCTACACTACCAAGTATCCGGCCTTTAACCCTGTACTCTGCATGCAAATTTTACCTTCCAAAGTGAATGACTTCACACTTTTCCAGGTTTAACTCGATCTGCCACTCATCATCTCAGTTCTGTCAATGACTTGTTGCAACGTACAACAACCTTCCACACTATCCACAACTCCACCAATCCTCCGTCGGCAAGCTTACTAACTCCCCTCCGAATTTCCCATTCAACTCTCCTAAAAATCACAAAGAGCAGAGTTCCCACAACCGTTCCCTGCAGAACACCCCTGGTCACCCAGCTCCAGGCTGAGTACTTTCTAGCTACCACTACCCTCTGTCTTTTATGGGCCAGCCAGTTCTGTATACAGACAGCCAGATTTCCCTGTACCCATGTCTCCTTACTTTCTGAATGAACCTACAATTGGTAACTTTATCAAATACTTGCTAAAATCCAAATACACCACATCCACTGCTCAACCTTCATCAATGTATTTTTTCACATCCACAAAAAGTTCAGTGAGACTTATGAGGCATGACCTGCTTCTCACAAAGGCATGCTGACTGCCTCTAATTCCTGAAGAAGGGTTTGTGCCCGAAACGTCGATTCTCCTGCTCCTCGGATGCTGCCTGACCTGCTGTGTTTTTATTTTTGCCTCTAAATATACTATGGTTTTCTAAGTAATCATGAATCGTGTCTCTCAAATCCTCTCCAATACTTTGCCCATCACCGGCGAAAGAATGATTGGCCTCTAATTCCCAGGATTATCACTATTTCCTTTCTTGAACAAGGGAATAACATTTGCTAACCTCGTATCATCTGGCACGAATCCAGTGGACAGTGACGACACAAAATCATCGCAAAACACACGCAATCTCTTCTCTCGCTTCCTATAGTGTCCTAGATTTTTTCCCAGCTGGCCAAGAAGATTTGTCTAACCTTGTGATTCTCAAAATGTGTAGCACATCCTCCTGTTCTAGCATATGTTT
The DNA here is from genome assembly GCF_047496795.1 of Chiloscyllium punctatum. NCBI lineage: Eukaryota > Metazoa > Chordata > Chondrichthyes > Orectolobiformes > Hemiscylliidae > Chiloscyllium > Chiloscyllium punctatum. The sequence goes on along the minus strand of NC_092771.1, from coordinate 78,167,138 downwards.
CACGCTGTACCCAAAAACATGAAGGTCCCTCTCAGTACTGAATACTGAAGCATGGCATTCATTAAGGACCTCTCAGAGGTCCTAAATGAATTTTGCTAGAGCTGCGAGGAGAGAAGGAGAGGTGAAGCGAGAGCTGCCTGGAAGGGTGATGTTTTCCGCATTAAAAGGGACTTACCTCGGGAGTCGGGCCTCCATTTGCCGAGAGGTACGAGGGAGGAGTGAAGGACTTCTGGGAAGACATATATTTGTGTGGTTGTGTTACCTGCAGCACTACTCCGGTGGTGCTAACCAAAAGCAAAACACCTGTGCCTCAGATCGGTAAGGTATGAGTATTTTTTTTATTTTCAACAGTTTCTTTGTGAATTTAGAATAGTGAGAATGGAGTTGAGGGCAGTTGAATATTCCTCCTGTAGAATGTGTGAGGTAAGGGTCACCATCAGTGTCCCTGCGGGAAGTGCACCCAACTCCAGCTTTTTGAAAACCGCGTTAGGGAACTGGAGCTGGAGCTGGATTAACTTCGGTTCATTCGGGAGGCAGAGGGGGTTATTGAGAGGAGGTAGTCACTCCTAAGGTACAAGATAATGACAAATGGGTTACAGTCACGGGACCGAAAGGGGACCGACAGGCATGCAGAGATCCCCTGTGACCATTCCCCTCAACAATAAGAATACCGTTTTGGATACTGTAGGGGGAACGACAAACCAGAGGAAAGCAATGGGGTAGAGGGCTCTGGCACAGAGTCTGTCCCTGCTGGTCACAAGTCAAATGGGAAGAGGAGCAGAGTAGTAGTCATTGGGGACTCCATATAAATGGAATAGATAGGAAGTTCTGTGGGGATGAGAGAGACTCACGGTTGGTGTGTTGTCTCCCAGGGCCCAGAGTTTGTGATATCCCTGATCGAGTTTCTGGAAGGGGGATGGGGAGCAGCCCCAAGTCGTGGTCCACATAGGCACCAATAACATAGGTAGGAAAAGAGATGGGGATTTAGGGCAGAAATTCAGGGAGGTAGGTTGGAAGTTTAGAGCTAGGACAAACAGAGTTGTTGGCTGTGGTTTATTGCCCGTGCCACGTGTTAGTGAGGCAATGGTTAGGGAGAGAGAGAAGGTGAACACGTAGCTACAGGGATGGTGCAGGTGGGAGTGTTTTGGATTCTTGGATAATTGGGGCTCTTTCTGGGGTAGGTGAGACCTCTACAAGCAGGGTGGTCTTCATCTGAACCGGACAGTACCAATGTCCTGGGGTGGGACATTCACTAAGGCTATTGGACTGGGTTTAACTAATCCAGCAGGGGAATGGGAACCAAAATTGTAGTTCGAGCATAGAAAAGGTTGAGAGGAGGGAGGTCTAAAATCAAGTTTCAAAGATGCAAGATGGCTTGGTAAGCAAGAGGTAGGTTTGAAGTGTGTCCACTTCAACGCCAGGAGCACCCCGGAATAAAGTGGGTGAACTTGCAGCATGGGTTGGTACATGGGACTTCAATGTTGTGGGCATTTCGGAGACATGGTTAGAGCAGGGAGAGGAATGGTTGTTGCAGATTTTAGAATTTAGATGTTTCAGGAAGAACAAAGAAAATGGTAAAAGAATAGGAGGTGTGGCATTGTTGGTCAAGGACAGTATTACAGTTGCAGAAAGGATGTTTGGGGACTCGTCAACTAAGGTAGTATGGGCTTACGTTAGAAACAGGAAAGAAGAGGTCACCCTGTTGGGAATTTTCTATCGGTCTCCGAATAGTTCCATAGATGTAGGGGAAAGGATAGCAAAGATGATTCTTAACAGGAGTGACAGAGACAGGGTAGTTTTAATGGGGGACTTCAACTTTCGAAATATTGAACGGGAACCCTATAGTACGAGTACGATAGATGGGTCAGTTTTTGTCCAGTGCGTGCAGGAGGTATTCCTGACACAGTATGTCGATAGGCCAACAAGAGTCGAAGCCACATTAGATTTGATACTGGGTAATGAGCCCAGTCTGTTGTTAGACTTGGAAATAGGTGAGCCCCTTGGTGATAGCGATCTCAATTCTGTTATGTTTAATTTAGTGATAGAAAAGGATAGGTGTATAACACTGGGCAAGATTTACAGCTGGTGAAAGGCAAGTACGATGAGATTCGGCAAGGTTTCGGGAGCATATGATGGGGAAGGAAATTGCAGGGGATGAGTACATTATAAATGTGGAGCTTATTCAAGGAAAAGCTACTGTATGTCCGATAGAAGTATGTACCTGTCAGACAGGGAGGAAGCTGTAGAGCGCGGGAGCTGTGCTTTACAAATGAAGTGGTTACCTGTTAGGAAGGAAGATGTGTTGGACATTTTGAACAACTTGAGGATAGACAAGTCCCCCGGGCCTGACGGGATATATCCTAGGATTATGTGGGAAGCAAGAGAGGAAATTGCAGTACCGTTGGCAATGATCTTCTCGTCTTCACTGGCAACTGGGGTGGTACCAGGGGACTGGAGAGTAGCGAATGTTGTGCCCCTGTTCAAAAAAGGGAATAGGGATAACCCCGGGAATTACAGGCCAGTTAGTCTTACTTCTGTGGTAGGCAAAGTAATGGAAAGGGTACTGAGGGATAGGATTTACGAATATCTGGAAAGACACTGCTTGATTAGGGACAGCCAGCACGGATTTGTGAAGGGTAGGTCTTGCCTTACAAGTCTTATTGAATTCTTCGAGGAGGTGACCAAGCATGTGGATGAGGGTAGAGCAGTGGATGTAGTGTACATGGATTTTAGTAAGGCATTTGATAAGGTTCCCCATGGTAGACTTATGCGGAAAGTCAGGAGGCATGGGATAGAGGGAAATTTGGCCAATTGGATAGAAAACTGGCTAACCGGTCGAAGTCAGAGAGTGGTGGTAGATGGTAAATATTCAGCATGGAGTCCAGTTACAAGTGGAGTTCCGCAGGGATCAGTTCTGGGTCCTCTGCTGTTTGTAATTTTTATTAATGACTTAGAGGAGGGAGTCGAAGGGTGGGTCAGTAAATTTGCAGATGATACAAAGATAGGTGGAGTTGTGGACAGTGAGGAGGGCTGTTGTCGGCTGCAGAGGGACTTAGATATGATGCAGAGCTGGGCTGAGGAGTGGCAGATGGAGGTCAACCCTGCCAAGTGTGAGGTTGTCCATTTTGGAAGAACAAATAAGAATGCTGAATACAGGGTTAATGGTAGTGTTCTTGGTCAGGTGGAGGAACAGAGGGATCTTGGGGTCTATGTACATAGATCTTTGAAGGTTGCCACTCAGGTGGATAGGGTTTGTAAGAAGGCCTATGGAGTATTATCGTTCATTAGCAGAGGGATTGAATTCAAGAGTCGTGAGGTGATGTTGCAGCTGTACAGGACTTTGGTTAGGCCACATTTGGAGTACTGTGTGCAGTTCTGGTCGCCTCACTTTAGGAAAGATGTGGAAGCTTTGGAGAGGGTGCAGAGAAGATTTACCAGGATGTTGCCTGGAATGGAGAGTAGGTCGTACGAGGATAGGTTGAGAGTTCTCGGCCTTTTCTCGTTGGAACGGCGAAGGATGAGGGGTGACTTGATCGAGGTTTATAAGATGATCAGAGGAATAGATAGAGTAGACAGTCAGAAACTTTTTCCCCGGGTACAACAGAGTGTTACAAGGGGACATAAATTTAAGGTGAAGGGTGGAAGGTATAGGGGAGATGTCAGGGGTGGGTTCTTTACCCAGAGAGTGGTGGGGGCATGGAATGCGCTGCCCGAGGGAGTGGTAGAGTCAGATTCATTGGCGACCTTTAAGCGGCATTTGGATAGGTACATGGATGGGTGCTTAATCTAGGATAGAAGTTCAGCACAACATCGTGGGCCGAAGGGCCTGTTCTGTGCTGTATTGTTCTATGTTCTAAGTGGCATCTCTGGTCAAGAGGAAGAACGCGGCTTATGTTAGGATGAGATGTGAAGGCTCAGGTAGGGCACTTGAAGGTTACAAGGTAGCCAGGAAAGACCTAAAGAGAGAGCTCAGAAAAGCCAGGAGAGGACATGAGAAGCTTTTGGTAGTTAGGATCAGGGTCAACCTTAATGCTTTCTATAGGTATTTAAGGAATGTAAGAATGACGATAGTAAGATTAGGGCCAATCAAGGAGAGCAGTATGAAGTTGTGTGTGGAGTCAGAGGACATAGGGGAAGCACTAAATGAATATTTTCAACAGTATTCACTCGAGGAAACGACAATTGTTTTCGAGGAGATTACTGAGATAGAGGCTAATAGACTAGGTGTGATTGGGGTTCACAAGGAAGAGGTATTAAAAATCCTGCAGCGTGTGAAAATAGATAAGTCCCTTGGGCCAGAATGGATTTATCCTAGGATCCTCTTGGAAGCCAGGGAGGAGATTGCCGAGCCTTTGGCATATATCTTTAAATCGTCATTGTCTACAGGAATAGTGCCAGAAGACTGGAGGATGGCAAATGTGATTCCCCTGTTCAAGAGGGAGTAGAGACAACCCTGGTAATTATTGACCAGTGAGCCTTACTCCAGTTGTTGGTAAAGTGTTGGAAAAGCTTATAAGAGATAGGATTTATAATCATCTAGTAAAGAATAATTTGATTAGGGATATTCAGCATGGTTTTGTGAAGGGTAGATCGTGCCTCACAAAACTTATTGAGTTCTTTGAGAAAGTGACCAAAAAGGTAGATGAGAGTAAAGTGGTTGATGTGGTGTATATGGATTTCAGCCAGGCTTTCGATAAGGTTCCCCACTGTAGGCTATTGAATAAAATGCGGTGGAATGTGATTGTGGGAGATATAGCAGTTTGGATCAGTAATTGGCTTGCTGAAAGAAAACAGAGGGTGACGGTTGATGGGAAATGTTCATCCTGGGGTCGAGTTACCAGTGGTGTGCCGCAAGCATTGGTGTTGTGTCCACTGCTGTTCGTCATTTTTATAAACGACCTGGATGAGGGCATAGAAGGTTGGTTAGTAAATTTGCAGACGACCGAAGGATGGTGAATTTGTGGATAGTGATGAAGAATGTTTTAGGTTACAGGGAGACACAGATAAGATGCAGAGCTGGGCTGAGTGTTGGCAAATGGCGTTCAATGCGAACTAGTGTGAGGTGAAGTAACCAGAATGCAAAGTACTGGGCTAATGGTATGATTCTTGGGAGTGTAGATGAGCAGAGAGATCTCAGTGTCCAGGTGCACAGATCATTGAAAGTTGCCACCAAGGTTGACAGGCAACTGAAGGCATAGAGTGTCCTAGCTTTTATTAATACAGGGATCGAGTTCCGGAACCATGAAGTTATTCTGCAGCTGTACTAAACTCTGGTGCGGCCGCACTTGGAATATTGTGTACAGTTCTGGTCACTGCATTATAAGAAGGTTGGGGAAGCTTTGGAAAGGGTGCAGAGGACATTTACTAGGATGCTGCCGGGTATGGAGGGAAGGTCTTACGAGGAAAGGCTGAAGGATTGAGGCTGTTTTCGTTAAGGAGAAAAAAGTTGAGACGTGACTTAATAGAGAACATATAAGATAATTAGAGGGTTGGATAGGGTGGACAGGGCGAGCCTTTTTCCAAGAATGGTGACGGCGAGCACGAGGGGGCATAGCTTTAGATTGAGGGGTGATTGATATAGGACAGATGTCAGAGGTAATTTCTTTACTCAGAGAGTAGTAAGGGTAAGGAATGCTTTGCCTGCAATGGTAGTAGATTCACCAACTTTAAGTACATGTAAGTCATCATTGGTCAAACTTATGGACGTAAACGGAATAGTGTAGGTTAGATGGGCTTCAGATTGGTTTTTACAGGTCGGCGCAACATCGAGGGCCAAAGGACCTGTACAGTGCTGTACTGCTCTATGTTCTGTGTTCTATGTTCTCCTACCTCGTCAAGCTCCTGGCGCAAGTTCCCTCCACTATCCTGATGAGCCCTACCCTCACTCAGGCCATCATCTTGTTCCCCACAAAAGTGTAGAATGTCTTAAGTTTTACTTTAATCCTACTCACCAAATCTTTTTCATGTCTGCATCTCGCTCTCCTGAGATTATTCTTCACTTCATTCCTGATGACCTTGTAACCCTCTAGAGCCTTGTCTGATCCTTGCCTACTTAACCCTAAGTCATTTTCCTCCTTCCTCTTGAGATATACTCCATTCATTGACACAATGGAGATTATGGAGCTGCAAATGGATCGAGCTGCACATTCTGTCACTTCCAGCATGGGCTACAAGTTTCACCACGCTGGGTAGTGATTTAACAAAGTGTCACTGATCAATGCACTGGGGTGGTGTACACAGCTCTACATGCTAGGAGGGTAACGGCTCCTGGTTTACAGTCAATGCACTGGGATGATGTACACTTCTCTACATGCTGGGAGGGTAACTACTCCTGGTTTACAGATCAATGCCCTGGGGTGGTGTACACAGATCTACATGCTGGGAGGGTAACTGCTCCTAGTTTACAGATCAATGCCCTGGGGTGGTGTACACAGATCTACATGCTGGGAGGGTAACTGCTCCTGGTTTACAGGTCAATGCACTGGGGTGGCGTACACTGCTCTACATGCTGGGAGGGTAACTGCTCCTGGTTTACAGATCCATGCCCTGCGGTGGCGTACATTGCTCTATACGCTGGGAGGGTAAATGCTCCTGGTTTACACAGCAATTCACTGCTGTTCACTGCATAACTCCCAGTGCTGGAGAGGTAGTTCATGGACTGGTGTGGTCTGCACAGATTTCTGAGTTGTATTGAGCAGTACACTAGCCTAGTCTGAACACTGCTACATGCTGCACAGATATATCATCTCAATTATGGTGTCTGATTCTGTGACGTGGATTTCAGCTGATTTGTCAGCACATTTACTTTATATTCTTAATTTTGTTATTGGACCTACGAAAGTACTACTCATCCAGTTTATCCCATTTGCCTGTTTACTGAACTTGTCGATCAAGTAATCATCCAATTATAACACGAATATCCGTCTTTCTGTACCTTAACGTGGCCGTTGGTGCTCATATCCCTGGAATCCCGGGAAATCATTATGAAGCTCAGAAATAATGCGCAAAATGTGTGGCAAATGCTCTCCTGGACGTCCTGGCTGTGTGTCCCATTTGGCTCCCGAGTGTATCGAAAGCTGGCATTGTGAAGCTCAGAAGCAATGAAATGGTATGTGTCAGACATCTGTTCATTTCCCGGTGTGTCCCATGTGGTGCTCCATAGACAAGGATATGTGTGCTAGGCTGTTGTTCACTTCCAGGTGTGTTCCATATGATACTCCATGGACAGGGGTGTGTGTGTGCTGGGCTGTTGTTCACTTCCCGATGTCCTCCATGCGGTACTCCATGGACAGGGGTGTATGTGTTTGTCTGTTGCTCACATCCCGGTGTGCCCCATATGATGATCCATGGACAGGGGTGTGTGTGTGCTGGGCTATTTTTCACTTCCCGGTGCCCACCACGTGGTACTCCATGTCGGACCGGGGTTCTGGCAGCTTTAGACACGCCTTTGAAACTTGGTCTGTACGTGTCCACTGAACACCTGTGTTTGTCCCTCTCAGATGATTGTGTAGTCAGTAACACAAGGAACCCTCTCGAGTATAATTGTAAAGGACCAGGCATCTAACTTGTAGCTGAGGGGCTTCTGACTGACTCCTGTTATTGAAAAGTTAGTGGATGTGCTGGGGATAGCTTGCTGCAGGTTGTGCTGTGAGCTGCCTCAGACATTCAGGGAGACCTGCGGATTTGGTGACCCAACTCTGGTTGGAACATGGGGACTGTAATTACAACTTCTGTGTCTGTAAGATGAACAACAAATGGAGCAGAGGCTGCACAGAGAGGAAGATCTGAAATCACAGAGTGAGTGTGCTTGGGGAAAGGGATCTGCTGTATCCAAACCGGGTTTTCCAGGAACAGCTTTCCAAGTTAAATTTAACTCAGGATTAGAGTGTGAGGGTATCCTGACTGAACAATTACCTGGTCACAGAGCGGTGTCACCTCCTTCAACACGAACTGCAGCTTCACACCAGGGGGAGGACTCTGCTGTCAGTGGTTGTTCGGGTCACTGTTTCATTCAGCTTCTATGATCCGGAACTTTCCAGGCCAGAGTAGGTGACAGCTCCATCATCTCCCAGTATGCCAACGTCAACGTCACCATTTGGAGTAAGAGGATATGTATGGTGGTTGAGAGCAATGGGGTCCCTGGGAATATCAGGGAGATAGAGCAACACTTCCCGTTTCTGATTGCGTCAGAAAGTATCCTCCAATACACACTGCATCACGAAGTCCTGTAGTATTTTTCCGTTTCCGTAACGTACTACCTACCATTCTTCCTAAAGAAAATGACAGACTATATATTGTCTTAATTCCCATTTGCTAAACTTTTATCACTTGACTTCACCTGTCCATATCAAATTACAGACTCTGCACCTTCCCTTGATAATTTAGCTGCCTGTTTATCTTAGTTTAACCGGTAATTTTTATTACAGTACATTTGTTCCACTCCTCCTGATCATTGATACAGATTGTAAAGAGCTGAGGACCCAGCACTGGTCACTGTGCGACACTACCAGTTACGTTCTGTCAAACTGACTAAGGTTGATTTTTCCAGAGTGCCTGCTTCCCGTCTGATAACCAGTCCTCCCTCATTTATGTTTAATACATTCAAAGAGCTGAATAAGAACGAGGAGCATCAGTTCAGCAATCCAGCCCCTCAGGCCTCTTCCAACATTGAATACATTCTTAGCTGAAGTCATTGCGGCCTCAGTTCCACCTTCCTGTCTGCTCTCCATATTCCTTCACTCACTCAATATCCCAGCACCTACTGCACTCTGGGGCAGTGAATTAGACAGAATCCCAACCCTGTGACAGAAGTATGTTCTCCTCACCTCTATTTCAATTCTCCCCCACCTCATCCTAAAACTATGGTTTTCGGATCGTTCGAGATTGTCCCACATGAGGAAATATCAACTTCACATCTACATTGTAAATCACCTTTAACATCGTCCAGACCTCCAACATCTCCTCTCATTTTTCTATACTGCAGGCAGTGTTGGCATTAACTGCTCAATCTCCCTTCAGAGGACAATCTCTTCATCTCTGGAGTCAATCGAGTAAACCACTTCTGAACTGCCTCCATGGCAAATACTTCCCACCTACAGTCAGGAAACCAAGACTGCACACAGTACTCAGTTGCGATCTCACACCTCCCTCCCTTTATAATCCACTTTTTTAGAAATAAATGCCAAAGTTGCACTTGCCTTTCTCATTATCTGCTGTACCTACATCTGAGTATTCTGTCGTATGGACGCGGACAGCCAGATCCCTCTGTACCTAATCATCTGAAGTCTGTCTCCATTTGGATAATAATTTGCCTTTCTGCTACACTGATCTAAATGGATACACTGATACTTTGCGTTGTTCAGTTTCTTCTGTCAAATGTTGCCCCAACCCATCCATATACATTTTCTAACTTCTTGCATCTACATTGCAATTTCTCACCTGAGTTAGTGTCATCAGTTAATTTGTATATAACATGTTTTATCCTCTCAACTACTTAAGGCTATAGATTGTAAATAGTTGGAGCCTGGGGACCAAGACATATGGTTTCCTAAAAGATGAATTTTGCCAAACAGAAAATGACCCATATTCTTTCCATCTCACTGCATTTTGTTGCTTCACCAAGCCTGTATCCAAGCTTAAAAATTACTTTTAATCGTAAACGATTTTATTCTGCAGATTAATCATTTGTGCAGAGCTATTCAATGCCTCCTGAAAGTCCAAATATTTCATCTCTAAGATCCCCATGATCCAAATCATGTTGATTCTGATGGTTTATGGTTTGACTTTGCAAATTTCTTGTCATTAATTCCTGAATAATCGACTTTAACAATATTTCTTAAATTTCCACAGCTTTCTCACTACTATATATTCCATCGTGACGGTGATCATTCTAAATTCTTCCCTCTCTATAATCTCTTTGTTCGCTCCAATCCTGTATAATTGGCACATGGCATGAAATGCCCTGCTCTGATTGCTCTGTAAGAGGTCGGAGTCGCTGAATGGACTCATTCTCTTCCTTGTGCACAAAATCGATGGGCTTATGTCTTTCTGGTGTTCCACATCACCATCTCGATGGTCTGGCTGTCCTCCTCCTGTTGATGCGTAAGAGTCATGAGGGCTTATGCAATCTTCTTGTTGCTGGGTAACAGTTTGAGGAGCTGAAAAAACCTTCTCATATTAGTCCACCACAGGATGGAGATACCGAATGATCTCTCCTGCATCCCTGATATAGGACTGAAGGAATGATTGGCCTTCTTCTGTTCCCATACACGAGACACGTGAGGTAAACTTCTTCCTCCTTTCCCATAAGAAATCTTATAATTTGCATCCTTCTCCAATTCCCGTGCAACAGGCTCGATGGGACTGAATATCCTCCTGGTATCCCAGTGCATCAATCTCCAGTCCCTGTGTGACCTCTTCCAGTTCCAATGTTACAGACTTGAGGAGGCTGAATAGACTGATCCTATTGCTGCATTACAGGGTACTGGTGCTGCATGGCCTACTCTGGGCCCAGTGTTATTGACTCGAGGAGCTGACTGGCCTCCTCCCGCATCTGTATATAGGCTCCAGGTGCTGAATAGTCTCTCTCTGTTCTGGTGTAACAGGGTCAATGTCCTTCGAGACAATACCTCCTAATAAATGACAGAAGGCGCTGACCGAGAGAGTGCCCGTACTCTGAAGCAATCTCGTCTCCATATCTGACGTACAGAGACGAACCATTAATATAGACTTTTTCTGTATAAAGCCCTGAAGCTGAAAGTAACAAAAGAGGTCCCTCCCAGATACCTCATATTCCTGGCTCAGCTGCTCAAAATTCATCATGACCTCCCCGGCAAAAAATTCTCCCAAACAGGAAACTCATCTGGACTCCCAGAGCCTAAAGCCAGGAATCCGTCAATCCCAGCTGGAATCCTACAAATCCTACAATGGGAGTGAAAGCCGAACTTTTTGTTTTGTGAAGTGCCCTCAACTTGTCCCATCTTTCTCTATGCTTTCACTGTGTTAAGGACAATCGGTTTCTGCAATTCTCCATAACGGTCCTCATCTTGTCCATGAACAACAGATTAATGAGGGGACATTTTGCCTGGAAGGCCTGGATGTCCAACCAAATTGACCATGGGTCCTGACAAGCCCAATCAGCCACATCAGAAAGCAAGGAACTTAGTTGGTATTTTTTAAAGTCTCGAAAATCGACACGCCCCCATTCACTGTGGAAGCTGCAATTTGCCCAGCTTAATAAGAGGCCATCTGTGACGTCAGATGAAAGATCAAAGCCAACTGTTAAGCCTCCATAGCGCCTGCCTGGGCAGCGTCAAAGGGAGCATTGGCATGGAGCATCGCAAACAAGGAAGGGCATTCATTTTAACCAGAGCTAACCCAAACAGGATATTGGAAGATTCTGTCTTATCTTCTCTAGCAACTGCACGAAGTTAGCTTTATGTAATTGATCAAAGGCTTGGATGATAAAAATACCTAAATCTCCTTGTGACCACTGGAAGGGAATCAGACTCCACCCCAAGGTCGGGTACTCTAATAAGACCCCCAACAGGGATGGCCTCTGATTTCATAACATTGATTTTATACCCTGAGAAAGATCCCAAAAAAAAATCATTCATATGAAACAGGACACAGATATCATTGGGTTAGTTAGAAAGAGAGGAACGCCATCTGCTTAAAGGGTGATCTTACGCCTTTCTGATCCTACCTCCACGGCAGTGATATCGGCGACCCTCCGGATGGCTTCTGCCAACGGCTCAATCATTAATGTAAATGGTAACAGTGAAAGGGGGCAACTTCGTTCGCTACCACTGTCAATACTAACATTGTCAGACCTTATACCATTAGTGAAATCCGCTGCTTTCAGGTCATATATAACACTGCCACCCACCTGGCGAAGACCTCTCCAAGACCAAACCATTCAATGATATAAAAGGTGTTCATCAACTCCATCCGGTCAAGTGCTTTCTCTGCATCCAGGGAGATTACCGAGCCTGGAATCGAACCTTGCTGGCACACTGGACCCATATTTAGCTTTCTTCTATTGTTATCAGAGGACCTACGGCCCTAATAGAAAAGGTCCTCTTTCACAATGGGCCTTCAAAGCCATCATTTTCGACAAAATTTTAAAGACCACGTTTAATAATGACATAGGCATATACAAAGTGCAATCCTCTGGGACTATCCCTCTCTTGAGAATACGATAAATATTTCCTTCTCTCAGAGACGATGGGAGGCAGTCCTGACTGTACAATAATTGTACATATCCAACATTGGCCCAGCCAGCATGTCTATGAACTCCTTCTAAATTTCACTCCGAAAATCCATCTGGGCTGGGGGTTTTACCACTCTGGAGTTGTCTCCTGTGTATCTCGGATTATCAGAGGGGCAATCTAAAGAGACGCCTGGTATGAACTTACACCCGGGATGTCCAAAGTCTTAATAAAGGACTCCACTGTCGCCAATCAGTCCTCCCAGCCCGCTGACTGGAACAACCCAGAGTAGAAATTCCTGAACGCTGCATTAATCTTTTTGGGATCAAGGGTGATAATAGCAGCAATCTTCTTTCTGGCCAAGATTGCCTAATATCTACCTGGTTATCACCATTCTCGAATAACTTCTGTTTCGCAAAGGAAATCTCTCTCTTTGCTGTCTGTGCGAGTGCAGCATTCAGACCAGTCCGGAGGGTGTAATCTGCTGCAATTAACTTACAGACGGTCTAACAAAATATGTTGTCTCAGCTCTCTTCAGCCGAGCCTCAAGCATACACTGCTGCTCTCCCTTCTGCCGCTTCTGAGTTGCCAAGTAAGAAATAATCAAACCCCTTGAATAGGCCTTGGCAGTCTCCCAGAGCACCGTCAGATTACTGGCCGTACACAAGCTAATGTTCCAAAAAAAATTAAATTCCCCCGAAAAATACTCAATGATTTTGCTATCCTTCAGGAGGAAAGGATCCACCTGCCAGTGCCGTGAGCCTGTCCCATCGCCACCAATCTTGACCTCCATGTACACTGTCATATGATCAGAAATGGCTATGTTCCCAATTCTACTGGACAGCACCGAATTTAAAAAGACCAATGGGACATACAACATGTCAATCCTAGTACAGCATTTATGTGGGTTAGAAAAAAGGTGAAGTCCCTATCTTCAGGGTGAAGACATCTTACACATCCACCAACCCAGCTACCTGTTCAGGTACACCAGCTGCCTGGGTGGCGGGGAAATACCCGCGAGACCCCTCGACATCCTATCCACCTCGGGATCCATACGTCAATTCAAGTCTCCCCTTAATTGTATGACGTGCCCCAAGGATCATCGACTTTGTGAGCGCATCTAATTGAAATTTGAGGGGGTGTGCTGGGGGCAATATAATTCAAGGTCCAGTATTCCTCTCGATGAATTAAAGCTTTAAGAATCAGAGGCCACCCAGATTCATTCTTAATTTGTTCACCAACTGAAGTGGAAGGTTCTTAGGAATGAGTACAGCTCCTCCTCTAGTTGTTGAATTAAAGGATGAGAAAACACCCATCTGAACCCTCCCTGCTGAAACTTTAAATGCTCCTTATCGGTTAGATGTGTTTCCTGCAGCAAGGCTACATCAACCATTTCCTTTTTTTTCTCGATTTTTTTCTCTTAATCAGTGAATGGCTCCCTTTAACATTCTAGGTGCACCATTTAAACGAGCGGTTATCAATAACCATCTGAAGCAGCCCATGACCGACTGGGAGAAGAACCCCATTTATAGCACGCCCAGTGAAAGCTGTAAACAGTTCGTATAAACGTGAAAATATAAATACAAAAACAAATAAATCAAAACTTCTAGCAACTACTTCTACCATGAATCAACATAGAACACAAGTAAGCAGAGACTTTCCCCCTTTCCCACAGGGGCCGTTCATACAACCCACTAATCCCCATGGCTCCTCCTAGCTGAAGCCGCTCCCAACCCAGACAAATCAAAGTTTAAAAATGTTACACGGGTCTTACAACAAGAAAATTAAAAGTGGGCATTCAACCCTGTCCCATCTATACTTTCACCCGAGGCAGTCCTGGTGAAACAAAATGTAACCACCCCCACCTCCCCAAACCCCTTTCCCATTTCGTACTAAGAGAGAGAAACAAAAAGCAAATGAATTTAAAAACAAAGGATAATGGGAGGGGAGGAAGAAAGGAGGAGAGAGAAAAAGGAAAAATGGAACCTCCACATACTTAAAAAAAAGCCCAAAACGAGGTAAACCAGGCAAACTCCAAAGGGAACTCCAAAAAACAAAGGGAACACATTTGTCCATATTATTTGAACCAGCCAGTCTATTTTAAGGTGTACAGGAAGTCCTTTGAGTTTTCTAGTGAGTCAAAATTAAACACAGACCCTCCATGGCTGGAACATAATATTGGTGGATATCTTACCAAATACAGAATATTAACGTCCCTCAGCCTCCTTTTTGCCTTATCAAAGGCTTGCCTCTTGCGGATCACAGCCGTAGAAAGATCTTGGAAAAAACATAATTGGTGATCCTTTGTAGATCAGAACCTATGGATCCATCTGCAGTGCTCGAGAAACTTCCAGCACCTCTTTTTCTCTATCGTGATGGAGTTGCACTAGGACTGGGCAGGGACACTGGCCCAATCCGGGCCTGTATACTGCGACCCGGTGGGCCCACTCAACCCGCACCCAGTCTGCCCTGACTTCCAGCTTCAAAAACTGTGTGAGCCATTGTTCCAAGTAGCTGATGAGCTAGCTTTCTTGTTCCGGTTCCGGCAGCCCAACCAAACTGATGATCTTCTGAAGGCTCAGATTTTCGAGGTCCTCGAACTACTCTAGTAAGGCTTGTACTTAACATTCCAGGGCTTGGACCCGACCCGCTGCGAATTTTGCCATGGTTTCCAAAGCCGCGGTCCGCTCTTCCACCTCCACAACGTGTGGCCTGAGATGCTGGATCTCCTGGTCATGCTTCAGCAGCTTGGCTGAGATCAGTTCCAGCATAGTTCTGGTCTTCTCCATTGCTGAATCAATCTTCTCTCGCAGGCTCCTGCACTCCTAGACCAGACTCTGTTCCACAAATAACGTCCCTGGTGTGCTCGCGGATGCCGACATCACAGCCGCAGGAGTATCCATTGCTGCAGTGCCCTGCTGGTTGTGATCCTCGTGGTCATTTTCCCTTAGTCATTTTCCTTACTCACTTAAAATGGCAGAGAGCAATACTGGGGATCAAAAACGACCGATTTTAACACAATAGGGAAGAACGAGAGGGTGATGCATTATTTTGTCTGGGTTCTGGTGCAGAGCTCAGCAGGGGAGACGTACTGTTCGCCGCCATCTTGGATTTCTCACGAATAATCACTGTTAACAAACTTTTTTTGAAATGGTTTGAAGTTGTTTCTTGTAGGGGGAGACAATGGAGAACTATTGGTTGTGATATAGTTAGATATTCAGGTGGATGTTTCAGAGTTCAGAAAGTGAATAGTAAATAAAATTGAACCAAAGTGGTTCAAGGGCGACTTTGCGAAATGGAAAGATAAAAGTGAAGTTGGCCTTCAGTTAACGGAAATTGGAATATCGAAGTAAAGGCGTTCTGCACAGATTGCATGCAGCGTGGCTGAGATTATACCTGTGTTTTGGACTGTTTCAAAGAACGAGAGGTGATCTCAGGGAAATTCAGAAAATTCACCCACAGCAGACTGACTGATACAGGGGCATGGAGAAGTGTTGCAGGCAAAGTTAGGGGGAATCCAGGATGTTCTACAAAAACATCAAGCCGAACAGAATAACCAGGGAAAAATTAGGATCCATTTCAAAACCAAGGCGGTAATCAGTATGTGAAGCTGGGGAACATTGACAGACTGTGACATGGGAGCTTCACATCTGTTTTAGTTGGGAGAAGGACAATGCAGGTACAGAATTCAAGAAGATGGACTGGGAGGCTCTCGAACAGATTGATGTAAGATGCAAGTTGGGATTGATGGTTTTGGATGTTGTGATGTTCAGATGAGTTGTATCGCAGGATGCTGTTGGAGACAAGAGAGGAAATGTCCTGACCTAAATGTTTTAGTTGAATCTGACCAGAAAACGGAGGTGCTAGAGGACTGGAGAACAGCTATGTGGTCCCAACTTACTGGAAAGGTGGTAGAGATAGACCAGTGTCTGGTGGTGTACCACAACGAGTAGTGCAGTGTATCAAATTATTTGTGGTATTCATAAATGATGTAAATTTAATATGAAGGGTGGGTGGGGGCTGAGTGTAATAAGTAATTTTGTGTTTGAAACAAAGATTGGCCAGGTGGTTGGCACTGAGGAGGAAGGCCTTATGTTACTGGAAGTTATAGGTAGAATGGTCAGATGGTCAGATCAATGGCAGATGGAATGGAACCCTGATAAATATGAGGTGATGCACTTTGGAAGAAGGAACCAGACAGGGGAGAATTCAATGAATAGCAGAACACTAGGGAGGTCAGAGAGTGTTTCTCCATACATCCCTGAATGTGACTATAAAGTGTAATAGCCAGTTAAGAAATCACGCGTGACTGTAGACATAGTGTTTATTCATCAAGGCAACATAATATGAGTTAAACATGTCATTGGTTAGGCCATAGTTAGAATACTGTGTGCAGTTCTGGCAGCCACATTACAGCAAGTGTTTTGGTTTCTCAGTAACATCAGAAGCTATTGGGGTCTCCACAAAATTGGAAGCTTCAGTGGAAATCTCCTGGCTGCAACTCTGTCTAAATTTTCACTTGATTTGTTTTCCCTCCTAGATTGGAGAACTGCATCTGAGAATCTGTGTCTGATCTTTCCGTTTTGCCAAGTACATGTTTATGGGAATATTACTGTGTCAGAACACTTTATTATTAATAGAGTCTAGGCCAATGCCTTCAAATATTTTTGAGAATATCTGCTGCCGTCCATAACACGTGACTCCTTCTCTTCCTGTGTAATTGGTTGGAGGCACTAAATGGGCTATCTCTACACTTCTCCAATAATTTCATTGAGCTGAATGACTTCCTCATATTCCTGTGAAGCTAGCATGAGGAGCTGAATAATTTCCTTATTTTATCTGTGGAAATGTGCAGTGTCCAGCAGCACTGTTGCATGAATGTTACCGATACTTCCAACAGCACACGCCTGAATGTTGTCCAGGTCTTGCAGTACATGGACACAGACTAGTTCAGGAGCTGAAGGGGGACATTTTTCCTGAATATTGTGTGATCTTCAGTGAACACCCCTACTTCTAATCTTATGGTGTGGGCAAGACATTTATGAAGCAGCTGAAGATGTTTGTGCTGAGGAAGCTACCTTGAGGATCATTTGCAGACATGTCCAGGACTGCATGGAAATTTGTACACAAACTACAATCATTGGGCGTTATGCTTTAAATCACTCTAACCAGGGAAGTTTACAACTCATTCCCATTAAGCGCAATCCTGCTCAGGCTCCTTGAGACTGTCCTCAGTTAAATGATGCGTTGATGACAGGGCTGGTCACTCTTCCCTGAGCCCTTGTGTTCACGTCTTTTGCTCATATCAATAGGTCACAGTGTGGGGGCAGGGAGTGCTTTTTGACCAGTCAGAGTTGAGGGCTGTGAAGAGTTGGACATGAAAGAGGATATTAGACCTCATGATCTTATTGTGGGTGAAGACGTGCTTGCGGGGGGGGGGGGGGGGGGGGGGGGGGGGCATGTGGATGAATGACATACCCCTGTTTGTTGCGTTCCACATTTTATTATTGTAAAGAAGAGAGTGTTATTTTCCTTGAAGCTCTGTTATTGAATGTTGCCAGATTATCTGGACCATCTTTGGTTGAGATATGCGGGCTGTATTCACAGTGAAACTGGGTCCACAACATGACCAACACATGAAGCACAAGTTGCAAAGAGGGGAAGCTCTGTAAAGAGAGATGAGCGACCTCTTTCATATTCAGCCTTGGTTTCAAATTACATTTTCCAAACCAGACCGAATTGCGTGTGACAGTTTGGAGGGGCTGAATGGTCTCCTCTGTTTCAGTGCACCAGGTTACAGCAGGAAGTAGCCTCTAACTGCTCCTGTCTAGCAGGTTTGAGGGATTGAATGGAACACAGAAACATGGGACTGAGGAGCAGGAGTGGGCCATTAGACACTTCGAGCCTTCTCCACCAGGCACTAAGATTGTGGCTGATCAGGTTATGGTCACAGCCCCATTTTCCTGACTGGATCACGTTATCCATAACTCACTTCTCTGTCAAATATTTAACTAACTCCGCTTTCAATCAATGTAAACAAAGAGGCATCTCAAACTTGTGGGGAAGAGAATTCCCACATGAAATGCCTGTTTAGAGTGTCTCCTCATCCCTCTTATAGAGTCATATAGCATGCAACTTTGTCCGTGCTGACCAGACATCCCAATCTGATCGAGTCTGATTTGCCAGAATTTGGCTCATATTCCTCTAAACCTCCTTATTCAGATACCCATCAAGATGCCAGACTCCACCACTTACTCTGGTAGATAATCCCATATGTACACCTCTCTCTGTATGAAAACATTGCCTCTATGTTCCATCTAAAATATTTCCCCTCGCACCTTAAACCTATACCCTCTATTTTTGGAATCACCTATTCTGGGAAATAGACCTTGTCTATTTACAAAATGCATCCCCCTTATGATTTTATAAACCTCTATAAGGTCAGCCCTAAGCCCGTGATTCTACAGGGAAAACCGCTTTTGCCTCTTCAACCTCTGCTTATAGCTCAAACTCACCAAACCTGGCAACATCCTTATAAATCTTTTCTGAACGCTTTCAGGTTTCACAGCAACCTTCGTACAGCAGGGAGACCAGAACTGCACACAGTATTCCAAAAAGTGGCCTCACTGACATCCTGTACAGCTGTAACATGAAATCCCAACTCCGAAACTCAATGCTCTGACAAATGAAGGCAAATATGCCAAACACCTTGTTCACTATCCTATTCACTTTGAAGGAGCGTTGAATCTACATCTCTCTCTCTCGTTGCTCAGCAACATCCTCCAATGAATTTCAATTAAGTACCCCAAATTGCTTTCCAAAATTTAACTGAATTAAATCCATCTGCCACTCGTCAGCCCATTGGCCCATCTGATCGAGGTCTCATTGCACTCTGAGATAATTTTCTTCATTACCTACAACACCGAAAATGTTAGTGTAATCTTCAAACTTGCTACCCTTACCACCTATGGTCACATCCACATCATTTATATAAATGACGAAAAGCAGTGGGCTCAGCATTGATCCTTGTGGCACACTATTGTTCACAGGCCTTCAGTCTGAAAAGCAATCCTCTACCAACCTCTGTCGCCTTCCTTCAATCTAATGTTTTATTCAATTGTCTTGGGTGCGCTGGTTCCCATGTGACCTAATCTTACTAACTTGCCTAGTATGCAGAATCTTGTCGAAGAACTTGCTCTAGTCTATATGGAAAGCATCTGCAGCACTGCCTTCATCAATCTGCTTTTTCACCTCTTTAACATACTCAGTCAAATTAGTGTGACACG
Source organism: Chiloscyllium punctatum (assembly GCF_047496795.1). Classification (NCBI taxonomy): domain Eukaryota; kingdom Metazoa; phylum Chordata; class Chondrichthyes; order Orectolobiformes; family Hemiscylliidae; genus Chiloscyllium; species Chiloscyllium punctatum. Next base: position 78,147,643 of record NC_092771.1, on the reverse strand, counting down.
ATTTCTCATGCAAAAAGCCATGGTGACTATCCCCAATCAAGCCTTGCCTTTGACCATGCATGCAATTGGCTATCCCTCAGAATCCTGTCCAACAACTCACCCACCACTGATGTCAGGCTTACCGGTCCAGAGTTCTCTGGGTTTTTGAGTAACTGTTTTCTTTTCTACTGCCACTGCTCTATTGGTCACAGCAAATTATCGGTGTTACCATTTTGATGATATGGCTTATAATATAGGTCGCACATTGTGTCAGGGTCGTCCTAGGAAGAAGTCATGTAGATTTCCTTCTCTGTTAAAATAACAAATTCAAGACTAAAACAAAGTTCCTCAAGCAATAATGTAAAGATGAATGACAAACAGTGTAGAAATTACAAAAATGTACATTGATATTTCCATTGCTAAAAGTAATGAGGAGACAAACATATGCAGACACACACAGATACATACACAGTCACACATAGACAAACTCAAAGACACACACAGACGTGCAGACGCAGACAAACTCAACCTCACAAAAACACAGAAGCACAAAAACACGGACACACAGACACACAGACACACATGCACCCACAAATACACACACTAACACAGACGAATAACCGTACCACAGTGCGTACAAAATTAGAGCAGTAAAAAGGCCATTTGGTCCATCCAGTCAACTGACCAATTGATCATGGATGACATGTTTTTCAAGCCAGTTCTACTACCCTCTCACAACAAGCCTTGAGCCCATCTTTAATCATAACTTATCGAGTTATATCCTAAAGACTCGAAGATGTGTGTGTGTGCGGCATGCGCATGCACGTGTGTATCTCTGTGTGTGTGTGTGTGAGTGTGTGTGTGTGTGTGTGTGTGTGTGAATGTCTCTTTGTGCGTCCGTGTGTGTCTGTGTGCATGTGTTGTCCGTGGGTGTGTGTGGCTGTGCGTGTGCGTGTGTCTGTGTGTCTCTGTGTGCGTGTCTTTGTGTGTGTGTATCTGTGTATGTGCGTCTGTGCGTGTGTGTCTGTGTGTCTCTGTGTGTGTCTTCGAGGAGAAAGTGAGGACTGCAGATGCTGGAGATCAGAGCTGAAAATGTGTTGCTGGAAAAGCGCAGCAGGTCAGGCAGCATCCAAGGAACAGGAGAATTGACATTTCGGGCATAAGCCCTTCTTCAGGAATGTGTGTCTATGTGTGTACGTCTGGGTGCGTGTGTATGTGTATGTGTGTGGTGTACGTGTCTGTGTATGTGTGTGTGTGTCCTAATAGCAGGAGACAACATTATCGAGGACGGTTGTTTTTCGGACTGGAGGCCTGTTGTTATGGACTAGGCCAGACCACTCAACATATTCTTGAGCAGGCAGCGCAGACCATAACTTTGTAATTTATTTCAGTAAGTGCACAGTGAAAATTATCAGGTTTTAACATAGACAAAAAATATTCACAAAACTACACAATGAAACACAAAGAACAGAATAAAGAACCCCTACAGAACTCAATCTATTCAAACTAGACTTAATTAGCTCTTCTGGAAGTACACAACCATCCCAATAAGCAAACCCCCCTTAAAAACAGTACAAATGGAACAAATGATTGCACGTTAAAGTTAGAAGGGCAGAAGGAGGGAGAGAGAGAGAGAGAGAGAGCCTGTCCGCAGAGCTAAACTGCAAACTGGTTCTGGACTGAACTACTCACCTCGAGAGCTGACCACTCCCCTTTCATTATACCTTTAATCACAAAACCGTTTAATCTCTGTACCAAACCAGTCACCTTGGAGCCAGGAACTATTTACGACGCCTCTGAAAAAAAAATTCAAGGATACAGTATCTTTGAGAAAAGGAAGCGTTTAGAGAAAAGGGACCAGCTTTGTGACACTGTGCACGGTGGTGTTCCACAGGGACTTCTGCTCAATCCATTTTTGTTTTGACATTTAAACAAATGATTCAGATGAGAATTATAGAAGGCGTGGTTAGAAAGATTGTGGATCCAACCAAGTTTGGCTATGTAGTGGACAATGAAGATTACACAGGGACCATGATCAAATGGCTTGATGAATCTGAAGAGTTGTACTGCACCGAAGCAAACACTTTTGACCAAGTCGTCCATGCCGACCTGATTTCTGAAAGTAATCGTGCCCTACTTGGGGTGGTGCAGTGGCTCAGTGGTTAGCACTGCTGTCTCACAGGACCAGGGACCTGAGTTTGATTGCTGGCACAGCTGACTGACTGTGTGGAGTTTGCGCATTCTCGCTGTGTCTGCGTGGGTTTCTTCCCACAGTACAAAGTTGCGCAGGTTATGTCAATTGGCCATGCTAAGTTGCACATAATGTCAGGTGCATTATTCGGGGTAAATGTGGTGAGATGGTTCTGGGTGGGTAACTCTTCAGAGACTTGGTGTGGACTTGTGCTACAATGTAGGGAATCTAATCTATTTGCCAGCAATTGGAACATATCATTCTAAATCCTTCCTATCAATATATCCATCTGGGTTCATTTTAAATGTTGTAATTATACCTACCTCCATTACTTCTTCTGGCAGTTCATTATGTACACGCTCCACGTTCTGAGTGAAAACGTTGCCCCGACGTCACTTTAAAATCCTTCCCCTCTCACATTAAATCTTTGCCTTCTAATTGTGGACTTCCAAGCATGGGGAAAAGATCTTGACTATTCACCCCCTATCCATGCACTTCATGGATTTATAAACCTCTAGAAGGTGCAAATATGTCTCCACCCAAGGTCTGTGCTTTCAGGCATCCGGGGCTTAAATTCTGAAATTCAATACTGACACCTCTTCCCTCTCGATCAAACCACAATTTTAAAATCATTTTACTCAATGCGTTCAGACATATTATTAAACACATCTAGTTGGATAAGTTGGCCTCCAGTTGGCCCTATAGGGACACTACCACCACTGCACAATAGCCCCAAAGTTTGCAGCATTATTCTCCTGTGTGTTCGTTCATCAGCCTATTCAGACATGCTGCACCTGAATCCAGACAATCTGGTCTCGAGCTAGGGACACTTCCAGGGAAGTTCAGGAATTGGAATAGAATCCAGAGCTCTGCCTCAGAGGCAGAGATACTACGACTGCACAAAATCAAAACCATGCCCAAATTTTTAACTTTAAATGGCAGCTTCCAGATCGATATGGATTTATTGAAATCTGGTTCACTGTACTGAATTACCCAGTTAAAATAATAACGATTTTAAAAAATGCAAGGTACTTGCCTCAACTGTAGGATGTCCAGTTTATGTACTCTTCCTTCGGGATAAACTATGAACATCTTGAAATACTTGTCTATTATTTCCAGATTAAATGGTTATTATCTGTAGTCTGCAATATGAGAGAATGAAATCCTGCAGACACACACTGCACTATGAAGGATCTCGAATAAATATCAACACGGAACACCAGAGACAAAAACAGAGCTTACTTTCTGGCCTGAAACACCCATCACTGTTTCCCATCTCTAACGTGTGACTGCCCTCTTCCTAAAACCAGTAAATGGTACAAGGCAACTGATGACTTTCCAGCCTTTCTTCTCCAGTATTATCACTCACTGGGCGAAAGAATTGCAGATGGAGTTTAATGTTGATAAATGCAAGGTATTGTACTTTGGTAAAACAAACAAAAAAAACATATATACAATTAAATGTTGAGCCATTGGTAATGTTGTAGAACAGATCAACCTAGGGTTTCAGGCATAATTCTTTGAAGTTTGCTTCATATGTAGACAGGATGGTTATGAAGGTGTTTCACTTGATGTTCTTCATTGTATAGACATAGTCATAGAGATGCACTGAACGGAAACAGACCCTCTGGTACAACTTGTCCATGTCGACCAGATACCCTAACCTCATCTTGTCAATTTTGTCAACTGCTGCCCATATCCGTCTTAACCCTTCCTATTTATATACTCATCCAGATGTTTCTTTTTAAATACTTTACCTTAACCAGCCTCTGGCAACTAATTCCATACGCATACCACTCTCTAAGCACAAAAATTGCCACTGTGGTCCCTTTTAAATCTTTCCCCTCTCATCTTAAACCTATGTCCTCTAATTGTGGACTGGCTTACCCCGGGGAAAAAACATTGTCTATTTAGCCTATGCATGCCTCTCATGATTTTATAAATCTCTATAATTCACCTTTCAGCCCCTAATGATTCAGAGAAAACAGCCCCAGCCTATTCCGGCTCTCCCTACAGCTCAAATCCTCCAGCCCTGGCAACATCTTTGTCAATTTTTTCTGAAACTTTCCAAGTTTCACAACATCTTTCCGATAGGAATGAGACTAGAATTGTACGCAATATTGCAAAAGCGGCCTAACCAATGTCCTGCATAGCCACAACATGACCTCCCAACTCTTGCACTCAGTGGTTTGAACAATAAAGGAATGCATATTAAACACCTACTTCACTATCCTATCTACCTGCAACTCTACATTCAAGGAAATATGACCTTGTATTCCAAGGTCTCTTTGTTCAGCAACGCTGTCCAGGACTTTATCATATATACGTCATGCTCTGATTTGCTTTTTTCAAGATTTATTACCTCGCATTAATCTAAATATACCTCCTCCATCTGCCACTCCTCAGTCCATTGGCCCATCTGAACAAGATTCCATTTTACTCTGTGGTAACGTTCTTAACTGTTCACTACACCTCCAATTTTGATGCCATCTGCAAATTTACTAGCTATATCTCCTATGTTCTCATCTGAATCATTTATATAAATGACGAATAGCAGTGGACTGTCCTTTGAGTACAGGTGTCGGGACGGTATTTTCAGGTTGCACAGGACATCCATGAGGCATGTCCTATAGGACTTTTTGCAGTTCTGGTCGCCCTGTTATATCAAGAATATTATCAAGTTCGGGAGAGTTCAGAAGAAATTTATCAGGATGTTGCTGGGAATGGAGTGTTTGCATATAAGGACAGGCTCAACAGACCCATACATTTTATACTGGAGCGTAGGAGGCTGAGAATTAGCCTTTCAGAGGTTTATAATATCATAAGAGGTATCGGTAATGTTAAATGGTAGGTGTCTTTTCCCTCGAGTGGGGGATTGTTTTAAGATAAGAGGAGAAAGTATGTTAAAAGACATGGCGTCATAGAGCTGATTTGCATGGAAACAGACCCTTTGGTCCAACGTGTCCATGGCAACCAGACAGCCAAAATTATTCTCCTTCCATTTGCCGGCATTTGGTCAATTTCCATCTAAACCCTTCCCATTCATCTGTCCATCCAGATGCCTGTTAAATGTTGTAATTGTGCCAGTCTCAATACCTTCCTCTGGAGGCTCATTACACACGGACCATCCTCTACATGAAGATATTGCCCATTAGAGCCCTTTTTTGTCTTTCCCATCCAACCTTAAACCTTTCCCATCTAGTTTTTGACTGCACTACCTAGGGAAAAGACTTTGGCTATTCAATCTATCCGTTGTACCCATGATTTTACTAACCTCGAACATCAACCCTCCTCCTCTGATTTTCCAGGGAAAACAGGCTCAGCCTATTCAGCCTCTCCCTGTACCTCAAACCCTCCATTCATGGCAGTGTAAACCCTTCTTGAACCCTTTCGAGTTTGACAACATGCTTCCTACAGAGCAGGGAGATCAGAATTGCATACAGTAATCCAAAAGTAGCCCGAACCAATGTACTGTACAATCGCAGTCCAGTCTCCCAACGCATATACATAATGCACTTGACCAATAACATATCAAATACTTTGGCCACTTTTGGAGTACTTCATTCAATTCTGGTCTCCTTCCTTTTGGATATATATTGTGAAACTTGAAGGGAGTCAGTAAAGATTTACAAGGATGTTGCCAGGATTGGAGCTATAGGGAGAGTGCGAGTAAATTGGGTTGTCACAAACTTTGATGATTGGGTTATTTTATTCCTGTAGCGTGAGGAGCATGTATAGTGTCCATAGCCAAGGTCTTTTTCCCCAAAACTAGAGGGCATGGATTTCTGATGAGAGGGAAAAGATTTTAAACTGACCTAAGGAGCAACTTTTTCCCACAGAGGGTGGTGCACATGTGGAATGAGCTGCCAGGGGAGGTGGTGGAGGATTTTTACAATTATAGCATTTAAATGATATTTGGATGGGTACATGAAGAGGAGGGGTTTACATCGACATTGGTCAAATGCGATTAGTTTAATTTGGGGTATCCCATCAGCATGGTCGAGTTAGTCTGAAGCGTCTTATTCTGTGCTGTGCATCTCCGAGACTCTGACTCTATCTGACCTTGCACCAATATCGTATTAATTCATCATTCCCGGACATGCTAACCTATGTTGCTAGATATGATCGAAATGTCTTCATTGCAGCATTCTGAAACCTGCAAACACATCTTTCCATAACACTGGTCAGAGTCTCTCTCCCTCTGTTTATTTCCCAAATCCCTCCCATTTGTTGGTGTTTAAACTGCTTCCCCACCATCTAGTTTTAATTGTCCAGTTTTAATGTGAATAACTGTCCTATATCTTTTCCTGCCCTTGATTGTTGCTCACTCAAGAGCATCAGCTTCCAACACTAAGAAGCTTAGAAATAGTGTTCAAAAAAGCATTGCTTGCGTTTTCTTTGACTTCCCAGTGTCCTGCCCTATGCTCCATGTTGGATAATGGGGTTTTAACAGTTTTGAGGCACACCTTTGTAACTTGCTCTGTGCCTATTCATTGAACGCCTGTGTTAATCACTCTCTGCTGCTCATGCGCTCAGTAACATCAGGAATCCTCACAACTGCTAGTGATTCAGACCAGGCTTCTCATTTGCCTTTGACTGACATTTGACTTAACTCAAGTTTTTGTACGTTCTGGGATTGTTTTCTGGAGGCTGTGTTTTAAGCTGCTGTGGAAATTCAGGAAGACCAGAGGCTTTGGTGATCCAACTCTGGATGAAGCATGGTGACTGTAGTTACAGTATCTGGATCTGCAACATGACCAACAAATGGAGAAGAGGCTGCAGAGAGGGGAATCACAAACAGATCAGCCATGGTTTTGAAAAATGTTGGAGCAAGATTGAATGGTTCGCTCATGCAACTTATTCAGATATTTCTGTTAGAACCAAGCCAATTCCTTTTCTCTCCCAGTGTCTCACAGTGGTGGGTAGTGAGTCACCTCCTCCTATTCCTGGGAAACAGAAATCTGGGCCTCACTAGCCTCCAGATTTCCCTGTATCACAGTCTCGAGCAGTTGAGTGACTATCTCCTGTTTCTCCCTGTTCCTGAGCAGCAGTTTCAATGCTCTGAATGATGTCACAAGGTTAAGAAAGGATTTGATAACAGGGAATTTCGAGCTTGGAGCAGCATTACGCAAAGGTATCTAGAAACGTCTCCACCAAACATTTTATGCAGCTCGTCTGTTATTTTATTCCTGTCTCCTTTTATAAACAGGGTTCCGACAAATACTCCCATATGAAATGAAGACAGATGAAATAGATTGAAAGATTTATGGTCTATCCCTCAGCAACTCTCATTCATTCCATCCAAACCTAGTAAATGTTCCCTTTTATTGTGTTATGTAAAATGATGTAAGGAACTGGTTAACTGAACCTTTTTGTTTGGTGACTGTGACTAATGTCAGTCTCCATGGATTCTAATTATCCCAGTGGAGAGTTTCCATCTTTTAATGACAAAAGGGCTCGATTCAATACGTTATCCCATAGTATGGGAGGGAGCACCACCGATAGCACTAACAGGTATCGGCTGCTCCAGAGAGAGGGAGTGATCAGAAACTGAGAACATTCGACTGGACAGTTCCAACAGTGGATCAGAATCTGAGAACGTTATACTGGAATGTTACAACAATGGATCAGAATCTGGAAACAATAGACTGGAATGTTCCAACAATGAACAGGGGTTTATCCTATTATGTTTGGATTTTTTCTACATATTATTGGTGGCCGTTAACAGCGCGGATCAAATATGCACTTTACATTATTCAATATTTTTATTATCCTATCCTGGCTATTGTTGGTGTCCCTGGTAAGTTTCACTGTCGATATATTATTTGCATTAACCATGTGTCACTGTATTACTGTTCTTTTCATTTACTCTACTCTGTAAGTATTCACGCTCCAAACCACAACAAACAACAGTGAACTTGTTCATTCTTTCTCTCCTTCTTTCGTTCTAGCACTGGGCCTTGTTGGTTGACCTACTCACTTTCAGGTATGAACCAGGATTCATTGCATCACTGCCCTTGCTATTTAAATATTGAGAGCTTGGAGGTCACTGTCTTCTGTTCTGGATGCAAACTCCATTTCCTTCCTCTGACTCCATCTCATCCCTGGCCAATAACTGAGGCTGAAACAGACCAGTCACAACTACGGTGATCCCTTTGGCCACAAGCTGATTACTGACACCATATCCTGACCATTCCTAATTTTAACTATTGACAACTGCAGATTATACTTCACTGGTTCATCCCATCTGCTGTTTGAACCTTCATCTATGATACACAATCTTAATAAAGCCAATAAACTGCTGCTGCTTAACCAAATCTGAGTCGGTATTCCTTGGCTTGTATCAAAAGGCAGACCAAATTCCCATCATTCCTGTACGGATTGCTTTATATTGTTGTTGGGTCTGGCAATGCCTTTACTTTAATATTCACAAGCACATCGTCATCTCTGTCTATGACACAGTCCTCAGTCTCCCACTGTTAATGACACAAAGCCCTGTCAGTTGTTCACATTTAAACAGATTTCCTCTATGTCTATTCTCTCTCAAATAATAATTTTCATATCTGCTAACACACACACACACACACACACACACACACACACACACACACACACACACACACACACTCTCTTGCCTTATATTTCGGCAGTGGAGATACAGAGCCATGCATTTGTGGAAGACCATTTACCGTCACTCACTGCATGGGTTACAAATTTTCCCGTACAAGACATTTTTGTAGTGCAAGTATATTAGCAATCTACTGGCAAAGGTTTGCGATGGTCCCCATGCTGGGCAGGTAGTCCTGTTTATAGAGTAGTCCACGAGCATGGTGTGCATAGCTCTCCATTCTGGCTGGTCCCTTGTCCCAGTTTATGGTATCTGGGATGGTTCTGTGAGGCAGATTCATAATTTGATGTAACTAACCATTTCAAGTGATCTGGCAATAATTTTATTGAATGCTCTCATTTATGTGATTGGAAACACCATTGTCTCACTTCTCCAGTTACTCCCACTCCGCTGTCTCCTTATCCATATTTTTACAATATGTTATCAGTTAATTGATTATTTGTTTTTCTGTACCTTTCCTTGGTGTTGTTTTTTGGCTCCCGAGTGTATCGAGTGCTTGTATTGTGAAGCTCAGAAAAAATGCAATGGTATGTGGCAGGCTGTTGCTCCATGTTGGAAAGGGGGTCCAGGAGTTTTGAGACACGTCTTTGCAACTTGGTCTGTGCATGACCACTGAAAGCCTGTGTTTGTTCCTCTCAGATGATTGTGCGGGCCATAATATAAAGAAACCCGTCGAGAATTATTGTCAAGGAACAGGTCTCTAACTTGGAGCGGATGGGGTTCTGACTGACTCCTGTTATGGAAAGGTTAGTGGAGGTGATGGGAATGGTTTGCTAGAGGTTGTGCTGTGAGCTGCAAAATACATTCAGGGAGACCTGAGGATTTGCTGAACCAACTCTGGGTGGAGAATGGAGACTGTAGTTACGCATCTGGGTCTGTAACATGAACAACAAATGGAAAAGAGGCTGCAGAGACGGGAAGCTCTGAAACCACAGTGTGTGTGGGAAAAGGGATCTGCCAAATCTGCCCGTGTTTTCACAAGGAGATACACATCATTTCCCTCTCCCCTTTAAATACACCCATGCAAATTCAACCTCTCCTCCCCGCAAACAAACACACTCCCCCTCGCTCACATGCGCACACACTTCCCCTCTCTCTCACACATGCATACCCTCTCTCTCCCTCCGAAAGACACACATACTCCCCCTCACTCTCTCACAAACACACTCTGTCTCTCTCTCCCTCCCACCGACACTGCACCTTGTTTTCAAACACCCATGCACGTGCACGCAAGCACACACACATCAATCTGTAAAATGAATTTTCATTTGGCGGTTTGTATTTCCAGATGCATTATATTTTCTCAAAAATATTTACAATTTGTCGAGTCAGTCAATGAGATATTTTATGAGCTCCTATTTTGGAAATAAACCCAAACTACTTCCAGGTGAAGACGCATACAGACTCCAAACAAGATCGCTTGCCTAAAATACGTCGTCTGACTGGAGGGATCACCTCCTTTATATCGATAATACCTGAAGGCAGGACTTGAAAGGAACTCTTGGATTTGCATATTCATCAATCTATACCTGCATCTCTATTCTAAGCAATTAAAGATTTAGCAGCCATCTTAGATGTGTTCAATTCCTGTGCATGTGTTGTACAACACTTTCATCTTTTCCTTATAACTTTTGTGCCTAAGGTCTTTTCTCTCTAACACCTGACGAAGGAGCAGGGCAATGAAAGCTTGTGTTTTCAAATAAACCCGTCAGACTATAAATAGGTGCCATGTAATGATTGACCTTACTCAACCCAGTCCAAAGCTAGCACCTCCATATCATGGTTTATATTGGTTAGCCAATTTTCTCTCCAAGCAAATAAATTGTTCTAAGCCCGTGTGCTCTTGTCTTGCATATTAATCTTTAGTCAAGCATGTTATGCATTGCCTTGTTGAAGTCCAGATATAATACATCTTTCAGATCCCCGTTATTCAACTTGTTTGTCTTACTTTTTTAAAAAATAGAAAATCATTCAAATATGATTTATCCTTCATAAAATCATGTTGCCTTTAATGGATTGTGGTTTGACTTTCAAAGTCTCCTGTTGTTCATTCCTTAATAACAGATTCAACCAATTTGTTTTCAGTCCCAATCGTTTGCTCATACCTTTCCATTCCCGAGTGAAGTTGGTTAATCTAAGTTCATCCTTTTCCCTAACCTCGACTGTCCATTTCAGTTCCCGTGAAATAGGCACGAGACTGTAAAAGATCTGCTCCAATTGCTGTGTAAGGGGCATGGGTGGCTGATTGGACTCATTCTGTTCCTGCATTACACACACGATGGGCTGAATGTCCTCCTGATGTTCCTACACTATAGTCCCGATGGCTAGCATGTCCTGCACATATACCTGACCAAGCCGCCCAAGATCTCAATGTTCTCCTCCTGTTGCTTAAAGACAAGTTTGGGGGCTTATGGAATCTCCCTGCTGTTATGCCACATTTCGAGTGTTGAATTGTGCAGGCAAGTTGTGTTGCCCACAGTGGTAGCTCAGTGGTTAGCACTGCTGCCTCCCAGCACCAGAGATCTGGGTTCAGTTTCAGTCTGGGGTCACTGTTTGTGTGGAGTTTGCACATTCTTCCTGTACCTGCAAACAATAGCACAGGCTACATAAATCTCTAATTCATTATAAATAAACACTATAATGAATCAGTAGTGTAAATGCCACACTTTAACACTACAGTCACTGACTACAGCCCTGTATCTTTCACCAAGATCTTCACCAGAAAGCACGCAAGCTGACTGACCACATGATGCCTATGCGGAATTCCAGTTCTCTCCAAGATATTCCCCTCCCGGTTTGAAATTAATTTCCTTCTAAATGTAGACTACAAATCGCACATTCAGACTCAGTTTCAAGGCTTGCAGAGCGGATTATATTCCTGCTTTAGCTGAACACACTGAAGGTGCATTTGGCAGACAGAGGGATGCTGAGGTTGGGATTTGCTTTTCAGCTGTGCCAGAGACGGTCTCCCATAACAGTGAACCGGAGCTCACTTTATAAAGAAAGGGGCACAATTCACTAATTGTGTTGCAGCGAATTTGCATTTAATAAACATGCCTTATTGGATAACTGCCTGTATATTGAATGGAGGATCAAAATTGAGGGTCCAAAGCGAATACAGTAGTTCCTATTTTATATGTTCCCATGTTTAAACATACTAAAGGATACGAACACTGTGTGGGGAAAACTGAATTTAGGGGATTTTCACTATGAAATAGAATGGAGGATGCTCAGGGTTTTGAATGACCTACTCATTTCCCGATGTTTCTGTGCAGTCTGTGGGAAAGCTCTGTAAACGTTGCCACCTGCTCTCAGATGTTAGGAAGCAGATCTCTGCAGGATCAATATGGTAGTATTTGCCGTTCCAATAGTGTGGGTGGAGTCGGGTGATCTGTTTTATCCTTTAAGACCCCAGAACAGTTTGAGACAATAGAGTGTCTTGCTTGGCTGTTTCAGAGACCATTGAAGAGTTTATCACATGTCTGTGTGTCTGGAGTCACTTTTAGGCCAGACCAGGAAAGCACGGGAGATTCACTTCCTGAAAGTACATTGGGGAAGGAAATTGGTGGTGACAATCGACATTGGCTTCAAGGTCACTGTTAATGACTCCAGGATTTACATCTCGATATTTTATAAATTATAACATCCACCAGCTGCAAGAGCATTAGCCTGGTCTCGATTAGTAATCCAGTGCCATTTCCACAAGAGCACCATCTCCACATGGGGAGCTATCGGAAACCACACTGAGCTGGTATTTCTGTGCTGCTTGACAGCTCTGTCAAAAAGAACTCCCACCAACGTGACTATCGCGACGGGACCAAGGGCGTGGTAAATGGTCAGACAGTAGTTATTCCCTTGTTATGGGATTGGACATAGCTGAGTAAATTTTCACATTGCCAGGGAGATGTCAGAGTTGGAGCTGGAATGAAACAGCTTTCTCAGGGACACGACTTGTTGTACAGCACAAGTCTTCAATCCTATTGCAAGAATGGTGTCAGGGCCAAATGCCTTTGTCGTATCCACTGTGTTCAGCTGTTTCTCCATGTCTATTACAGCAAATCAGATTGCTTAAAGACTGAGATCTGTGATTCTGCGGGCAGCATGGCGAGGGTGAGGTGGATCATCAAATCAACATTCTGGCTGAGGACGGTGCAGATAATACAACCATGTCTTTTACACTGATGTACAGGGCTGTCCCGTTAGTTAGGGTGGCGATATTTATGGAGTCCTCTCCTCCAGTGAGTTGTTTAATAGTCCATCGACATTTATGTCTGGATGTGGCAGCACTGCAGAACTTCGATATGATCTGTTCGTCTTGGGATCGTTTCGCTCTCTGTATCAGATGTTAGTCCCATTGTTTCGAATGTAACCAGTCAAGTGAAGTACCTTTAATGGGTTGCCATCAGGTTTAGGTACACATGGTTCTGACCCAATCATGTTCACCCGCACTTGTCGCTAAACCATAGATCAGCTTGATGTTAATGGTAGGCTGAGAGATTATCCTGGGGAAAATGTTACAGATTGTAGTTGAAGAAAATTCTGCTGCTGCTGTGATTCTACCGCACCACATGAATGCCCAGTTTGAGCTCCAATATGATCAATTCAATTCTACTGATTGTCCCCCAGTTCACACCAAGACCCATTCATCCATCAGTCCTGTACTAGTGTCTTAGCCTGGTTTCTGATGTGGGAACATTTCCATTTTCCTATTCTCATTGTGCTGAGGGTCTCTCCCTGGTGTCACGCCTCCAATTTGTTACTTTACTTAAACCCCTTAACATATGCATCTGAATCTTTTCCATTCTCCCAATGCCATCTTCTGTGTTTTAAGTGAATGTTTTCCCCTCTGTTTCTCTCCGTGATCATGATTAAGAGCTATGCAGTGTCAGTGATGCCAGCCATATGCAGTTTCAGATCCAGGAATTTGTGCACCCTGCATTATCGTTTACTTCACAGTGCACGGCATTCCGTGTTCGACATGGCGTTTGAGCAGCTTTAACACACGTCTATGGAAAATGTTCAGAAACAGAAATTGCTGACGAAACTCAGCAGCATCTCGTGGAGTGAAAGCAGAGTTAATCTTTCAGGGCGAGTGACCCTTCTACGCAGCTCCCATTTTCTCCAGCAATTTTTGCATTTTCAGTTCCAATATCCATAGTCATTTGTTTAATTGAAAATTTGTTCTGAGCCTATTCATTTCTAGAGAAACTCAACAGGTCTGGCATCATTTGCAGAGACAGAGAAACAGAGTTAGCATTTCAAGTCTAGTATGACACTTCTTCAGAACTGAAAAGGATTGGAAAATGATCTTTATAATCCCTTGACAGATGTGGGGAGGGGGTTGACGGGTAAAAGAGGGTGTGGCAAAAGATAAACATGCTTTTAGTAGTGGTGAACGAGAAGATCGTGTGAAGTAGCCTAATAATTAAAATGTGAATGGGGGAAAGGGGATTTCTCTGTAGAGTGAACGATAAAGAAGATACAATCACACAAGGTCGTCGGCAGACGAGGAGGGAAATGTATGGAAACTGCAGAACAGTTATAATGGGGAGAGACTGTGAAGTTATGAAATTGTACATTAACTCCGACAAGATGTAACGTACGAAAGTGCAAAGTGAGTTCTGACTTGAGCTTGGGTTGTGCTTCCTTGGAACATTGCAGCAGCCCAGGGACGAAATGTTAGCATGAGAGCAAGGTAAGTTTTTGAAATGGGAAGCAATGAAAAGGTCGATGTTATTTTTACAAACAGAGTGGGAGTGTTCCTCAAAACAATCTCATGTTTGGTTTCACCAATATAGAGAGACTGCATTTTGAGCAGCAATGATAGGAGACCAGATTGAAAGTTTACAGGTGAAATGCTGCTTCGCCTGGAAGGTATGTTTGGTGCCTTGGACAGCGAGGAGGGAAGAGGTGAATGAGCAAGTGTTGCAGCTTCTGCAATTGCATGGGAAGGTGGAATGGGGGAGTGGGGAAGTGTTCTAGTGATGGGGGGGACAGAGAGGGAACGGTTCCTGCGAAATATTGACAGTGGGCGGGTGGGGAAGATGTGTTTAATGGTGCTGTCCTGCTGGAGATGGTGGAAATGGCGTAAGATGATTATATGAATGTGGATTCTAGTGCAGGAAAAAGTATGGACAATGAGGAATCTATCATTATTCTGGGACAGAGGGGGTGGATTGAGGGCAACACTGTGGGGGATGGGACAGTGACAGCTGAAGGCCCTGTCCACCAGAGTTAGGAGGGTTCTGGTTTGAAGGAAAATGAGGTCACGTTAGATGCAGCTCACAGGAATGTGGCATCCTCAAACAGAAATAACAGAGATGGAGAAACTTGGAGAATGGAGTCAGTCTCCACTGATCATGTGTTTAGCCACATGCAGAAGTTCCCCTGAATGATTGAAAAGAACCAAGCATCTAAATTGAGGATTTCTGCCTCACATCCGGTCTGAAGCGGAATGTGAAAATAGACCCAGAGGAAGGTCAGTGAATATACATGAGCAGACATTCAAGCAGATATCCCAAACCGCCCAAGAATTTTTGCTTCTGTTCAAAACGAAGAACTCGATAAGCAGGTGAACCACACATGGTTGACAAAAAGCTCTCAAGGATACTATTGATGAGCATTAGTGGAGGGCCAGATCTATTATATATTTATTTCAGCGACCATAAGCTGATGTTAGGCATGAATTTCAGCTGTGCTTCCTGATTTACCCCGCACTAAACACTGCCATTTCTGCTCCATCCTCTTCCCTACTCGTCTCCCCTTCCTGATTCCAGGTTTTTCCTCTCAAATTACAGAGCGCATTCTCTCACATTATGGTCCCTACCCATTTCACTTGTAACTCTTTGATCAATTCTACCTACTCTGCAGTAGCATCAAGCTGCGTTTTGTGCTGCCACTTTGCTCTGGTCTCAGTGTGGCTCGGCCTCACCATTCATGCTGTTTTACACCCACCACTCACATCTCATTCTGAAAAATTTCCTTATTGGCATAAACCTTAATGTAAACACCTCTCACACTTTGCACTGAATTCACTCAGTGATCCAAATTTCAAAAAGTATACTCGACCTTTATCTCACTCTGCTGAAGGTAGACGCTGACCGTGTGGTACAAGAATTCCCCTTCTAATATGGCCAGAGATGAGCTTTCACTTTGGAGATCATCACCCCATTTGGACAAAGCAATTCAGGTGTTTGACCTCTTATTGGTAATCGTAACAGCTTCCTCCTGCCTTAACATGGAGTATTGTTACATGGAGAAATACAACTTATAGTAAGAAGCTTGGGCTGAGTGTTATTTAACTGTCATTTGAATATTGTTTCAAATTTGCAGTGCTAAACTTTAAATGCTTGTTCGTAAAATTAGTGTCAGATAGCGTGTAGGAGAGTGAGGGATGACATTGTAGAAGTTTATAAAATCATGAGATTTATGAACAGAGTGACCAGCCAAGGTCTTTTCCACGGGATGGGGAAGTTCAACCACAGAGGACACAAGTTTAAGGTGCTGGATTAGTGGTGCTGGAAGAGCACAGCAGATCAGGCAGCATCAGAGGAGCAGTAAAATCGACGTTTCGGGCAAAATCCATTCATCAGGCCCGAAACGTCGATTTTACTGCTCCTCTGAGGTTGCATGAACTGCTGTGCTCTTCCAGCACCACTAATCCAGAATCTGGTTTCCAGCATCTGCAGTCATTGTTTTTACCTGCAGGTTTAAGGTGAAAGAGGGAAGATTTGAAATGGACGAAGGATCAATGTTTTCACACAGAGGGTGATGTGTGTATATGGAATAAGTTGCCAGAGGAAGAGTGGGAAATGTAAGTACAGCTACAACATTTAAAACTCATTAGGACAAACATATGAATGGGAAAAGCTTAGAGGCATATGGACAAAATGCAATCAGATGGACCCAGTTTCGTTTGGAAAACCTGGTCAGCATGGACAAGCTGGACCAAAGGGTCTGTTTGTGCACTATATGACTGTATTAATCTAGAAAGCGAGGAACAGGGAAGAATAGACATGATGTAGTCATTTGGCAAGAAATACAAAAAACAAGTAGCACGAGCTTTTCCGAGCATATAAAAAAAGTTCAAGATGAGTGTGTGACCTTAGGTGAAATTAAGTCAGGAAAGTATACTGAGGATAATTGGAGGGTGTGACTGAAGAATTGGCTACAGGGAGCATACAGATAACTTATACCCATGTTTTACATCTTTCCTCACAGAGGAAGGCACAGTAAGTATTTCGATGATGTAACAGTGCCGTATCTTGATCTCTGATGTGGGAACGCTTCCTTTTTAAAAAAATCTCACGCTATTAGAGTATCTTCATGGTGCCATGCCTTCAATTTGTATCATGCCTCAAAAACATTTTACGTTTTCATCTGAATCTTTTCCTCTCCAGTAATGCCATCTTCTGTTTAAAGCGAATGTGTTTCCCTCTGTTTCTCTCCATGAGCATGATAAAAAGTTCTGTCGTGTCGGTGATGACAGTTTCAGAACTAATGAATTTGTATACCTTGCATTATCATGTACTTCCCAGTGTATGGTGCTCCATGTTGGACGGGGTATGTGAGCAGCTTTGACACACATGTTTGAAACTTGTTCAAAAACAGAAATTGCTGAAGACACTGACAAGTCTGACAGCATCTGTGGAGTGAAACCAGAGTTAATATTTCGGGTTCTGTGACTGTTCCTCAAAGCATCCAGCAAGTCCAATAATTTTTGTTTTTGTTTCAGATTTCCTGTATCCAATGATCTTTGCTATATTGAAAACGTATTCTCTAAGTTTTCATTTTTGAATGAACAAAGTGGGTCTAGAAACATCCGCAGAGACAGACAAATCATGTTAATATTTTAATCTAGTGTAAATCTTCTTCAGAAGTGTAAAGGATTGGAACGTGAGCGTTTTAGTATCTTGACAGAGGTAGAAAAGTGTGTTTGGAAGCCCAGTGTGAAAGGCAAATGGGATTCAAATTGTGGTGAAAGAGACACAGATATATAATGGGTGTACATTAATGTGTAAATATTAGAAATTGATTTTCTCTGTTGAATGCAACATAAAGAGACACGATCTTAGGGAGCCCAGGAGGGAGAGTGTACGGAAAATGGAGAACAGCCATAATGGATTCAGGCTGGGAATTTATGGAATTGAATATTAACTCCTACAGACTGTAATGTACCAAAGCGAAAAGAGAGATGTTACTCGAGCTTGGGTTGTTCTTCGTTGGAACATTGCAGCAGCCTGCATTTTCTCAGATTCCCTACAGTGCGGAAACAGGCCCTTCAGCCCAACAGATCTATACTAACCCTCCAAAGTGCATGTGAACCAAACCCATTCTCTACCCTAATACTATTTATAGACCTTTGACTATTGCACCTAACCTCAACATCCCTGTACACAATCGGAAATTCAGCATGGCCAGTTCACCTAACCAGCACAACGTTGAACTGTGGCAAGAAACTGGAGCATCCGGAGGAAAATGTAACCCAGTTCCATGATGCTGTGAGGCAGCAGTGCAAACCACTGAGCCACCGTGCCATCCAGGACCGATATATTATAAGGTCACAAGACAATACGAGCAGATATGAAGCCATTTGGACCATTAAGCCTGCTCCGCCATTCGATCACGACTGATAGATTTTCAACCCCATTTCCCTGCTTCCTCTCAATAACTTTTGATCCCCTTGTCAGTCAAGAACTTATCTGTGTCTGTTTTAAGTACACAAAATAGAAAATAGAGCATAGAAAAGTACAGCACAGAACAGGCCCTTAGGCCCACAATGTTGTCCCGAGACTTAATTCGAATGTAAATTATAGTAACTTAACCTACGCACCCCACAACTCACTGCTATCCATGCGCATGTTCAGCAGTCACTTAAATGTCCCCAATGGCTCTGTTTCCACCACCATTCACAACTCTCTGCATAAAGAGCCTACCTCTGACGTCTCCCTTATTCCTTCTTCCTAATTAATTCAAAATATATTGACTTCTCGTACTAGTCAATCCTGCTCTGGGGAAAGTTCTCTGGGTATTGACTCTATCTATTCCTCTCATTATTTTGTACACCTCGATCAACTATCCTCTCTCCTCCTTGTGTCCAGAGAGAAAGATCCAAACTTGTTCAAACTTTCTTCATAAAGCAAGCCCTCTAGTTCAGGCAGCATCCTGGTAAACCTTATTTGCACCCTCTCCAAAGCCTCTGTATCTTTTCTGTAGTAGGGCGACCACAACTGGACATAATATACCAAGTGTGATCTCACCAGGGAGTTGTAGGGCTGCAGCAAAACTTCACAGCTCTTAAACTCGATCCCCCTGTTAATGAAAGCCAAAACACCATATGCTTTCTTGACAGCTTATTCATTTGGGTGGCAACGTTGATGGATCTATGCACTTGCGCACCCAGCTCACTCTGTTCCCCGACACTGCCAAGAATCCTGTATTTAAGGCTATATTCAGGATTCGAATTTGAAATTTCCAAAATGCATCACTTTGCATTTATCCAGGTTGAACTCCATCTGCCCTTTATCAGTCCAGCTTTGCATCATGTCTATGTCGCACTGCAGCCTGCAGTAGCCCTCTATGACACCTCCAACCTTTCTGTAATCAGCAAATTTACTAATTCTCCCCACAACGTACTCATCCAAGTCATTTATAAAAACTACAAAGAGCAGAGGCCCAAGAACACAGCCCTGTGGGATCCCACTCAACATTGTCATCAAAGCAGAATACTTTCCAACTACAACCACTGTCTGCCTTCTGCCAGCCAGCCAATTCTGAATCCAGGTAGACAAATCTCCCTATATCCAATACTTCCTGACTTTATGAATGAACCTTCCATGGAGAACCCTATCAAATCTTCGAGGTGCAAATGAGGACTGCAGATGCTGGAGATCAGAGTGGAAAATGTGTTGCTGGAAAAGCACAGCAGGTCAGGCAGCATCCAAGGAACAGGAGAATCGACGTTTCGGGCATAAGCCCTTCCCGAAACGTCGATTCTCCTGTTCCTTGGATGCTGCCTGACCTGCTGCGCTTTTCCAGCAACACATTTTGAACCCTATCAAATGCCTTGCTAAAGTCCACAAGCACAACATCCATTGCTCTACCGTCATCGACCTGTCTTGACACCTCCTCAAAGAAATCAATAAGATTTGTGAGGCATGACCTGCCCCTCACAAAGCCATGCTGACTGCCTTTAATCACATAATACTTTACAAAATAGTCATAAATCCTATCCCTAGATTTTTATCCAAACATTGCTGACCACAGACATAAGACTGACTGGTCTCGAATTGCCAGGAAGTTCCCTATTACTCTTCTTGAAAAAAAGAACAACATTCGCCTCCTTCCAATCCTCTGATATGACTCCTGTGGAGAGTGCGGAGGCAAATATCCTCGCCAGAAGCTTAGGAACCTCCTTTTCCACTTACAGGAGCAGTCTAGGATAAATCTGGTCTGGCCCTGGGGACGTATCCATCTTAATGCTTTCCAAAATTGATAGCACATCGATTTCGTCAATCCTGATCTGATCAAAACTGATCTGTCCCAGCTACTCTAAGTTTTCATTTACAATAAGTTCCCTTTCCTTGGCGAAAATTGAAGCATAAAACTCACTTCGGGCTTCACCTATCTGCACAGACTCCACAAATAAGTTCCCTACGCTGCCCCTGATCTGCCCTACCTTCTCCCTGATTATTCTCTTATTCCTCATGTATGAGAAAAATGCCTTTGGATTCTTCCTAATCCTTCTTGCCAAGCCTTTTTTGTGCCCCATCATGTCTCGCCTCTGTCCATTTCTGAGCTCCTTTCTAACATGTCTGTAAGCCTCTAAAGGTGTGCTAGATCTTTGCTTGCTCCATTTTATCTAAGCTGCCTGCTTCCTTTTGTCGAGAAGTTCCTCTGTTCTCGTCATCCAAGGTTCCTTAATGTTACCGCTTCTTACCTGTCTCAGAGGAACAAATTTGTGTATCACTCGCAACAACTGCTCCTTAAACCGTCTCCACATGTCTGCTGTGCCCTTTCTGTGGGACAATTGCTCCCAGTCTGTACTTCCCAACTCCTGTCTGATAGCATCATAATTTCCTTTTCCACAACTAAATATCTTCCCTCGGAAACTGCTCCTTTCACTCTCACAGACTATGCTACATATGAAGCAATTGTGATTACTTTCACCAAAGTGCTCTCCCACCGTGAGTTCTGACACCTGTCCTGGCTCGTTGCCGAGCACCAAATCCAAAATAGCCTCTCCCCTCGTCGGTCTGTCTACATACTGAGCAAGGAAACCCTCTTGAACACACCTGTGGACTTCATCCACACCATCTGCATTTAGGCGGTACCAGTTGATGTTGGAAAAGTTGAAATCACCCATAACAATAACCCTGCTACTTTTGCATTTTTCCAGAAACTGCCCGCCTATGAGATCTTCAATCTCTCTTCTGCTCTTCCGTGGTCTATAGGAAGCCCCCAAATGCCGTGACTGCTCCCTTGCTTTTCCAAACTTCCACCCATACTGGCTCAGTAGACAAATCTTCCTCAAAAGCCTTCATTTATGAAGCTGTGACGCACCTTCTTATAAACAATGCTTCCCACCCTCTTCATTTTCCAACCACCCTGTTCTTTTTTAGATTGGATTACTTACAGCGTGGAAACAGGCCCTTCGGCCCAACAGATCCACACCAACCCTCCATAGAGCAACCCATCGAGAACCATTCCCCTGCATTTACCCCTTCATCTAACACTACATCTTCACATTTTTGGATTGTGGGAGGAAACTGGAGCGCCCAGCGGAAACCCACGGGAAAAATTGCAAACTCCACACAGACAGTTCCCTGAGGTGGGAATTGCACGCGGTTTTCTGGGGCTGTGAGGCAGTAGTGCTAACCACTGCGCCACCCTGCCACCCCTAAAGATTTTTAAACGTTCTAAACCCTGGAACATCAAGCAACCACCCCTGTCCCTGTGAAACCTACGTCTCCGTTATGGCCACGACATCGTAGCCAGAAGTACTGATCCATGCTCAAGTTCGCCACTCTTATTTCAGACATTCCTTGCATTAAAGCAGATGCACTTTAACCGATCCCTTTGTTTCATCACGTGAACAACTTCATGATAGATTCAATATATCCTGTCACTCTCCTGTCTGCAACTAAACCCTCTCTTACATGTGGTCTGATTCCGACCCCCCTGCCAAACATGTTTAAACCTGCCCGAATCACACGAGCCAGCCTCTGAAACAGGACATTTGTGCCCCTCCTGTTTATGTACAACCCGTCATTCGTGTACAGGTCCCAACTTACCCAGAAGGTATCCCGATGGTCTAGGTATCTGAAGCGCTCCCTCCTGCACCAGCTTCACAGACATGTGTAAAGCTGCTTTCGCTGACTGTTCCTCATCTCACTAGCTCGTGGCACTGGTAGCAAAGCTGAGATCACTACTCTACTCGTCATGCTCTTCCGCTTCCAAACTAACTCTCTATAGTCACTTTTCAGATCCTCAGTCACGCTCCTGGCTATATCGTTGGTGCCAAATGATCTAGTTTCCACAGCCTTCTGTGGTAAGGAATTCCACAATTTCACCACTCTCTGGCTAAAGACGTCTCATCTTATCTCCATTCTAATGGGTTTTCCCTTTTGTCTAAGCCTGTGCCCTCCTGCCAGTGCCAACGTCCTCCCAATTTTGTCTGTACCCAGGTCATTAAGTATTGTGTAAGCTTCAATTGGATCAACTCACTCCCCCCCCCCCCCCCCCACCACCACCACCACCACCATCCTTCTAATCTATCGAGTATAAACCCAGAGTCCTCCAATGATCCTCATATGTTAAGCTTTCCATTTCTGGTGAAAATTCTCTTGACACAAACCAAGGCTAATCCATCCTTCCTGAGGTCTGGGGAACAAAATACTGGAAATGTGGTCTGACCAGAGCCTTAGAAAGCCACAGAATCCCCACCATTATGTCCTACTCCTCTCGAGATGAATGACAACATTGTATCTGCCTTCTTAACTACTGAGCTGAAAATGTGTTGCTGGAAATGCGCAGCAGGTCAGGCAGAATCCAAGGAACAGGAAAATCGACGTTTTGGGCATAAACCCTTCTTCAGGAATGGATGCTGCCTGACCTGTTGAGCTTTTCCAGCAACACATTTTCAGCTCTGATCTCCAGCATCTGCAGTCCTCACTTTCTCCTCGAAGTTCTTAACTCCTGACTCAACCTGCAAGTGTATCTAAGGCGAATCCTGCGCTTGGAATCCCAAGTCCCTTTGTTACTCGGATTACTGAATTCTTTTCCCATTTAGTAATTAGTCCATGCCTGTATACTTCATACCAAAGTGCATGACCTCACACTCTCCCACATTGGATTCCATCTGCTACTCCTTTTCCCATTCTCCTAAACTATCGAAATCTTTCTGCAGGCTCCCTGCTTCCTCAATACTACATGCCCCCCACCTATATTTGCATCATCTACAAACGTAGCCAGAATGCCTTCTGCCCCGCCACACAGATCATTAACCTTTAAAGTGAAATGCTGTGGTCGCAACACTGACACTTGAGGAACACTGCTAGTCACCATCCTGAGAGAGACAATTTTATCCTCACTCTGCATCCTGTCAGAGAGCCAACCTTTTATCCATACTAGTACCAGGCCTCTAACACCATGGGTCCTTATCTTACTCTGCAGCCTCCTGTGCGGTACCATATCAGAGGCCTTCTGGAAGTTCAGATAGGTAACTCTGTCTAGTCCAACCCGTCATTACCTCCTCAAAGAATTCTCATTATCTTGAGAGCAATGCAGGTTATTGAAATGGGGAGCAATCAGAAGGCCAGGGTCATTTTTACAGACAAAGTGAAGATGTTCCTCAGAACAGTTTCTGGTTGGCTCACTAATGTAAAGGAGACTGCATTGTGAGCAGCAATGACGGGAGACTGGATTGAAAGAGAGCAAGTGAAATGCTGTTTCACCTGGAAGGTGTGTTTAGGGCCTTGGACAGTGAGGAGGGAAGAGGTGAATTGGCAAATGTTGCAGCTTCTGCATTTACATGGGAAGGTGTTATAGGGGTGTGGGGAAGTGTTCGGGGTGATGGAGGGTGCCACAGAAGGAATGGAACCTGTGAAATACTGACATTGGAAGGGAGGGGAAGATGTGTTTGATGGTACTGCCCTGCTGGAGGTGGTGGAAAGAATAATATTCCAAAACTGGCAAGAAATATGAAAAGAAACTAACTGCAAGGGATTTCCCATATCAAATAAAAAATCTTCATGATGTGTGTTTGACACTTGGAAGAAAGCAGGAAAGAATATGTTGGACACCTGGAGGATGTGACTGGGGAACTGGTTTCAGGGAACAGGCAAAAATTTAAAACAGTATTTTACATCTTTCCTCTCGGGAGAATGCACAATGAGTTTCAATATTTTAAACAAAATTGTATTTAGATGAAAGTTTTTCACTGTCTCCAACAAAACAAGGCTTTTCTCAAACAGAGAAGACCAAGGGTAAACAGCTCATCAGCAATTCATAGGTTATTTTAATAGAATTGGTTACAGAGTGACTGGTGGCACTGTGTGAAATATTCCATAACTCTCGGGATTAAAGGAGTGTTCCAGTGAAACTGGCAAAACTCCAATGTGGCGCCTGTCTTCAAGATGGGAGTGAGTCTTCAAGTGTTTAGGTGCTCCCTTTGACTGAATAGTGGAGCATATTTGAGAGGATTAATGGCCTCATGATGCACTTTCATCCTGAGTGATTTTAAAAAAAAGTAAAACTCTGCTCCTTCCTCTTATGCGTTACACATTGGGGGATGAACATTTTGCTGAAGTTGAATTATTTTGAAAATTATCTGGACCATTGTACAAACGACATCATCCAGAGATTCGAGAAACAATGCTCATAAGAACATTTTATAATTATGTGGGGGTATAGCATAGTTGAGAGAGAGAGTGTGAGAGAGAAAGTGCTGCATTGTAGTGGTGAGAGTGATGGAGCCTTATTCTGGGGAAACGCGAACAGATATGCAGTGAGTGTGAGAGAGTTGGGAGAATATGTTGACCCTTATCCTGACAGAGCGGGAAAGGTTATTGATGTTTTTCCTGTATTGCTGGACTTTTCTTTGGACCGCAGGTACTGCACTGATCTGGGTGGTGTGCTCATACCATGCTCGGTCGGTCTGGTGGTGCGGCTCCCTCAGGGAAGAGAATGGTCCCCTTCTGTACTTGACCATTCACCAGAATCTCCGTGCCCCTGTCGACAAGCTGTGGTGTAATTTCTCCTTATCTGCCATACTCGGGTAAACTATATAGGGCAGCTCCAAACTGAGAAAGCTCGGCCGTGTGCCCATTGACCTTTTAAAGATGGCAGCAGCGCCAAGGATCACTGAATATTGGGGGTCCCGGGCGATGTTGTGTACCTCCAGCCATGATGGGTGGGAGAATCGGGCTGGTATTGAATGAGAGGGACACCATGGAATGGGGTGGATAGTTAATGAGGTGAGTTCGGTAAGATAACACCAGGAAACTAGCTCTGCCTCGTGCAGACATTCCTTCTGTCAGACTCAATGAAAATGGCACTGAGACTAATTATTGTTTTATTCAGCCCAATGATTTGAAGACTCTGCTGATCGTATTCCAAGTTACAAAGCTGCAGGACAAATGCTTATCCAAAACTCTCCATCATCTTAACTTACACCGATATCCTGCTCACCCATCATTCCTGAAAACAATGGCCTATATTGCAAGATGCTATCGAAATGTTTTCATTTCACAATTTTTAAATCCAACCATCGGATCCTTCTGTGAAATTCTCTCTCAATCTCCCCCGGTCTTCTAACCAAGCTCCTCCCTTTGTTGGTATTTAAGCTGATTCCCCCGCCATCTCTCTCTGGCAGTGAGTTTCACACCCACAGCACTCCTGTGTCATGCCACAATGGAGATATGGAGCTGCATTTGGAGGGGAGCTGCAAGTTCCCCCATACTGGGCAGTGATCTAACAGGGTGTTACTCAGCAATGCAGTGATTGGTGTACAAAGCCGTGTATGCTGGGAAGGAAACTGATCCAGATTAATAGATAAATCCACTGCTATTCACTGCACAGCTCCCCATGCTGCACAGATATCCAGTCTGTGTGAAAAGAACAATGTCTTTGTTTGTTCTGCACAGTGCCCCGTGCTGAAAAGATTATCGAGTCCAAGTTTATAGATCAGTGCACAGTTGGTCAGTTAAATAGTGAACTGGTGAGTGTTTGATCCTGGATGGATTGCTGAGCAGTCGACACAATGCTTCGTGCTGAACAGGTATCTCCTCTGGGCTAATACATCTCCGGGCTGGATCTGAGAGGTGGATTCAGTATCCACTATAGTTCCTGACAGGATTATCACTCCTCCAGCTCGGCCCATTTCGCTGGTAAATGTGAGGTGATGTGATTCAGATAGGCTTTACTTGGTCAAAATATTCGACAATAAGCAAAACACTATTCATTCGAACACTGTCGATAAAAGACAACAAAAGGAAGAGGAACTTGCAATAACTTAATTATATTGGAAGGCTTAGCAGAAAAATAGTTTATTTAACTAGTATACAGTAACTGTTCCAATATGGTATCATCCAACAAGCACACAAACGTCAAAAAGCACATGCAGTTCTCCAATCCAGGAGGAAAGAACATCAAACCACAGTTCCAAGAGAAATCACAGAGAGAGTGTGTAGAACCGGGGACAGATTTCCTGCCTTCCAACTCTGCTGAGACCCCAGCAATAACTGGCGAAAGATAAAACTAAGAATCCTGATTCTGTAATAGTTTGACAATCACTCCACAGGACTGAGCCGTGGCTGCAGGAACACAAGGAATGGACTGTAAGGAATGGACTGTATCTACATCGTCGATGGTTCTGTAAGTATCTCTCAAAAATGCCTAAACTCACCTAAGCCGTTAAATGCTGGACAGACAAAAGTCAAAGTTAAACATAAATAAATAAAACGAAAGGATGCAGCAGGCCTGGTGATCAGACACAGACGGCCTCAGGAGCCCAGCAATTCCTACGCTGCCAAAACACAGCAGAAGTATCTCTCTCCCTCACCTCTATGTTTACAACTGGAGATGTGCCTTTAGACCAATAATCAGCGATATCAAAATCCAACCGACACCAAGTATTATTGTGATATATCAGAGTTGCCGTAAAATGGGTGAACTGGAACTGTTTGTTCTGTGACTGTGATTAATATCAGTCTTCCTGGACCTAACTGGGTCACTGTAGGATTTCCCTCTTCCATAATTAGGGCCTTCTTTCAACTTGTTATGCCATAGTATTCGGTGCAGAGTCAACCACAACAAGATTGGGATCAGCAGCTACAGAGAAAGAGAGAAAAAACAGAATCTGAGAACATTAGAATGGTCCAACAATGGATTTTAATCTGAGAACATTAGGCTGGAATGTTCCAACAATGGATTAGAATCTGAGAACATTAGACTGGAATGTTCCAACAATGGACAGGAGTTTATCCTGGGGTCTTATTGACTGTCTCAGGATTGGCCATGGTTAGAGTTGCGGATACGAGCCGTACTAATGAGTATTCAAGCTGGGTACTATCCTATCCTCGCTATTATTGGTGTTCATGGTAAGTCTATCTCTGTTAAATCTATAAATGATTCTGAATGTTATTGCTATTCTGGTTGATTATATTTAACAAATACATAACAAATTATATTTAACAAATTCAGTCACAAAAGCCACTTCCTTCTCATGCATTTCCAAACTACTTAGTCATAAACATCTGAGAAAGAATAAGACTGTTCGGAACCTTGAGTCCCTTTTTACTGTGAACTGTTTTATGTATCCATATTCTCTCTGTGATCAAACCTGCTGACACCCACCTTCATAATATCCCCAATCTTCAGCTCTGCCTGAGTTCTGTTGCTGACTTCGCCATCATCTACCCCTTTGTTATCGACAGATTTTATGGATCCAGTTCTCTTCTGACATCTCTTCCAGTTACAGATAGTTTGACCACAAACTTGTTCTTGTCTCTACAATTACTTCACAACAAGGACTCTTAAACAGAGTAATAATATCACTGGCTGTGCAACTCAGAGGCATGGGTTATGACTCTAAATGCATTGTCTGAAATCCTACCACAGTCGATGACGAAATTTAAGTTCCAATGACAAAATTTGGAATGAAACCTAATTTCATTCATGGCAACCATAAACCATCAGAATTTCATTACTTATTTTATTAATAACCTTTGCTAAAGAAGCCGAACACTTTTGCCCTGTCTGAACTAAGTGTCACCTCAGATCCACAACAATCTGGTTGCCTCCATATTGCCTTGACAAATGGCCGCGTGGTGAAGGGCAGTTAGGATGGACAACAAATACTGCCCTTCCAGTGATGCTGGCAGCCCGCGAAACAACAACATTAAAGGTGAAATAACCAATGAATAGCGAATGCTGGCGATCTGAAATAAAATTCTCCACCGTCTGAAAGAATGTTGGAGAATCTCAGCCGGTATGGCAGTCCGTCGGAAGAAACAGCAGGTATGGCAGTCTGTCAGTGAATCTATCAAAGCTGAATGCAACTGAGAAATAATATTATTATATCAGGGATGGTTGGAAGGGTGAGTGGGCGGCTGGTGTTGAGTGGATGATGTCCAGCATGAGAGAGAGAGAGGAAAAGCAAGCAAAAGGATTGCTTATGATGGACTGGAAAGAAAACAGAATGGGAAGTTATTCTAACATTTCCCCTTTTCACATATTCCTGAATATCATATTTATTACGGGATGCCCCTGCTTACCGTGAGTTATGTTCCCTCTATCTCTCGTCTCTGAGTGTGATGATCAACTCCATCAGCAATACTTATCGTCGCTGAGATATAGAGAAACGTAATGTTCCATTGTTAACTGCTTCTTTGGAGAGAGGAACTGTTACTGTGCGACTGTGTGGAGATGTAACAGCTTTCTCGACCAGGAAAAGAAACTGAGGAGACCGAGGCATTTTCAACACTGAGTGAATGCACTGTGGGTGTGGGGAATTGACTTGCTGCTGTCATCGAGAAAGTCAGTGGAGGTTCTGTGGATGGAGTTCTCAGGATTGTGATGTCAACTACAGGTTTCATACAGGGAGCCCTGAGGGTCTGGGGACCCCACTCTGAATACTGCATTTACAGTGTGTCTGGGTCCACGGAAAACAAATGGAGCTCAGAGTACAAAGAATGGAAGCTGTGTAAACTGGGATTAGCAGGGCACTGTACTATACTCTCTGGGATTTCCAGGAACATTTGTCTAAGCTGCACCCATTCAGGTGTAAAGTAAAAATTCAGCTTGTCTCAAAATTGAGGTGATCACTGAGCTGTATCCCCTCCTTCAGTATAACCTGCCGTCTCACACCAGGGATAGGACTGAGCTGACACTCACAATGAATTAAACTGGATTGATTCTGGAACTTTGCAGGCAGCAGTGGGTAATATATCCACCATCTCTGAAGTGAAGTCCTCCAATATGTTCACAAGTGGTCAGAAACCACCTGCCTGCTGAGAAGAATGCGTTGGTTCCATCTCCACAGGGAAGATACAGAAACTAACTTCCAGAATTATTAGGGAACAGGGTGATTGGTTAAAGATGGGAGACTGCAGGATATCAGAAGCAATGAAGAGAATGTTATTTAAAATCTAATTGAATTGAAGTTTCGTAAGTTGCTGGATCTGATGAGCTCCATCCCAGAGTGATTGAGATCAGAACAGAGCAAGTGAAAGAATTACTGACTGTTCTTCAAAGCTAGTTAGATTCGGGAAAGGATGCTGCAGACTGGAAAACACCTATTGTAAACCTAAATATTTAAAACAAAATGGAGAGGAAAAACAGAAAACTAAATAGCTTGATGTCAGCTGTGAAAATAAAATATTGGAACGTTTTATAAGGAACGTGGCAACTAGATACTTGGAGAATAATGATTTGATTTGGTACATTCGACTCAGATTCAGGGAAGAGAAATGATCTTTGATAAACCTGGAGATTATCTGTTGTGACATCGACAGTTGAGCACCAATTGGAATGGAGTCTTTGTATTTTTATAAAACGCGTGACATGTTTGAGTACAGGAGAATGGGGAATGTTCGAGTCCAAGGGTAGGTAGGGGTGGAATATATACCACATGGACTAAAAATTGGGTAATGGAGATACAAGAAGAATACTGTTTTTCTCTGGACTGAAGGATTGATGGGTAGCAGCAGGATCAGTATTTGGGCAATAGCTGTTCACAAGGTATAAAAATGATTCAGATGTGAACAATAAATATCATCATGTACATTTATATTTATAAAATGGTAGAGAGGTTGGCGAGTGCTTTTGTTGAAAAGGACCTGGATGTCCTTGGTCATAAGTCACTGACAGAATTCATACAGGGGCAGGAAGTAAATGATGTGTGGCTCTTCATGCAAAATGATTCACGTACAAAAGTTAGAATATCTTTCCCACTTATCGTGTTTTTGAGAGAGTATTTGGTGCATTCTTTAAAGATTTGGTCTGCTTTATAAACAATGATCCCTTTGTCGCTGAGAGAGTGGAAAGTATTTTGACCAGACTAAACACTGGCATGTTATCATGAGGAGAGAGTGCAGTAACTATGTGTTTACTCTGTCGCGCTGTGAGAGAATAGGAAGTTGAAGCTTGATGGGTATGGCCAGTCTCTCATTCTCTCCCAAACAGCTGAATGGGGTGGAAATGTCATACTTTTCATTGGATGTTTGATTCACGACAGTTTACATGCATCTGCAGAGCCCACATGTCGATTGACAGAGTGGTACAGGCTCTGAATAAGCTCTGAACACTTTAATGCACAGTTACTGTGTGACACTGCGTTGAATGTTACTTTGTACACAACCCTGTCAGCAGCCACAATACCATCATTCTGAAACAGTTAGTTATTCCCTAACGGTTTCTAACCTTCACGGATACCATGGTTCTGCCTTCTTGGAGATGGAAGACAACTTGGAGAATGGTTAAAAAATGTTGGCTCCATTCCGACTGCCAGAAAACCATGTTAAAGTAACACATATGTGCCATGAGTAATTAAGCCATGTGGATCAATTTGGAGCAGTCTGTCTGTGCAGCCCCTGCTCCATTTGTTTGTGATGTTGGAGCATCTCTGACACTTTCCTGTTCCTGTGTTAGTGGCTTGACAAGCTGAATAACCTCTTCCTGTTCCTTTGTAAGTGACTCCGGGTGTGAAATGGTTCTTTCTGATCCCATGCACGTTACATGTGGGAGAGAGCAGACTCCCTGACTTCCTGTGCAAGAGGCAGGAGGAACTGAGTGGTCTATCCCTCTTTTTGCGCAGTAGTTTTGATGGGATGAATGGCTTCACCACATCCTTGTGAAACCAGATTGAGGTGCTGAATGAACTCCTCCCTTTACTGTGGAAATGTACTGTGCTGTTACATAAATGCTACCCAGACTTTAACAGCACGATCTTGAATGTTGTCCAAGTCTTGCTGCACATGGTCACAGACTGTTTCAAGAGCTGAAGAGGGACAACTTGTCCTGAAAACTTTGTAAACTTCAGTGAATGCCCCCTCTCCTGCTGGCACGGTGGCTCAGTAGCTTCCACTGCTGTCTCACAGCACCAGGGTCCCAGGTTCGATTCGAGCCTTGGGCAACTGTCTGTGTGGAGTTTGCACATTCCCCACTTGTCTGCATGAGTTTCCTCCGGGTGTTCCGGTTTCCTCCCACAGTCCGAAGATGTTCAGGCTGGGTGAATTGGCCAAGCTAAATTGTCCATTATGTTAGTTGCATTAGTCAGAGGGAAATGTGTCTGGGTGGGTTACTCTTTGGAGGGTCAGTGTGGACTGGTTGGGCCGAAGTGCCTGTTCCCACACTGTAGGGAAACTAATCTGCTCAGTTTGGATTCAATGGCTGAATAGCCTCCTTCCACACTGTAGGGATTCTATGATGACAACCTGGAGATGCCTGGGCTGAGGAAGCTACGCTGAGGATCTCCTGCAACTGTATCCCACGGCTGAGATGATTGATGCCCACCAATGATAATAATCTTCTCTTGTGCCATGAACGACTCCAAAAAATGTAGAGGTCATAATTAATTCTCATTAAGTGCAATTTTCCAGGAGGAGATTTATCAGGATGCTGCCTGGACTGGAAGGCACGTCTTCTGAAGAAACCATGAGGGAGCGAGGTCTTTTTTCACTGGAGGTGTACAAGATGATGAGAGGCATAGAGAGAGAGTGAATAGCCAGAAGCATTTTCCCAGGGCAGAAATGTGTATGACTAAGTGGCATAATTTTAAGGCAATTGGAGGAATGTTTAGGGGAGATATCAGCGGTAGATTCTTTACACAGAGAGTGGTGGGTGTGTCGAATGCACTGCCAGCGGTGATAGTAGAGTCAAATAAGGGAGGGAAACTTAAGAGATTCTTGGATAGGCACATGGAACAAAGTGTATGGAAGCATGTAGGTTAGTCAGATCTTAGAGTTGGATAAATGGCACAACGTTGAGGGCTGAAGGTCCTAACTGCATGCATTCATGCAGAACTCTGAGCTCAAAAACTGCATGAATTCATATAAAGCTTCGTTTTCTCACTTTTTAGATTATATTCAATTTAAATATCATGGCTTAGACAGAGAACGCAGGGAGCCAACACCTTCACCATATTGTCTCGATATCACCATTGTTAACAGCTAACCTGTGAAGTCAACTTAAAAAAACGTTTTGTGATTTACATATGAAGGAAGTGAAACTATCATGGTATTCTGACATATGAAAGGCTTAACAATCAATTTTTCAATGTATAATTTCAGTTACATGTCACTGCAAATTTCTGCTATGAATTCTGTGTTAGGATTAAGCCCTCCACTATCACCTGATGAAGGATCGACGCTGCGAAGGCTAGTGTGCTTCTAATTAAACCTGTTGGACTATAACCTGGTGTTGTGTGATTTTTTAACTTTGTACACCCCAGGCCTACACCAGCATCTCTAAATCATTACTGTTCTTTGTTCTGTGTTCTATGGAAGTGTTCAAGAAGACTTGGACATTGAAGAAGGTTTGAGACTTGGAGCAGGTCAGCCTTGATCTGATTGAAGGGCAAGGCAGGATTAGGATATGAATGACCTGCCCCTGTTTCTGATTTTCTCCCATTCTGATATTGGAAAGCTAATTGGTGTTATTTTCCTGGAAGGTCTTTTATGGAATGTTGCAATCAGGGAGACCAGCGGATTTTGTGAGCCATCGCTGGGTGAGATTTGGGGGCTGTATTCACAGTGAATCTGGGTCTACAACATTATCAACAAATGACGCACAAGTTACAGAGAGGGGAAGTTCTGTAAAGAAGATGAGCGACCTCTTTTATGTCTCACCTGGGTCTTCCAATTAGATTTTCCAAATCTCCCAAACCGTGTGGGACAGTCTTGAAAAACGAAATGGTCTCCTCTGTTTCCGTGCACCATGCTATAACCGTCAGTGCACTCCAACAGCTCCTGTCTAGCCGGTTTGAGGGGTTTAATGGAACGCAGAAACATGGGACTGAGGAGCAGGAGTGGGTCATTAGTGAATTTGAGCCTTCTCCACCAGGCATTAAGATTGTGGCTGATCAGATTGTGGTCTCAGCCTCATCTTCCTGTCTGCGTCCCATTTTCAGTGACACACTTCTCTGTCAAATCTTTAACTAACTCAGCTTTGAATATTTGTAATCAGAGAGGCATCACAAACTTCTGGGGAAGAGAATTCCCATTCGAATTGGCCTTTTAGAATTTTCCCTCATCCCGTTGTCAGAATAAGAGAGTCATACTGCATGGAAACAGATCCTTTTGTCCAAATTGTCCACACCAATCAGGCATCTTAATCAGATCTCGTCCCACTTGTCAGCATTTGGCCCACATCCCTCTGAAGCATTCCTATTTATGTACCTATTCAGATACATTTTAAATGTTTAATTGTTCCCGCTTTCTCCACTTCCTCTGACAGTATGCCCACTAGCCTCTGTATGAAGAAGTTTCCTCTCAAGTCCCTTCTAAGTTTTTGCCCTGTCACCTTCACCCTATGCCGTGAAGTTCTGACCGCCCTTACACTGAGAAAAGGTTCTTGCCCATTCAGACTATCCATCCCCCTCAGTACTTTTAAAAACCTCTGTCATATCACCATTCAGCCTCTGACAGTCCAGGGGAAAAATCCTCAAACTGTTCATCATCTCTCTGTAGTTCAAACCCTCAGATTCCAGAAAATCCTTGTAAATCTTTTCTGCACCCTTTCAAGTTTAACAACATCTACCCTTTAGCAGAGTCAACTGACATCTATGTAGTATTCTTAAAGTGGCTTCACCTACATTTTGTACAAGCGCAACACGCTACCCCACTCCTATACTCAATGTTCTGACCGATTCAGGCAAGCATGCCAACTACATTCCTCACCACTCTACCGACTTAAACTCGACTTTCAAGGAACCATGAATCTTCACCCGTAAGTTTCTTTGCTCAGCAACATTCCCCAGGGCACTACCCTGCTTTAACTTACCAAAATGCAAAACCTCACAAATATCTAAATTAAACTCAATCTGCCAGTCCTTGGTGGTCAAGGATCCCGCTATATTCTGAGATACTCTTCTTTATTGTGAACTGCACCACGTTGGTGATGTTATCTGTAAACTTAATAACCATGCCTCCGATAATCACATCAAAGTTGTTTATATCCGTGATGAGAAGCAGTGAGCTCAGCATTGATTCTTTTAGCGCACCGCTGGCCACAGGTCTTCAGTCTGGAAAACAATCCATTCCTTTCAATCCAATTTTGTATCCAATTGGTTAGCTTTTCCTAGATTACATATAACCTAATTTTAGTAATCTGTCTACGACGGGGAACCTTATTATATGACTTGCTGAAGTCTGTGTAAACAATATATACCACAGTGTCTTCTTCAATCTTCTTTGGCACCTCTTCATAATACTCAATCCCATTAATTAAACATTATTTCCATCACACAAATCCATATTGACTGATCCTGATCAGTCCTTGTCTTTCTAAATAGTTGTAAATCCTATCCCTCAGAATCCCCTCCAACGAACTCCTCGGCTAAAATGTTGGCTGATTGAGTCGATAATTCACTGTGTTTTTTTGGCTTACTGCTCCCTTTTCTAGCCCCACTCCTTCACTGGCCACAAAAACTAATGATAACTATGTTGGTGATGTGACCAATGATATAGTTGTCAGAGTGTGTCAGGGTCAGTGTTAGGAACAATCAGGCAGATTTCTTTAATCTGCTAAAACAACACATTTATGACCAAAACAAAGTTACTCAAACAATGATGGAAAGAGGAATTTAAGAGGATATTGCAAATATGTACATTGATATTTTCCTTTGAAAAATACTGAGAAACACACACAGACACACACACACAGGCACACACAGACACACGCGCACACGTAAACACACACACGTATTGTCGATAATAAACTGAAAAGCGAAATATCTGCAAAGTTATTGTCCAAATATGATTCGAAATCATGACCAAAGGAAAAATGCGAGTTTGACCCAAATGCTGTTCTATTTGTAGAGTCATCAAGTCCTACAGCATGGAGAGAGGCAGAGAGGCCCTTTGGCCCAAACTCGTCCATGCTGACCCAAATATCCAAACACACTAAACTCATTCCCAGCACTTGGCCCATAGCATTCTCGACATTTCCTGTCCATGTACTTGCCCAAATGCCGTTTAAATATCGTTAATATAAATGCTTCAACCACTTCCGTTGGCAGCTCATTCCCTTTGTGTGCCACTGTCTGTGGAAAGCAGTTGCCATCAGCTTCCCTTTTATTCATTCCCCTCTCACCTTAAACTGGTGGCCTCTCCTCCTCGATTCCCCAACTCTCGGAAGAAAAAGGCTGGATATATCCTATCCATGTAAACTTCTATAAGATCCCTCTCAGTCTCCTATTCTCTAAAGAAAAAACTCCTCGCTTGTCCAACCTCTCCCTATGATTCATACTGTTGACTTCTAGCAACATTTTTGTAAATTCCGTCTGCACACATTCCAAATTAAAAACATCCTCCTGATTGCAATGTGACTAAAACTGAACACAACTCTACAAGTGCAGCCTCAGCAACATCCTGTATAACTGCAATGTAACTTCCCAACTGCTCTCCTCCATGTCCTGACCGATGCATGCTAGTGTGGCAAAAGCCTTCTTCACTGCCATGGCTAACTGTGACCCCACTTTCAGAGAACGGTGGACCTAAACTCCATGATCCCTCTGCTCAACTACACTCATTAAAGTCCTACCAATCACCGTGAAACTCCTACCTTGATCTAACTTTGCCAAAATATTCCTCGGCCAATTTCTCCAGTTTGATCAAGGTCCTGCTACAATTTCTGATATACGTCCTCACTGTCCACGATACCACCTATTTTAGTGTCATCTTCAAGTTTCCTAACCATGCCTTGTACATTCGCAAGAATATCATTGATACAGATAACAAACAGCATTGGGTCCAGCAGCGACCCCTGAGGCACTTCATGTGTCACAGGCCTCCAGTCCGAGAGCATCCTTCCACTATTAACCTCGGTTTACTACCATGAAGCCAATTGTGTGTCCAATTTGCCAATTCTCTCTGGGATCCATGCGATACTAACCTTCCAGAACAGCCTATCAATGGTAACCTTGTCAAAGGCCTTAGTGAAAACCATACAGATGACGTATACTGCCCTATTCTCATCAACATTACTGGTCACTTCATCAATGAACTCAAACAAACTTGAGGTGCACGATCTTCCACTCATAAAGCCATTCAATCTTTCCAGTCTAAAAACATCTATTAACAATAATTATTAAAATTAGTAATAACAAACTAATTAGTAAATAACAATAAGATAACATTTTCAGTGGAGAATACATTGTCCAAAATATGTGATATTGGAACGTGTATCATGGGCGAAGGGCAGAATAGATTTTGTCCCTGTGTCATTGAACCATGTTGCAAAAGGCAAGGGTGGCATGGTGGCTGAGTGGCTAGTACTGCTGCCTCAGTGCCATGGATCCGGGTTTAGTTCCAGCTTCGGGTGACTTTCTGTGTGAAGTTTGCACATTCTCACTGTATGTGTGTGTGTGTGTTCCATTTGGGTGCTCCATTTTCCTCTCACAATCCAAAGATGTATAGGTCAGGTGATTTGGCCATGGTAAGTTACCCATAGTGTTATGTGCATTCGTCAGGAGTAAATATAGGCTATGGGAATGGGACTGGGTGGGTTACTGCTTGGAGGGTCGTTGTGGTCTTGTTGGGCCAAATGGCCTGTTCCCATACTGTAGGGAATCTGTCAAAAAAACTATTTCTAAACAAACCTTATCTTTCCAAATGCATGTATATCTCATCCCTCAGAGTCTTCTCAAGTAACGTACCTACCAGAGTTGTTAGGTATCCTGGTCTTTAGATCTCAGATTTTTCTTTGCTTCTCTTCTTGAAAAATGGCACGTTTGCTAATCTCCAATATTCTGGAACCTAAACTGTAGCTAACGATGATGCAAAAGTATTAACCAGTGTACCCGTAGTTTCTTCTGTAGCCTCTTGCAGTGTTCTTGGATGCATCTGTTTAGGACCAGGAGATTTATCCACCTTCATACATTCTAATGCATCCAACACGTTTTCTCCTGTGATATTGACTCACCCCAAGATAACACTGCTACCTTTGTTAACCTCCCAAGTCTTCATGTTTTTCTCCACGGTAAAGGCAGAGGAGAAATATTCATTGAGAATCTCTCAAATCTCCTACGGTTCTAGACATGCATGTCCACTTTGGAACTTGAGGGGTCATACTCTCATTTAGTTATTCTTTTTACTTTAAAATACTTGAAGAACCTCTTTGGATTCACCCTAATCTTCTCAGCCAAAGCTATCTTGTTCCCACCTTTTCGCCCTCCTGATTTCCTTCTTCAGTAAACACCTGTATCCCCTGTATACCTCCAGGTATTCCCTTGATCCCAGCTACCTGGACCTGAGCCACGCCTCCTTTTTTGCTGGTCAAAGCCTCAATATCTCCTGACATCCGAGGTTCCCTCTAACTACCAACCTTGCCTTTTGCCCTCACAGTAACATATAGACCTTGAACTGTAGACATTTCATTTTTAAAGGCCTCCCACTTGAGGAGGTCCCTTCGCCTGCAAACAAACTCCTCCAACCAACCCCTACAAGCTCCTATCTAATTCCATCAAAATTCGCCTTGCCCCAAGTTTGAACTTGAACATGTGGAGCAGTTTTGTCCTTCTCCATAATTATTTAAAAATTAATAGAACTATGGTCACGGCTCCCAGAGTGCTGCCCCACTGTCACCTCAGTCACCTGTCCTGCCCTAGATCTTAGAGTAGCTCACGCTTCGTCCCTTCCCGAGTTGCACCCTCTACTGACTGCTTGAGGAAACTATTATGAACGCACTTAATAAATACACCCCATCTCAGTCCTTAATTCTATGTCATTCCCAGTCTATGTAAGGAAAATTAAAATCTCCTGCTAATGCAATCCTATTGGCCCTGTAAGTCTCCCAAGTCTGTCTACATATTTTTGTTCCCCTAATTCCTCGTTTACTATTTGGGGGCCTATAGTACAATCCAAATACTATCACCATTCCCTTCTTATTTATTAGCTCCGCAGACAAATCCTCACTGGATGATCCATCAGTTATTTTATCTCTGTTTACTGCTGTGTTACTCGCCTCAATCAAAAATGAAACTCCCCGTCACCTCCTTCCACCATCTCTGTCCCGCATAAAACACCTGTACACTGGTACATTAAGCTGCCGGTGCTGTCCCTCTCTTCGCCATGTTTCAGTAATGGCTATAATATCCCAGTTCCACGCACCGATCCATGCCCTGAGTTTATTGGCCTTACCTGTCAGCCATCTTGCATTGAAACAGTTGCAATTTAATCCAACAGGCATTCCTTGCTCCCTGTTGTTGTCTAGCCTGACCTGTGTCTTCATTTTACTGTTTCTGATTACTATATCTCCTTCTGACCTCGCACTTGCCTCCCTGCCTTTGAAGATCTCACCCGCCCCCAACCCCAGCCAATCTAGTTGAAACCCTCCTTTGCAGCAGTTGCAAACCTGCCTGCTCGGTATTGGTCCCCTTCCAGCTTAGGTACAACCCGTCGTTCCTGAACACGCCACCTTGCCCCACAAGAGATCCCAGTAATCCAAAAATCTCTGCCCCCTGCACCAATTCATGAGCCACCCCTTCAACTGCCATATCTTCCTGTTCTTACCTTCCCTGGCATGGAGCACTGGAAGT
Organism: Chiloscyllium punctatum; assembly: GCF_047496795.1. Lineage (NCBI taxonomy): Eukaryota > Metazoa > Chordata > Chondrichthyes > Orectolobiformes > Hemiscylliidae > Chiloscyllium > Chiloscyllium punctatum. The sequence continues at coordinate 78,108,589 of NC_092771.1, read as the reverse complement.
AACCTGGATATTACAACTTTCATGGTCCTATCTTTTATCCTTTTCCCTAGCTCTCTGCAATCACTCTGCAGGATGTCATCACTATTTCTAACTGTGTTAATCTGTCCTTTGTACCAATGTGCGCATTGACTTCTGGCTGCTTCCCCACCACCACATCCCCCCACCCCCAACCACCCCTGGTGAGAACGTTCTGCAGCCGCTTTGAGACATCCTGGACCCTGGCATGTGGGAGGCTACACACCACTCCGGATTCCCATTTGCAGCCACAGAATCTCCTGTCTGTTCCCCTCACTATCGAGTCGGATAATTACTTCTGTTGTTATTCTGCTTGCACTGCCTTCTGACAATGGGATTTCTTCATGAAACAGTTGAATTTGGCTGAACTGCTTTGCTTCAGGTAATGGGGAGATTCCAATCAATCCTCATCAGGAATCCTCCATGAGTGGGAAAGACGACTGGGCTTTTTTCACTCCCACACATTGCTGTGATGAGCGATAGGGAAACAGAAAGGGAGCAATAGAATGTTTCTCCACAGATAGGCTATATTTTCCAGCTGTAAGTTAAATCAGTAACGTTATCAGTCCCACACTGGACTCAGAGAGCTCTTCTTGAACATTGTCCGAACTATATGACTCCATCACATTCTCGACTCCAGGTCAGTGCGTTATTGCAGAATCAATTCATTAACAATAAATGTCATAATTGTTTTGAAGGTGTGTTAATTTGTGCTTGCATAATGTAAAAATAAGCTTTTCATGTCTTCACAATATCTGTGTTCAAATGAATATTCTTAAACAGACACAGTAATTGCTGGAAAAGCTCAGCTTGTCTGTCAGCATGTAGTATTAGAATTCAGAGTTCAATTTTTCGGTCCAATGATCTTTCCTTTGAACCTGACTTATTCTTAAAGTGTTTCCCCAGTTTTATTCTCCCACACAAGAAGAAATATCCATCCGGTCTTCACCAACTACACTCTTCTCAAGGTCTTATATGGTCAATACAACATCGCTCATTCTCAGGCAGAACAGTTAATTCTTCATAACGTAATGCCTTCATCCCAAGAATGAGTAAAGAGAAACATTTTTGAGATGTTTCAAAAGCAATTTGGTATTTTTACAGTTTAGACAGTTATAACTAGACATACTACAACAGATGTAATCTCAGCAATGCCCTGTACTGATGCAGAAAACATCGCAACACCCCTTGCACAAAACAGGATCACGACATTTACCTTCCAAATCACTTGCTACATCTTCCAGTTAATTTGATGTGATTCATGTACTCAGACACACAAATCCCTCTGTAACACTGAGTTCTGCATTCTCCTTGCATTTAAATAAATTTCTGCTGTTTCGTCTTTTCCCCAAAACAGAAAATTTCCATCACATATATATTGTACTGTTTTTGTTTTCTGCTGAAGATTTGCTCACAGCCGTCCTCTGTCTGTATGCCATTGCTTGTTACTGTGCCCTCCACAGTCTGTGTCCCACTGCAGACGTTCTGCACTCCCACTGTCTGTATCCCATTGCAGACGATCTACCCTTCCCCGTCTGTATCCCATTACAGATGCACTGCCTTCAGCTGTCTGTATCGCATTGTAGATGCTCTCCCCTCCCCGGTCTGTATCCCACTGCAGACGCTATGCCACCCCTGTCTGTATCCCACTGCAGACGCTATGCCTCCCCGGTCTGTATCCCACTGCAGACGCTCTGCCACCCCTGTCTGTATCCCACTGCAGACGCTATGCCTCCCCGGTCTGTATCCCACTGCAGACGCTCTGCCCTCACCCTGTCTGTATCCCACTGCAGACGCTCTGCCCTCAGCCATCAGTATCCCATTGCAGACGCTCTTCCATTCCCCTGTCTGTATCCCACTGCAGACGTTCTTCCCTCACCCTGTCTGTATTCCATTTCAGACACTCTGCCCTCCCCCGTCTGTATCCCATTGCAGATGCTCTGCCCTTCCCCTGTCTGTATCCCATTGCAGAGGTGCATTCCTCCCCCAGTCTGTCTCCCATTGCAGACACACTGCCCTTCCCCTGCCTGTATCCCATTGTAGACGCACTGCCCTCGCTCTGCCCTCCCCCTGTCTGTATCTCATTACAGGCGGTTTTCCCTCCCCCTGTCTGTACCCCATTGCAGACGCTCTGCCCTCCCTTGTCTGTATCCCATTGCAGACGCTCTGTCTCCATTTGACATCTAATTTCATGACTATCCTGGTGCATGAGCAAAATGAGCTCCATCTCCTTCATCCGGTTCATTAGAATAGATTGTAATTTGTTGATGACCTCATACAGATCCCTGAAGATTTCCACTTGTTACAGCCTTCCAAACACAAAATGAGTAATGATCTATACACTGCATTTCCTGACAGCTACCCAGGGCGTCCCTGCTTCTGCATAACAGCCTGGAATGGTTATATGGCGTCCTCCTGTGCTGTGTAATTTACTGAGTACTTCATTCTGTTTGATGGGGTCTGTTTAGTGCTGCCCATTTTGCCGCAGACCCTTATAGACGCAGAACTATTTCAGCGCAGCTGATATTTATTCCTTTTCAGGCTTCGAAGAAAAACATTAATCTAAGTAATAAGAATAAAAATAATGTATATTCCTTTCAGTAAAAATGTTAAAAAGACACTTGAGTAAGTATAACATTGACTCAGAGTTTTCTTTCAGAGCTAAAATGATAATTGGTCTTGCATTTATTCACATTGAAAACATTCATGAAGCTACTGAACGTTTGACTGATGCGCTCCCAGATAAATTGCAACCGCTGCTGCTCTGGTTCGAGGATAACTATGGAGGTAAAGATTATGCAAAGGAAATGGTCGGCGTCCACTGCTTTTTCCAGTTGGAATGTGGAATTTATATGAAAGAACTTTAAACAATGAGGACAAAACAGACAATAATGCAGAAGCTGGCCACAGGAGATGACAATGCGAACTTGATAAGGAACATCCAGTTATTTGGAAATATATTGACAGTTTACGAAAAGTTCAGAGAGGAAGGGACATTTACTATGAGCATCTGATAGCAGGGCACGATATTCCGTTGAAATTAAAGAAGCAGATGCTAGAATACAAACACTCGTAAGAAGACTTAGTGAGAGAAATGATGTCGAGTATTTACAAGGGATTGCCCATAATTTTGAATAAACGTCATATTTTAGATTTTTCGTAATGTACTTATATCAGTTTTTAAAACATTTTTACTGAAGAGAATAAACATTATTCTTATTTTTAGTCTTTCATTGATGCTTTTAACTAAGCCTGAAAAGTGAGAGAGATGAGATTGGAAATGTCAGCGAGTTTAAATTGAGAATTGCTCTTTACTGAACATTGCTGCTTACTTGGTTGGTGGGACGTCGATGTTTCAGAATCTACACACAAGGTGTCCTGGTTCTCTCTGGTTCTTTCCAGGATCCTCCCCACATGTCGAGGTAGAGGGTGAGGGAACGGATATTGGGCACTCGAACACCCTGCTTGGCCCTTTATGTCCTATTCCAGGATGTTTCTCCTGGAATGAGAGAAGAGGAGGGACGGAGTGAGGGTGGGAGTGGGTGTCCCTGCTGTTAATGCTGGTATAGGGGAAGGGGGGAAGGATGAGATGTCCGGAGGAAGTCTGACCACAGTGTTGTATCCATGCAGTGGTATTAGTGTCAGTGGCTATTGCGTCAGTGACAGAAAAAGTGGGGGAAGGCAGGTACTGAATTCAGCTGTGAGTGTGGTCGTGCCTTATTTGGGGATAGAGTGTGAGCCTTGTCCGGGGATAGGTGTTATAACATATATACAGTGAGTGCGAGGGAGCAGAAGAATATGGTGACACTTATCCTGGCAAAGTGGGGGGAAAGAATATTGATGCTTGTCCTGTATTGCTGACCAATTCTTCAGATCATCTCAGCGTTGAGGTGAGTCTCCCTGAACGTCTTGTCCAAGTCTATCGCTAATCACGCCATAGACCCTTTCCCTCACTTCCCACAGTATCAGCTTGGATGGATGTTACAAATAGCAAGGTGAAGCAAACATTAGTGTGTTATATAACAAAACCAAATCTGTCACGTAAATACTTTACAACATATGCCCTGGAAATTAGGTATGCAAGTATATGCAAGGGTCAGCAATGACACAGTGATATTATCGCTGGGATCTTCACCAAGAGACCCAGGTAATATTCTGGGGACATGAATTCAAATCCTGCCATGGCAGATGGTGGAATTTGAATTCAATATGTATCTGCAATCAAGGGCTTATGATGACCAGGAATCCATTGTCAATTGTTTGAAAAACTCATCTGGTTCACTGATATCCTTGAGGGAAGGATACTGCTGTCCTTACCTGGTGTTGCCTGCATGTGACTCCGGACTCAAGGCAACGCTGCTGACTCTTAACTGCCCTCTGGCATGGGCAATAAATGCTGGTTATCCAGTGACGCCCTCATCCTGTGAATGAATAACAAATAATTGTGGTGCTACAATAATAATAGATGGTCTCAAGTTGCACCAAAACTGCAGTGACTACTAATACTGTGAAGAAAAACTTCCGTAAGTGTGTATTAGGTAGGTTGAACAGTATGTTGTTAACCAAACTAGAGAGCAGGTTATTTCCGATTTGGTGTTGTATTGTCAGGAGGACGAATTAATAACCTTGCTCTGAAGCAGCTTTGGAGGAATCGTGACATCAATATGTTGCATTTTTACACAGCGTTTGAATACATTAGCAAATGTTTGAACATTCTTGTCAAATATCATGCAAGCCCGGAGGCTAGAGGGTCAAGTACGCTCCAATGAATTGGAGAAGTAAAATATAACATTCAATGGTACAAACAATGATTGTGAGAGTCATAGTGTCCGACAGCACGGAAAAAGGCCCTTCAGCCCAAACTGGTCCATTCCAAAAAAAATGTCCATTCACATTAACCCTATTTCCCTGCCCTTGCCCCGTATCCTTCTTATTCTTTCCTATCTGTGTATTTGTCCAAATGCATTTTAAATTTTGTGAATGTACCTCCCTCAACCACTTCTGCTGGCAGCTCATTCCATGTGCAGACCCCCTGTGTAGAAAAGAAATTGCCCCGCAGGTTCCCTTTTACTCTTTGCCCTCTGACCTGAAATTGATGCCCTCTAGTCCGTGATTGCCCAATCCTGGGGGAAAAAAGACTGAGTACATTCACTCTGTCCATGCTTCCCATGATCCTATACACTTCTATCAGATCCCCCTCAGTCTCATACACTCTAAAGTAAAAACTCCTAGCTTGCCCAACCTCTCACTGTATCTCAGACCATTGAATCCGGGCAACATCCTTGTAAATTTCTTCTGCACTATTTCCAGTAAAATAACATTCTTCCTATAGCAAAGTGAACAACACTGAACATAACACAACCAGTATTGCCTCACCAGCATCCTATATAACTGCAACATTACGCCCTAATTTCGATACTCATTACTCTGACTGATAAAGGCCAGTGTGCCAAATGCTTTTTTCACTGCCCTATCTCCCTGTGACTCCACTTTCAGAGAACCTTGAACCTGAATTCAAAGGTCCCTTTGTCTCAATACACTCCTTAAGACCCTGGCATTCACCATGAAACTCCAACCTTGATTTGACTTTCTAAAATGCAAGAACTGACACTTATCTGTAAATATGTATACAATATACATGCATGAAACAAACAGTAACAGTCCCAGAACCGACTCCTGAGGCATTCCACTCATCACAGGCCTTCAGTGTGATAAGCATGCTTCCACTATTACTCTATGTTTCCGACCATCAAGCAAATTTTGGATCTGATTTGCCAGCTCCCCCTCAATTCCATATGATCTACACTTCCAGAGCAGCCTACCATGTGGAACCTTACTGAAGGCCTTATTGAAATCCTTATATACTACGTATACCACAATGACCTTGTCAAAGTTACTGGTCATTTCACCAAAGCACTCTCACAAATTTTTAAGCCATGATCCCCCATGCACAAAGACGTGCTGACTGCTCATAATCACACTCTGCCTTTCCAAATGCATGTATATCGTCTCTCTCAGAAACTTCTCAAGAAACCTACCTACTGGAGATGTCAGGTTTACTGGTCTATAGGTTCCAGGTTTTTCATTGTAACTCTTCTTGAATAAAGGCACAGCATTCCCTACCCTCCAGTCCTCCAGGACCTCACCCGTTGGCTACCGATGATACAAAAGTACTAACCAGGGCGCCCACTATTACTTCTCTGTCCTCGTGCAGTCTCCTTTAATATATGTGGTCAAAACCAGGGGATTTATAGAAAAACTGCAAAGTCTGAAAGATATGTCTACTTATTTCAGTTGAAAACACCAAAGAGCGAGTAAGTGACTTAATGATGACTAACATAACAAATTAAAGAATATATTAATCACAGGAAGTGAGTTCAGAAGAATTCCAGACATTGCGGAATCCTAAGAATTCTCAGAAAATGGCAATCCATAAAAGGAGGGCCATGAAACTGATGAGGAAATCAAAAAGCGAACATGCATGCAAACAAACAGGAACACAAAGACTGCAAAAATCTATGATCTATATTTCAAAAGAAAAAGAAACCAAAGTCGAATGTGGAAATTTGCAATCGGGAGAGACGAGATTATGGTGAATAATAGGTAAATTGCAAAGCAAATGACCAGTTACTTTACATCTGTCTTAATGGAGTAAGATCCAGAAAAACACCCAGAAATACGAAGTGATCGTATAGGACTTGTGGAAGTAAAGACATAAAGTCAATTCATATCAGTAACAAGGCAATATTGAACATGCAGCTGGATTGAGCATTGCTAAGCTTGACAAACCAGATGTACTTCATACCAAAATCTTCAGAAATAAATCACGAATAGAAGTATTGATTGCATTGTCGATGACTGCGTTCTATTTTCCTGTACATTCTGCAGAGTCCAGAAGATGATGTAGATAAATGTACATTAGTAAACGTGATCCAAGCACTATAGATGAATGGTAGGGATCCAAGCATCTACAAAGGGAAGAAGAGACAGTGTGGAAAACTGCTGACAAATTAACTTGACATTTGTCGGGAAACTGTTGGAATATATTATATAGGATGTGATACTGGATATTTAGACATTAACAGCAACATTGGAGAGACTCAGTATGTATTTCTGAAAGGGACATCATACTTGACAACCTTTGGAATTGTTTGAAGTTGATTCTTACAGCATCGATCATGGGGAACCAGTAGAATTGGCATATTTTAGATTTCAGAAGGCTTTCCATAAGAACTCACACTGTGAGTTCGAAAATACAATGATGTGAAGGGTATTTGGAGGAATATATGTCAGTGCAAACTTAAAGTTTGGTTTACCTTCCTTTAAGGGAGTCAGAATATAGATGTAAAGACATGTTGAAGCAGTTTCACAGAGTGTTGTTGAGACTGTACCTGGAGTATTGAGAACAGTTTTGGTGACCACATCTAAGAAATAATATACTGACCACAAAGGAAGTGTAATGGACATTATCCAGATAAATCCCTCAGATGGTGAGATTGTGTGATGAGGAAACTCGGCCTGTGTTCTCTAGAGTTTCAACGAATCAGTGATGGGTCACTGTGAACTTATAAAACTCACAAAACATACAGCAAGTTGGAAATTAACAGGAAATTTATCAGGCTGTCTAATTCACATTCAAGGCAAATAATGACAGGATAAGGGACAAACCATTGAAGACTGCAATAAGAAGGAAATTCTGACAAAAAAAGGGAAAGGCAGGACAAAAGAAATAAAGAAAAAAGAATACAAGCATGGACTACTTTCTAAACGGTGAGAAATTTCGTAAAGCCAAAGTACAGAGGGATCTGGGAGTGCTAGTTGAGGATTCTCTAAATATAAACATGCAGTTTGAGTCCGTGATTAAGAAAGCAAATGCAATGTTGTCAATTATCTCAAGAGGGTTGGAATATAAAAGCACCGTTGTACTGCTGAGACTGTACAGAGCTCTGGTTCGGCCCCATTTGGAGTACAGTGTCCAGTTTTTGTCCCCACACCTCAGGAAGGACATACTGGCACTGGAGCGTGTCCAGCGGAGATTCACACTGATGATCCCTGGAATGGTAGGTCTAACATATGAGGAACGGCTGAGGATCCTGGGATTGTATTCATTGGAGTCGAGAAGATTAAGGGGAGATCTAATAGAAACTTACAAGATAATACATGGCTTGGAAAGGGTGGACGCTAGGAAATTGTTTCCGTTAGACGAGCAGACTAGGACCCGTGGACACACCCTTAGAATGAGAGGGGGTAAATTCAGAACAGAAATACGGAGACATTTCTTTAGCCAGAGATGGTGGGCCTGTGGTATTCATTGCCACAGAGTGCAGTGGAGGCCAGGACGCTTAATGTCTTCAAGGCAGAGATTGATAAATTCTTGATGTCACAAGGAATTAAGGGCTACGGGGAGAATGTGGGTAAGTGGAGTTGAACTGCCCATCAGCCATGATTGAATGGCGGAGTGGGCTCGATGGGCCAAATGGCCTTACTTCCGCTCCTATGTCTTATGGTCTTATGGTCTTATGGACAAGATTACAGAGAATCCCTAGATAATCTACAAGTGTGTCAAGCGGAACAGAATAACCAGTGAACTCGTAGGACTCATTCGTAACTTGCCAAGTTGCATCTAAATCAACTTTAGTAGTAGGAGAAAGAGGGGAGTGGTTGAAGGCTGTTTGTGTGACTGGAGGCCAGTGTCCAATGCTGTACCACGGACATCAGTGCTGGGTCCCTTATTATTTGTGATTCGGAGGTGCTAGTGTTGGGCTGCGGTGGACAAATCTAAAAATAGCATAACACCAGACCATAGTCTAACAGGTTTATTCTGCAGCACTAGCTTTCGAAACACTGCTGTTTCATCAACGTGCACAACCACGTGATGTAACTGATGTTGAGAGATTTTTATCCTTATTATTTGTGGTATTCATAAATGATGCAGCTGTGAATATGGAGGAGGGGTGGGGTGTGTAATAAATAAGTTTGGATTTGATACAAAGCTTGGTTGGGTGGTTGGCAATGAGGAGGAAGGCCTTATGTTACAGATAGATACTGATGGAATGGTCAGATGGGTGGATCAATGGCAGATGGAATGCAACCCTGATAAATATGAAGTGATGCACTTTGGAAGAAGGATTCAGTCAGGGGAGTACTCAATGTATGGCAGCACACTAGAAAACTCAGAGGGTGCTTCTCCAGACACCGCTGAATGTGTCTGCACTGGTTAATACACAATCTGGGAAAGGCTAGGGGATTGTAATTATAGCCTTTATTAATCGAGGCATAGATTATAAGAACTTTGCGGAACATTGGTGAGGGCAAGATGGAAAACTGTGTGTAGTTCTGGGAATGACATTACAAGAAGGATGTGATTGTAGTGGAGGCGGTGCAGAGAATTTCCCTTGGATGGAGCAGATCAGCTATGGAGAGAGGCTGGATAACCTCAGGTTGTTTAGTTTGGAGAAGAGAAGGCTGCGAGGTCTGTGATTCAGAAGGATAGGATTACGATGTGCATGGAGAAGGTGGATAGACAGCAGCTGTTGCTGTTATTCAAAGGGTCACACTTTAAAAGTGAAGGATTTACGGTTTAGTGAAGATTTGAGAATTGTTTTTCAACCAGAGCGTGTTGGGGTCTGGAATGCACTTCTTGAGAGTGGAGTTGTCATGCTAACCTCAAACCATTAGAAACGACACTGTCGTGCACTTCAGATGCTTTAAGATTCACGTCTAAGGTCTTGTGTTGGAAAGTGGGCCGAATGTATACTGTGCTGTATTTCTGGTAGTACAGAGTCTGTGTTTATGTGATTGTATGGCTGTGGAAGTTCAATCATTGAGTAGCTTAAGGTAGGAATTGATGGGTTTCTGAAGATTATCTTAACAAAGTTGATAAGAGAGAACTTGTAATATTTTCTGGAAATACGTCAATGGCAAAATTAAGAGAAAAATGTTGCAGATTTCTTACAGTCTGATACCAGATAATTGAGGACCGGGAAATAGTAGAACTATGGAGCAAATACTTTAGTTATGCCTTCACAGAAGAAAACAAAACAAAAAAGAAAACTTCCTAGCAATACGAGGGAATTTCAGTCTTGTGAGAAAAAGGGAATCGAACGTAAATAGCAACTAAACAGTTTAGAGAAAGTATTGGACTGAAATTAATGGGCATAGACAAAGTCAACAGAGATTTATGAAATGGGAATCTTATTTGAGAAAGTGGCTTTGAGTAAAATTATGTAGGAGGTATCAATGCCATGCGAGTGGATTATCAGAAAGATTTTTGATAAAGCCCCAAGCCTATTGTGCAAATGCAAATCCTATGGGACTCGGGCTAATATATGGTCATAAATATAGAATGGGAGAGCTGGCAGGAAACAGTGAGTAGGAATAAAACCATGTTTTATTTTTAAATGGAAGGCTTGGAGGATATTGTACGGATCGTGTCTTGGGCTCCAGCTATTCCCAATACACATCATATCTTTGGGTGAGGGGCGCAAATGCAATATTCCCAAGTCTGCTGACAGCATTGAACGATGTCAGCCTGTGAGTGGATGAGGAGGATGTAAAAAAGCTCCAAGGTGACTGAGACAAGTGGAGTGACTGGGCAAATACGTGGCAGGTGGAGAGCAATGGGAGAGGTGAGATGTTGTGTACTTTGATGGGAACAATGGACTGGCAGCCTCTCATTTGAAAAAGGAGTGGTTAAAAAATGTTGCATTATAAAAGAACTTAAGCTGCATTTTTGCTTATTTCTGCATAGCCCTCCAAGTCCATGTAGGGCAGTGAGTTCTGAGGGCAGAAGTCAATACTGGGAATGGCATTGGCACGCTGATCATTGTATGTAGGCCCAGCACGGGGGGAACTGTAACTTTGAAAGGAATCTGGATCTCCCTGTACACCAACCACTTAAAGCAATATTGCAGGAGCAGAAAGCAGAAAGGAAGTAAAATGCTGTATTCAGCTTCATTTCAGGGGGATTTGAGTACAGGAGGAAATTTATCTTACTGCAGCTGTACAGGGCCTTAGTGAGACCGCATCTCGAACATTGTGCAGCATTATGTGCAGTTTTGGTCTCTTTTCCTAACAGATGACAAACCTGACATTGAAGGAGAGCAGCAAAGGATGACCAGACTGATCTATTGGATGACAGACTTGTTGTGGCAGCAGAGGTTGGGGTAACTGGACCTGTATTCAATGGGGTATAGGAAAATGAGTGGAAATCTCAGTGAAAATATATAATACTCTGACAGGGCGAGATAGATTAGAAGCAAGGATGGTAATTCCCCTGGCTGGGACGTCTAAAACAAGGGGCGACAATATTAGGTACAGACAGGCCACTTTGCATTGAGATGAGAATAAATGCCTGCACTCAGAGACTGGCGAACCAGGGGTACTCTCTCCCAGATCAGGCTGTGGAAGTCAAGGGGCTGAATATAAATAAGGATTTCTGGAAACTAAAGGGATAGGGAGAGAGCAGGAGTATGGTGTGATGATAGAAAATCAGCTATCACTCCAAGTTGTTCTCCAATAACGCAATAACTGTGTTTCTGTGCAACCCGTGTTGTACAAAATCGTACAATATTAATAATGGGGTCTATGGAAAAAAGAAGATAAGTTACGAACCCCCAAAAATATAGTAAAATCCAAAAATTAAATTTGATCTAACACACAATAGGACAGTCTAAATAAATCTTTAAATTACATGTTGCAATGGAACAGTGCTGTAAATGTAACGCTTTTACACTACAGTCACTCACTGGAGCAACGTACCTTTCACCACAATCTTCACCAGAAAGCGCGCGGGGGCTGACTGACCATGTGATGCCGATGCCGAATTCCAGTTCTCTCCACGATTCTCCCCACAGTTCGAAATAAAGTTATTTCAAAATATAGGCTACAATTCCCAGTTCCAGGCTCAGTTTCAAAGCCTGCAGATTCAATTGCATTCCTGTTTTTGCTGAACACATTGATTGTACCTTTTGTAGACAGAGGGTTTCTAAGGCAGGATTTGCTGTTCAGCTGGTGCCCGCCAAGGAATCGCGTCACAGTGAACGCCAGTTCACTTTTTCGAAAAAGGTTCATGAATTGCATTGCAACCTAATTTATTTAATCAACACGTGTTATCGGTGAATTGCCTGTACATAGAATGGAGGCGCAAAACTGATGGCCTGAATGGACTACAGCAGTTTTCATTTTATGTTTCACAATGTTTAAACATATTAAGGGATATGTATATTGTTTGGGGAAATCTGCGTTGAGGAGATTTTCGGCCATTAAATAGAATAGGGAAAGCTCAATGAGCTGTATGACGTATTCCTTTCCCGATGCTTCTGTGCAGTCTGTGGTAAAGCTCTGTAAATGTTGTCACAAGCTTTCAGCTGTTAGGAAGGAGATCTCTGCAGGGTCGACAGGACTGTGTTTCCCATTCCCTTTTCTGATAACGAGGCTGGTGCCGGTTGTTCTCTCCAGGTTTATCCTTTAAGACCTCGGAGCAGTTTGATACAATTGAGTGCCTTGCTTGGCCGTTTCAGAGACCATTGAAGAGTGTATCACATGTCTGTGTGTCTGGAGTCACTTTTAGGACAGACAGGAAAGCAATGGGGATTCACTTCCTGAAAGTACACTGGGTAAGGAGATCGACATCTATAATCGACATTGAACACAAGATCACTATTACTGACACCAGATATTAGATCTTGATATTTTATTAATTGTTTTTAAATTGCACCAGTTGCCAGAGAATTATCATGGTCTGGATTAACAATCCAATGACAATGCCACAACAGCACCATCTCCACATGGAGGCCTATCGGAAACCACACTGAACCGATTATTTCTGTGCTGTGTGATAGCTCTATCAAAAATAACCCCAACCAATTTGATTATCGTGATGGGACTGAGGGCGTGGTAATTGGTCTGATTGTAATTATTTCCTTCTTAGGGGATGGGACATAGTTGAGTAATTACCCACATTGCCAGGGAGATGTCAGAGTTGGAGCTGGAATGAAACAGCTTCCTCAGGTACACGGCTTGTTTTGTAGCAAAAGTCCTCAGTCCTATTGCAGGAATGGTGTCAGGGCCAAATGCCTTTGTCGTATCTACAGTGTCCAGCTGTTGCTTCATGTCACGTGCAGTGAATTGAATTGGTTGAAGACGGGCATCTGTGATTCTGAGGGCATCATAGTGAGGGTTAGGTGGGTAATCGACTCAACACGTCTGGCTGAGGATGGTGCAGATACTGCATCTTTTACATGGATGCACCGGGCTGTTCCATTATTTAGGATGGAGATATTTGTGGAGTCCTCTCTTCCAGTAAGTAGTTTAATGGTTCATCAACTTTTATGGATGGATTTGACAGGACGAGAGAGATTAGATCTGATCTGTTAGTCTTGGGATCATCTCTCTCTCTGTATCAGATGTTAGTCCTCCTGTTTGTAGTGTAACCAGTCAATTGCGGTAGCTATAATGGATGTCATCAGCTTTAGGTGCATGTGATTCCGACCCGACCATGTTCACCCACACTCGTCACTGAACAATGGATCGGCTTGATGGAAATGGTAGATGGGTGGACTACGCTGGGGGAAAAGCTACAGGTTGTCATTGAAATCTACCGCATGAGATGATAACCAAGTTTTAGCTGCAATATCTGCAATTCAATTATTCTGACTGCCCCCCCCCCCACCCAGTTCACACCGAGACCCGTTCACCCAACAGCCCTGTATTCAGTGACCTACTCTGGTTTCTGATGCGGAAATACATCCATTTTCATTTTTTCATTCTGCAGGAAGTCTTTCCTTGGTGTCACACCTCCAATTTGTTACATAAACAATATCCATTTAAGGTACGAATCTGAAACGTTTCCTTTTAAGTAATGCCATCTTCTGAATTTGAAATGAATGGGTTTCCTTCTGTTTTTCTCCTTGACCATGAATCAGAGCACTGCAGTATCAGTCGTGCCAGCCTTGTCACCATGCCTTACTGTTCAGTTCCCAGTGTTTGGGCATATTTGACAATATGTCTATGGAAATTGTTCAAAAGCAGAAATTGCTGAAGAAATTGTGAAAGATGCTGCAGAACTTTCTGGAGTGAATGTAGAGTTAAACTATCAGGTCCAAAGAACCTTCTATAAAGTTTTTTTTAAATTTTCATTTCCAGTATCCATGATTATTTGTTTAATTTAAAAATTGTTCTGTGGTGATTCATTTCTGGAGAAACTCAGCAGGTCTGTCAACGTCTGCAGAGAAAGAGAAACAGAGTTAGCGTTTCCAGTCCAGTGTGACAATTCTTCTAAACTGAATACAATTGCAAAATGGTCCTTTCATCCCTTGCCAGATGTAGAGGATGGGTGACAGGGAAAAGAGGGTGTGGCAAAAGAAAAACGGGCTTTTAGCAGTGGTGAACGAGAAGATTCTGTACAACGGGTCGAATTTAAGGTGTGAATGGAGGAAAGGGGTTCTCTCTATTGAAAGCAAGATAAAAAAGACACAACCACACAAAGTCATACGGAGGCCAGGAGGGAGAATGTTGACCATGTGGTATTATATAAATCTGGCCACAGAAACGTTTTCACTGTCGTGATCATTACCCCCTTTAAACAAAGGAATTCAGGTGCTTGACTTCTTATTGGCACTAGTAAGCGTTTCATGCTGCCTTAGTATTGTAATATGGAGAAAAACAAATCACAGTATGACGTTTGGGCTGAGTGTTGGTTACCTGTCATTTTTAATATTGTTTCAATTTTGCAGTGCTTTTCTTTAAACGCTTGTTCTTGAAGTTAGCATCAGATGGAGTGTAGGATGTTGAGGAGTGACATTATAGAACCTTATAAATTCATGAGAGGTATGGATAGGGTGAATAGCCAAGGTCTTTTCCAAAGGGTAGGGGAATCCAAACATAGAGGGAATAGGTTTAAGTTGAAAGAGGGTAGATTTAAAAGAGACTAAGGGGCAGCCTTTGTACACAGAGAGCGGTGTGGGTATGGAATGAGCTTCCAGAGGAAGAGTGGGAGTTGCAAGGACAGCTAAAACATGTAAAACTCATTTGGACAAACATATGAATGGGAAACATTTAGAGGCCCATGGACCGAATGATAACAGATAGGACTAGTATAGTTTGGAAAACCTGGCAAGCATGGACATTTAGAAAAGCTTCACGCAGAGTCAGGGTGGTTTTGTGAAAGGGAAATGATATTTTGCCCTGTAAAATCATGCAAAGTATTTCTGGAGACGCCTGTAAATGTAACAAGTGGACTTGATAAAGGGGATCTGGTGGACACGAGGCTTTCCAGAGATTTTCCACAAGGTATTACAAAACAAAAGTTCTTACACAAAACAGGAGCACCAGGACGTCGGATACTGTATTAACATTGGACGATGATTGTTTAACACAGAAATCCGAGAGTCAGGATTAATGGATCTTTATGGTAAAGGTGTATCTGCTGGAGGACCACAAATATCAGTTTGACGGCATCAGTTATTTACAATCTATACTGATAGCCTGAAATAGGGTGCTGACTGCAATATACATCGAAATTTGAGGATAACATTGAGGATCAAAAGGCAGGCTGTTACTTCATGGAGAAGACTTCCAGAAAAGGAACAGTACAAAGGGTTTGAAGTCTTCCTTGTATGAAACATAAAGTCAGCATGCTGATGCAACAAGTAGCTTGGTTGGTACATGAGGCGGTTTCCTGGGAAGAAAGGGTTGTGTTATTGAGAATCTCTAAGATGGTGAGGCGATAATTCATTGGGGTTTAAATGAATGAGGAGTGATACTGCTGAAACCTACAAGACACAGAAGGGGTTGGAGAAGGTAGATGTTGAGAAGTGTTTTTCCATTCTTGAGCAAAGTGTCGAACTCGATGATATAGATACCAAATAAGGAACATCTATTTCAATGTGAGATGCAGAGTCATGACTTCTCTCTGAAGGTAGCGAATGTCTGGAATTCCCTAACTCGGAGAGGTGTGGAGGGATACAAGGGGTCGGCAAGAGAGTGGAGTTGAGCCCTGGAATAGATCAGCCATGTTCTTATTAAATGCCAGGGTTAGCTTGAGGGGCCGATTGACCTACTCCTGTTCCTATTTATTCATTTCACATGTTATGCTTTTGGAAAGTAACGGATTATTTTCCTGAAAATCGTGTTGTACAATGTTGTATTCAGGGAGAGCAGAGGATTTGTTGTTTTAACCCTAGGTGGGGGGTATGGGGTTGTATTCTCAGCGTATCTGGGTCTGCAACATGACCCACATCTGGAGCAGACGTTACAGAGAGGGGAAACAGGGGCTGGGGGGTGGGGGTGGTGGTCACTTCCTGATCAAGCCTGGATTTTCCAAGTACATTTCCAAAACTACACCTAACCATCGGAGTGGCCTCGATCTGCCCCTGTTTAGCATGTTCGAGGGCTGAATGGCACATTAGAACATAGGGCTGATCGACACTAGTGGGCTATTCGGCCCTTTCACAGTACTACACCAGTAAATAAGGTCATGGCTCATCTCATTGTGATCCCAGCTGCACTTTTCTTTCCATGCTCCATTATCCATGATTCACCTGTCCATGGAAAATCAGACAAAGCCAGCTTCAATGTCATATAAAGATCCAGCCATCTCTAACTTCTGGGAAAGAGAATTCCCACTTGACTGAAATCCCACTTTGTGGATTTATCCTAATTCCTGCTCTGACGGATGTCGGAGGGTGTCACTGTTTCCTTTTATCATCCCATTCCTCCACTGCTGACACCACATTTTAAATGTAACCAGGTTGGTGATATGGCCGATGATAAAGTTCTCAGACCGAGTCAGGTTCAGTGACAGGAACAAGTCATGCAGATTTCTTTAGTTAGCCACAAGGAACTAATAGAACTAACGGAACTAACTAATAGAACTAACGGTGGATATGTGGTTAGCACTGATACCTCCCATCACCAAGTAGCTGCTTTCAGTTCCAACCTCAGGCAACCCTCTATGTGGATAATTAACATTCTCCCCATGTCTGTGCGGGTTTCCTCCCATCGTCCTTAGAGCGATTGGCCATGGTAAATTGCCCATAGTGCCCAGGGATGTGTAGGTTAGATAGATTAATCATGGGAAATGCAGAGTTACATGGATAGAATAAGGGGGGAGGTCCGGGGGGGATACTGTTCCGAGGGTCAATGTGGACATGATGGACGGAATGTCCTGCTTCCCCGCTGTAGTGATTCTATAAAAACAACAAGAAGTTTGGACTATACAAACACCCAGTGGGTATCTGTCTGATCACTCTCCTCTCGGTTTTGTATGTTTCAATAAGATCGCCTCTCATTCCAAGAGTAACCTGTTAAAGCCTTCATAATATAAGACCAACATTCCTGGAATACATGAAGTGAAACATCTCCGAACTGCTTCCAATTTAATTATATCCTTTCTCAGGTAACGGGGCAAAAATAATCTCTCACACAGATTAATTTATTTTTTGTTTTCTCAATGGTGAGAGTATTTGGAATTCTCTTCCCTGCTAGAGCATTGGAGGCAGAGATATTGAATATGATTGAGGCACAGACAGAAGGTTCATAAATAATAACGGAGTCAAGGATTATCGAGGAATGGCAGGAATGTGCAGTGTTGGGGAAATGCTGACAGTGGTAAAAAAAAATCACACTGCTCCAGCACATCCAGGAATATAATGCTAAATGAAATGATAATATCGATAAAATGTTAAGGGGAAATACAAGATGGTGGTGATCTGAAAGGTCTTCTTTGTTGGGCTCTGCATCACAGCACGGGCAAATTGGTTCCCTAACCCACTCCATCCAAGCCATTTACTTAAAATGTTGTAGTTCTGTTCGCCGAGCTGGGAATTTGTGTTGCAAACGTTTCGTCCCCTGTCTAGGTGACATCCTCAGTGCTTGGGAGCCTCCTGTGAAGCGCTTCTGTGATCTTTCCTCCGGCATTCACCTGATGAAGGAGCTTCGCTCCGAAAGCTAGTGTGCTTCCAATTAAACCTGTTGGACTATAACCTGGTGTTGCGTGATTTTTAACTTTGTATACCCCAGTCCAACACCGGCATCTCCAAATCTTGTTTATTAATGATCAGTAATTCGAGTTATTCCTCTCTCGAGTTCAAATGTTGCTACAGTGTGTTCTGAGTAATGATGTGCTTTAATGGTCTACCTGGAGCATTAAGGTGAGCCATTGGCCAGAAAAGAGGAACAAATTACTTTCTAGTCTTAAAAAGAGAGGGTGGATGTTGTCCTATTGCAGGAGATGCACCTTGATGACAAGGAACATTTGACATTACAGTAGGTCGGGCTTGATCAGGTTTATTTCTCCCCTTTTAATATAACGAGAAGGGGAGAAGCCATAATGGATAAAAAGATGCTTCCATTTAACCTACTAGATTGTATTTGACACTCACGGGAGGCTCAGAATACCAAAAGCCTTGATCTATAGTAAAGAATATAGTATTTTGAATGCTTATTGCCCCCGCCCACCCCTCCCCCAGCACTCCGAGCATACCCTCTTAAATTCCTGGTAGATGCATTTTCCAAATTCACTTATCTTGCATCGTGGCACGTTATTGTAGAAGTTTTCAAAAGTCTTATGGACCCCGCGGTGGGCAGAATGTCCAATGTTGCCCCAACACCCTCGTTACAATGTAAGTAATTAATGGATATATGTGCAGAATGAGAGCTGGTGGATGTCTGGTGGCATATCCACATCACAAGTAGGGATTTTATTTTCTTCTTTAACCGGCATAAATGCCACACGAGGGTTGCTATCTTCCCCATTCCTGCAACAATCTCAGATTCGGTGGTATCCTGCACAATTGGGAATATTACCATTTCTGACCTTGAAGCAGTAGACTTATTGATTAAGATTAAGGGCAACATAATAGATTCGCGGCACTAGCGAATGTATCCCTTTATTCTTAAGATTAGTCGGTTAATTGAGTAGTTTGATTAGATTACTTACAGTGCAGAAACAGGCCATTCGGCTCAAAAAGTCCACACACACCCATATTTACCCCTAACACTACAAGCAATCATGCATGACCAATTTACCAAACCTGCACATGTTTGGACTGTGGGAGGAAACCCACGCAGACACAGGGAGAACGTGAAAACTCCACACAAACGGTCACCTGAGACAGGAATTAAACCCGGGTCTCTGGCGCTGTGAGGCAGCAGTGCGAACCATTGTGCCACTGTGCTGACCACTGAAATGTATTCAGGTCTTTCTTAGCCATTAGTTCAGATTCAACCAGTAACTCATCCACGCTATGGTAAATTGCTAAGGCTTATGCCAAGGGAATAATTATTCCTTATGATGTTGCAGAAGGGGGAGCAGGAACGCTGGTTTGAGGCAAAGCTGAGTGCAGCCGAAAGTACATACTGTGATTGACCCTCAGTGGCTAAGCGGCAGAGGATAACAACGCTTCGGCCTACCGTGAATTCCACGCTCACACAGACAGCCAAGAAGGAACTTACTTTTGCAAAACAAAGGCTGTTTGAACATGGTGATAAGCCAGGCAAGTATTTAGGCTATCTTGCCAGGAAAACGATCGCCCCTCTTAAGCCATTACCTCAATTAGGGAAGGTATTAGAATCCTTACCTTCAATTCCAAAAAGATTAATGTCTCCTGTCCGAGATGTTTCACCGAATTATTTCAGACTGAACATTTTGAGGATAGATGGATTAAGATGGAGTCATTTTTCAAGAACCTGGGTCTTCCAGGAGTAACCCCTGAATAGGTGTTGTGCCATAATGCACCATTGTCAGCATGGGAGGGTGTGAAGTAGCTTCAGAATGTTAGGGTGCATGTTCCTGACAGATTTCCTAGTGAGTTTTATAAATAATTTATAAACCTATTGTAAGGGTTGATGTTTAACGTGTTCCGTCACTCATACAGTCACAAACCCCTCCCTCCATCCTAAATAGAGACTCATGTCTCTCTGATGCTGAAGGAAGGAAGACCCCGGAGGATTGTGCTTCTTACACGCCAATCTCACTTTTAAATGTTGGTCTCAAAATCCTGTCTGAGATCCGTGCATTAAGGTGGAAACTTTGCTGCCTTCCGTTGCTAAAGAGGACCAAACATGCTTTATAAAGGGCCGCAGATCGTCCTACAATGTTAAGAATTTACTCAATATGATCCAAGAGTGTCAACAACAATCTGTCCAGGGATTATTGATCTCTTTAGATGTGGGAAGGTATTTGATTGGGTTGAGTAGCCGGATCTCTTCTGTACATTAGAACGGTTTGGTATACGCAAAGTTTTTATCAAGTGGGTGAGGGTCCTTTACCACGCTCCTCTGGCTGCGGTTCTCAGTAATTATGTGCCAACCAGTAATATTAATATTTCTCCAGGCAGCCGACAAGGTTGACACCTTTTGCCATTCTTGTTTACGTTGGGGGTTGGGCCACTGACGGAGGCCATCTGTAGGGATGCCACCATATCTGCCCCAGAGGTGGGATCGAAGACTCGAAAGATTACATTGTATGCAGATGAGGGTCTTATGTTTTTGTCAAATCCCGCAATTTCGGTTGTTCATGTGATGCAATGCATTGATTCGCTTGTTGCCTTTCCGGGCGATAAGATTAATTTTACAAAGTTGAAAACCATGCCTATGGGAGGTCTGAGGGAAATACCTGATACTGAGGCCAAATCCTAGTTTCCTTTTAAATGATCACGGGGGTGGTTTCCCTATTTCAGTATATTGATTACATTTGTCTTAATCATTTATTTAACGCGAACTATGTCCATTTGTTTGACAAAATTAAACAAGACCTTCAAAGATGGGAGGCATTTCCAATATCCTGGCTCAGTCAGATCGCTGTTATTAAAATGAATGTCCTTCCTCATTTCCTACATCCAGTTCAAATGCTTTCTATGATGTTACCCAGACAGATATTTCGGAAACATAATGGCTGGATTAGCTCTTTTGTTTTGAGACCATAAGCGGTTCTTTATCTAGCTAACAAAATTGCAACTGCCCCACAGATTGTAAGGAGTAGCTCTCCCAGATTAAAAGTAATCAATTAAGTTTTTTTTTCATCGTATGTTAGTGCCTGTGCCGCTGAGGACTCGGCGTCAATACGGCTAGACATTGAGTGCTCTCAGACAAATTGAACCCTTATTAGTCTGTTATTCTTAGATAAAACGAAAACATTTATGGAATATTGTCATAAAATAATGATTATCAATACTGTTAAAACTTGAAGGACAATGCGTCAGATCGAGGCAATGCAGCCAAAACCATGTTTCTTAACCTTATAATTGGTATACGGGGGATAATGGATTCCGGGTTTAAACTGTGGGCAGCGAAGGGGATACCTTGTTTGGGTGATTTAGAATTAGTACGATCCCTACAGTGTGGAAACAGGTCCTTGGGCCCAGCAAGTCCACTTCGACCCTCTGAAGAGTAACCCACCCACATCCATTCCCCTACCATCCTATATTTACCCTGATTAATGCCCCAACTTACAGATCCTAGAAAACTATGAGCGATTGAGCAATGGCCAAGTCATCTAACATGCACATGTTTGTGACTGTGGGAGGAAACCGACGCTTTCACAGTTGAGAATATACTAACTCCTCACAGCCAGTCACCCAAGGCTGGAACCAAACCTATGACCCTGGTGCGGTGAGTCAGCAGTGCAAACCACCTAGCCACCATGTGTTACTTGAAGGAGAAACAATGATACCGTTTGATCAAATAACTCGTAAGTATGGACTACCTTAGAGACTTCTTCAGTTTTTTTTCCAGATTAGAGATTTGATTAAAAATATAATTTTACAAGACACTTTTCGATCCAATACAGAGAAGCAGGTGATTATTGTAAAGAATACACTCTCTGTCAGTACCCTTTACCATTTGTTGGAGAGTGTCCCCGCAGACAAGACTGTGCAGCTTCGTGACGTCTGTGCGAGAGAGTTGGGGGTTTTGATCTTTTCGGAGACATGGGAGGATATTTGTAAAAATGCTCGAAGGATTTTGATCAGTAATAGAACCCATTCCATGCAGTTGAAAAATCTTCATAGAGTCTAACTGACACCAGATTTTCTCTCAAAATTCAAAGTGGGATTATCTTCATCGTATCCTAAATGCAGAATGACGACAGACACTCTTACTCATTGCATGTGGTCCTGCTGCAGGCTTCCGAAATATTGGAGATCTGCGTTAGGTGTGGTGGAGTTGGTCTTGGGGACCGAATTGGAGATGGACCTGGTTTCTCTTTTCCGAGTATCTTACGCAGATGCACATGGGAAAAAAATATCCTTACTTGTTATGCTAGGAAAAATATGATGTTGTGTTGTATGTCTCCAAACTCCCCGAGTCTGTTGAGACTTTGTAACCTTATCATGGAGAATATCCCTTTGGATTTTCTCACCAGCATGGTGCACCAAAAAACAGAGATTAATATAAGTCATAGAATCATAGAGTCATGGAGATGTACAGCATGGAAACAGTCCCTTCGGTCCAACCCATCTACGCCGACCACATATCCCAAACCAATCTCGTCCCACCTGCCAGCACCTGGCCCATAACCCTCCAAACCCTACTTATTCATTTACCCATCCAAATGCCTCTTAAATGTTGCACTTGCATCAGCCTCCCCGACATCACCTGGCAGTTCATTCCATACACGTGCCACTCTCTGTGTGAAATAGTTGCCCCGTAGTTCTCTATTATATCTTTCCCCTCTCATCCTAAACCTATACCCTCTCGTTTTGACTCCCCGATCCCAGGGAAAAGACTTTACCTATTTACCCTGTCCATGCCCCTCATAATTTTGTAAACCTCAATAAGGTCACCCTTCAGCCTCCGACACTCCAGGATAAACAGCCCCAGTCTGTTCAGCCTCTCCATATAGCTCAAATCCTCCAACCCTGGCAACATTCTTGTAAATCTTTTCTGAACCCTTTCAGGTTTCACAACATATTTCCAATAGGAAGGAGACCAGAATTGCAAGCAATATTTCAACACTGGCCTAACCAGTGTCCTGTACAGCCGCAATATAATCTTACAACTCCTGTACTCAAAACTCTGACCAATAAAGGAAACGCCTTCTTCACTATCCTATCTACCTGCGACTCCACTTTCAAGGAGCTATGAACCTGCACTCCAAGGTCTCTTTGTTCAGCAACACTCCCTGCGACCTTACCAATAGGTGCATAAGTCCCGCTAAGATTTCTTTCCCAAAATGCAGCACCTCGCATCTGAATTAAACCCCATCTGCTACTTCTCAGCCCATTGGCCATTTGGTCAATCTGAGGTGACCCTCTTTGCTCTCCACTCCACCTCCAATTTTGGAGTCATCTGCAAACTTATTAATTGTACCTCTTATGCTCACATCCAAATCATTTACGTCAATGACAAAAAGTAGTGAATCCAGCAACGATCCTTGTGGCACTGCACTTGTCACAGGCCTCCAGTCTGAAAAACAACCCTCCACCACCACCCTCTGTCTTTCTACATTTGAGCCAGTTCTGTACCTTATGGCTAGTTCTCCCTATATTCCATGAGATCGAACCATGCCATTCAGTCTCCCATTGGGAACCTCATCAAAGCCCTTACTGAAATCCGTATAGATCACATCTACACCTCTGCCCTCATCAATTCTCTTTGTTACTTTCTCAAAAAACTCAATCAAGTGTGTCAGACATGATTTCTCACGCACAAAGCCATGTTGACAATCCCTAATCAGTCCTTGCCTTGCCAAATACATGCACATCCTGTCCCTCAGCATTCCCTCCAACAACTTGCCCACCACCAACGTTAGGGTCACTGGTCTATAGTTCCCTGGCTTGTCCTTAACACCCTTCTTATACAATGGCACAACGTCAGCCAACCTCGAATCTTCTGGCACCTCACCTGTGACTATCCATACTACAAATATCTCAACAAGAGGCCCAGCAATCACTTCTCTAGCTTCCCACAGAGTTCTCGGGTACACCTGATAAAGTCCTGGGGAATTATCCACCTTTAGCCGTTTCAAGACTTCCAGCACTTCCTCCATCTATTTCCCTACATTTTATATCTTCCATATCCTTTTCCACAGTAAATACTGATGCACAATACTCCTTTTGTATCTCCCACATACTTCCTGTGCCAGGAAAAATATTCTGTTGTGTTGGATGTCTGAAAAACCTCCGGGTCTGTTGGGTGGTTGTAAGCTTGTCATGGAGAATATCCCTTTGGACATTCTCACCAGTATGGTGCACCGAAAAGCAGAGATTTATATAAGATATGGCAACCCTTTTTGGATTACCGCGATACAGGCTTATCTGCCACTCTAAGAAGGGCTTTTATATAGCCATGACGATATTGTCTAATGAATCACATATTGAGAATTATGAACGTATGAATGTGTATCAGTTCATGCTCTAGAAGAACGAGAGCGATCACTTTGTTATGCTGAGCCATATTATTTATTTATTATTTATTGTTTATTTTTGTTTTTCTTCTGTCCGTTTAGAGACTTTAACTTATATTGTATATACATGCACATAGGTGTAATTTTGTTCAGTTATTTGAGTTGTTTTGTTATTGGTTTAACATAATAATAAAAATATCTTTTTCAATAAAAATTTTTGTTAAAAAATTAAAATGCTAACATTGATTGATTAGAGTCCCAAATAACTGTCATTAGAGAGATCACTCATGGTGGTTTACGTTGAAGGCCACCACACGTGTGATGGGTTGAGGGAGCATTCCCTTCATGGTAACCTCTGTGGGGAATTGAACCTGCACTGGTGTCCTCCCTCTGCATCACAAACCAACCATCCAGCCAACTGAGTGGGAGACTGTGTAATGTTGCACACAGAATCAGGCACAGAAAAGGGGCAAGAGAAATTTTAATGACAAGGGAAAAAGTGGATTCGAGATAAAAATGTTCTTTGCTCAAAATTATGTTTTATAATGAGACAAGTGTTTGGAAGCTGTCTTTGGCTGAATACAATAAGGTGAGACAAGTGAAATAACCAGAATGACTAATTGTGATTGGATATTGATAACCATAAAATAAGTGAATGTTTTGATTGGTCTGTGGAAAGCACGCTGACTGTTGCATGAATTTATAAATCAGATGAAATATATTGTTAGGAGAGTCCGTCCCCATGGGAAATGCCTTCTGAACACATGCTAGAAGAAACCCGGGGTATGAAGTGTCTGAGAATCATCTGCTCAGTAACAGGAACCTGGGGGTTGAATGACTGAAAGTTCCTGGAACATGGAGCTGAGAAAATCATAAGAACACCCCCAAACGAATTGAACGTTGGAGCATATTTGAAGTACTGAATGGCCCCATGATAGATTTTAATTCCGTGTGATTTGAAAAATGTACATGCCTCCTCCAACATCTTACATGTTATGCACTGGGGCACAGCCGTTTTCCTGAAACTGGGAATAAGTTGGAACAATACCTGGAACATTCCATAATTGACATTCTGCAGAATATTCTCTAACTATGTGGGGGGCATTAGAAAGGCAAGAGAGAAAGAGAGGGAAGGTGCTGCATGCAGTAGTGTGAGTGGTGGAGCATGAGCCTTGTTCGGGGGTCGGTGCTGTAACAGATATACAGTGAGTGTGAGGGAGAAGAGAAAATATGGTGACCCTTATCCTGCCAGAGTGGGGAAGCTTATTGTTGCTTGTCCTGTTTTGCTGGACATTTGTTCAGACCCCAGAAACTGCACTGAGCTGGGTGGCGAGCTCAGCCCAAGCTCGGTGGTTCTGGTAGTGTGGCCCCCTCTGGGAAGAGAATGGTCCCCTTTTGTACTAGCGCATCCACCAGGACCTCTGTGCTGCTGT
The DNA here is from genome assembly GCF_047496795.1 of Chiloscyllium punctatum. NCBI lineage: Eukaryota > Metazoa > Chordata > Chondrichthyes > Orectolobiformes > Hemiscylliidae > Chiloscyllium > Chiloscyllium punctatum. The sequence continues at coordinate 78,082,795 of NC_092771.1, read as the reverse complement.
CGACAAACCGTAGTGTAATTTCCCCTTCATTGCCATGCTTGGGGAAAATGTACAGGGCAGCTCCAAGCTGAGAAAGCGCAACTATGCGCCCGTTGATCTTTTAATGATGGCATAAGTGTCAGGGATTACGGAATATCCCGGAGCATCCGCGCGACTGTGAGTAGATCCAGTCATGGTGGATGGGAGAATCGGGCTGGCATTGTATGAGAGGGACACTATGGAGTAGGATGTATAGTTAATGAGATGAATTTGGTAAGATAGCACTATGAAACTAGCTCGGCCTCGTGCAGACAACAACTCTGTCACACTCAATGAAAATATCACTGAGACAGTTATTTGTTAGGTTCAGCCCAGTGAGGCGAAGACTCTGCTCTCCTCACTCACAGTTACAAAGTTGCAGAACAAATGCTCATCCAAAACTCTCCATCACCTGAACTCACAGCAATATACCTTTCACTCATAATTCTTCGAAATACAGACCCATGTTGCATGATACTATCGTAATGTCTTCATTTCAGCATTCTGAACCTGTGAACATAACCTTCCATGACATTTTATCTGTATCCTCCACCCCCACCCTGTCTCCACCCCAAAACACACTAATTTACAGTCATACCGCATGAGACTGCCAGTATAACTTGCCATGTGGCCCAGATGGTCCATGGCAACCAAAATGTCCATCCAGGCTCATCCCATTCCCCTGCCCTTGTTCTGTATCCCTCTATTCCTTTCCTCTCTGTGTATTTGTCCAAATGCCTTTTCAATGTTGTTATTGTACCCACCTCAATCACTTCCACTGACAGCTCAGTCCATATGCGTACCACACTCTATGTAAAAGTTGCCCCTCAGTTTCCTTTTTATATTTTTTATCCTTTCCACACATTAATGGATGTCCTCTAGTCGTCGCTTCCACAACCTTTGGAAATAATTTTGAAGTATTCACCACATGCACGCCTCCCATGATTTTATAAGAGGTACACTTTTCTAAGAACTCTCTCGGTTTCCTACGCTGTAAAGAAATAAGCTCTAACCTGTCCAACCTCTGCCTATAACTTAGAGCCTTTAGCCCAGGGAACATCTTTGGAAATTTGTTCTACGTACTTTCTTGTTCAATAATATCCTTTCCAGAGCAAGGTGAACAAAACTGAACACAATACTCCAACTGCAGCCTTACCAACATCCTGTACAACTGCAATATAACGTCCCAACTTCTATACTCAATGCCCTGATGAAGGCCAATGTGCCAACAGCCTTCTTCACTGTCCTGTGTATCTGTGACTCAAATTTCAGACAACGTGCACCTGATCGCCAACGTCCTTTTGTTGCAGTACACACCTTAAGGCACTCTCATTTATCATTAAATTCCTACCTGGATTTGATTTTCCTAAATTTTCCTTAACTATATTAACTCCATTTGCTATTTCTCAGCCCACTTCCCCAGCTGATCAGGGTACTGCTGTAATTTCTGATAATGTTCCTCACTGTAAATGATGTCGCCTAATTTAGCGTCATCTGCAAACTTACTAAACTTGCGTTGTGCACTCTGGTCCAAATCATTGATATAGATAACAAACAGCAATGGTTCCAGGTCCGATCACTCAGGCACTCCACTAGTCACAGGCCTCCAGTCCAACAAGCATACCTCCACCAAAGCCATTTCCTTCATAACGTCAAGCCAACTGTGTCGCCAATTTGCCAGTTTACATTGGAGTCCATGTAATCTAACCTTCCAGAGTGGCCTACCATGTGGAACCTTATCAAAGGCCTTACTGAAATCCATATAGACTATGTCCACCACCCTGCCCGCGTCAACCTTCCTGGTCACTTCCTCAAAAACTCTATCAAAATTTGTCAGGCATGATCCGCTACGCACAAAGCTATGCTGACTGCTCCAAGTCAAACTCTGTCTTTGCAAATGCATACATATCTTATATCTCCGAACCTTCTCTAGTGGTTTCCAGAAACAGATGTGAAGCTTACTGGTCAATATTTCCCAGGTTTTTCTTTGCAGCCCTTCTGAATAAGGGCACAACATTTGCTACTGCCCAGTCTTCCGGGACCTTGCCCCTGAACGATGTTCTCTCGCCTCATGCAGCGCTCTTTGATATATCTGGTCAGGACCAAGAAATTTATCTGACTTTGTGCATTCTAATATGTCCAACAGCACCTCTACTGTGATATGGACTGTACCAAGATATCGCACCTAACCTCCCAAAGGTCACAGGTCTTCAAGTTTGTCTTCATGACAAACGCAGAGGGGAAATTGAGGACTTCACCCATCTCTTGAAGTTTTACACATGCATGCCCATTTTGGATTTTAAGGCTTCGTATTCTCTCTCTAGTTTTTTTTTTCTTTACTAGACTGAATTTAGATTCACCCTAATCTGCTCAGCCAAGGCTATATCATACCCCACTTTAGTCCTGCTAATTTCCTTCTTCAGTAAACTCCTGTATCCCCTGTGTACCTCCAGGGATTCCCTTGGCCCCAGCTACCTGTACCTGAGCAACGCCTCCTTTTTTTCTGGTCAGAGGCACAATATCTCTTGTCATCCAGGGTTCTCTCTTCCAGCCTCACTTTCTCTTCACCCTCACAGAAACATATCGACCTTGAACTCGTGCTATCTCACTTTTGAAGCCCTACCACTTTCCCAGATCCTTTTACCTGGAAACACACTACTCCAATCAAGCCCTGCAATTAATTCCAACAAAATTCGCCTTGTCCCAGTTTAGAACTTGAGTCTGTGAACCAATTTTGTCCCTACCATATCTACATTAACATTAATACAGCTCTGGTCACTTTTCCCAAAATGCACCCCCACTTTTCCTCCATCACCGATCCATCCCGATTTCCCAACAGTAGGTCGAGTTTGTCCCTTCCGAGTAGGATACTCGAAAAATTGCTTGTGGAAACTTTCCTGAACACACTTAACAAATTACGTTCCATCGAACTTCTCAACCCTCTGGAAGTCCCCATCTATGTTAGGATAATTAAAATCACCTATTATGACAACCCCATTGCTCCTGCACTCCTGCCAGTCTCCCTGCATATTTGTTCTTCTAATTCCCATTGATTATTTGAAGGCATATAGTACTACCACTATAACATTTCCACCCCCCTCTTACTTGTTTGCATCATTTACAAAATCTCATTGGATATTGTCTCAGTTATTTCATCTTTAAATACAAGAGTGATACGCGCCTTAATCAGAACTATTGGTATTTAAATTGTTTCCATTTTATCTCTTCCTCGCAGTGACTTTCACATTCGCAGCATCCCTTGTCAAGGCACAGTGGAGATATGGAGCTGTAAATGGATGGGAGCTGCACATCCTGTCAGTTCCAAAATTGGCTGCAAGTTTCTCCACACTGAGCTGCGATCTAACACATTGTTACCGAACAATGCAACAGCCTGGGTTTATATATGAATGAACAAGTGTGGACTGCACAGCTCCCCATGCTGGACATTTAGCCCAGGATTATAGATCCAGCATTGGTGTGGGCTGCATGTAGTTTCACTCTGCATATAGCTGGGTTGCATTCAGCAGACACTAGCCGGATCTACACAGTGCTCCATCCCGAATATGTAATAGATGGGCTGGTTAGGTGAGTTGGATTGCGAATGCGAGGGAACTAAACATCTGGCAATGCCTTTATTTTGTTTTTTCATTCTTGTGATTGGACTTTTCAAATCCTGACTCATCCACTTTGACCCATCCCTCTGGATGAGTCATGGTAACTGTTGTTGCAGTATCTGTGTCGGCAACATGACCAACAAATGGAGCAGAGGCTGCAGAGAGGACAGTCTCCGTAAAATAGAATGAGGGAATCACCATCAGATTAGCCATGGTCTTAGTGAATGTTGGGGCAGGATTGAATGGACCACTGATGCAACTTATTCATATATTTCTCTTGTTCCAAGCAAACTCCCCCTCTCTCGCAGTGTCCCATACTGGTGGGTACTGAGTCACCTCCTCCTGTTCCTGTGTAACTGGATCCTCGGGCTTCAAGAGCCTCCAGATTTCCCTGTGCCCCAGTTTTGAGCAGTTGAGTCTCCTGTTCCTGTGTCCCAGTTTCAAGTAGTTGGATGCTTCCCTCCTGATCCCAAGTTGTGAAAATACATGTCCTCCTCCTGATCCTGAGTAACAGGTTCCAATAGCTCTGTGCTCACCTGCTGCTCCTGTGGGATTGAGGTGAGGGACTGAATGGCCTCTTCACGTTCTTTACAACTTTTCTTGACTAAAGGCCTTTCCCCTGTTTCTGTAAAACACCATCAAATTCTGAATGATGTATTTTTGTATTTGACTCTCAGTAATTGAGCAAACAAGCCGACTGGCAGAACTCAGATGCTGAATAACCTCCTCCTGTTCCCGTGTTATACACTGAAGGGTCAATAGACTCACAGAGATGTACAGCAAGGGAAAAGATCTTTCGGTCTGGTCATCCGTACCGCCAAATATCCTAAATTAATCTCGTCCCCCTTGCCAGCAATTGGCCTATCGCCCTCGACACACTTCACATGCATATATCCATCCAAATGCTTTTTAAATGGTGTAACAGGACCTGCCTCCACCAATTCTTTTGGCTGTTCAATCCATGCACACAGCAGTCTCTGTGTGAAAATGTTGTCCTTCATTTCCCTTTTTAAATCTTTCTCCTCTCACCTAAAACCTTTGTCTTCTAATTTTGGACTCCTCTATCCTGGGAAATGACATTGTCTGTTTACCTTATCTATGCCCCTCCTGATTTTCTCAACCTCTTTAAGGTCCCCTCTCAGCCTCAACACTTGAAAATAGCCCCAGCCTATTCAAACTCTCCCTGTAACTCTAACCCTACAACACCTGCAACATTTTTAAAATCTCTTCCGCATCCTTTCAAGTTTGACAACGCCTTTCCGACAGCAGGAAGACCAGAATTAAAGGCAATATTACAAAAGTGACCAAAACAATGTCCTGGACAGATTGAACATGTCATGCAAATGCTTCGACTCAAAGCACGCACCAATACAGGGAAGATCACTAAGTGCCTTCATCAATGCGCTGCCGACCTGTGACAGCAATTTCAAGGAACGGAGAACCTGCACCACAAGGCGCATCACAGGCCAGCGATCTGGGTTTAATTCCATCCTTGAATGACTCGCTGTGTGGAGTTTGTACATTCTCCCCGTGTCTGCGTGAGTTTCCTGCGGGTGCTATGTTTTACTCTGACAGTATAAGGATATACAGGTAAGGGTAGATTGACCATGCTAAATTGCGCACCGTACCCAGGGTTATGTAGGGGAGGTGGATTAGCCATGGGAAATGCAGGCTCAGAGGGATAGGGTAAGGTTTGTCCAGTGGGATACTGTTTAGAGGGACGGCGTGGCCTCCATGCGCCGAAAAGCCTGTTTTCTAACTGCAGGGATTCAATACTATCTATGGAGTTCTATCATGTCTTGACTTGATTTGTCTTGCCAAAATGCAACACCTCACATGAAACTAAAATATACTCTATCTGCCACTCCTCGCCTCACCTAAACAAGGTCCCATTATAGTCTGAGAGATCATTCTTCACGGTTGGCAAAATTTGTTATTATCTACAAACTTACTGACCATACTTCATATACACAAATGTAAATGATTTGTATAATGACAAAAGGCAGTGGACCCCCTATTGATCTTTGCGGCACGCCACTGGTCACAGGTCTCCAAGTTTAATGAATAAATGTCCACTCTAATGGCCTGTCTCCAATATTCAAGAACCTTTTGGATCTAAATGGCAAGCTCTCCCTGGATCCCAGGCAGTCTAACCTTGATAACCAGTCTACCATGTAGAACATTACAGTTTTCTTACTGAATTTCATAAAGACAACATCCACTCTCCTGCCTTCATCAATCATCTTCATCACTTCGTCAAAAAATTCCACCCAGTCAGTGAGACGTGATCTCCAATGTACAAAGCCCTCATCAGTCCTTGTCTTTCCAAATGCACATACATCCTTTCCCACAAAGTCCCCTCCAACAAGTTAGTCTCCATTGACGTCAGGCTCAACGATCTATGGTTACCTGTTTTTTTTTCCTTACTTTCTTAAATAATGACACTATGTTAGCAGCCCTCCAGTCTTTTGACACCTCACCTGTGGAAATCAATGATACTAATACATCATCAAAATGCTGACCAATCTCCTTCCTGGCTTCCCACAAACATTTGGGATACAGCTGATCAGGTCCCAGGGAAATGATCTGCTGTATCCACATCGGGTTTTCCAGGAACAGCTTCCCAAGCTTCACTTTACCCAGGATCAGAGTGTGAGGGGACCATGACTGAACAAGGAGCTGGTCACAGAGCGGTGTCACCTACTTCAACACGATCTGCAGCTTCACACCAGGGGGAGGATGGTGCTGCCAGTGGCTGTTAGGGTCACTGTTTCATTCAGCTTCTATGATCCAGAACTTTCCAGGCAGGACTGGGTGACATAGCCATCATTTCCCAGTATCTCAACATCAATGTCACCATTCAGTGATGAAAGATATATATGGTGGATGAGGTAAAAAGATTGTTTCTCCCTCAGTAGGGAGCTGCCGTGTGTATCCAGTATTGTGTGATTCCCGATGGTGTACATGGCATCTGCAGAGTGCTCATGTCAATGGGGAGACGTAGAGGAACTGTAGGAGCTCTCTCTGTATTCATGTTACAGAGTACACATGCACAGTACATAATGTTCGTAAACACCCACTGTCCTGGCAGCAGTCACGGCCTCTTCATTCAGAAGCAGTCAGCCATTCCCATCGTCATCGGGTCTTCACGTGGAAAGAAATGAATATATCTTTGATAATGGCCGTCCCCTTGATCCACGTTTCAAAACACCATCCCCACCACCAATCAACCACATCAAAGTATTCCATGTGAACGGAGAGCAATGGGGTCACTTGGAGTGTCAGGGAGCTGACGTTCAGGGATGGAGCAAAACCTCTCATGTCTGAACGGATCTGAGTGAATCCCCCAGTACACAGTATCATAAAGTCCTGTAATCCCTCTCCATTTCAGTAACATACTGCCTTTCATTATTCCTGTATATGGAATGACAGGTTATATTCTGTTAAATTCCACCTGCCAAACTATTATCTATTGTCTTTACCTCTCTGAACCTATTTGCAGACTCTCCACCCTCTCTTGATAATTTAATCTCGTGTTTATCACAGCGACATAACAATTATTTGAAGATGTGACAAGTAGATTAGACCAGGGAAACCCAGTGGATGTGGTCTATCTAGACTTCCAAAGGCCTTTGATAAGGTACCACACGGGAGGCTGCTGAGCAAGGCGAGGGGCCATGGTGTTCGAGGTGAGCGACTGGCATGGATTGAGGATTGGCTGTCTGACAGAAGGCAGAGAGTTGGGATAAAAGATTCTTTTTCGGATTGGGAGCAGGTGACAAGCAGTGTCCCGCAGGGTTCAGTTTTGGGGCCGCAGCTGTTCGCATTTTATATTAATGATCTGGATGAAGGGACTGGGGGCATTCTAGCGAAGTTTGCCAATGATGCGAAGTTAGATGGATAGGCAGGTAGTACTGAGGAAGTGGGGAGGCTGCAGAAGGACCTAGACAGTTTAGGAGACTGGTCCAGAAATGGCTGATGGAATTCAATGTGAGCAAATGCGAGATCTTGCACTTTGGAAAAAAGAATACAAGCATGGACTACTTTCAAAATGGTGAGAAAATTCATAAAGCCAAAATACAAAGGAATCTGGGAGTGCTAGTCGAGGATTTTCTAAAGGTAACCATGCAGGTTGAGTCCGTGATTAAGAAAGCGAATGCAATGTTGTCATTTATCTCAAAAGGGTTGGAATATAAAAGCAGCGATGTGCTACTGAGACTTTATAAAGCTCTGGTTAGGCCCCATTTGGAGTACTGTGTCCAGTTTTGGGCAGAACACCTCAGGAAGGACAGACTGGCACTGGAGCGTGTCCAGCAGAGATTTACACGGATGATCCCTGGAATGGTAGGTCTAACATACGAGGAACGGCTGAGGATCCTGGGATTGTATTCATTGGAGTTTAGAAGTTTAAGGGGAGATCTAATCGAAACTTACAAGATAATACATGGCTTGGAAAGGATGGATGCAAGGAAATTGTTTCCGTTAGGCGAGGAGACTAGTACACATGGGCACAGCCTCAGAATTAGAGGGGGTCAATTCAGAACACAAATGCGGAGACAGTTCTTCAGCCAGAAAGTGGTGGGCCTGTGGAATTCATTGCCACGCAGTGCAGTGAAGGCCGGGATGCTAAATGTCTTCAAGGCAGAGATTGACAAATTCTTGATGTCACAAGGAATTAAGGGCAACAGGGAGAATTCGGATAAGTGGAGTTGAAATGCCCACCAGCTATGATTAAATGGCGGAATGGACTCGATGGGCCGAATGGCCTTACTTCCACTCCTATGACTTATGGCCTCATGGTCTTATGGACATCACCAAACTCAGCATCTGTATGTCTGTTCCATCCTGCTGATCATTAATATAGACTGAAAATAGTTGAGAACACAGCACTAGTCACTTTGTGAACCTACTGGTTATATTCTCTCTAACTGATTGATCCTGAGTGCCTGCTTCCTGTATGATACCCAGTCCTCCCCCATTCCTGTGCAACACAGTCGAAGAGTTGAATAAGAACAAGGAGCACCTGTGAGGAATCCAATCCCTCAATGAGGCTGATGTCAACGCGGCCTCTGTTCCACTTTCCTGCCATCTCTCCATCCTAAAACTCTAGTCTCTTGTTGTAGATTACGCCACATGAAAAAAATCCACTCCACATCTACACTTTCAATTGCTTTTAGCATTTTACAGACCTCAATGAGATCTCCTTTCATTCTTATAAAATCGAGAGTCTAGGCCTAAACTGCTCAATTACTCTTCATAAGACAAACACTTCAAATATGGAATCAATCTAATGAAGGTCTTTTGAATTGCCTCCAATGGAAATACCTCATTCTGCAGGTCACCCAAACTGTACTCCAGTTGCAGCCTCATTAATACCTTGCATAGCTACAACAACACTCCCTACCTTTCTTCTCTATCCTTTTACAAATAAACACTGAAACTATGCTTGCATTTCTCATTACTTGCAGTACCCACAGGCAGGTTTCCTGTGATATGCAAGCAGACACCGAGATCCTTCTGCACCTAATCACTTTGAACTTTCTCTCCATTTAGATAATAATTTGTCTTTCTATTAAACTGGCCAACTTGAATAGCCCCATATTTATTCACTTTAACTTTCCTTGCTAAATGTTGGCCCATTCACCCACCCTATCCATATGTTTTAAAACCTCTTGCATCATCATTCCGAAGTAATTTCCCACCGATGTTAGTGCCATCTGAAAAGGTGGCATTATATTTTGTCTCCCGTCAATCGAGTACAGTATTACCATCGATTGCAAATGCTTCAGGCATGAGTACTGAAATCAATGGCACAAACTGCATTTACCAAAAGAAAATAACACATTTATTCCACCTGACTATATTTTGTTGATTAACCAATCCTCCATCCAAGCTAATAAATTACTCCTAAACCCATGTTGTCTGATCTTACCATTTACTCTTTGGAGAAGCGACACATCCGATGCCTTCAAGAAGACCAGGTATGTTCCATCTCCAGGATTCCCACTATCCATCTTGTTTGTGACATCTTCAAGTAACTCAAGCAAACAATTCAAACACGATTTAGCCTTCGTAAAACCATGTTGACTCTGACAAATTGTGGTTTGACTTTGCAAATGTCCTGAAGAATGGACTCTAAAAATTTGCCTTAAATGACAATAGTTTATTGTTACAATTTACTCCCTAATGTATACCATTATTACAAGCTCTTCCCTTTTGAAAACCTTTACGTTTTCTTTGAATTCCTGTTAACTGGGCACAAGGCTTTAAGAGATCTGCTCCAATTGCTGTGTAAGTGCCACGTGTGGCTGAATTGACTCATCATCCAGCTGGTGTACAATATCGATGGGCTGACGTCTTTCTGGTGTTCCCATGTTGCCATCTCCAAGCCCAGAATGACCTCCTCCTGTTGATGCTTTAGAGGATTGGGAGATTATGGAATCTTCCTGTTGCTGTCTAACATTTTGAGAGGCTGACGGATCTTCTCATATTTCTCCATAACAGGTGGAAATACTGAACGGTCTCCTCATGTATCCCGGACATGGGACCAAGGGATTGATTGGTCTTCTCTTGTTCCCATACAACAGACACATGTCTAAATTACCTCTTCCTTTCTCATGAAAGAAGTCTCAGATAGCTTTTATCCTATCCAATACCCTTGCAATAGGCTCGGTGAGTCTGAATGGCCTCCTGTTGTCCCAGTGTAACAATCTCCAGTCACTGTGTGACCTCTTCCATTTCCTATGTTACAGACTTGAGAAGGCTGAATGGACTGATCCTGTTGCTGTTTAACAGGATACTGGTGCAGCATGGCCTATTGTTATAGGCTCGAGTGGCTGATTGGCCTCCTTCTGCAAATGTATAGGGGTTGAATTGCCTCGTTCTGTTTTGGTGTAACAGGTTCGAAGACCTGAATATCCTCCTGTTGTTCCTGTGTAACAAGCTGGAGAACAGAATGGATTCCTCTATTATCTATGTAATTCACTTCACTTGTTAACTCCTTCTGTCAGCTATGTTCAAATAAGATCATCTTTAATGTTTGTAAACTCCAATGGCTACTGGGTCAACCTGATCATCCTTTCCTTATAAGCTTTCATTATAAGCTTTCGTTATAAGCTTTCGTTATAAGGAATCAGTTGAGAGGACCATCTCTGAGCTGCTTCCAATATGACAACATCGTTTCTTCATAGAAGAGGCTAAATCTGTACACATTACTCCAGATATGATCTCCCTGTACAGCAGCAGCAACACTTTACCACCCTGCTGTAAAGTTCCCGCACAGGTTAGAGCTGTCTCAGCTCTCTGGGAGAATACAGGGCATTGTTGGAAGATCACTGTCCTTCTCTACTCCATCAGCATATCGGGAGATCTGGAGAAGTTAAAGTTGGAGAAAATCATCAATGATGTGGCGAGATGATCTCCATGATTAATCTCCCCAGAGCCCACGTCGCTCAGATTCCACAGAATCCAATAAGGTGGAGCGCAAAAAAAGCAAAGAGGAGCAAATATTGATGGGAGTTATATATCAAAGTGAAAGCTGCATTAAAAATGCTGGACATGTTATAAAACAGGAAATGAGATATATACATTTGTGTTTAAATCATATCTAAACTGTGTTAACCCAATTGAATGCTAATGCTGGGAAAAATGGATTTCATGACCACGTGTGAGATGGTTTACGTTAAAATTATGTCGAGCACTGAACTCGAGATCAGGTTATTTAGGAATTGGTGTTGAGTGATCAGAAGAGCTAATTGAAAATTTTGCTGTAAAGGACCTTTTGGGAACAGTGACCAAAATGTATTGGTTTTATTTTATGCTGTTTGAGTACAAGACAATTTTGTTTTATTTGCAGTAACCGTTATAAATCTGAGTCATGCAAGCCATGAAGGTGTGAGGAGAAAGTGGGGACGACAGATGCTGGTGAACAGAGTCGAAGAGTGTGGTGCTGGAAAAGCACAGTCAAGCAGCATACTAAGAGCAGATAAATTGATATTTCGGGCATAAGCCCTTCATCAGGAATGGAGCTTATGGGCCAACGGGGCTGAGAGATCAATGAGAAAGGGGTGCGGCAGGAGGGAGGTAGCTGGCATTGCGATAGGCAGATGAAGATGGGGTTGAAAGTGATAGGTGATGAAGGGAGACAGAACGCCTCATCTACTGCACCCAATGTGGTTTTCTCTACATTGGCGAAGCAGGAGGTCAACTTGTGGATCATTGCAGAGAACACCTCTGGGACAACCACATTGAAGAAATCCATCACCTTGTGGCTGAGCACTTCAATTCCCCTTCCCACTCTGACGAGGACATGAGGGTCCTGGTCCTGCTCCATCGCCAAACTCGAGCCACCAGAAGCCTGGAGGAAGAAAGCCTCCTCTTCTGCCTTGGGAACCTCCAACCACAGGGGATCATAGTGTATTTCCCCATTTCCCATAATCCCACCTTATCCTACTCCAACCTTCCAAGTCAGTACCGCCTTCTTGAACGTTCCTCTGTGTCCACCTTCCTTCCTATCAATCTGGTCCACCCTCCTCTCCGACTATCACTTTCAACCCCACCTTCATCTACCTATTAGATGAAAGGAGGCAGCTTAGAAAAATGCCAAGTGTTGCAGTAAGCCAGTGGATTCAGAGAAATGTAGGACCCAGCAAAGGATGACCAAAAAACTGAGAAGAAAATCAGAAAGAGAAAAAGCGTGCAAACGAAAGAAAAACATAAAGACTGCAAAAAAGCGTCTGTCAATGTATGAAAACAAATGAAAACAAGGCCAAATGTGGAACAGTGGGTGTGCAATCTGGATAATTTATTGCAGAGAATAGAGAAATCGCAGGGAAAAGAAACAGTTTCTTTGTGTCTATCTTCATGGAAGAATGTCCAGAAATTCTTCCATGGGACTTGTGTAAGTAAAGGCTAAGATCATTGTTATCAGTGTTAGTGTTATCTTTGAAAAGAAACCTGGATTGAGTATTTATAAATCTGACAGACTAGATGTACTTCATACAAGAATTTCAGAAGAAGCAGCAATAGACATGTTGATTGCATTGCGGATTTCCACTTTATTTTCTGACTCATTCCCGAAAGGCCTTTATCCAATCTGGATAAGGCAAAGGTTATAAATATTATCCAACAGTTTAAGAAGGGATGAATTTGGAGAGTGGTGAACTACAGACCAGTTATCTTTTCATCCGCAGTCATGTATCTGTAGGGCTCGATTACAAAGAACATGCTACTAGATATTTAGAAGGTAATAACATAACTGGGGAGCGTGAGAATGTACCGATGAAAGGAAAACCAGAAGTGGCCAACATAGATTTGGAATGGTTAGAAGATGATTCTTGTGGACATAGGCAATGATGAACCATTGCATAACGTATAGTTGGATATTCATTTGCTTTTTTAAAAGAACTCACACAGCAAGTTCATAAGAAAAATTACAGCGAGAGGTATTGGGAAGAACGTATGCAAATGGGAAAGTAAACATTAGGTTTGCGTTCATGTGAATGTAATTGGAAGATCGAGGACGTCGTGCACCAGTTGCATCGAGTGTTGGTGAGACTCTTCGTAGAATATTATGTATAGTTCGGAGTCCCAATCTAAGAAAGAATATATTGACTACAGAGGAACTTATAAAGGTATTATCCAGATTAATCCGTAAAATGGCAAGATCGTCTGATGGGGAACGTCAGCCTGTAATCTCAAGTTTCAAAACATGAGAGTTGATTGTAGTGAATCTTAGAAATATCGAAAGGATAGAATAACAGAGGGACATGAGGAAGTACAAGTCGGCGAGATAAGGGAGAATCCCAGGATATTCCACAAGGACAAGTAGAACAGAATAATCAGCAAACCGTTAGTGTCCATTAGAAACCAAAGGGGCAATCTGTGTGTCAAACTGGAGAACACTGATGGATTATTACATGAGACCTTCACAACTGTTTTACTTAGGAGAAGGAGGATGCAGGTACAGAATTCAAGAAGATGGACTAGGAAGCTCTTGAACAGATTGATGTAAAATACGAGCAGGGATTTGTGGTTTTGTTCTGTATAAATTTGGACCAATCTCCATGTCTGAATGAGTTGTATCACAGTCGGCTGTTGGGGTCAAAGGAGGAAAGACCCTGACTGAATATTTTAATTAGAATCTGACCATAGGGGAGGTGTCAGAGAAGTGGAGAACTGCTAAAACAATTCCACTTCACAGTAAGGGTGGGAGAGATAGACCAGGGAACTATAGACGAGCGAGTATTAGATCACTGTTAAGGAAATTATTGGAGAAAACAGGGAAGGAGAAACTCGAACGCCAATCAGAGTCGCAAGTTTGATCAGGGATAATCATCATGACTTTATCAGGAGGAAGTCACATCCAATGGATTTGATTGAATTAGTTTGAGGAGGTCGATTATTTAGTTTTGTAGGACGGGCTTTGAAACATTTCCACCTGGGAAACTGAAAAATAAAGTAAAATCTCACAATATGAAGGATAATATGACAAGTTACAACGAAAATTGTCTTAGTGGCAGGAGGCAGAATGTGGTGGGAGAAGTCTGTTTGTGTGACTGGAGACCAGTGTCCCCTGGTGTACCACAGAGATCAGTGTTGTGTCCCTTATTGTTTGTGTTATTCATAACAAAATATAGATGTGAATGTGGAGGGGTTTAGGTGGAGAGTGGGGAAGGAGTGATAAGTAAGTGTATGTTTGACATAAAGATTGACTGGGTGGATCGCAGTGAGGACGAAGGCCCTAAGTTACAGGAAGATGCAGATGGAATGGTCAGATGGGCACATCAATGGCAGATAGAATGTAACCCTGATAAATATGAGGTGATGCACTTTGGAGTTTGGAACCAGGCAGGGTAGGACTCAATGAATGGCAGCACCCTGGGAAGCTCAGATTATGTTTCTCCACACATCCCTGAATGTGACTGGACAGGTTATTGCTTAAAAATGTGTTGCTGGAAAAGCGCAGCAGGTCAGGCAGCATCAAAGGAGCAGGAGAATCGACGTTTCAGGCAGATTCCTGAAGAAGGCTTATCCCCGAAACGTTGATTCTGCTGCTCCTTGGATGCTGCCTGACCTGCTGCGCTTTTCCAGCAACACATTTTTTGAGCTCTGATCTCCAGCATCTGCATTCCTCACTTTCTCCTGGACAGGTTAATGGACTAGTTAAGAATTGGACCTTGGGTGTAGCGTCTCTCAATCAGAGTGTAGATTATAAGAGCAATACAGGGCTTTGGTTTGGACAAAATAGAATACTGTATTTAGCTCTGGGAGCCACATTCCAGGAAGGATGTGATTGTACTGGAGAGGGTGCAGAGGTGATCTCTAGGATGTTCCCTGGGATGGAGTATATCAGCTATGGAGAAAGGCTGGATAAGCTCGGGTTGTTTACTTTGGAGCAGAGAAACCTGAGGGGTCCGTGATTCAGAAGGATAAGATGATAAGGGACATGGACAGGGTGGATAGACAGGAGATGTTCCTTTTAGTGAGAGCGTCAAGAAAAAAGGAGCACACTTTTAAAGTGAAGAGTTTGAGGTTCAGAGATGATTTAAACATTTTTTCACCTCGAGGTGTGGGGTTCTGGGATTACTTCATGAGAGGGGAATGATCACCTCACAATCTTTAATAAGTACTTGGACGAGCAATTGGAAGTGTCATAACATTTCAGGCTATGGGCCTGGTGTAGGAAAGTGGGACTAGTATAGATCGTGCTGTATTTCTTTTGGCACAGAGTCTATGCCCCTGTTTGTGTATGGTCTGGAAGGTCAATTATTGAGCAGTTTAAGGCAGGAATTGATGGATTTCTGAAGAGTTATATTCATAACGGTCATAACAGTGAACTGAATTAGCTTGTTAAATTATGTCAATGTGAGAAATATGAAAACAAAACAAGTGCAGTTTCCTTACAGTTTGAAACCGGAGAATGGAGAATGGAGAATAGGGAAATGGCAGAACTATGAAGTCACTACTTAAGTTCTGTCTTCACAAAACTTTCTAACAATACAAGGAAAACCAAGTCTGGTGTGGGAAAATGATAGAGTACATGGAACAATAAACATAGTAAGTAAATGGTTTAGCAGAAATTATTGTGGCTGAACGTAACGGTTATGGACAACACTAACATAGATTTATGAAATGGGAATTATGTTTGAGAAACAAACTGGTAGACAAATGAAAGAGAAGCAATGGATGTAAAACATTTTGATTTTTAGAAAAATGTTGGTAAAACTTCAAGCCCAATTTGCAAAATCAAATCTGAGTGGATTGGGGCAAATATATGGCCATGTTTCTAGAATGGGACAGCTGGCAGGAAACAGTGAATAAAAATAAACAGACTCGTCATATTATATCCTGACATTTTCTGAAAGGTATGATTCTGTGAGTATGACTATGTCCCAGACTTCCCCTTACCTTCCCTAGATATCTCCTGTCTCATCAGCAGGCCGGACACAGCAGAAGTGGCGGAACAGTGGGATACAGTTGGAAGGGAATTGCTCTTGGAGTCCTCAACAGTGACTCCGTATCCCATGAAGTCTCATGGCATTAGTTTGCACGTGGGAAAGGAAACCTCCTGCTGATTACCACGTACCAACCTCTCTCAATTGATGAATAAACACTCCTCCATGCAGACCAACACTTGGAGGAATCACTGAGAGTAGCACTGGCGCAAGATGTACTCTGGATGGGGGATTTCAATGTTCACCACCAACAGTATCTTAGCTACAGCATTAATGATCGAGCTGGCCGGGTCCTAAAGGATATAATTGCTAGACTGGTTCTGCAGCAGGTGGTGAAGGAACCAACAAGAGGGAAATACATACTTGACCACAACCTTACTAACCTGCCAGTTACAGAAGTCTTTGTCAATGACAGTATCGGTAAGAATGACCATCGCATAGTCATTGTGGAGACAAAGTCACACCTGCACGATGAGAATAACCTCCACCATTTTGGGTGGGATTATCACGGTGCTTAGTAGGCCAGTCCTCGAACAGATCTAGCAGCTCAAATCTGGATGTCCATAAGGTGTTGTGGGTCATCAATAGCAGCAGAATTGTACACACACACAACCTCATGGCCTGGTATATCCCCCTCGCAAATATTGCCATCAATCCAGAGGATCAACATTGGTTCAATGGAGTGTGCAGGATGGCAGGAGCAGCACCAGGCATACCTGATAATGAGGTGTCAGCCTGGTGAAGCCACTAACAGGACTACTTGTGCGCCAAACAGCATAAGCAGTAAGTGATAGACAGAGCTAAGTGATCCCACAAGCAACGGTTCAGATCTAAGCTCTGCAGTGCTTCCACATCTAGTCGAGAAACACTGGGGACAATTAAACAATTCACTGGAGGAAGAGATTCCACAAATAACCCCTTCCTCCATGATGGAAGAGCCCAGCACTTCAGTGTATAAGATAAGGCTGATGCATTCGCAACAATCTTCAGTCAGAAATGCTGAGTGGATGATCCATTTCAGCCCGCTCCAGTGGTCCTCAGCGATTCAGTTACCAGTCATCAGTCAATTCGATTCAATCCATGCGATATACAGAAACATTTGGAGACACTGGATAGTCCACAGGGTCCATAATCATAATAGTACTGAAAACATGTGCTCCATAACTTGCCGCTCCCCGAGCCGAACTGTTTCAATGCATTTACAACAATGGCTTTTCCTGATTATGTGGAAAATTACCCCAAGTATCTCCTGTATATAAAATAGCAGAACAAATCCAATCCGGTCAATTACCACCCCGTCAGTCTACTCTCGATCATCAGTAAAGTGGTGGAAGGTGTCAGTGCTTTGAAGCAGCACTTGTTCAGCAATACCCTGGTCAATGACGCCCAGTTTTGGGCTCCACCAGGGCTACTCAGCTCCTGACCTCTTTACCGTGGTTCAAACATGGACAACAGAGCTGAATTCCAGAGGAAGGGTGAGAGTGACAGCCCTTTAAGTCAAGGCTGCATTCGCCCAAGTGTGTTATCAAGGGGCCTTAGCAACACTTGAACCAATGGGTATCAGGGCAAACTCCCTGCTGGTTAGAATCATACCTGACACGTCGGAAGATGGTCATGGTTGATGAAGGTCAGTCAACTCAGCTCCAAGTCTGTCAGAGTTCCTCGAGCAGTGACCGAAAAATTCTTCAGGGCTGCTTCATCAAAGACCTTCCCTCCATTTTAAGGTAAGAAGTGGGGATGTTCGCCAATAATTGTACAATGTTCTGCAATATTTGTCCCTCCTCAGAAACTGAAGCAGTCCATGTTCAAACGCGACAAGATCTGGAGAGTACCCAGGCTGACAAGTGGCAAGTCATATTCAGGCCACACGAATGAAAGACCATGACCATCACCAGTAAAATACAATCTAACCTGTCCTTGTCATTCAATGGTGTTACTATCACTGAATCCCCCAGCATCAGATTCCTGGTGGGTAATCATTGCTCAGAAACTCACTGGTCTTACCACAAAAACACAGTAACTCCAAGAGGAGGTCAGAAGCTAGGAATACTGTACCGAGTAACTCACATCCTGACATCCAAAGGTCTGTCCATCTCCTAAAATGCATAAGTCAGAAGTGTGATAGAAGAATCCCAATTTGCCTGGATGAGTGCAGCCCCAACAACACTCAAGAAGCTTTATACCATCCAGGACAAAGCAACCAGTTTGACTGTCCCTTCATCCACAATGCTCCACCATCAACGCTCAGCAGCAGCAACAGCAATGTTTTACTATCTACATGCTGCAATGAAATGATTCACCAAAGATCCTCAGAGACCATTTTCCCAACTCATGACTAAGTCTATCTAGAAGGACAAGGGCTGCAGATGTATGGGAATACCATTATCTTCAGATTCCCTCCAAGCCATTCACCATCCTGACTTGGAAATATATCACAGCTCCTTCACAGTCACTGGGTCAGAATCCTGGAATTCCCTCCCTACTGGCATTGGAGGTCAACCACAGCAGGTGGACTGCAGCGTTCAACAAGGCAGCTCACCACCACCTTCTCAAGGGCAACTGGGACGGGCAATAAATGCTGGCCGAGCCAGTCACACCCAGATTCATGAAATAAATAAATAGAAATTAACAGAGGACAGTTGCTGAGGTGTCACAGGGATCGGTGCTTGGGGCCCAGCTGTTCACAATGCCCTTTAAACATTTGGTTGCTGGAATCAGATACAATATATCCCAGCCTGCTGACAGCACTATCGGATGTGGGATTGTGAGTGCGTGAGGAGGATGTGAAAAAGCACCGAGAAGACTAAGACAAGTGGAGTGAATGGGTAAATACGTGACAGATGGAGAACAATGTGGATAGAGGTGACGGTGTACCCTTTGGTGGAAACGATAAATTGGCAGCCTACCATTTGGAAAGGATTGGTTGAAACATGTTGATCTACAAAGGGACGTATGCTCCTTTTTGTTGTTTCCTTCTGCATAAACCTCTGAGGCCACTGCAGCACAGTGAGTTCTGTAACCAGAAGTCAATACTGGGCATGGCATTGGCACGCTGACCAGTGTATACAGACCCACCAAGTGGGGAGCTGTAACACTGAAAAGGATCTGCATCTCCCTGTACAGCAGTCACTGAAAATAATATTGCAGAAACAGAGAGCAGTGATGAAGATAAATGGTGTGTGGACCTTCACTTCAGGGGGATGTGAGTCCAGGAGAAAAGGTGTCTTACTGCAGCTGTACAGGAACTGGTGAGATATCATCTTGAACATTGTGCAGTATTGTGGGCAATTTTGATCTCCGTACCTAATAAAGGATAAACCTGACATTGATGGAGAGCAGTGAAGGATGACCAGACTGATCTCTGGGATGACGGGCTTGTTGTGGGAGCAGAGTTTGGGGTGACTGGGCCTGTATTCCATGGGGTTTAGGAAAATGAGTCGAGATCTCAGTGAAATATACAGAACGCTGACAGAGTGAGTCAGATTGGAAGCAGGGATGATAATTCCCCTGGCTGCAACGCCTAAAACAAGGGGACACAGTATTAGGTACACCAGGTCACTCTGCATTGAGATGAGAATAAATGTCGCACTCACTGACTGGGGAACCTGGGGAATTCGATCGCACCTGGAAACCGAGACACTGCTTATAAATAAGGATTTAGAGACAGTAAAGGGATGGTGGGAGAGCAGGAGTACTGTGTGGAAATGAAGGGCCAAGCATCATTACAATGAATTGGGTAGCAAACTCGATGGACCAAACGTACTACTGCGCTTTCTATTTTATAGCTTCCCAAGGTTACTCACATTAACGGATATGTATATCGTGTCGGGTAAGTGCATTGAGGAGATGTTTTCCATGAACTAGAATGGGGGAGACTCAATGTGTTGTATGACCTACTCCTTTCCCGCTGTTGCCGTGAAGTCTGTGGGAAAGCTCTGTAAATGCTGTCACAAGCTCTCAGATGTTAGGAAGGAGGTTTCTGCAGGGTCGACAGGGCTGTGTTCCCATTCCCTTTTCAGACACTGATGCTGAGGCCGGGTGTTCTGTCCGGAATCATCCTTTCAGATCTCGGAGTAGTTTGATACAAATGAGTGCCCTTGCTTGGCCGTTTCAGAGACCATTGAAATGTTTATCACATGTCAGGGTCTTTGGAGTCAGTTTTAGGCCAGTCCAGGAAATCACCGGAGATTTACTTCCTAAAAGTACATTGGAGAAGGAAATTCTGTTTACAATCGATATTGGCTTCAAGGTCACTGTTACTGAACCCAGATTTTAGATCTCAATATTGCATTAATTGTTTTTAACTTCCACCACCTGCCAGAGCGTTAGCCTGGTCTGGATTATTAATTCAGTGACATTTCCACAACAGCACCATCTCCACATGGGGACCAATCGGAAACCACACTGAGCAGGTTGTTTCTGTGCTGCTTGACAGCTCTGTCAAGAAGCACTCCCACCGATTTGATTTCCGTGATGGGACTGAGGGGGTGGTAATTGGTCAGATTGTAATTATACTCATCTTAACGGACTGGACATAGGAAGCAGTTTTCCACATTGCCAGGGAGATGTCAGAGTTGGAGCTGGAATGAAACAGCTTCCCAAGGGACACGGCTTGTTGTACAGCACAAGTCTTCAGTCCTATTGCAGAAATGGAGTCTGGACTTATTGCCTTTGTCGTATCTGCTGTGTTCAGCTGTTTCTTCATGTCATGTGCAGCGAATCAAATTCGGTGAAGACTGGCATCTGTGATTCTGTGGGCATCGTGATGAGGGTGAGGTGTATCATCGACACAACACTTCTGGCAGAGGATGGTGCAGATAAAACATTCTTCTCTTTTACACTGATGTGCACGTCTGTTCCATTATTTAGGATGGGGATGTTTGTGGAGCCCTCTCCTCCAGTCACGTGTTTAATCGTCCATGACCATTTATAACTGAACGTGACAGGACTGCAGACCTTCGATCAGATCTATTGGTCAAGTCCGGTAGCTTTAATGAGTTAGCATCTGTTTAAGGTTAATGTGGTTCAGACTCTGTTATGTTCACCCACACTCATCACTAAGCCATAGATGGTGTTGATGGTAATGGCAGACTGATGTGTTACCCTGGCAAAAAGTTTCAGGATGTGGTTGAATGCAGGTCTGCTTCTCCTGCTGCTGTGGTCTACAGCACTACATGAATACGCAGTTTCGAGCTGCAATATCTGCAACGCAATTCTGCTGTCTGTTCCCCAATTCTCACTGAGACCCATTCACCCATCAGCCCTGCACTCAGTGACCTAACCTGGTTTCAGATGTGGAAATACTACCATTTTCATACTCTCATTCTGCTGTGGGTCTGTCTCCTCGGGTCTTGCTTCCAATCTGACACATTCCGCACAAGCATTTAATTAATCTTAATTCAAATGTTTAATTCACCTGAATCTATTTCCTGGAGAAATACCATCTTCTGTGTTTAAAGTGAATGTGTTTCCTCTGTTTCTCTCCCTGACCATGATTAAGAGCTCTGTAGTGTCAGTGATGCCAGCCTTATGTAGTTTCAGAGCCAATGAATTCTCCGGATTCCCAATCATATTCACCACATTGTATGTTTCTTCTTTTGGTTTAATGCCTTATCACTCATGGCTGCCTTGTTCTCCCATGAGTATGTATTATCTTCTTGGGGTTGAATTTCTAGTATTATCTTCCGAATTATCCCCAGAACCTCCTGTTATTGCTGCTCCATGGTCTTTCCTGCTCAGCTCCCCTTCCAATTAACTCTGGCCAGATCCTCCCGCATGTCTTTGTAGTTACATTGCTTAATTATAACCACATTACATCTTGAAGAAAGCGTTAGATATAAACTGAAAGAAGGAGTTTTGAGAGATGGGACACGGAGAATAATTGGTGGATTTCTTCACTAGATACAAAGGGAGAACGAGAGAGAGGATATATATATGGAGATGTGGAAAATGAGAAAACTAGATTAACGAAAGAAGTACATGTACTTCCCTCAATGTTTTGGCAAATCCTGTGTGCTGTGTTTCTTTGTACAGTGCACGTACAACAGAGTAATATGTTCAAATGCTGGGTCTGATGCCATAACTGTTATCTCCAATAATATGACAGACACCAGTTTTGGAAAGAACCAAGCAGGACAACATATTGAATTGCTTGTAGAAAGGAGATGAACTGAAATAAGTTGGGACACGAGAAGCAAGAATTTATAACACACATCCTGATAAGAATGAGAGATTAGATTTGGGAATCCCAGAAAAGGGGGAACGTTTAGAAAAAGTGAAGGTATCACTTCAGATGACGATCAAATAATGTTTTAATGCTTTATAAATTTTACACATCATGTGCATAATTTTTCATTAACTGTGTCTCCGTTGTTCATTCAGAATGTGTTGTATACATATGAAAAATGTTACTTCTCTGAACACACACTGATTAAACAGTGAATTTAAAACCATTGTTCCTCCATTTCAAACTCTCCTGTTGTCATGCTAGCAGGAAATATGAACACCACCTGGCCACTAAAAGACATGACCCACTATCACTAGTTTTCATGCATACAAAGAAGGACACCACATTGACTGTGCCAACACACACTTCCTAGGACAAAGCCACGCACAAAAGTTCTTAGAGGCATGATATTCTAACCAGAAGTCCATCAATAAACATATCGGTTTAGATCCTATCTACCTTCACCTTGAAAAAAAAACTTGAAATAACATCATGCACCTTAAGAAACCAAGGCCTTTCAATAGAAAGATGAGACATACCACCAGTGCGTCACCAGAGACTCTCACTGATTATGTTACCTTGTCATGGTGACAAACCATCTGAAAACAAACCTTCAAGCTCAGCGAGTTAACTTACACACTTATAAATTGTTATTTTTCTTTTAATAGTGGAGTTTGGCACTACTTTGTCACTCATGTTTTAACAGAGTACGAGGCGAGGTGAGCTTTTCTGGGTGTGTGGTTTTAATTAACAGAGTGGTTCGACATTGATATCGTAACGGTTTGAGGGCTTGTCATATGGGACTTGAACAGATTTGGGGTACAAAAGGTCCCAGCAGATTCCATCACTTGACAGTTAGTGACCTAGATCTTCAAATAAAACAGGTGAGAAAAGTCATTTAATTTTGTTCCTTGTGGTTGGTTAAATTAAAAGAAAAGGCGTTCAACATTACTAAAGAGGTACTGAGGTTTGAAGCTGATTCACAAATTAGTCAAGAAAGTGTAGATAGACAAAGGAAGGGCATACTTTTAGAATTAACATCAAGATTAGAATTGGGTTTCACCAGGGACAAAAGGAAAGCTGTCACAATAATGGAGTTGGTCAAGCACTTTGGTGTAGCAGAAAAGCAGGAAACTGCAGTCGAGTTAGAAAAACTTAAATTGCAAGTGTGGCAACTTGAGTTAAAGATAAAGAGAAAGATAGAAAAAGAGAGAGAAGTTAGAGAAAGAGAAAGAGAGGAAAAAGGAAGCGAGGGAGAATTTGAAATTCAGAAGTTTGGAATTAGATAAGAAAGTTAAATTAGCAGGATGAAGATGAAGGGAGAATGTAGGGATGTAAACAACTATGTTAATACATTGCCATGTTTCGGTGAGAAAAATGCCAAAATCTTTTTTATTTCATTTGCAAAATTGGCTAGGCAGATGGCGTGTCCAGTGAACTTGTGGGTAATGGTAGTTCTGACTAAGCTGGTGGGCACAGCTTGAGAGGTATGTGCAGCGCTGTCAGATGACAGAGCAAGAGATTATGCAAATGTCAAACAAGCTATTTTGAGTGCTTATGAATTGGTACTAGAAGAATATAGACAGTGGTTCAGAAATATAGAGACGGAACCAGGTCAGAGTAATGTTGAGTTTAAAAGAATAACCACAGTCATTTTGATAAATGCGTGCAGGCCTTAAAAATGGATAAGACCTGTGAGGCCCGGTGGGAGATTATTCTGCTGGACGAGTTTAAAGACTCACTTCCAGAGATGGTAAGAATTCATGTGAATGAACAGGAAGTTCAAGAAATGAGAAGCGCAGCAGAAATGACAGTAAAGTATGTATTGATGCATGAGATGAAATTTAGCTTCCGGGAGGATTTTCATCCTGTGAGGGATAGAAATTGGGAGAAAGGGAGATCCTATACTACAAAACATAGAGAAAAGCACACTGGCAATAGTTTACCACAGGTTTTTTAAAAAAGCCCAAAGAGTTTGAAAGGAAGTGAAAGGCCTCCGGTCTCACTATAACGTAGTGGAAGACATAAAATTACAGTACCGATGGTTTAAGAAGGGCACAGGGAAAAAGGTGTTTTCACTGCAGTAAGCTGGGACACACAGTGCTGGGCGTTGAAGGAAGACACTTTGGGAAAAGATGTGGTCAAAGAATTTAAGCCAGTGGTATTAGTGAACCTGGTAAAGGAGACCCCAAGTAGAGCCGAGGAGCTGCAAGAGAGTGCACAGCCTAGACAGGGGCTGTGTATGGAGTTGGTGCCTGATCTCTATAAAGAATTTGTCTCTGTAGATAAACCTTACTAAGAAAAAAATGGGGTGTGGGGGAGGACAAGAAGTTGTAATTTTGCAAGATGCGGGATCTGTTAAGTTTCTAATAGCTCAGAAGTGAGGATCCAGAAAGGCACAACAGATCAGGCAGCATCTGAAGAGCAGGACAATCGACATATCAGGCATAAACCCATCGTCAGGAATGTGGCGAGGGGACAAGGGAGCTGAAAGATAAAAAGGAGGGTAGGAGTTGGGCTGGTGGGAGGGTCACTGGGAGGGCGATAGGAAGATGTCGGTGGGAGTGATAGTGATATAACAGAAGGGAGGTTGGAGTGGATAGGTGGGAAGGAATATGGACAGTTAGGGCAGGTCAAGAGGGCAGTGCTAATTTGAACGGTTGGATCTGGGATGAGTTTGGGGAGGGGCGATTTTGAAATTGGTGAATTCGATTTTGATGCTGTATAGTTTGATGGTTTCAGCTGTCCTACCACCTGTCCACTTCACCCTCCTCTCCGACCTATCACCATTAGACCCCACCAACATCGACCTATCGCCTTCCAAGCTACCTTCCACCCAGCTCCACCCCCACCCTCCTATTTAATTCTCAATCCCCTTCCCCCTCCCTTACCTCCTACTTTCCTGATGAAGGACTTATGCCTGAAACGTCAACACTCCTGCCCGTCGAATGCTGCCGACCGGCTGTGCTTTTCCAGCCCTACACTTTTCAACTCTGATCTCCAGCATCTGCAGTCCTCACTTTCCCTCGGCCTCTAATAGTAAGAGATGAAAGTATTTTCACTCTTTCTGACATGTTGTTCAACAGCGTGATAATTTGTGAAATGGGGACAGAAATTATGCATTCCCTTGTGTAACATTACGTTGGAGTGCCAAATCAAGGTTGGGGAAGTAACAGTGAGAGTGAGTGACAGAGTGTCAGTTCCAGGAATACAGTTGAGAATGATTTAGCAGGATTCAATGTGGGAGTGGCACCCCTAGTGGTGGAGAAGCCAAAGTAAAACTATGGAACTGGGGAATTAAAAGAAAAATACCCAGGGATTTTTCCAGACTATGTAGTAATAAGATCCCACTGTCATGTGTTACAACAGGAAGGAAAACCGAAAGAAAAAGCCAAAGGAGTTGATGCAAGGAAGACTCAGGCTAAAGCATTTCTAATGGCCTGGAATGCACAAGGACGTGGTTAATTTTTGTTGTAATTGACATACATGCCAAATGGTAGGTAAGTCACAGGCAGTAATAAAACCAGCAACTTTTTTGCCAGTTCCTGTATTCGAAGAACCTTTCACGTGGGTTATGATTAATTGTGGAGCTCTCCTTTCTAAAATAATAGTGGAAAGCGATATCTGCTGATCATAACGGATGTGTCTACCCGATGTCCAGGGATAATTCCATTATGGGGTGCTAAGGCAAAAAGGGAGGTGGGGGAGTTGGTAGCTTTCTTTACACGCTGTGGGCTACGCAGTGTGATTCAGTCAGACCAAGGGTCTCATTTTACCGATCAGCTGATTAAGGTCGTCATGGATAGCTTCGGCATACAGCAGTTTAAATCAAGTGCATTCCAAAACCGAATCCCTGGGAGCCTTAGAAAGTTAGCATCAGATGCTGAAGACAATATTAACAGCGTACTGTCAGAATTATACGAATGATTGGAATAAAGGCGTCTCATTATATTGTTTGCCCCAAATAAATCTACTCAACTTACTTCCTTTAAGTTAATATTCGTACATAAAGTGAGAGGCCCTTTGAAATTAATTATATATAAATTGTCAGGACCGACGTCGGCGATCTCACACTTGGATTATGTATCTGAGGTGAGGGAGAAATAAGATGGAGTAGGTGAGTTACTAAACAGAAACTGAAGAGGGCACAGCATAGAGTGAAGCAGGTGGCATTTTAAAAACTCTGAAACTTTGACAATTTCCCATTGTGATGACATATTAGTATTGCCACCAGTGGTAGGAGCCCCTTCAAAGCCAGGTTTAGTGGACCCTTTCAAGTTAACAAAATTGTTGAGTCGGTTAAACTATCTGATAAAGATACCGGATATGACAAAAAAAGTTAGAGAATGTCATGTGAATGAATAATGCTCCAGCCACATTTAAGACTCAGGAATAGAGTTGTGGCCAGATGAACAAATTGTGCAGTTTATCTGTATGATGTAGTGATCTTTAGCAAGTGATTGAAAGCTCACATGTTACAGTTGGCAGACCATGTTGAACGATTACAAGAAGCAAACTTTGTAATAAACTTAAAGATAACAGAATTCGCGAAGGCAGAGGTGACGTTCTTGGGACGTTACATTGGACATGGAAGGTTGATCCCATGGAACACAAAGACGAAGGGCTTTGAGTAATTTCCACGAGCATTCCTCAAAGAAAGAGGGGCTTCGATTTTTGGAACTGAGTGGATTCTATCGGAAATTTGTTGCAAACGTCAGCAGCGTATTGGCACCGCTGATGGATTTATTAAAGAAGGAAACAGAATTGTGGTAGATAGAACAATGCCAGGAGGCATTTGAGATTTTAAGGCAGGATTAATCACCGCATCAGGTTTAGCTGCACCAAATATTCTGAAACCCTTTGAAAATTGTGTTTGATGCTCGGGATATAGGGGTTGGAGATGGATTGATACAGAAAGGTGATGGTGGGATTGAATGGCCAATTGGCTACTTGTCGAAAAAACTCAATATCCACCAGAAAAAAAAATACAAAATCTCCATTATTGAAAAAGAATGATTAAGTTTCGTACTGGCCTGACAATACTTTAATGTTTATATGACAAACAAATTGTCGGAGATGGTTGTGGACAATGACAAATCTCTCGCATTTTTTGAAATTTTTAAAGACCAGAATATGAGACTATTTCATTGGACTCTTATGTTACCAACTTTAAACTTACAAAATTTACATGCTGTTGATCCTAAAATGTGACAGCAGATGTGTTACCGCTGATTTAAAGGAAAACGTTTTGATAAGATTTGACTTATCCCATTGTAATATCGGTGTGCAGAATTAACATGAATGGTATAACTGAGATTAATACATTTGTATATCATAATAATGGGATTAAGAATTAGAGGAAAAGGAATGATGCCATCTTTTAATTCTGATGGTTCATATTCTTTTCTGAAGCGGGGAGGTGTTATGAAGCCGAAAGCATGTCTGGTTACTTTAAGACAGAATGGGCTTTGTTGAATAGGAAGTACAGCGACAGATGCCAGCTAAAGGTCAGGCTGTTCCACGTGTCACAATTAGCTGGGAAATGGATACCTGAGTTTTGGTTGCTGCTTTGTCGGCAATTCAAATACAACCAAATGATACAAGAAGCCGACGGAATTTGAATATTATTGCTTGCACACATGGAAAGCAATCAAATTATGAGAATTATTGTATCATGGGGAGTATATAAACCCAGCATTTTGAACACTCGAGGAAGAGCCACTGCCACCCAACAGCAGAATTACTGCTGTAGAGCAGGAGAGCTAACTGGCCATCTCAAACACTCTCTCTCAAAGATACATGTTCATTTAAAACCTCCTAGCAGTACAAAAAAACATGACCAGGGAGACCAGCAGCTTGAAGAGTGAACACAGCGGGGAAGATAGAGACTGTGTGGTCTTGAGATTGTAAAGTTTAATATATGGGTTGTTGTTAATGTACCCCTTTAAACCACATCTGCTGGCAGCTCATCCATGTACCATCCTCTGTGTAAAGAAGTGGTCCCTCAGGTTCCCTTTTATTCCTTCCCCGTTAACCTTAAACTGATCCTCTCTCGTCCTCGATTCTCTAAACCTTGGAAAAAGACTGAGAGCATTAACCCTACCATCATGATCTTATTCATCTCTATAAGGACTCCCTCAGTCTCCTACATGCTAAAGAAAAGGTCCTAGCTTGTCGACACTCTCCCTATAACTCAGACCATTGGGTCCTGGCAATGTCCTTGAAAATTTCTTCTACACTCTTTCTAATTTAATAGCATCCTCCCTATAACAACGTGACAAAACTGAACACAATACTCGAAGTGCGGCCTTACCAAAGTCCTGTGTAACTGCAGCATAAATTCCCAACTTCTATACTCAATGTCCTACCTGATGAAGGCCAATGTGCCAAAAGCCTTCTTCACTGCCCTGTCTACCTGTGACTCCACTCTCAGAGAACCGTGCATCTGAACTCCAAGGTCTCTGCCCACTACACACTTGAAGATCCTCCCATTCACCATGAGACTCTTACCTTGATTTGAGTTCCCAAAATGTAAGACGTCACGCATCTATATTAAATTCCATTTGCCATTTCTCGGCCCACTTCCCCACCTGATTAAGGTCCTGCTGCAATTTCTGATAAACGTCCTCACTGACCATGCTCCCACTTATTTTAGTGTCATCTGCAAACTGGCTAATCATGCCTTGTACATTCTTAACCAATTCATAGATAACAAACAGCAATGGACCCATCCTCTGGTCTGACAAGCATCGTTCCAATAAACCCTCTGCCTTCTACCATCAAAACAACTGTGTATCCAATTTGCCAGTTCCCCAAGCATTCCACGTGATGTCCCCTTCCAGAGCAGCCTGCCGTGTGGGAACTTATTAAAGGCCTTACTGAAATCCATAGAGACTATGTCTACCACTCTGTCCTCATCAACCTTCCTGGTCACTTCATCAAACAACACTAACAAATTTGGGAAGCATGATCTCCCACTCACAAGTCTGTGCTGACTGTTCCAAATCAAACCCTGTGTAAGTAATGGGTGCAGTCAATGGTATGCTGTCCTTCATTTTATAATAATTCGAGTAGATAAGTAAAGCCATCTTCCTGCAGTTTAAAGCCTTGCTGCGAGAGCACTTGGGGCACTCTCTACAGACTTGATCTTCTTTTTAAGTAATGATCTCCTTACCACAGACACGGGTGATGGTAACATGAGGATAGAGTAAAGAAGCTAAGTGTTTAACCTGTAGAACTGTGAGAGACGAAGAAATGGTGACGCTGAAACACGAGGAGTGACAGTGATCACTTATTTCCAAAAGAGACATTGACAGGGAGAGAAATTCCATACTTTACCCAGGATTCATTGGTTTGATTTATTGTCACGTGTACCTCAGTACAGTGAAACACTATTTATGAGCAGTGGGGGCAGGTCATAGTAAACATGGCCAGACAGATCATAGGATGGAAATAGACTTGGACAGAGTAAGGCATACAGGTTACATTGAACAGGACATGCAGAAGACAAGGTCAATATGAACAAGACCAGCATTATTTAAAGTTAATGAGTCCATTCATCAGTCTAACGTGACTTTCCTAATAGCTTATATACCTTTACTTACTCTCTCCACGTTATTGTGCAGTCGGCGAGTGAACCCTGTACTGAACATCAGGTTATTCACAATTCCCAACAGCAGCCACAATACCTTCTATCTGAAACAGGTAGCAATTCCCATCAGCTTCCACCCTACATAGAGAACAACAGGCTGGCTTCTCGGAGATGGAAGGTGCCTTCTTGAGACTTCACTCAAGACATATGGCTTCACTCCTCAACACGTTAAAGTCACACGTGTGTATCATGAGCAACGGAGCCAGGAGGAAGAACGTGGAGCAGTCTGTCTGTGCAGCCTCTGTTCCGATTGTTCATCATGTTGGAGCATCAATCTGGAGACACTTAAGACTGCTGATGCTGGAGATCAGAGTAGAGCGTTGATTGCTGGAAAAGCACAGCAGGTCAGGCAGCATCCGAGAAGGAGAATCGACGTTTTGGGCACAAGACATTCATCAGGAATCAGCAAAAATTACCTCATTCTGCTCCCATGTAAGTGCATTGAGGTGGGAATGGCCTCCTGCTGTTCCTGTGTAAGTGACTCAAGGGGCTAATTGGCTTCTTCCTCGTCCGATTGGACAGGGCCAAGGGCATGAATGATTAACCCTGATTCCTGTTTGACAGCTCGATGTACTGACAAGTGTGATGATGCTGTAGCTTTAAGAGGTTATTTTGTCCTGGATTCTTTTAAGAGAGAGATTGAACGATCGCTACCAAGCTGGCTAGTTAAGACCACTTGAGTAAACAGCTAGCGAGGCCTTAAGTTTATTTTAATGCAGCCTGAATGGGTGTGGCCAGCTCTCGCAGATTAGGATCTCAGGGTTTTGGTTTCTAAGTAACATCAGAAACTATTGGGGTCTCCACAGAGTTGGAAGCTTTGGGGAATGTCTCCTGACTGCTACTCTCACTGAATGTTCTCTTGATGCTGTCACATTGCATCTGGAACAGACACTTTACATTACCTTTAAAATAAGAAAACATTTGAGTCTAGGCTACCGCCTTCAAATATTTTCGAGGGGCTCTGGTGTGGTCCATCACACTAGAATCCTTCCCTTCCTGAGTAATAGGCTGGAGGCACTGAATAGGCTATCCCTGTTCTTCTCCAACAGTGTCAATGGGCTGAATGGCTTCCTCATATTCCTGTGAAACCAGCCTGAGGTGCTGAATGAACTCTTGTTTTACTGTGGCAATGTGCAGTGTCCAGCAGTGCTGTTAATGAATGTTACCCACACTTTAACAGCACAAGCCTGAGTGGTGTCTGGGTCTTGCTGCATATGGACACAGACCAGTTCAGGAGCTGAGGGGGAACAAAATGTTCTGAACATTGTGGAATCTTCACTGACCATCCCCACTTCTGATCTTATGGTGGGGAGGGTGGGGGTGGGGAGACATTGATGAAGCAGCTGAAGATATTTGTGAAGGGGAAGCCATCCGGAGGATCTTGCACAGAGGTGACACAGGACTGAGATGACGACCATCTTCTTTTGTGCCATGTTTGACGCCAAACACTGGAGAGGTTACTCTGATTCCCATTAAGTTCAGTTTTGTTAAGGTCCTTGATATCAACAGAAGTTAACCACTGCCTTGATATCAGGGCCAGTCATTTATACCTGAACCCTTGAGCCAACCTCTTTTGTTCATATCAATTAGCCATGATATAGGAGCAGCAAGCGTTTTCTTCAAATAGGTGGGATTGAATGTCAGGATTTCTCTTCTCAAGAGTGTTCGGGGAGCTAGATGACTGAAAGTATTTGAAGAGGAGCTAGATGGATATTGACCTGTCAGAGAAGTCAGGGCTATGAGGAATTGGGTATCAAAGAGGATTTCAGACCGAGAGCAGATCAGCTATGATCTTAGTAAAGGGCAAGGCAGGCTTGGGGAGTGAACAACCTGCCCCTGTTTCTGATGTTCTCCCATTCTGTTATTGTAAAGTTAGTGGGTGTTATTTTCATGAATGCTCTGTTGTTGCATATTGCAGTCAGGGAGACCAGAGGATACTGTGAGCCATCTCTGGGTGAGGTATGGGGGTTGTATTCTCAGTGAACCTGGGTCCAAACATGACCAACAAATGGAGCACAAGTTGCAGATAGGGGAAGCTCTGTAAAGAGAGATGAGGGGCTTCTTTCATACCCGTGCCTGGGCTTTCCAATTACATTTCCCAAATCAGCTCAAAGCGTGTGGGACATTTTTGAAGGGCTGAATGGTCTCCTCTGTTTCTGTGCACCAGTTTATAGCAGTAAGTAGCATCCAACTGCTCCTGTCTAGTAGGTTTGATGGGCTGAATGGAACACAGAAACATGGGACTGAGGAGCAGTAGTGGCTTAATTCGATACTTTGAGCCTTCTCCACCTGGAACTAAGATTGTGGCTGATCAGATTGGGGGTCTCATCCCCACTTCCCTGTCTATATCCCATTATGCATGACTCACTTCTCTGTCAAATATTTACCTAATGCAGCTTTCAATCAATGTGAACAGAGAGGCACGATAAACTTCCACTGAAGAGAATTCCCACTTGAAAGGGCCTTTCAGAATTATTCGTCATCCCTCTTAGAGAATCAGAGAGTCATGCAGAACGGAAACAGACCTGTTAGTCCGATTTTTCACTCCGATCAGACATCAAATCTGATCTCGTCCCATTTGCCAGCATTTGACCAATATCTCTCTTCTTTCAGATACTTTTTAAATGTGCGATTGTAACCGCCTTCAGCACTTCCTCTGACAGCACTTTCTGTGCACACCACTCTCTGTGTGAAACATATATCTTCAAGTCCATTCTAAATCAATCCATCTCGCCTTCAACCTAGGCTCTCTTGTTCTGGACTCCCCTATCCTGGAGAGCAGAACGTGGCTGTTCAGAATATCCATGCCCCTGATGGTTTTGTAAACCTCTATAATGTCACCCTTCAGCCTCTGACACTCCAGGGGGAAACACCACAACCTAACCAGCCTCTCCTTAAAGCTCAAACCTCCAGTCCTGGAACATCTGTGTAAGTCATTTCTGCAGAAAACCGAATTGTACGCAGTATTCTTAAAGTGGCCTCACCAACATCCTGTACAGAACAACATACCACCACAAATCCTATACTCAATGCTCTGACTGATTAAGGCAAATGTGCCAAATGTGTTCTGCATCACACTGTCTACCTGCGACTCCACTTTCAAGGAACAATGCACCTGCAGCCCTATGCCCCTTTGTTTCACAACATGCCCCAGGACCTGTCCATGAAGTATATAATGTCTGCCCTGATTTGCCTTCCAAAAATGCAAAACTTCATATTTATCTAAATTAAACTTCATCTGTTCCTCCTTGCCTCTTTGTCTCATCTAATTGCGGTCTTGTTGTACTCTGAGATAATCTACTACACCACCTTTTTGATGTCATCTGTAAACTTACTAACTATTGCTCCATATTCACATCTAAATTCTTTACATAAATCATAAAATGCAGCGAACTCAGTACTAATTCTTGCAGCACACTGCTGCTCACAATCGTCCAGTCTGAAAAATATCCTTCTTCATTAAAGCCATTTGTGACTAGCTTATTCTGTATCTTATGTGACTGAAACTTACTAATCTGTCTACTAATCAGAATGAAATACTAGCTATGAAGAGAGGCTGAGTAGGTTAGGTTTATTTTCACTAGATAAAAGGAGGTTGAGGGGGGACCTGATTGAGGTTTGCAAAATCATGAAGGGTGTAGCCAGAGTGGATAGATACAAGCTTTTTCCCAGGTTAAAGGATTCAATACTGAGGCATAAAGGGCATGCAATAGGCAACATCAATGTGAGCAAGATCAGCATTATTTGAAGTTAGAGAGTCCATTCCTTAGCTTAATAGTGGCTGGGAAGATGCTGTTCATGAGCCGCTGGTTTGTGTGTTGAAGATTCTGTATTGTCTGCATGGTGGAAGAGATTGTAGGAGATCCAGTGTACGATGTGTCTTTGTGAATGCTGTCAGACTTTCCACGGCAGTGAGCTGTGTAAATGGAGACAATGGACAGGACGTTGGTTTCCGTGATGGCATGGGCTGTGCACACAACCTTCTGTCATTTCTCTTACTGTCCTGGGCAGTTCTGTGGCCACACCAGGTCATTATGCACCCAGATAGTTTTCTGTCACTGGTGCATTTGTAGAAATTGGTGAAGGTCCTTGTGGACATGTCGAAGGTCCTGAGCTGCCAGAGAAGGAAGAGGCGTTCTTGTGCCATCTCGGCTGTCATATCTACATGGGAGGTCTGTTATCGTCACTCCAAGCAACTTAATGCTTTCTACTCTTTCAACTTCAGTTCCATTGATGCAGATGGGGGCATGTTCTCCTCATTTCTTTCTGAAGTCATTGACCAGTTGGTTCGTTCTGCCGACGTTGAAAGAGAGGATGGTCTCAGTGCAGCACATCACCAAGTCCTCTATTTCCGTTCTGTATTTTGACTTGCCATCAGTACATAGCTGGCTTATTCTAATGGTGTCATCAGTGAACATGTAACTGGCATTCGTTCATAAATTTGGCAATACAGTTGTGGGTGTACAGGAGTATAGTATGGGTTCAAAGTTTGTGAGAAGATTTGTAGCTCGGATGCTCGTTGTTGTGGTTCTGTTCGCCGAGCTGGGAATTTGTCTTGCAAACGTTTCGTCCCCTGTCTAGGTGACATCCTCAGTGCTTGGGAGTCTTCTGTGAAGCGCTTCTGTGCTGTTTCCTCCGGCATTTATAGTGGCCTGTCTCTGCCGCTTCCGGTTGTCAGTTCGAGCTGTCCACTGTAGTGGCCGGTATATTGGTTCCAGGTCGATGTGTTTGTTGATAGAGTCTGTGGATGAGTGCCATGCCTCTCGGAATTCGCTGGCTGTTCTCTGTTTGGCTTGCCCTATAATGGTAGTGTTGTCCCAGTCGAATTCATGTTGCTTGTCGTCTGTGTGTGTGGCTACTAAGGATAGCTGGTCGTGTCGTTTCGTGGCTAGTTGGTGTTCGTGTATATGGATCGTTAACTGTCTTCCTGTTTGTCCGATGTAGTGTTTTCTGCAGTCCTTGCATGGAATTTCGTACACTACATTAGTTTTGCTCATGTTGGGGATCGGGTCCTTTGTTCTGGTGAGTTGTTGTCTGAGCGTGGCTATTGGTTTGTGTGCTGTTATGAGTCCTCGTGGTCGCAGTAGTCTGGCTGTCAGTTCAGAAATGCTCCTGATGTATGGTAGTGTGGCTAGTCCTTTGGGTTGCGGCATGTCCTCGTTCCGTTGTCTCTCCCTTAGGCATCTGTTGATGAAATTGCGAGGGTATCCGTTTTTGGCGAATAGTTTGTTCGGTGTTCCTCTTCCTCTTTTTGTAGTTCTGGTATGCTGCAGTGTGTTGTGGCCCTTTTGAATAGTGTCCTGATGCAACTTCGTTTGTGTGTGTTGGGGTGGTTGCTTTCATAGTTTAGGACTTGGTCTGTGTGTGTGGCTTTCCTGTAAACCTTTGTGGTGAATTCTCCGTTCGGTGTTCTCTGTACCATCACGTCTAGGAATGAGAGTTGGTTGTCCTTTTCTTCCTCTCTAGTGAATCGGATTCCTGTGAGTGTGGCGTTGATGATCTGGTGTGTGTTCTCTATTTCTGTGTTTGTAATTATAACAAAGGTGTCATCCACGTATCTGACCCAGAGTTTGGGTTGAAGTTGTGGTAAGACTGTTTGTTCTAACCTTTGCATTACTGCTTGTGCTATGAGTCCAGAGATCGGTGAGCCCATGGGTGTTCCGTTGATTTGTTCGTATATTTGGTTATTGAATGTGAAGTGTGTTGTGAGGCACAAGTCCAGTAGTTTAAGTATGCCATCTTTGTTGATAGGTTCAACGTCCTGTTGTCTGTTATGTCTGTCCAGCAAGTTGGCTATTGTTTCTTTGGCTATTGTTTTGTCGATGGAGGTGAACAGTGCCGTTACATCGAATGAGACCATAGTTTCTTCCTTGTCTATGTGTATATTTTTGATGATGTCCAAGAATTCCTGTGTCGATTGTATAGATTGTCTCGAACTGACAACCGGAAGCAGCAGAGACAGGCCACTATAAATGCCGAAGGAAACAGCACAGAAGCGCTTCACAGAAGACTTCTAAGCACTGAGGATGTCACCTAGACAGGGGACGAAACGTTTGCAATACAAATTCCCAGCTCGGCGAACAGAACCACAACAGTACAGTATGGGGCTGAGGACACATCCTTTGGGATTTCAGTGTTGAATGTTATCATGGAAGAGACATCCTTACCTATTTTCACTGATTGTGTACTGTGTAGTCAGAAAGCTGAGGATCCAACTTCAGAGGGCGGAGCCAAGACTAAGGTCAGGGAGTTTGGTGATTATTCTGAAGCGACTAATGGTGTTGAAGGTGAACCTATAGTCAATGAGCAGGAATCTGACGTGGGTGTCCTTGTTGTCCAGATGCTCCAGGGATATGGCACCCGCTATGGACCCATTCCACTGGTAGGAAAATTGTAGGGGATCGAGGCAGGCTGGGAGAATTGAACCGATGTGGACCATGACGAGATTCTCGAAGCACTTCACTCCCCTCAGTCTCCTGCACTCTAAAGAGAAATGTCCCAGCTTATCCAACCTCTCCCTATGACTCAGACCCTTGAGTCCTGGCAACATCCTTGTAAAGTTCCAGATTAATACCATCCTTCCTATAGCAAGGTGACTAAAACTGAACACAATGCTGAACTTGGAAATATTTGGAACTGTAAGTTTTACTCTGCTGCCAATTATTATGCTGCTGTAATATTGTTTTATTTTGTGTGTTATTCTGAAATCTTATTATTCGTTGAATCCTCTGGCGGCAATTCCCTCAGGTGAACGTCGTCCTGACTGCTTGAATTTGAATCAATCTATTTTGTTTGGACTGATATGTTGAGGCCGCTGTATATCAGAGAACAGGAAGAGATGATGGATGACTGTGCAGTGTGTATCCTTTACTGAACCAGCTTGTCTCTCCAGGCACCTAAAGTTTTTACTGTGGGCCAGAGTACCTCAGAATCGTTACATTACAGAAGGAAGCTATTTAGCCCATTGTAGGTCCATGCACACAGAAAATTACAGCTCAGTACCTACAACATCCTTCAGCACTGCCGGCAGATCCACCGAACTTACTGTCAACCGTAAATTTACGAACTCATCCTTCTATACACTCATTAAGGTCATTTTCAAAAGGACAAACAATAATCACCCCAAAGCAGATCCTTGTAGTAAACCATTAGTAACTAAACTCCAGGATGAACATTCCCCATCAACTACCACCTTTCAGCTCGCCGATTTGTCTGCTTTCAGCTAGCCGATTTGTGATCCAAACGCTAAATCACCCACAATTCCACGTCTCCATATTTTCTGGGAGAAAGTAAGGACTGTAGATGTTTGAGATCAGAGTCGAGATTGTGGCGCTGGAAACGCACAGCAGGTCAGGCAACATCCGAGGAGCGAGGAGAAAATGAAGACTGCAGATGCTGCAGACCAGAAAACTGATTCCTGATGAAAGGCTTACAAGAGAAACATCAACTTGCATGCATCTTGGACGCTGCCTCATCTGTTCGGCTTTTTCAACACCACACTCTCCATAGTTTCTTCAATAGCCTACCATGGGGGACCTTATCAAACGCTTCACTGAAATCCATATACCTCACTTTACCCTCATCCACCTGTTTGAACTCGGTAAGATTTGTGAGGCATGACATACCCTTCACAAAACCTTGTTGACTATTCCTAATCAAATGATTCCTTTCTAGATGATAGTAAATCCTATCTCTTATAATCCTTTCCAACACTTTACCCACAACCAAAGTAAGCCTGGTATATAATTACCAGGGCTGTCTCTTCTCCATTTCTTGAGCAAAGGGACAACATTTGCTGTCCTCCAGTCTTCTGGCACTTTTCCTGTAGACAATGGCGATGTAAAAATCCGAACAGATGATTTTGTAAACTCCTCCCTAGCTTCTCAGAGAATCCTAGGATAAATCCCATCTGGCCCAGGGGAT
The DNA here is from genome assembly GCF_047496795.1 of Chiloscyllium punctatum. NCBI lineage: Eukaryota > Metazoa > Chordata > Chondrichthyes > Orectolobiformes > Hemiscylliidae > Chiloscyllium > Chiloscyllium punctatum. Next base: position 78,044,908 of record NC_092771.1, on the reverse strand, counting down.
ATATCTATTTTCACACTCTACAGAAATGCTAGCATCTCCACGTTACGAAATTCAATCACGTCTAGTCAAATAGCCTGTATCTCAGTATTGGCCTTGACAGCATTTTCTTTTTCCATTGTGAATAACGATTCAAATATTAATTTACAGCCTGCACTATCTCCTCAGACTCCACACACAACTTAACACTACTGTCCTTAATTGCCATTAATCTTCATTTGGTCATTCTTTTATTCGTGCCATACTGATAGAAAGCTTAAAGGTTTACCGCGATCCTACTTGCCAAAGACTTCTCATGTTCTCTTCTGGCTATTCTTAGCTCTTTTTTAAAGTCCTTCCACGCTGGCTTGTAACTGTCAAGCATCCGAACTGATGTTTCATCTTTACATAAGCCTCCCTCTTCCTCTTGACAAGCGATTCAACTGCTTCAGAAAACCACAGCAGCCTCACTCGACCACTTGCTCCTTTCCTGACAGGTATAAACTTATCAAGGACACACAGTAGCTGTTGTTTGAAAAAGCTCCACACTTAAATTATACCCATCCTCTGCAGTTTCCTTCCCCATCCTATGCATCCTAAAACCTTCCCTAATCGCATCACAATTGCCTTTCCCCCAGCTATAACTCTTGTCCTGCGGTATACACCTGTCCCTTTCCATCGCTCAGGCAAACATAACTGAATTCTGGTCACTATCAGCAAAGTGTTCACCTACCTCCAAATCTAACACCTGGTCTGGTTCATTACTCAGTACCAAATCCAATTTGGCCTTGGCCCTTGTTGACCGATCTACATACTGTGTCAGAAAACCATTCTGCACACATTGGACAAAAACTGACCCATATAAAGTAATTGAACTGTAGCATTTCCAGTCAATATTGGGAAAGTTAAATTCTTCCATAAGACTACTCTGTTATTTTCGCTCCTATCCAGTATCATCTTTGTCATCCTTTCCTCCACATCTCTGGAACTTTTCAGAGGGCAATAGAGAACTTTCAACAGGGTGACCTCTCCGTTTTTGTTTCTAACCTCTTCCCATACGACCTCAGTAGACGAGTCCTTATCAAGCATCCTTTCTACCAACGTAATGCTGTCTTTGGTTTTCAATGACACCTCACCCTCCCCCACCCCAACCCCCACCCCGCCCCATTTTTAGTACCTTCCTTGTTCTTAATGAAGCATCTAAACACCGGACCCTACAATGATCAGTCCTGTCCCTGCACTATCCATTTCTCCAAAATGACTAAAACATCAAGCTGTACAACTGCACAATTTGGAAACAGGGATGTTAAACGAGGGTGAGTTGGATAGAGCAGAGGACAGCATGAGGGGAGATAGACAGGAACGGACAGAAAATGGATGTTTTATTTAGAAATTCTCACGGACAGCAAGGTCTTTATCTATTGCCATACCGTTTATGAACTGTGCGGATACTGGCTGTGGTCCCAGAGCATTTATCGCCAATAATATCACAGAGCTGAGTTGCTGACAGTTAAACAGAACCCAAAAGGCCAAGTGATTTTTTTTTTTCTCTACAGTGAGAAGGTGATTTAACTTAAACAGACAGGGTGAACAGCAGCAAGAACTGAGAACTCCCTCAATACTGAGATACTGCGCCAGAGAATCTCAATGAGGTGGATCACTGACAGAGGGGAAATCAGCATCTCAGCTGTGGGCCAAATAATGATTGATAAAGATTACACACCACTTCCGTCGTTTTGTAATACACATTTCAATTTCTGTAGCTCAATATCATGAGTGTATCTTATTTCTTTGTAATTCCCATAGTTTAATACGGACAGAAAATCATTTTGTCCCCGTATTTTGTGTTCAATAACCAAATTGTACTCCTCATTCCTCACTTTAGATATATCCTTGAATCTGTTCTTCATATGAGTTATAAAGTGTAACATTCCAATACTGTGACTGAGGAATATCATTGTCCCTCCCTCCAGTCTGAACTGCCATGTCACACAATTCTCTCTGTTTTCTGTCTCCTCCACAATGCCATAATCACACTGTAATTGAAGTCCAGTAAATGACATTTCATTACAGTTCTCTAACATCAATAATATCAATAGCACAGGCCTCATCTGCCTCTCTCTAAACCTGGAATAACAATCTGAATTGCATTTGTCACGTTCAATTCTCTGTTAACATATCCACGCCATTTGTCTGTTACAACCCGACGTTTCTGAGACACACATTCCCCTCAGATCATGAATTATAAAAATTGTCTCAATATTTAATTGAAATTATGATGCTTGATCAATAGTTCCAGGATGTATGATTCCATTTATAATCAGAGACGCACGTTTACGTTCTGATAAACTTATGGCATTACTCCTGCATCCAAGACAGATTGAATGGTTACACTCAATTGATCTACCAGCCTCAAGATTTGTTCCATCAGTCACCCTCACATAGCCCATCTAGAAAATGTCAGTTTGAATCATTGTTTTGAATTTGAATAAAACAATATTGAATTGAAAGGCGTTGGCTGGAGCTATTTGTTCAGTGACTGTGATTGATGTCTGTCTCCGTGGATCCGAGATGTGTCACTGGAGGGTTTGCCTCTTCTATCAATTTAGGACTCGGTTCAATGTGTTATCGCAGTATGGGCGGGAGCATCAATCACTGGACTAACAAGGATCAGTAGCTCGTGAGACAGGGGGAGGAGAGATAAGAATCTGAGAACATTAGACTGGAATGTTCCAATAATGGATCAGAATCTGAGGATATTAGACTGGAATATTACAACAGACAGGAGTTTATCCGAGGGACTTTACTACCTTTCTCAGTCTTGGATATCATTAGCATCACGGATCGAAGATATCCTTTGGATTACTCAAGGTGGTTACTATCCCATCAAGTTATTCTATCTGACCATTAAACTAAGTCGAACTGAATTGCTGTTCATATTCAAATTTTAAAATTTGGAAGTCATCATTTTCAGATCCAGACAAATATTTTATTCCTTACTGATTATAACTAGCAAATTACTATTCACAACTTACTCAATAATATGCGAGGAGAAACCAGACAGTTCCTAATCTCCATTATATTTTTTCTTCATTCATATTTACATTTCTGCATATTCTCTCCAATCAGCAATCCTGCCCAAGGCCACTATCAGGATATTTCAGTCCCCTCCTCAGCCTCAATGCAACTGCTGAATAATCCATCGTTTGTGCCTTTGGTAGATCCAGATATAACCGTTTCAAGTCCCTTCTAACTATGCTTACGTCACAGAATATTTGCACTTGAGGTGGTTAGTTTGTCCTCTCCACAGAATCTGTCAGATAGACAGTGCATGGTGGTCAAGTCATTGACTCATAATCAAACGGCACAGAATAATAATCTTTTGGTGTCTCATGAAGGGAGTTGATGGAATGAAAATTAAATCATCACCACTAGTTTTCAACAGAATCATATCTGTTTGCCTCATGTCCTTTAGAGAAGGCAATGCGTTATCCTTTCATGTTCAAATCTCTGTGTGACTGCAAATCCACAGCAATGTGGTTTACTCTTTGTTATCCTGTGCAACAGCTGAATCAGCCACTCAGTTCAAGATCAGCATAACATTCTGGCCTGACCAGGGCTGCATACATCCCGTGTGGGAAGAACACAAGGAAAGATAGCTCGCTTCCTCTGTCTGATTTCCATGTTCCTGCAAGTCATTTCCATTCAGGTAGGTGACCATTCCCTGTTTCAAGTGAATTCTTTCTGATTGAGTCTCCCTCTGAACGTGATATACATCTCCATCGACACCTCTGGTGATGACTGACGCACAGATGTAAGAAACTTCAAAATTCAACATCATTCGCAGTGCAAAGAGAAGGAATGGCTTTTTGTACCACAGGAAAGAAGCTGAGACAGCTAAGTGAGGGAATAGAATCATTGTGATCTAACCGAGAGTTGAGATAGTATTTGGGGTATTGTGGGCAGATTTTCTCTCCTTTTTACAAGGAATAATCCTCTTGGCAGAAAGAGTATAAAGGAATTTCACCAGACTCATTGTTGGGATGATTGTACCATCGGAACTGCATGACGATTAATCTGTTGCGCTTTGAAGAATAAGAGGTGATTGCATTGAAACTTAAGGTGATGGACAGTCACTCATTATAATCCAAACAGAACTAATACGGTGATAAATTCCATGTTTTTTTTTACTTGGTTTACATGATTCTCTTTGGCTTAAAAGACTCTGAGAACGTTCCTCTCAGTACACGCCACTCCCAATTTCAATTGAGAGAGCCAGTTTTTAACTATAATTTTCCAACATTAATACAGTGCATTTGGTGTGTGATCATACATAGAGCTTCACGTTATCTACCATCGCGACAGGAGCCACAATACCTTCATTGTAAAACAGTTAACTATCCCCACCAGCTTCTGACCACCACGGAGAACATGGATCTGTCTTCTTGGAGATGGAAGATTTCTCCTTGGGGCTTGGCACAAAACATTTGGCTTCCTTCCTCACTGCCGGCAAAACACGTTAAAGAATCATTTGTTCCACAGGCAATGGAGCCACGAGGTACATCGTGAGCAGTCTATGAGTGCAGTCTCTGCTCCATTCGTTTTCCAGGTTGGAGCATCAATGACACCCTCCTATTCTTGTGTAAGTGTCTCGAGGGGTGAATGGTCTCCTCCTGGTTCCATAGAACAGGTTTAGGGGTCTTAGTGGACTCTGCCTGTTCCTGTTTAACAGCTCAACGTACTGACCAGATGCCTCCTCTTCGTGTGGAACAGGCAGGAGGATTGAATGGGCTGTCCCTCTTGTTCAGTCATTTTGATGGGCTGAACAGTTTCCACATATCCGGGTGTAACCAGCTTGAGGTGCTGAATGAGCTCCTCTTTTAACTGTGGAAATGTGCAGTGCCTGGCCGTTCTGTGACATGAATGTTACCGACACTTTAACAGCACAAACGCGAATGTTGTTTGGGTCTTGCTGAATATGGACACAGACCGGTTCAGGAGCTGAGTGGGGACTAAATGTTCTGAATATTGTGTGATCTTCAGTGATCACTCCGCTTCTGATCTTGGGATAGATGAGGGGCGCTGCGAATGGGGGCACATAGACGTTGACTATGGAGCTGAAGATGTTAGTCTGAGCAAGTTAATCTGAGGATCTCCCGAAGAGATGTCCCGGGACTAAGAGGATTGTCGGCCACAGACCACAAACATCTTCCTTGGTGCTCTGAAAGACCCCAACCAGTGAGGCGTTAGACCTGATTCTCATTAAGCTCAAATAAGTCGGTGGTCTTGATGACATCCTTCGTCAAATACTGCCTTGATATCACTCTTTCCTGAGCCCTGTGTTCACCTCTTGTTCATATCAATAGGTGAGTGTGTATGTGTAGAGAATGTTTTCCTCTCACAGAGGGTCATCAATGTCAGGAATTATCTGGACTAGAGAGTTGGGGAGCTACATCACTTAAAGTATTTAAAGAGGTGGTACAATGAATCTTGACGTGTCAGAGAGCTGAGGAGCGTGAAGAACTGGGCATTAAGGAGGAGTTAATGCTAACAGTAGATCAGCCATGATCGTAGATAATGGCTTGATCGTCCAAATTACATATTCCTGTTCCTTATGTTTTCATTTTCTGTAATTTCAAAATAAACGGCTGTAATTTTCCTGGATGTACTGTATTTGTATCTTGTAATCAGAGAGAGCAAAGCACTTTTGAGTCATCTCTGAGTGAGGTATGGAGCTTTATTCATAACAAATCCTGGTCTAGACCAAGACCAACAAATGAAGCACAAGTTGCAGAGAGGTGGCACTCTGTAAACAGACCAGAGGCGTCTTTGAAAACCAGCCTGGATTTCCAAATAATATTTTCCAATCCATCCCAATCTGAGTGTGACAGTTGTGAGGGATTAAATGAAATCCTGTGTTACTGTGGAGCATTGGCCCCCATCTGCACATTGTAGGAGCTGTGAGAGGCTGCATGCACCATAGTAACACGGGACTGTGGAGCAAAAGTGGGACAACAGACACTTTATCACGGGTCTACCATGCACTACGATCTGATTAAGGTCTCAGCAGCACTTTTCTGTCAGTACCATTTCCCTACATTCATTTGTCTTTCAAATGTCTTACATAGACAACTTTGAACAAATGGAAATGTCCAAGCATCACAATCTTCTGTGGAAGGGAATTCACACCTTGAAAGCCTTTTGAGAATGTCTTGTTTGTGTTCTGACCAAAGTTGGAGGGTTACTCATGTCTTTTCCCACTCCTCTATTGGTGAAAGCAAATTTTAAATGTAACCAGTTGAGTGCTGTGCCCAATGATATAGGTATCGGACTCGCTAATTTTCTAGAAATATCTGAGACACAGAAAGTTGAACTGTGAACAAATGGTAAAATGACAGAGTGCCTCAAATATGTTTCTGACTTTGAATTTATTCTGCTCACACTAATATCCGGGAATGCGGATTTCTTCCCGGAACAGTTGGATTTGGATTTGTCTGAATTCCCTTTGCTTCGAGCTGTACAGAGATTCCTATGAATCCTCATCAGGAATCCTCCACGAGTGGTAAAGATGACTCAGGATTTTTTTGCTCTTACGCCTTGTTTTCAGGCAGAACAAAGTAAGAGAGAGAGAGACCAATTGGCTGCTGCTTCTGAAGCAAGTAATATTTTTCTCCGTCTCTGTTTGGTAAAATACAAGAATGTCAACTGAACACCAAACTGGACCATGTGCACTCTCCATGTACATTCTCTGGAATGGATGATAATAGACTGTATGCTGTATGCAGCATCATTGCTGTTGTTGTGCACAGTACCTTTCATTAGCAAATGAAAATAATGTGCCCGTTTTATGATTTGATGAGATGCTTATATGCATCTGCTTAATTTTTAAAAATGGGTTGATATCTTCATAATATTTGTGTTAATGCCAATGTATATCATTCAAAAAAAAATTATCTAGCTTTAGTCTTCTTAACAAGAGAAAATATGTATCCAGCTGACAGACTTCTCTGAAAATCGTGGTTCAGTAAGATTTCTCATCTAAGATCTCAACAGATAATCCCCGATAACAAAAGGCCTTCATTTCAGGAATGAGTAAAGGGAAGCATCTTTGAACATCTTTGAAAGGAATTGAATCCTTTTTTTTAGTTTAGAGGATCAGAACTGAACCCAGTGTATCTGATGTGGTCTCAGCAATCCTTGCACAGATACAGTGAAATATTCCTAATTAAACCCAATACCCGTTGCCACAAGCAGCATCATTCCACTTACCTTCTGAATCACTTGCTGCATCTGCAGACAGTCTTCATATGATTCATGTACCAAGAATATGAAAAACATCTGCATCATAGAGTTCTGCAATCTCTCTCCATTTAAATTGTTCCCGACTGCAATAGACAACTCACATTATATTATTACTGCTGAGGGTATGCTCACTAATCTTCCCTGTTTATATCATAATGCAGATTCACTCCCTCCATTTGAAGATCTATTGTATGATCATTTTGGTGTACAAGGTAGTTCAGCTTTGATCGATTCAGTCCCTTCATCCAGATATTTTACATAGATTATTGATCATTGATGACCCTACAGTGATCTCTGAGTCAAAACTAGCTACAGCTTTATTTTATAAAATCATGTCACTACTGTCTATTTCCTGTTAGTGACAACATCCCTGTTCCTGTGCAGCCGTTCAGGCGGGTTGAATGGCCTCGTCCTGGGCTGTGTAATGTACTCAACGAGCTGAATTACTTCATCCTATATTCCTGTGTAATTCCTTAGAGGGGCAGAATGGTCTCCTCCCGTCTCACTGTAACGATCCAGTCTGGCTGAATGGGATGGTCCTCTACCCTGTAATCACACTGAGGGGTGGATTGGGGTTAGGTCAGCAGTATATCTCTGTAACTGTTTTGAGGGGTGGATTGAGGGAACAACTCATGAGGTAGGGACAGCAGTATATCTCTGTAACAGCATCGATGAGTGGATTGAGGGAACAACACATGGGGTAAGGGCAGCAGTCTATCTCTGTACCGGCCGGGAGCGTGGATTGAGGGAACAACACATGGGATAGTGGCAGCAGTATATTCCTGTAACGGCTGGGAGGGTGGATTAACGGCACAACACATTGAAAAGGGGCAGCAGTTGGCCATTTGGTGGCACCAGTCAGAATGCTCATGGCTGATCCGAGTGTGTCTGACCATCCGTCTCCTGTCTGTTCCCAATCAACATTGACTCTCCTGTCCGGCAAATATCAATCAAGCTCAAACTAAAATATCTAAATTAACCGTGTCTTCACTGCTCCCTGAGGATGAGGACACCACAGATAGCAGAACGGCCAAGGGAAAGGGACATCCTTCTTTCATTGTGGGACACATATTTTAAAAACTGTGTCAACCTCATATCAAATCACTGCCCCTTTTCGGATAAAGTGGTACAATAACTAGGCATAGACATTAACCATTCTGCCCTCCAATCTTTTCCCACATTACCACTGACTGTTTTCAATCAAATATGTTGCTGCTGCTGTCTCAGGAAGAGAATAACTGATAGCATAACACCACACGAGCATTACAAAAAGGAGCAGAATTAGACCATTGGTCCATCGAGTCTGATATACCATTCAGTCATTTCTAATATGTTCCTCAACATCATTCTCCTCCTTTCTCCCTGGAATCCTTGATCTCCTTATAAATCAAAAACGTATTTATTTTATGTCTTAATGGCATTCGTGTCTGCGTCTTAATGTGCATTTATGTGTGTGTGTGTGTGTGTCCATGTACTTGTTACTTTTGTATTTGTGTGACTATGTCTGTCTGTCTGTCAGCCTGTGTGTTTCTATCTGTGTTTGTGTCCATTTGTGTGTGACTGTTTATGTCTTTGTGTGCTTCTCCGTGTGTGCATGCTTATCTCCTTGTATGCATTGTGTATGTTAGTATATTGGGGTATTTACCAATAGTCTGTGCATTTCAATGCCTGCATCTCTGTGCAATGGGGTATCTGTTCTGCGAGTGAGACAGATGAGGTTGGAACTAACAGTAGGTTTGACCTGAGAATTGCTCTTAACTGAACACTGCTCCTTATTCGGTTGGTGGGACATGGATGTTTCAGATACTTCACACAAGGCCTCCTGATCCTCTATGGAGCTTTCCAGGATCCTCCCCACATATCAGGGTAGAGGGATGAGGGAACGGATATCCGGCACTCCACCACCCGGGTTGGCCCTTTCTGTCCTATTCCAGGCTGCTTCTCCTGGAATGGGAGAAAGGGTGGGAATGAGTGAGGGTGGGAGTGGATGGCCCTGTTGTTAGTGCTGGACTGGGTGAGGTGTGACATGGTGAGGTGGCCGGAGGGAGTCTGTCCATAGTGTTGTATCCATGTAGTGCTATTACTGTGCGGGGCTATTGCATCAGGGACAGAAAATATGGGGGAGGGAAGGTGCTGAATTCAACAGTGAGTGTGGTCGTGCTTGAGCCTTATCGGAGTTATGAGTGTGAGCCTTGGTCGAGGGTAGGTTCTATAAGAGACATACAGTGAGTGTGAGGGAGCAGTGAGAATATACGGTTACACTTATCCTGACAGAGTGGAATGGATATTGATGCTTGTCCTGTATTGCTGGACATGTCTTCAGATCATCTCAGCATCGAGGTAAGCCTCCCCGAATGCCTTATCCAAGTCTATCACTAATAACAACACAGGCTCTGTCCATCAGGTTCCACAGAATGGGTTTGGGTGGGTCTTACAAATAGCAAGGAGAAACAAACTTGTTGTGTTATATATCTGAACCAAAACTGTCGCACAAATATTTTGGATTATATGCTCTGGAAATTATATATGCAACTGTATGCAAAGGGAAGCTATGACATAGTGATATTATCGCTGGAGACTTAACCCAGAGACCCAGGTAATGTTCTGGAGCCATGGTTTCAAATCCTGCCATGACAGATTGTGGAATTTGAATTCAATAAGTATCTGGAATCAAGGGTTGATGATGATCAGGAATCCATTCCTGATTGTTGGAAAAACTCATCTGGTTCACTAATGTCCTTTAGGGAAGGAAACGGCTGTTCATACCTGGTCTGGCCTGCATGTCATTCCAGATCCAAGGCAACGCTGTTGACTCTTAACTGCCGTCTGGCATGGCCAGGAAATGCTGGTTATCCAGCTAAGCCCCCATCCTATTAATGAGTAACAAATACTCGTGGGTTCTGCATTAATAATGGATGGTGTCAAGTTGCATCGAAACTGAGTTAACTAAGTGACTGCTAATGTTGTGAAAAATAAATTCCTTTAGTGTATATCAGGTAGGTTGAAGAGTAAGTTGTGAACCAAACTAGAGAGCAGATTATTTCGGATTTGGTGTTGTGTGATACTGATTAAGGATGATCAGCCATGTTCATATTGAATGGTGGTGCAGGCTCGAAGGCCAGAATGGCCTAATCCTGCACCTATTGTCTATTGTCTATTGTCTATTGTGTGGTCAGAAGGACTAATTACTAACCCTGCTCTGAAGCAGCTTTGGAGGAATAGTGACATTAACATGTTGTATTTTACACGGCGTCTGCATTCAATGTGGAATGTTTGAACATTCTGGTCAAACATCATGGAAGCCCAGTGGTTAGTGGGTCAAGTTCACTCCAGTGAATTGGGAAAATACAATATAACATTCAGTAGGAGAGCAATGGTTGTTAGACCCATATAGTCTTACAGCACGGAGACAGGCCATTCGGCCCAAACTGGTCCATCACGAAAAAAATGTCCATTCACACTAACTCCATTTCCCTGCCATTTCCCTGTATCCTTCTAATCCTTTCCTACCTCTGTATTTGTCCAAATGTATTTTAAATTTTCTGAATGTACCCGCCTCAACCACTTCTGCTGTCAGGTCATCCCATATGCATACCACCCTGTGTTTAAAAGAAATTGCCCCTCAGGTTCCCTTTTACTCTTTCCCCTCTGACCTTAAATTGATGCCCTCTAGACCGTGATTGCCCAATCCTGGGGAAAAAAATGACTGAGTGCATTGACTCTAACCATGCCTCCCATGATCTTACACACTACTATCAGATCCCCCTCAGCCTCATACATTCTAAAGTAAAAACGCCTAGCTTGTTCAACCTCTCACTATAACTCAGACCATTGAGTCTTGGCAACATCCTTGTAAAAATCTTCTGCACTCTTTCCAGTTTAATAACATTCTTCCTCGAGCAAAGTGAACAAAACTGAACATGACGCTACAAGTATGGACTCGCCAACATCTTGTATCACTGCAACATAACTCCCTAATTTCGATACTCAGTGCTCGAACTGATGAAGGCCAGTGAGTCAAAAGCCTTTTTCAGTGCCTTGTCTACCTGGGACTCCGCTTACAGAGAACCGTGCACCTGAATTCCAACGTCATTCTGTTCCACTGAAATCCTTAAGGCCCTGCCAGTCACCATGAAACCCCTGCCTTGATTTGACTTTCTAAACTGCAAGAACTTACACTTATCTGAATTAAACTCCATTTGCCATTTCTCGGCCCACTTCCCCACCTGATCAAGGTACTGCTGTAATTTCTGAGATTTCTGATAACCTTCCTCACTGACCACGATACCTCCTGTTTTAGTGTCACCTTGAAACTTACAAATCATGCCTGTACATTTTCATCTCAATCATAGATATTTGTAATATATGAATATATGGTCCCAGCACCGAACCCTGAGGCATTCCATTCATCACAAGCCTCCAGTCCGACAAACATCCTTCCACGATTACCCTCTTCTTCATATCATCAATCCAATTTTGGACCTAATTTGCCAGCTCCCCCTCAATTCCATGTGATCTAACCTTCCAGAGCAGCGTACCATGTGGAACCTTATTGAAGGCCTTACTGAAATCCATATAGACTTTACATACAACCATGCCCTTGTCAAAGTTACTGGTCACTTTATCAAAGCAGTCTAACAAATTTGTGATCCATAATCAGCCATTCACAAGACCCTGTCTTTCCAAATGTATGTATATCTTCTCCCTCAGAATCTTCTCAAGTAACTTACCTGCCACAGATTTTAGGTTTACTGGTCTATTGTTCCCCGGTTTTTCTTTGTAGCCATTCTTGAATAACGGCACAGCATTCACTACCCTCCAGTCCTCCAAGACCTCACCCATTGGCTACCGATGTTGCAAAAGTACCAACCAGGGCCACCGCTATTTCTTTCCTGTCCTCCTGCAGTGTTCCTGAATATATATGGTCAGGACCAGGAGATTTATAGAAATACTACAAAGTCTGAAAAAACATGTCTATTTATTTCAGGTAAAACACCCAAGAGTGAGAAAGTGAGTTAGCAATGACTAGCATAATAAATTAAAGATTGCATGAATCACAGGAAGTGACTTCAGAAGAATTCCACACATTGTGGAATCCTGAGAATTCTCAGAAATTTACGATCCAGAAAAGGAGGACCATGAAACGGGTAAGGAAATCAAAAAGCGAACATGCATGCAAACAAACAGGAACACAGACGAAATAAATCTATGACCTATATTTCAAAGGGAAAAACAGCATTGTCAAATGTGGAAATCTGCAATCAGGAGAAACGAGCTTATGATGGATAACAGGGAAATGGCCAAGCAAATAACCAGTTTCTTTGCATCTGTCTTCATGGAGGAAGATGCAGAAAATTACCCAGAAATTCGACGTCATCATATAGGACTTGTGGATCGAAAGACATAAAGTCAATTTATATTAGTAACAAGGCTTTACTTGAATATACAGCTGGATTGAGAATTGCTAACATTGACAAACCAGATGTACTTCATACCAAAATCTTCAGAAATAAACCACTAATAGAAGTATTAGTTGCACTGTCGATGACTGTGTTCTATTACCCACTGCATTCTGCGTAGTCTGGATCCAAGCACTTTCGATGAACGGTCGTGATCCAAACATCTACAAAGGGAAGAAGAGATAGTGTGGAGAACTGCAGACCAATTAACTTGACATTTGTGGGGAAACTGTTGGAGTCTATTATATAGGATGTGATATTCGTTATTTAGAAATTAACGGCAACATTGGAGAGACTCAGTATGCATTTCTGAAAGGGAAATCATACTTGACCAGCTTTGGAATTGTTTGAAGTTGATTCTTACAGCATCGATCATGGGGATCCAGTACAATCGGCATATTTTAGATTATCAGAAGGCTTTCTATAAGAACTCACACAATAAGTTCGTAAATGAAATGAATGTGAAGGGTGTTTGGAGGAATATATGCAAGTGGTAAGTTAAAGTTTGGATTGCCTTCCTTTAAGGGAGTCAGAATATAGATGTAAAGACATGTTGAAGCAGTTTAACAGCGTGTTGGTGAGTATTGTACCTGGAATATTGAGTACAGTTTTGGTCACCAAATCTGAGAATGAATATACTGACCACAGAGGAAGTTCAATGGACATTCTCCAGATTAATCCCTCAATTGGCGAGATTGCGTGATGAGGAAACTTGGCCTGTGTTCTCTCGAGTTTCAAAGAATGAGAGATGGATCACTGTGAAATTTATAAAAGTCACAAAACACGTGACAAGTTGGAAATTAACAGGACTTTTCTCCGGCTGCCTAATACACAATCAAGGGAAATAATGGCAAGATAAAGGACAGACCATTTATGACTGCAATAAGGAGGAAATTCTGCACGCGTGGGGGACTAACTAACACAGGGGCATGGAAACCTGTTGGCAGGGCAAGATTAGGGAGAATTCCCAGATAATATTCAAGTGTGTCCAGCGGAACAGAATGACCAGGGAACAGGTAGGACTCATTAGTGACTTGCCAAATTGCATCCAAATGATGTTTAGTGGTAGGAGACACATGGTGGTGGTTGACTGCTTGTGTGACTGGAGGCCAGTGTCCAATAGTATACTACGTGCTGTGTCCCTTATTTTTTGTGATTCGGAGGTGCTGGTATTGGACTGGGTGGACAATGCTAAAAATCGCATACCACCAGATTATACTCCACCAGGTTTATTCGGCGGCACTACCTTTCAAAGTTCTGCTTCTTCATCAAAGCGCACAATCACCTGATGAAGAAGTAGCGCTTCGAAAGCTAGTGCCTCCGAACAAACCTGTTGGACTCTAACCTGATGTTGTGTGATTTTCAACTTTCATATTTGTGGTACTCATAAATGATGTCGCTGTGAATATGGACGAGGTGTGGGGAGTGTGATAAGTCTTTGATACGCAGATTGACCGGTTGGTTGGCAGTGAGGAGAAAGGCTTTAAGTTACGGGAAGATACAGATGGAATGTTCAGCTCGGAAGATAAATGGCAGGTGGAATGTAACCCTGATAAATATGAGGTGATGCACTTTGGAAGAAGGAACCAGATGGGGGAGGACTCAATGAATGGCAGCACATTAAGAAGGTCAGAGCGTGTTTCTCCACACATTACTGAATGTGATGGACGGGTTAATACACAATTTGGGAAAGCATAGGGGAATGTAATCATAACCTCGATTCATTGAGGCACAGATTATAAGAGCTATGCGGAACTTTGGTGATTCCAAGATGGAATACTGTGTGTAGTTCTGGGAACCACATTACAGGAAGGATGTGACTGCACCGGAGGGGGTGCAAAGGAGATTCACCAGTATATTCCCTGGGATGGAGCATATCAGCAATGGAGAGAGGCTGCATAAGGTCGGGTTGTTTAGTTTGGAGACGAAGAGGCTGAGGGGGACGTGATTCTGAAGGATAGGATAATGAGGAGCATGGACAGTGTGGATGGACAGCAGCTGTTCCTTTTAGTCAAAGGGCCACACTTTTAAAGTGAAGGGTTTGGGTTTAGTGAGAATTTGAGGATTGCTTTTCACCCAGAGTGTGTTGCGGTCTGAAATGCTTTTCTTGAGAGGCGAGTTGTCATGGTAACCTCAAAACCATGAGAAAATACACGGCAGTGCAATTAAAATGCCTTAAGATTCATGGCTAAGGTTATTGTGTCAGAAAATAGGTCTAATGTCGACCGTGCTGTATTTCTGATAGTACAGAGCCTGCTTTTATGATTGTATGGCTGTGGAAGGCCAATCACTGAGTACCTTAAAATAGGAATTGGTAGTATTCTGAACAATATGTTAACAAAGTTTATAAGGCAGAACTTGTAATATTTTCTGAAAATATGTTAATGGCAAAATTAAGGGAAAAAATGTGCAGCTTTCCTACAGTTTGATACCAGATAATTGAGGACCAGGAAATAGCAGAACTATGGAGCAAATACTTCAGTTATGCCTTGACAGAAGAAAGCAAAACAAAAAAGAAAACTTCCTAGTAATACGAGGCAACTTTAGTCTGGTGAGAAAAAGGGAATAGAATTCAATTATCAACTAAACAGTTTAGAGAAAGTATCGGACTGAAATTAATGGGCATAGACAAAGTCAACAGAGATTCATGAATGGGAATGATATTTGAGAAAGTGGCTTTTAGCAAAATTATGTAGAAGCTATCTGTGCAATACGAGAGGAATCTCAGAAAGAGTTTTGATAAAACCCCAAGCCTATTGTGCAAATTCGAATCCTATGGGACTGGGGCTAATACATGGACATGGTTCTCGAAGGACAGAGCTGGCAGGAAACACTGAGTAGGAATAAAACAACGTTTTTTTAAAAAAAATGGAAGGCTAGGAGTATATAGCAAGGATCGTGGCTTGGGCGCCAGCTATTGCAAATACACATCATTTATTTGGTTGTGTGTCTCAAATCCAATATTCCCAAGTTGCTGACAACACTAACAGTGTCAAAAATGACTGGGCAAATACGTGGCGGATGGAGAGCAATGGGAGAGATGAGATGCTGTGCACTTTGACGGGAACAATAGAATGGCTGCCTATCATTTGAAAAGGGAGTGGTTGAAAAATGTTGCTCTATAAATGAACTTAAGCTGCATTTTTGTTTATTTCTGTGAAGCCCCCGAGTCCATGTCAGGCAGTGAGTTCTGAATCCAGGAGTCAATACTGGGAATGGCATTGGCACGCTGACCAGTGTTTATAGACCCAGCTGTGGGGAGTTGTAACATTGAAAGGAATCTGGATCTCCTTGTACACCAGTCACTGAAAGCAGTATTTCAGGAGCAGTAAGCAGGTAGGAAGATAAATGCTATATTCACCTACATTTCAGGGGGATTTGTTAACAGGAGTAAGAGTATCTTACTGCAGCTGTACAGGGCCTTGGTGAGACACCGTCTAGAACATTGTGCAGCATTGTGTGCAGTTTTGGTCTCTGTTCCTAATAGAGGATAAGCCTGACATTGAGAGAGAGTAGTAAATGATGACCAGAATGATCTCTGGAATGACAGACTTGTTGTGGGATCTGAGTTTGGGGGGACTGGACTTGTGTTCCATGTGGTTTAGGAAAATGAGTGGTGATCTCAGTGAAATATATAACACTCTGATTGAGCGAGACAAATTGGAAGCAGGGATGGTAATTCCCCTGGCTCGGATGTCTAAAGCAAGGGGCCACAGTATCAGGCACAGACAGGTCACTTTGCATTGAGGTGAGAATAAATGTCTGCACTCTGAGACTGGCAAACCAGGGGTGCTCTCTTGCAGATCAGGCTGTGGAAGCCATGGCGCTAATTATAAATAAGGATTTCGGGAAATTAAAGGGATAGAGAGAGTGCAGGAGTACGGTGTGAAGATAGTAGATCAGCTATCAGTCCAGGTTGTTCACCAATAACACGGCAATTGTGTTTCTGTGCAACACTGTGTTGTCGAAAATCGTGCAATATTAATAATGGGGTCTATGGAAAAAAGACGGTAAGGGCAAACCCCCAAAAATATCAGTAAAAACCAAAAATTAAGTTTGGTCTAACACACACACTAGTTCAGTCTAAACAAATCTTTAAAACACGTTGTACTGGAACAGTGCCGTAACTGTAATACTTTCACACTACAGTCACTCACTGGAGCACTGTACCTTTCACCAGAAAGCACGTGGGCGATGAATAACCACGTGATGCTGATGGGGAATTCCAGGTCTCCTCAAGATTCTCTCCACAGTTTGAAATAACGTTCTTTCTAAATGTCATCTACAATTTACAGTTTCAGCCTCAGTTTCAAGATGTGCAGGTCAGGTGAATTGGTTATGCTAAATTGCCCGTAGTGTTAGGTAACGGGTAGATGTAGGGGTATGGGTGGGTTGCGCTTCGGCGGGGCGGTGTGGACTTGTTCCGCCGAAGGGCCTGTTTCCACACTGTAAGTAATCAAATCTCGTATGTTAGACCTACCATTCCAGGGATCATCCATGTGAATCTCTGCTGGACACGCTCCAGTGCCAGTACGTCCTTCCTGAGGTGTGGGGCCCAAAACTGGACACGGTACTCCAAATGGGGCCTAACCAGAGCTTTATAAAGTCTCAGTAGCACAAGATTTATTATATAGATCTGGCCACAGATACATTTTCACTGTTGTGATCATCACCCTTTTAGACAAAGGAATTCTGGTGCTTGACTTCTTATTGGCACTGGTAAGCGTTTCATGCTGCCTTAGTATTGTAACATGGAGAAAAACAAATCACAGCATGAATTTTGGGCTGAGTGTTGGTTACCTGTCATTTTTAATATTGTTTCAATTTTGCAGTGCTTATCTTTAAACGCTAGTTCTTGAAGTTAGTATCAGATGGAGTGTAGAATGTTGAGGGGTGACATTATAAAAACTTACAAAATCATGAAAGGTATGGATAGGGTGAATAGCCAAGGTCTTTTCCACAAAATAGGGGAATCCAAACATCGAGGAAATAGGTTTAAGTTGAAAGAGGGTAGATTTAAAAGGGATGAAGGTCAGCGTTCTTACACAGAGGGCGGTGTGGGTATGGAATGAACTTCCAGAGAAAGAGTGGGATATGCAAGGACAGC
Source organism: Chiloscyllium punctatum (assembly GCF_047496795.1). Lineage (NCBI taxonomy): Eukaryota > Metazoa > Chordata > Chondrichthyes > Orectolobiformes > Hemiscylliidae > Chiloscyllium > Chiloscyllium punctatum. The sequence goes on along the minus strand of NC_092771.1, from coordinate 78,027,064 downwards.
TAAAAATTGTAAAACTCATTTGGACAAACATTTAGAAGCCTATGGGCCAAGTGAAATGAAATGGGACGAGCTTAACTTGGAAATCTTGGCCAGCATGGACATTTAGAAAAGCTTCACGCAGAGTCAATGTGGATCTATGAAAGGGAAATTATACTTTGCCCTGTAAAATCATGGCTGTAAAATCAAAGTATTTCTGGAGATGCCTGAAAATGGAACAAGCGGACTTGATAAAGGGGATCTGGTAGACACGAGGCTTTCCAGAGACTTTTCCTCAAGATATTACAAATTAAAAGTTCTCACACAAAAACAGAAACTTCAGGATATCGGATACTGTATTAAAATGGGATGATGATTGGTTAACACAGAAATCGGAGAGTCAGGATTAATGGATCTTTATGATAAGGGTGTAACTGCTGGAGTACCACAAATATCAGTCTGATGGCATCAGTTATTTACAATCTATACTGACAGCCTGAAGGAGGGAGCTGAGTGCAATATACATCCGAGTTTGAGGATAACACTGAGGATCAAAAGGGAGGCTGTTATTTAATGTAGAGGACTTCCTGAAAAGGAACAGTACAATGGCTTTGGAGTCTTCCAGTGTAGAAAACATAAAGTCAGCATGCTGATGCAGCAAATACATCGGTTGGTACGTTAGGCAGTTTGCTGGGATGAAAGGGTTGAGTTATTGAGAATCTCTAAAATAGTGAGGCGATAATTCATTGGGGTTGAAATGAATGAAGAGTGATACTGCTGAAACATTCAAGACACAGAAGGGGTTGGAGAAGGTAGATATTGAGAAGTTGTTTCCATTCTTGTGCAAAGAGTCGAACTCAAGGATATAGATACCGAATATGGAACATCGATTTCAATCTGAGATGCAGTTAATGTCTTCTCTCCGAAGGTAGAGAATGTCTGGAATTCCCTGATCTAGAGAGGTGTGGAGGGATACAAGGAGTCGGCAAGAGAGTGGAGTTGAGCCCTGGAGTAGATCAGCCATGTTCTTATTAAATGACAGGGTTAGCTTGAGGGGCCGATTGACCTACTCCTGTTTCTAGTTATTCATTTCACATGTTATGCTTTTGGAAAGTAACAGGTTATGTTGCTGGAAACCGTGTTGTACAATGTTGTATTCAGGGAGAGCAGAGGATTTTTTATTTTAACCCTGGGTGGGGTATGGGGCTGTATTCCCAGCGTATCTGGGTCTTCAACATGACCCACATCTGGAGCAGAAGAAACAGAGAGGGGAAGCCTGGAAACAGGGATTGAGGGGTGGGGGTGGTGGTCACTTCCTGACCCAGCCTAGATTTTCCAAGTGCATTTCCAAAACTACACCTAACCATCGGAGTGGCCTCGATCTGCCCCTGTTTAGCAGGTCCGAGGGCTGAATGGAACATCAGAACATAGGGCTGAGGGACACAAGTGGGCCATTCGGCCATGTGACACTATTCCACCAGTAAATAAGGTCATGGATCATCTCATTGTGATCCCAGCTGTACTTTTCTTTCCATGCACCATTATCCCTGATTCACCTGTCCATGGAAAATCAGACAACGTCAGCTTCGATATGATATAAAGATCCAACCATCTCTAACTTCTGAGAAAGAGAATTCCCACTTGACTGAAATCCCACTTTGTGAATTTCTCCTAATTCCTGCTCTGACGGAGGTTGGAAGGTGTCACTGTTTCCTTTTCACGTCCCATTCATCCACTGCTGACACCAAATTTTAAATGTAACCAGGTTGGTGATAAGGCCGATGATAAAGTTCACAGATTGAGTCGGGTTCAGTGACAGGAACAAGCCAGGCAGATTTCTTTAGTCAGCCACAAGTGACTAATAGAACTAACGGATGCGCATGGTGGATCTGTGGTTAGCACTGCTAATTCCCATCACCAAGTAGCTGCGTTAACTTCCAACCTAGGGCAACCCTCTGTGTGGATTTTGATCATTCTTCCCATGTCTGTGTGGGTTTCCTGCCACAGTCCAAAGATGTGGAGCTTAGAGCGGATTGGCCATGCTAAATTGCCCATAGTGCCCAGGGATGTTAGATTAGATAGATTGGTCATGTGAAATGCAGGGTTGCATGGAAAGAGTAGGGGGGCAGGTCCGGGGCGGGGGGGGGGGGGGGGGTGAAGGGGGGATACTGTTCCGACGGTCAGCGTGGACATGTTGGACGGAATGTCCTGCTTCCACACTGTAGAGATTCTATAAAAAACAACTAGAAGTTTGGACAATGCAAACACCCATTGGGTATCTATCTGATCACTCTTCTCTAGGTTTTGTATGTTTCAATAAGATCTCCTCTCATTCCAAGAGTAACCTGTTAAAGCCTTCATAATATAAGACACTCATCACTCGAATACATGAAGTGAAACATCTCCGAACTGTTTCCAATTTAATTATATCCTTTTTCAGGTAAGGAGACAAAAATAATCTCTCACACAGATGAGGTTAATTTTTGTTTTCTCAGTGGTGAGAGTATTTGGAACTCTCTTTCCCGCAGATCATTGGAGGCAGAGATATTGAATATGTTTGAGGCACAGACAGAAGGTTCATAAATAATAACGGAGTCAAGGATTATCAGGGAATCGCAGGAATGTGCAGTGTTGGGGAAATGCTGACAGTGGTAAAAAATCACACTGCTCCAGAACATCCAGGAATATAATGCAAAATGAAATGATAATATCGATAAAATGTTAAGGGGAAATACAAGATGGTGGTGATCCAGAAGATCTGCTTTGTTGGGCTCTGCATCACAGAATGGGCAAAGTGGTTCCCTAACCCACTCCATCCCAGCTATTTACTTAAAATGCTTAGTTTTCGAAAGTTTTGAGAGTTGGCAGTTGCAGTAGTCTTAGTTTGTGTAGTTTTTAAGCTCTATGAGACTTTGTTTATTAATGATCAGTAATTCGAGTTCTTCCTCTCTTGAGTTCAAATGTTGCTACAGTGTGTTGTGAGTAATGATGTGCTTAAACGGTCTACCTGGAGCATTAAGGGGAGCCATTGGCCAGTCAAGAGGAAAAAAAATACTTTCTAGTCTTAAAAAAGAGAGGGTGGATGTTATCTTATGGCAGGAGATGCACCTTGATGACAAGGAACATTTGACATTACAGCAGGTCGGGCATGATCGGGTTTATTTCTCCTCTTTTAATACTACGAGTAGGGGAGAAGCCATAATGGATAAAAAGAATCTTCCATTTAACCTACTAGATTGTATTTGACACTCACAGGAGGTTCATAATCCCCGAAGCCTTGAACTATGGTAAATAATACAGTATTTTGAATCTTTATTGTCCCACCATTCCCCTGGCACACCCTCTTAAAATCCTGGTCGATGCATTTCCCAATTCAGTTATCTTGCATCGTGGCACATTAAAATTTCAACTGTCTTATGGACCCTACGGTGGACAGAATGTCCAAATTTGCCCCAATACCCTCGTTATAATGTAAGCAATTAGTGGATTTGTGTGCAGAACTAGAGCATGGATGTCTGGAGGCAGATCCACATCACAAGTCGGGATTTTATTTTCCTCTTTAACTCGCAGAAATGCCACAGGAGGGTTGATATCGTCCCCATCCCTGCCACAATCTTCCATTCGGTTGTCATCCTGCACAATTGGGAATATTACCATTTCTGACCATGAAGCAGTATTCTTATTGATTAAGCTGAAAGGCAATGTAACAGATTCGAGACACTAGCGAAGGTAGCCCTCTATTCTGAAGACTAGTTAATTCGTTGTTTATTTAGATTAGACTACTTACCGTGCAGAAGCAGGCCCGACAAGTCCACACCGACCTGCCGAAGTGCATCCCACCCAGATCCATTCCCCGACATTTACCCCTTCACCTAACGCTACGGGCTATTTAGCATGGCCAATTCACCTAACCTGCACATTTTTGGACTGGGGGAGAAAACCGGAGCACACGGAGGAAACCCACGCAGACATGGGGAGAAGGTGGAAGCTCTACACAGTCAGTCACCTGAGGCGGGAATTGAACCAGGGTCTCTGGTACTGGGAGGCAGCAGTGCTGACCATTGTGCCACCGTACCACCCACTGCACTGAATTCAAATCTTTCTTGGCCATTCATTCAGATTCAACCAGTAAACCATCCACTATATGGGAAATTTCTAAGGCTTATGCCAAGGGAATAATTATTCCTTAGGATGCAATAAAGTTTTTTTCATCGTATGTTAGTGCCTGGGTCGCTGAGGATTCGGCATCAATACGGGGAGACATTGAGCCCTCTCAGACAAAGTGAACCCTTATTGGTCTGTTGTTTTTAGATCAAATGACAACATTGATGGTGTATTGTCATAAACTATAGAACATCAATACTATTAAAACTTGAAGGACAATGCGTCAGATCGAGGACAATGCAGCCAAAACCATGTTTCTTACCCTTATAATTGGTATACCAGTTGTCAATCGGGGATACTGGATTCTAGGTTTAAACTGTGACCAGCCAGGGGTGCGCCTTGCTTGAATAATTTAGAATTAGTATAATCCCTACATATACCCTGACTAATGCCCAAACCTACACATCCCTGAACACTAAGTGTGGTTTTTCAATGGCCAATTCATCTAACCTGCACATCTTTGGACTGGGGTGGGGGGGGGGGAACCCATACAGACACAGTTGAGAATATACTAACTCCACGCAGCCAGTCACTCAAGGCTGGAACCAAACACTTGACCCAGGTGCTATGAGTCAGCAGTGCAAATCACTGAGCCACGACATGTTATTTGAGGGAGAAACAATAATATCATTTTAACAAATAGCTCGTAAGTATGGACTACCTAGTAGAGACATCTTCTTTTTATTCAGATTAGAGATTTGATTAAAAAGCACAATTTTAACAGACAGTTATAGATCCGATACAGAGAAGCAGGTGATTATTGTAAAGAATACACTTTCTGTCAGTTCCCTGTATCATTTGTTGGTGACTGTCCCCTCAGACAAGACTGTGCAGCTGCGTGAGGTCTGTGCGAGAGAGTTGGGGGTTTAGATCTCTTCGCAGACATGGGAGGATATTTGTGGAAATGCTCAAAGGATTTTGATCTCTAACATGAGATCAGCATGTCCTAACATGAGATTACTGGGCTAATGGTAGACTACTTGGTAGTGTGGAAGAGCAAAGGGATCTTGGTGTCCATGTACACAGATCTCTGAAAGTTGCCACCCAGGTAAATAGTGCAGTGAAGAAGGCATATGGCGTACTGGCTTTTATTGGTAGAGGAATTGAGTTCCGGAGTCCTGAGGTCATGCTGCAGTTGTATAAGACTCTGGTGCGGCCGCATCTGGAATATTGTGTGCAGTTTTGGTCGCCATACTATAGGAAGGATGTGGAGGCACTGGAACGGGTGCAGAGGAAGTTTACCAGGATGTTGCCTGGTATGGTAGGAAGATCGTATGAGGAAAGGCTGAGGCACTTGGGGTTGTTTTCATTGGAGAAAAGAAGGTTTAGGGGTGATTTGATAGAGGTGTACAAGATGATTAGGAGGTTAGATAGGGTTGACAGTGAGAACCTTTTTCCACGTATGGAGTCAGCTATTACAAGGGGGCATAGCTTTAAATTAAGGGGGGGTTGATATAGGACTGATGTTAGGGGTAGGTTCTTCACTCAGCGAGTCGTAAGTTCATGGAATTCCCTGCCAGTAGAAGTAGTGGACTCTCCCTCTTTATGGGTATTTAAGCGGGTATTGGATAGGTATATGGAGGATAGTGGGTTAGTGTAGGTTAGGTGGGCTTTGATCGGCGCAACATCGAGGGCCGAAGGGCCTGTACTGCGCTGTATTCTTCTATGTTCTATGTTCTATGACCCATTCCATACAATTGAAATTTCTTCATAGGTTCTATCTGACCCACGATTTTCTCTCAAACTTCAAAATGGGGTTAGCTTCAGCATGTCCTAAATACAGAATGACGACAGGCACTCTTACTCGTTGCATGTGGTCCTGCTACAAACTTTGTATATATTGGAGCTCTGTGTTAGGTGTGGTAGAGTGGGTCTTGGGGACCGTATTGGAGGTGAACCCGGTTTCTCTTTTCCTGTGCGTGCCCAGATTATCTTACACAGATGCACATGGGAAAAAATATATCCTTACTTTCTGTGCTAGGAAAAATATTCTGTTGTGTTGGATGTCTGAAGACTCCATGGGTCTGTTGGGTCTTTGTAAGCTCATCATGGACAATATCCCTTTGGACTTTCTCCCCAGCATGGTGCTTCAAAAAACAGAGATTAATATAAATCATAGAGTCATAGAGATATACAGCATGGAAACAGAACCTTCGGTCCAACCCATCCATGCCGACTACATATCCCAAACAAACCTAGTCCCACCTGCCAGCATCTGGCCAATAACCCTCCAAACCCTTCTTATTCATTTACCCATCCAAATGCCTCTTAAATGTTACACTTGTATCGGCCTCCCCGACATCATCTGCCAGCTCATTCCATACACGTACCACTCTCTGTGTGAAATAGTTGCTCCGTAGTGCTTTATTGTATCTTTCCCCTCTCACACTAAACCCATACCCTCTCGTTCTGGACTCACCGAACCCAGAGAAAAGACTACGTACTTACCATATCTATGCACCTCATAATTTTGTAAACCTCTATAATGTCATCCCTCAGCCTCCGACGCTCCAGGGAAAATAGCCCCAATCTGTTCAGCCTCTCTCTATAGCTCATATCCTCCAACCCTGGCAACATCCTTGAAATCTTTTCTGAACCCTTTCAAGTTTCACAACACCTTTCCAATGGGAAGGAGACCAGAATTGCGCGCAATATTCCAACAGTGACCTAACCAATGTCCTGTACAGCCACAACGTGATCTTCCAACTCCTGTACTCAATACTCCAACCAATAGAGGAAAGCATGCAAATAGCCTTCTTCTCTATCCTATCTACCTGCGACTCCCCTTTCAAGGAGCTATGAACCTGCAATCTCTGGTATCTTTGTTCAGCAGCACTCCCTCGGACCTTACCATTAAGTGTATAAGTCCTGCTAAGATTTGCTTTCCCAAAATGCAATATCTCGCATTTATCTGAATTTAATTCCCTCTGCCACTTCTCAACCCATTGGCCACTTGGTCAATCTGAGGTGATCCACTTCGCTCTCCACTACACCTCCAATTTTGGCGTCATCCGCAAACTGACTAGCTGTACCTCTTATGCTCGCATCCAAATAATTTATGTCAATGACAAAAAGTAGTGAATCCAGCACTGATCCTTGTGGCACTGCACAGGTCACAGGCTCCCCAGTCTGAAAAACAACCCTCCACCACCACCCTCTGTCTGCTACCTTTGAGCCAGTTCTGTATCCAAATAGCTAGTTCTCTATGTATTCCATGAGATCTAACAATGCCATTCAGTCTCCCATATGGAACCTTACCAAACCCTTACTGAAATCCATATAGATCACATCTGCCCTCATCAATCCTCTTGGTTACTTCTTCAAAAAACTCAATCAAGTTTGTGGGGCATGATTTCTCATGCACAAAGCCATGTTGACTATCCCGAATCAGTCCTTGCCTTTCCAAATACATGCACATCTAATCCCTCAAGATTCCCTCCAACAACTTGCCCACCACCAACGTCAGGTTCACTAGTTTATAGTTCCCTGGCTTGTCCTTAACACCCTTCTTAAACAGTGGCACAATGTTAGCCAACCTCCAGTCTTCTGACACCTCACCTGTGACTATCGATGGTACAAATATCTCAGCAAGAGACCCAGCAATCAGTTCTCTAGCTTCCCACAGAGCTCTAGGGTAGACCTGATCAGGTCCTGGGGATTTATCCACCTTTACCAGTTTCAAGACATCCAGCACTGCCTCCTCTGTAATATGGACATTTTGCAAAATGTCACCATCCATTTCCTTCCTTTTATATCTTCCATATCCTTTTCCACAGTAAATACTGATGCACAATACTTGTTTAGTATCTCCCCCATACTTCCTCTTCTAGGAAACATATTCTGTGGTGTTGGATGTCTGAAAAACCCCTGGGTCTGTTGCGTCGTTGTAAACTCGTCATGGTGAATATCCCTTTGGACTTTCTCACCGGTATGGTGCACCCAAATTGCAGAGATTTGCATAAAATATGGCAACCCTTTTTAGATTACCACGATGCAGGCTTATTTGACACTCTAAAAAGGGCTTTTATATTGCCATGACGATACTGTCTAATGAATCACATATGAAGAATTATGAACGTATGAATCTGTATCAGTTAATGCTCTCGAAGAACGAGAGCTATCATTTTGTTATGCTGAACCGTATTATTTATTTATTATTTATTTTTTTGTGTTTTTCTTCTGTCCATTTAGCGACTTTAACTTATTTTGTATGTGCATGCACGTGGGTGTAATTTTGTTCAGTTATTTGAGTTGTTTTGTTATTGGTTTAATAAAATAATAAAAATATATTTTCAAAAAAAAATTGTTATAAAAATTAAAATGCTAACATTGCTAGATTAGAGTCCCAAATAACTCTCATTAGAGAGACCACTCATGATGGTTTATGTTGAAGGTCCCCACACGGGTGATGGGGTGAGGTTGAGAGAGCATCCCCTTCATGGTAAACTCTGTCAGTGTGGGGAATTGAACCTGCGCTGGTGGCCTCCCTCTGCATCACAAACCAACCATCCAGCCAACTGAGTGGGAGACTGTGTAACTAATACACACACAATCAGTCACAGAAAAAAGGCAAGAGAAATTTTAATGACAAGGGAAAAGGTATATTTCAGATTAAAATGTTCTCTGTTAGAAATTGTATTTTATAATGAGACAAGTGTTTGGAAGCTGTCTTTCGCTGAATGCAATTAGGTGAGACAAGGAAAATAACCAGAATGACGAATTCTGATTTGATATCGATAACCATAACACAGCCAGAAACTCTAGCCACCTTACCATACATCAAAGAAGTTTCAGAAATGACAGCTAGACTACTAAGTCCCCTCGGAATTCGAGTAGCACACAAACCCACCAACACTCTCAAACAAAAACTAACAAACTTAAAAGACCCAGTACAACCCATGAACAAAACCAACGTCATCTACAAAGTTCCATGCAAGGACTGCCACAAACAGTGCGCAGGACAAACAGGAAGAAAGTTAGCCACCACGATACACGAACACCAACTAGCCACAAAAAGACACGACCATCTCTCCCTCGTAGCCCTGCAAACGGGTGAAAATAAAACACCATTTCGACTGGGGCAATACGTCTATCCTCGGACAGTCTAAGCAAAGACATGTCAGAGAATTGCTAGAGGCCTGGCACACCAACCACAACGCCATAATCAAACACATAGATCTAGATGCCATCTCTCAACCCTAAGAAAACTAACAGGAAATGACATCACCACAAACCCCAGGAACCCCCTCCAGGAGAAAGATATAAATAGAAATCAGGAGACAACAGCTTTGCTTCACTTGGAGGTCACCACTGATGATGTTACCAAGCGAGGTAATGAAATGTCTGGGTATCAAACCTACTGCTCAGCAAGCAAACGTACACCCTAAACTTCAACCTGAGCTACAAACCTTCACAAACCCCGCATAACCACAAAATAAGTGCATTTTTTTTTATTGTTCTGTGGAAAGAATGCTGACTGTTGCATGAATTTATAACGCAAAAGATATATATGGTAAGGAGTGTCCGTCCCTATGGGAAATGCCTTCTGAACACATGCTAGACGGAACCCGGGGTAAAAAGTGTCTGAGAACCATCTACTCAGTAACAAGGACCTGGGGGTTGAATGAATAAAAGTTTCTGTAACATGGAGCTGCGAAAACCATCAGATCACCCCCAAACGTATTGAATGTTGGAGCATATTTGAATCCGGATGATGGATTTTAATTGTGCGTGATTTGAAAAACGTCCATCTCTACTCCATCCTGTTACGTGTTACACACTGGGGGTCAGCCGTTTTCCTGAAACTGGGAATAAGTTGGAACATTAACTGGAACATTCCATAATTGGCATTCTCCAGAATGTTCTATAATTATTGGGGGGCATTAAAAAGGCATGAGAGAAAGAGAGGGACGGTGCTGTATGAAATAGTGTGAGTGGTGGAGCATGAGCCTTATATGCGGGCCGGTGCTATAACAGATACACAGTGAGTGTGAGGGAGCAGAGAAAAATGGTGACCCTTATCTTGACAGAGTGTGGAAGGTTATTGATGCTTGTCCTGTTTTGCTGGACATTTCTTTCGATTGCAGATACTGCACTGGAGTGGGTGGTCAGCTCAGACCAAGCTCGGTGAGTTTGGTAGTGTGATCACTCTGGGGAAAGAACGGTCCCCTTTTGTACTAGCCCATCAACTAGGACCTCCGTTCTGCTGTCGACAAACCGTGGTGTAATTTCCCCTGAGCTGCCATGCTTGGGGAAAATGTGCAGGGCAGCTCCAAACTGAGAAAGCGAAACCGTGTGCCCATTGACCTTTTAAAGATGGCACCAGTCTCAGGGTTTACCCAATATCCAGGGGCATCCGGGCGACTTTGAGTACCTCCAGTCATGATGGGTGGGAGAATCGGGCTGGCTTTGAATGAGAGGGACACTATGGAGTGGGGTGGGTAGGTGATGTGATGAGTTTGTTAAGATAGCACCAGGAAACTAGCTCGGCCTCGCGCAGACAACCCCTGTGTCACACTCAATGAAAATGTTACTAAGACAGTTTTTTGTTAGATCCAGCCTTGTGAGGCGAAGACTCTACTGTCTTCAATCCCAGTTACGAAGCTGCACAACACATGCTCATCCAAAACTCTCCATCACGTGAACTCACAGCAATATCCATTTCACTCATAATTCTTCAAAATACTGACCCGTGTTGCATGACATATCGAAATGTCTTCATTTCAGCATTCTGAATACTGTGAACATATCCCTCCATTGCATTTTTTTCTCTCTCTCTGCCCCCTGTTCCACTCCAAAACACATTCATTTACAGTCATACTGCACGAGATTGCCAGTATGACTGGCCATTTGGCCCAGCTGATGCATACCAACCAAAATGTCCATCCACACTAAGCCCATTCCCCTGCCCTTGTTCTGTATCCTTCTCATCCTTTCCTATCTGTATATTTGTCCAAATGCCTTTTCAATGTTATTGTTGTACCCACCTCAATCACTTCCACGGACAGCTCAGTCCGCATGCATACCACACTCTACGTGAAAAAATTGCCCCCCCTGGTTCCTTTTTATTTTTTTTTCCCTTTCCATACATTAATGGATGTCCTCTAGTCATCGATTCCCCAACCTTGGGGAAAAAAAATTGAAGTATTCACCCCATGCACACCTCTCATGATTTTATAAGAGCTACACTTCTATAAGAACCTCTTCAGTTTCTAACGCTGTAGAGAAATAAGTTCTAACCTGTCCAACCTCTGCCTATAACTTAGAGCCTTTAGCCAAGGAAACATATTTGTACATTTATTCTATATTCTTTCTAGTTCAGTAATATCCTTTCTAGAGCAAGGTGAACAAAACTGAACACAATACTCCAACTGCAGCCTTACCAACATCATGTACAATTGCAACATAACGTCCCAACTTCTATACTCAATGCCCTGATGAAGGCCAGTGTGCCAACAGCCTTCTTCACTGTCCTGTGTATCTGTGACTCAAATTTCAGACAACCGTGCACCTAATCTCCAACGTCCTTTTGTTTCACTACACTCCTTAAGGCTTTCTCATTCATAATTAAACTCCTACCTGGAATTAAACTTTCCAAAATGCAAGACGTCACACTTACCTATATTAAACTCCATTTGCCATTTCCCAGCCCACTTTCCTAGCTGGTTAAGGTACTGCTGCCATTTCTGATAATGTTCCTCACTGTAAACGATGTCTCCTACTGTAGTGTCATCTGCAAACTTACTAACCTTGCGTTGTGCACTCTGGTCCAAACCATTGATATCGATAACAAACAGCAATGCGCCCAGTACCGACCTCTGATGCCCTCCACTGGTCACAGGCTTCCAGTCGGACAAGCATCCCTCCACCATAGCCATTTGCTTCATAACGTCAAGCCAATTGTGTTGCCAATTTGCCAGTTTACCTTGGAGTCCATGCGATCTAACCTTCTAGAGCGGTCTGCCATGTGGAACCTTATCAAAGGCCTTACTGAAATCCATACAGATTATGTCCACCACCCTGCCTTCGTCAAATTTCCTGGTCACTTCCTCAAAACACTCTATCAAAATTTGAAAGGTATGATCTGCCACGCATAAAGATATGTTGACTGCTCCATATCAAATTCTGTCTTTCCAAATGCATGCACATCTTATATCTCGGAACATTCTCAAGCGGTTTCCGGAAACAGATGTGAAGTTTACTGGTCTATATTTCCCAGGCATTTATTTGCAGCCTTTCTGAATGAGGGCACATTTTCTACTACCCAGTCTTCCGGGTCCTTGGCCCCTGAACGGTCTACTCTCGCCTCTTGCAGTGCTCTTAGATATATCTGCTCAGGACCAAGAGATTTATCTGACTTTATGCATTCTAATATATCCAACAGCACCTCTATTGTGATAGGTACTGTACTCAGATATGACAATTACCCTCCCAAAGGTCATGGTTTTCACGTCTTTCTTCATGATAAAAACAGAAGGAAAATTGAGGAACTCAAGCATCTCTTGAGGTTTTACACATGCATGCCTATTTTGGATTTTAAGACGTCCTATTCTCTCTCGAGTTATTCTTTTTCTTTACTATACTGAATTTGGAATCACCCTACTCTTCTCAGCCAAGGCGAACTCATACCCCACTTTTGCCCTGCTGATTTCCTTGTTTGGTAAACTTCTGTATCCCCTGTGTGCCTCCAGGTTTTCCCCTGATCCCAGCTACTTGTACCTGAGCAATGTCTCCTTTTTGTGCTCTTCAGAGCCTCAATATCTCTTGTCATCCACGGTTCTCTCTTCCAAACTCACTTTCCCTTCACCCTCACAGGAACATATAAACCTTGAACTCGAGCTATCTCACTTTTGAAGCCCTCCCACTTGCCCGGGATCTTTTCATCTGGAAACAAACTCCTCCTATCCACCCCTGCAATCCCCTGTCTAATTCCAACAAAGTATGCCTTATCCAAATTTAGAACTTGAATCTGTGGACCAATTTTGTCCCGACCATAACTATTTTAAAATTAATACAGCTCTAGTTACTTTTCCCAAAATGCTCCCCCACTTTACCTCCGTCACCTATCCTGCTCTATTTCCCAACAGGTTGAGTATGTCCCTTCCCGAGTAGGACCCTCTACATGCTGCTTGTGGAAGCTTTCCTGAACACACTTAACAAATTACGTTCCATCTAAGTTCTTAACCCTCTGTAAATCCCAGTCTATGTTAGGATAATTTAAATCCCCTATTATGAGGCCCCTATTGCTCTTGCAAGTCTCGCCAGTCTCCCTGCATATTTGTTCTTCTAATTCCCATTGATTATTTGAAGGCGTATAGTACAACCACTATAACATCACCATCCCCCTCTTACTTGTTTGCATCATTTACAAAATCTCTTTGGATATTTTCTCAGTTATTTCATCTTTAAATACGAGAGTGATACTCGCCTTAATCAGAACTATTGGTATTTAAATTGTTTCCATTTACATCTCTTCCTCGCAGTGACTTTCACATTCGCAGCACTCCTTGTCAAGGCACAGTGGAGATATGGAGCTGTAAATGGATGGGAGCTGCAAATCCTGTCACTTTCAGCATTGGTTACATGTTTCTCCACACTGGGAAGTGATCTAACATAGTGCTACCAAACAATGCAACAGCCTGGGTTTATATACGAATGAGCCAGTGCGGACAGCACAACTCCCCATGCTGGACATTTAGCCTGTAATATAAATCAAGCATTGGTGTGGGCTGCACAAAGTTTCACTCTGGACATTGCTGGTTTGCATAGAGCTATACACTAGCCGGATCTACACAGTGCTCCATCCTGAATATGTAATGGATGGGCTGGCTATGTGAGTTGGATGCGAATGTGAGAGAACTAAACATCTGGCAATGCCTTTGTTTTGTGTTTCAGTTCTTGTGACTGGACTCTTCAAATCTAGACTCATCCGATCAGACCCATCCCTCTGGATGAGTGATGGTGACAGATGTTACAGCATCTGAGTCTGCAACATGCCCAACAAATGGAGCAGAGGCTGCAGAGAGGACAATCTCCTTAAAATAGAATGATGGAATCACCATCAGATCAGCCGTGGTCTTAGTGAATGCTAAGGCAGGATTGAATGGGCCACTAATCCAATTTATTCATATACTTCTGTTTGTTCCAAGCAAACTCCCCTTCTCTACTAGTATCCCATACTGGTGGGGAGTGAGTCACCTTCTGCTGTCCTTGTGTCCAGGATTCTGGGGCCTCACTAACTTCCAGATTTCCCTGTGCCCCAGTTTCGAGCACTGAATGAATCCTTCCGGTCCCTGTGTCCCAGTATCAAGCAGTTGAATGACTGCCTCCTCTTCCTGTGTCCCAATCTTGAGCAGCTGAGTGACTACCTCCGGATCCAAGGTTTGTGAAAATACATGTCCTCCTCCTGTTCCTGTGCAACAGGCTTCAATAGCTCTGTGCTCATCTGCTGCTCTTGTGGGACTGAATGGCCTCTTCACATTCCTGACAGATTAGATTAGATTACTTCCAGTGTGGAAACAGGCCCTTCGACCCAACAAGTCCACACCGACCCCTCGAAGGGTAACCCACCCATTCCCCTACATTTACCCTTTTACCTAACACTACAGGCAATTTAGCATGGCCGATTCACCTGACGTGCACATCTTTGGACTGTGGGAGGAAACCGCAGCACCTGGCGGAAACCCACGCAGACACGGGGAGAATGTGCAAACTCCACACAGTCAGTCGCCTGACTCGGGAATTGAACCCTGGTCTCTGGCGCTGAGAGGCAGCAGTGCTACCCGCTGTGCCACCGTGCCGCCCAAATGCTTTTGACTAAAAGCCTTTCTCCTGTTTCTGCAAAACATCATCAATATCTGAATGATGTATTTTTGTATTTTACTGTCAGCAATTGAGCAAACAAACTAACAACAGAATTCAGAAGCTGAAGAGCCTCCTCCTGTTCCTTTGTTATCCACTCAAGAGGCAATAGAGGCTCAGAGATGTAGAGCACGGATAAAGACCTTTCAGTCTGATCGTCCATACCGATCAAATATCGTACATAAATCTCGTCCGTCTTGCCAGCACTTGGCCCATCTCCCTCCAAACTCTTGCCATGCATGGATCCTTCCAAATGCCTTTTAAAAGGTGTAACTGTACCTGCCTCCACTACCCCTTTTGGCTGTTCAATCCATACATACAGCAGTCTCTGATTGAAAATGTCCCTATTTAAATCTTTCCCCTCTCACCTTAAACTAATTTTGGACCCGCCAATCCTGGGTAAAAGACATTGACTGTTTACCTTATCTATGCCCCTCATGATTTTATAAACGTCTTTAAGGTCACCTCTCAGCCTCATCACTTGAAAATAGTCCCAGCCTATTCAAACTCTCCCTGTAACTCTAACCCTCCAACACGTGCAACATTCTTTTAAATCTCTTCTTCACTCATCTTTCCGACAGCATGGTGACCAGAATTAAAGGCAATATTACAAAAGTAGCTAAACCAATGTCCCATACAGGTGCAAAATGTCATGCTAATGTTTAGACTCAAAGCACGCACCAATAAAGGGAAGATCACCAAGTGACTTCTTCACTGCACTGTCTACCTGTGATGGCATTTTCAAGGAACGGAGAACCTGCACCACCAGGTGACACAGTTGCTCAGTGACTAGCATTGCTGCTTCATTGCGCAGCGATCTGGGTTTAATTCCATCCTTGAATGACTGCCTGTGTGGAGTTTGCACATTCTCCCATGTCTGCATGAATTTCCTCCGGATGTTATGTTTTCCTCCGACAGTATAAAGATATACAAGTAAGGGTAAATTGGCCATGCTAAATTGTGCACAGTACCCAGGGATGTGTGGGCAAGGTGGATTAGCCTTGGGAAATGCAGGCTCAGAGGGAAAGGGCAGGGGTTTGTCCAGTGGGATACTGCTTAGAGGTTCGGTGTGGCCTCGATGGGGGCCAAATAGGCTGTTTCCTCACTGTTGGGATTCGATAACTTTTATGGAGTTCTCCTAGATTGGCAGCTTTCAACAGGACCCTACCTACATGTCTTGCCTTGATTTGTCTTGCCAAAATGCAACATCTTACATTTATCTAAAATAAACTTCATCTGCCACTCCTTGGCTCACCTAATCAAATTCCCATTATAGTCTAAGATATCATTCTTCATTGTCGACTACACTACCAAATTTGGAATTATCTACAAACTTACTGACCATACTTCATATATCAAATGCAAATGATTTGTGTAAGTGGCAAAAGGCAGTGGACACCCTATTGAGCTTCGAGGCACGCCACTGGTGACAGGTCTCCAACTTTAATAAACAAATGTCCACTGTCACGATCTGTCTCCAATATCCAAGAAAATTTTGAATCTAAATGGTGAACTCTCCCTGGATTCCAGGGAGTCTAACCTTGCTAACCAGTCTACCATGTAGAACATTCTTGTTTTCTTACTGAATTCCATAATGACAACATCCGCTGTCCTGCCTTCATCAACCATCTTCATCACTTTCTCAAAACATTCCACCGAGTCAGAGAGACGTGATCTCCAATGTACAAAGACCTCTTCAGTCCTTGTCTTTCCAAATGCATATACGTTCTTTCCCTTAAAATCCCTTCCAACACTTTAGTCACCATTGACGTCAGGCTCACTGGTCTAGAGTTACCTGGTTTTTCTTTACTTTCTTAAATAATGACACAATGTTAGCAGCACTCCAGTCTTTTGGCAACTCACCTGTGGAAATTAATGACACAGATATATCAGAAAAATGATGAGCAATCTCTTTCCTAGCTTCTCACAAAATTGTGGATACAACTGACCAGGGATTTTTTCAACTTTATGTGCTTTAAAATGTCCAACACTTCCTTGTAATATAGACACTTTTCAAGATATCACTATATATTTCTTCATTATCTCGCTCTTGTAACATCCGCCACATTAAATACTGAGGAGAAATATTTGTTTAGTGCCCCTCCCATCTCCTGCGGTTCCACACATATGCAGCTTTACTGATCTTTAAGGGGCCCTAATCTCTCCCTAGTTAATCTTTTGCCATTAAAGGAATTGTGGAATTTCTTCAATATGTCATCAACACTATTTCTAAAGTCATTTCATATTCACATTTTCTGGCCTGATTTCCCATTGATTCTACACTTACTGCCCTTAAACTCCACTCAGGATTCACTTGATCTCAGCTCTGTTTACCTGACATACACCTCCTTCCTTATCTTCACTAGAGCATCAATATATCTAACCATCCAGCATTCCCTGCACCCATCAGCCTTGCCCATCTCACTAATAGAAATACGTTGGCTCTGGACTCTCTGAATCCAAGTTTTGATAGTTTTGCATTTTCCAACCATCCCTTTACCTGCGAATACGGTATCTCAATCTCGCCTAACACTTTCAAAATTGGCCTTGTTCAAAAATAGAACTTTAATATTTACATCAGGTCTTTCCTATTCCATAACAAATTTAAAACTAATATTTACTGCGTAAAGGACTTGAAATGTTAAATAACCTCTTCCTATTCCACTGTAACAGGCTTGAGAGGTTGAATGGCCTCCTCCTGTCCTTGTGTAACAGACCTGAGACATTAAATGACACATCAACCTGTGGATTACGAGCAGCGGTTAAACTGTATCTGATGGAGTAGCAAGAGGTTAATATGGGCTGAATGGCCTTCTCCTCTCCCTCTGTATAGGCCCATGGGGACAGAATTGCTTCGGCCTGTCTCTGAGCTGCAGTCCCAATTCTCTGTCTCAAGGTTATGAAAGGATTTGATAACAGAGCACCTAAAACCAGGAGTAGCCTCACACTGGTCAATAAGTACCGTACTTTGTGTTAAGGTACCTAGAAAATTGCCCTAGAAACGTCCTTTTTATGCAGCCGATCTGTTATTTTATAACTGCCTCCTTTCGTAAACAGAGTGGAACCTATATAGACCCCTGCAGTGTTCTGTTGATACTTTTATATACAAGGAAAAAAAATTTAAAACATTGAATGATTTATGGTCCATCTGTCAGCAACGCTCATCCATTCCAACCAAACCCAGTAAATGTTCCCTTTTATAGTGATATTAAAAGTGATGCAAGGAAATGGTTAACTGAGCCTGTTTGTTCAGTGACTGTGATTAATGCAAAACTCCATGGATTCTAGTTATTCCAGTGGAGGGTTTCCATCTTTTAATTATAAATGGGATCCATCAATGTGTTATTCTCTAACATGAGCGGGACCATTACCGACAGCATTGACAGGGATCAGCAGCTCCAGAGAGAGGGGGAGGAGAGATCAGGATCTGAGAACGTTAGACTGGAAGGCTCCAACAATGGATCAGAATCCTAAAACATCAGACTGGAATGTTCGAACAATGGTTTAGAATATGAGAACAATAGACTGGAATGTTCCAACAAAGGATCAGAATCTTAGAATATGTGACTGGAATTTTCCAAGTATGGAGCAGAATCTGAGAACATTTCACTGGAATGTTCCAACAATGGATCCAAAACTGAGAACATTAGACTGGAATATTCCAATAATAAACAGGAGTTTATCCGATTACGTTTGGATTCTTTCTGCAATTAATTCGTTGTCATTATCAATGCAGATCTATTAAGCTCTTCTCATTATTCACTATTTTTATTATCCTCTCCTGGCTATCGTCGGCGTTCCTGGTAAGTGTTACTGTCTAGATTTGTTTTCTATAAACCAGTTATGACTGTATTACTGTTCTTTCATATAGTCTACACTTCTTGCTACTATTATTGTTCCTGTTGAAGCTCTGAATCCAGATAATTACTCCACAGACCACGACTAATTTCATCAATGAACGTGTTCAATTACTGTCTCCCTTTCTGCTCTGACAGTGTTACTCATGGGTGACCTACACAGTTTCAGCAGAGAACCACAATGTATTGTATCATTGTCTTTGTTATTTAAATATTAAGAGTATGGAGGCCACTGTCTACTGTTCTGGTTACAAACGTCACTTCCTTCCACTGTTTCCATCCCATCCATAGGCAATACCTGCGGCTGAAGCAGACAGGTCATAACTGTGGGTGATCCCTTTGATTATGAGCTGATACCTGACACAATGTCCTGACCATTTCTAATTTGAAATACTTACCAGAATATATCTCACAGACTTATTCCATCTGCTTTTTGAACCTTGAGCTATGAAGTACAGTCTTACGGAAACCAATAATCTGCTGCTGACGTTCCTGGCTTCAAACCTGCAGAATCAAATCTGATTCGAACTCACACCAAACTCCCATCCATCTGTCATCCATGTGCACGCCTACAGAGAATGAAACTTGAAAGCAACAACGCCGCCAGATTCTATGGACTACCTAAAGTGCACAAACCAGACATCCCACTCAGACACAGTATCACAACCAGGGACACCATCACACAAACTGGCTAAAGAACTACATCAGAAACTGGAACACCTGATCAGCGGATCCAGACACTCTATACAGTCAACATAGGAATTCATGGACATCATCAGAAATATACACATAGACAAGGAAGAAACTATGGTCTCATTCGATGTAACGGCACTGTTCACCTCTATTGACAAACCCTAACCAGAGAAACAATAGCCAACCTGCTGGGTATACAGAACAGACAACAAGACGGTGAACCTATCAACAAGGACTGCATGCTCAAACGACTTGGCCTGTGCCTCACAACACACTTCACATTCAACAACCAAATATATGAACAAATCAACGGCACACCCATGGGCTCACCCATCTCCAGACTCATAGCAGAAGTGGTAATGCAAAGATTAGAACAAACAGTCTTACCACAAATTCAACCCAAACCCAGGGTCAGATATGTGGATGACACCTTTGTAATCATTAAAGACACAGAAATAGAGAACACACTGCATGGGAGGTGTGGTGGACAGCGAAGCGGGTTGCCTCAGATTACAACAGGATCTGGACCAGATGGGCCAATGGGCTGAGAAGTGGCAGATGGAGTTTAATTCAGATACATTTTGGAAAAGCAAATCTTAACAGGACTTCTACATTTAATGGTCATGTCCTAGGGAGTGTTGCTGAACAAAGAGATCTTGGAGTGAAGGTTCATAGCTCATTGAAAGCGGAGTCGAAGGTAGATAGGATAGTGAAGAAGGCGTTTGATACGCTTTCCTTTATTGGTCAGAGTGTTCAGTACAGGAGTTGGGAGGTCATGTTGCGATAGTACAGGACATTGGTTCCGCCACTGTTGGAAAATTCTGTGCAATTCTGATCTCCTTCCTATCGGGAAGATGTTGTGAAACTTGATAGGGTTCAGAAAAGATTTACAAGGCATGGAGGATCTGAGTTATAGGGAGAGGTTGAACAGGCTGGGGATTTTTTCCCTGAAGCGTCGGAGATTGAGGGGTGACCTTACAGCGGTTTACAAAATTATGAGGGACATGGATAGGATTGATAGACAAATTATTTTCCCTGGGGTTGGGGAGTCCAGAACTAGAGGGCATAGATTAAGGGTGAGCGGGGAAAGAGACCTAAGAGGCAACGTTTTCACACAGAGGGTGGTACGTGTATGACATGAGCTGCCAGAGAATGTGGTGGAGGCTGATACAATTGCAACATTTAAGAGGCATTTGGATAGGTATATGAACAGGCAAGGTTTGAGGGATATGGGCCGGGTGCTGGCAGGTGGGAATACATTGAGTTGGAATATCTGGTCGGCATGGACGGGTTCGACCGAAGGGTCTCGTTCCATGCTATACATCTCTATGACTCTTGACTCTAATTAAGTTTTGTGTGACTACCATCGGAATCTTTGGAAATGGCTAGAATTCAATTTCAAATGAGGCACCTTGAATATGAGAAGGAATTGAAACAGTTTGAATTATGATGAAAAGTAGAAATAAAAGGAAAGGAAATGAAGAAGAAAGAGAGAAAAAGACAGAAGAATAGGAAAGAGTTTCAACTTCAAAAGTTAGCAATTTGAGAGGATAATTGACATAAAAGGCGGAGATGAAGGTAGACAGTAGGCTGGATGAGGAGGACAGTCAGGATGAACAACCCTTTAGTAGCCAAAAGCCTGATGTGGTTCAGTTTAAATACATCCAAGCATTATCTAAATTTGATGAGAAGAATGGGGAAGCCTTTTTGAATTTCATTTGAGAAAGTGGCTAAATTAATGCAGTGGCCAATGACCACTGCATTCGTTTAGTTTGCAGTGATTTCGTTGATCCAAGCAAATCTGCTCGGTACTTGCATCCCTATCGGAGGAGGTATCTGGCCATAATGAGCAGGTGCAGTCAGCCATCTGAAGTGCATATGAGCTTGTGCCAGAAGCCAACAGACAGCGCCTCAGGAATCTAAAAAATGGCTCCCTGATTAAATGCACATTGAGTTTGAAAGAATCAAACAAAGTGATTTTGAAAGGTGGGTAAGGGTAATAAAAACAGAGCAAAGCTATGACACTTACTTTGGAGAAGGTCAACAATTCACTTCCTGCAGTCGTGAGAACTCGTGTGGAAGAGCAGAGAGTTACAACGGCAAGATTAGAATTTGAAATGGCTGATGGTGATGATTTGGTTCAGAAATCTAAGTTTGGTTTCTGTGAGAGATTGAGAAGAATGTGCGAGATCATCTTAAAACATATCGCTGTGAGAGTAAGGTTTATTGGCATTGACCAGGAGTAGCAGATAAAGAGGTTACAGCATTAAGAGGTACGGAAGCTGAGACATGAGGAACTATGTCATTCAGAGGGAGTATTGGAGAGATGCGAAGTGCTCCATTATGTAATGTGTGTTTGGAGTGTCCAGTGGAAACATCAACAGATTTATTCCACAATGGGGAAGGAGGCCTTGAGCTTGGTGATGGCGTTACAACATTTCAGCATTTAAATTGAAAATAACATACATGAGACAATTTTTTATTACTGATCGTGACCCCTTAAAGTTTTTGGAGAAGTTTAGTGAGGAAAATTCCCGTATGTTTCGATTGCTGCCAATCAATTTGAAATAATATACTTGACAAGGGAAAGAAATCCTAAGTTTTGACACATTGTGGAGACTTGGATGAAGAACGACAAAGGCATTCTGTGGCAAGAGTGAAATGACTAAAATCGAATCGAGTTGTGAACGTTTGTATGCTCAGAGTCAATGTAATATATAAGCATTTCAGATTACCAATAGAGGACGATTAGGAGGTCTAAAATGAATCCAACTTTATTTATTGATGGATGATTTTATTAAAGGTGGAGTTGTGAGGATACTATCACTATAAAAACGTTACTTTCGCTTTAGTTTTATTTTGAAGAGAGGTTTTAAAGGCAGAGGTGAAGAACTGCTGTCTGAAAACAGTTTAAGTAAATAACTGAGAAATCCTTTGTTTTATTAAAACGGTGGTAACAATGGAACGGCAGTGGCTAGCTCTCCCAGAGCAGGTTTCCTCGTTTTGTTTATAGCTGCAGTATCCACAAGTTGCGCGGGGTCCCAGAAGGGTTGGAAGTTTGAATACATGATCCCCAGCTGCTTTTATCTGAGATCTCTTTTGATGTTGACTTCTCTTCGATCGGAAAACTGCATGTAAGGATCTATATTTGAATATGTGTTTGTGCCAAGCAGTGTATACCAAGAAGGTTCGGTATCTACTGTTTATGTAATCCTAAAATGTTCTTTTCTTTTATCATATTTTAACTAAAGCATTTGAATAGATCATATTTTGCTTAATGTCGCGTGGTTTGACCAGTCACAACATATCTGGAACGCACACTTCACATCTATATTCCAAATCAGGAAAGGTTTGAGGCTAAGCAGCCTTCTTAAAATATTTTGCAGGGATCTATAGCCGAAGGGTTTCTGACTGACTCCTGTTGTTGAAAAGTTAATGGGGGCGGGGGATGGTTTGGTGGAGGTTGTGCTGTGAGCTGCCTCAGACATTCAGGAAGACCTGAGGATTTGGTGACCCAACTTTGGATGCAGCATGGGAACTGTAGTTACAGCATCTGGGTCTGTAACATGAACACCAAGTGGAGCAGAGGCTGCAGACAGGTGAAGCTCTGGAACCACGGAGTGTGTGTGTTTGGGGGGAAAGGGATGCCTTCTCAGATTTGAGGAACACCTTCCCAAGGGACACTTTTCCCAGGAGCAAAGTGTGAGGGGATCCTGATTGAACAAGGAGCTGGTCACAGAGCGGTGTGACTTACTTCAACATGGTCTGCAGCTTCACACCAGGGGGAGGACAGTGCTGTCAGTGATTGTTAGGGTCATGTTTCATTCAGCTCCGATGATCCGGAACTTTCCAGGCAGGACTGGGTGACATATCCATCATCTCCCAGTATGTCAACATCAACGTCACCATTCGGAGACGGAGGATAAAAATAGTGGATGAGGTAAATATATTGTTTCTCCCTCAGCAGGGAGATGCTGCTATCCTTATTTTCCCCGTAAAGTTGGATTCCCGATGGTGTACATGGCATCTGCGGAGTAGCCATGCCAATGGGGAGAGGTAGACGAACTGAAGGAGCTCTCTCTCTATTAATGTCACAGTGTGTCCATGCAGAGTATGTCATGTTGGTGAATACCCCTGTCCTGCCAGCAGCCAGAGTCTCTTCATTCAGAAGCAGGCAACCAGTCCAATCGTCTTTGGGTCTCCATGGAGAAAGGAATGAATGTATCTTGGATAAAGGCCATCCCCTTTATACACGTTCCTAAATAGCATCCCCGCCATCAGCTTAAAACTTCAAAACATTCCAGAGAAATTGGGTCACTTGGAGTGTCAAGGAGCAGATAATTAGGGATTGAGCAAAACCTCCCATGTCTGAACGTGTCTTAATAAACGCCCAGTACACAGTACCATTAAGCCCTGTAATCCCTCTCCATTTCAGTAACATACAGCCTTCCATTATTCCTGTAAATGAAATGTTCTATTGCACCTGCCAAACTATTATCCATTGCCTTTATCTCTCTGTATCCTTTTGCAGACTGTCCACCCTGTCTTGATAATTTATTCTCTCGCTTATCACAGCGACAACACCAAACTCAGCAGCTGTATATCTGGTCTATCCTCCTGATCATTGACATAGATTGGAAATATTTGAGGACCCAGCACTGGTCATTGTGTGACTCCACTGGTGGCGTTCTGTCAAACTGATTTAGACTGATTTGTCCAGAGTGCCTGCTTCCTGTTTGATACACAGTCCTCCCCCATTACTGTGGAGCACAGTCGAAAGGCTGAATATGAACGACGAATCCAACCCCTCGAACCTGCTCCGTCATTGAATACAATCACGGCTGATGTCATCGCGGCCTCTGTTCCACTTTCCTGCTATCTCTCCATACTAAGACTCTGGTCTCTTTTGTAGATTGCGTCACATGAAAAAATATCCACTCCACATCTACACTTTCAATTACGTTTAACATTTTACAGACCTCAATGAGATCTCCTTTCATTCTTATAAACTCGAAAGTATAGGTCAGAACTGCTCAATTTCTCATCATAAGACAAACACTTCAAATATAGAATCAATTTAATGAAGCTCTTCTGAATTGTCTCCAATGGAAATACCTCATTCTGCAGGACACCCAAACTGTACTCCAGTTGCAGCCTCACTAATGCCTTGCATAGCTACACCAACACTCCCTACATTTCTACTCTATTCTTTAAAATAAACGCTGAAACTCTGCGTGTATTTCTCATTATTTGAGATACCCAAATGCAAGTTTTCTGTGATATGCAATCAGACACCCAGATCCCTCTGCACGTAAGCATTTTGAAATTTCTCTCCATTTAGATAATAATTAGCCTTTCTATTACGCTGGCCATATTTATCCACTTTAACTATCATTGCCAAACCCTGGCCCATTCACCCAAACTAGCCATATAGTTTTTAAATCTCTTGCATAATCATTCCGAAGTAATTTCCCACCAATGTTATTGTCGTCTGAAAATGTAGCTGTAGTATTTTCTATCCTGTCAACCAAGAAATAATATTGATCGCAAATAGTTGAGGCATGAGATGTGAAATCTATGGCACCCCACAAACAGCATTTTCCAAAAGGAAATGATACATTTCATCCATCTGACTGCATTTTGTTGGTTAACCAATCCTCTCTCCAAACTAATAAAATACTCTTAAATCGATGTTACCTGATCTTACCACTTACATTTTGGAGAAGCGACACATCCAATGCCTTCTGGAAGACCAGATAATTTCCATCTCCAGGATTCCCACTATCCACGTTATATGTCACATCTTTAAGTAACTCAAGCAAACACTTCAATTCTGATTATTTATCCTTTGTAAAACCATGTTGACTCCAATGGATTGTAGTATAACTTTGTAAATTTCCTCAATAATGGATTCTAATAATTTACCTTAAGTTACAATAGTTTATTCTTACATTTTACTCCCTGATGTATACAGTTATTGTAAGTTCTTCCCTTTCGAAAACCTTTAATTTTTCTTTTAATTCCTGTTTAAAGGGCACACGTTTTTAAGAGATCTGCTCCAATTACTGTGTAAGAGCCATGTGTGGCTGAATGGACTCATCAACCTGCTGGTGTACAATATCGATGGACTGACGTCTTTCTAGTGTTCCCATGTTGTCATCTTCAAGGCCAGAATGACCTCTCCTGTTGATGCGTTAAGGGGTTGGGGAATTATGGAATATTCCTGTTGCTGTGTAACAGCTTGAAGTTCTGATGGGTCTTCTCATAATCCTCCACCATAGGCTGGAGATACTGAACGGTCTCCTCATGTATCCTGGAGATGGGACCGAGGGAGTGATTAATCTTCTCCTGTTCCCTTACAACAGGCACAAGTCTGAATTACCTTCTCCTTTCTCATGAAAGAAGCCTCAGTTAGTTTGTATCCTTATCCATTTCTCTTGCAATAGGCTCGATGGGTCTGAATGGCCTCCTATTATTCCAGTGTAACAATTCTCCAGTCACCGTGTGACCTCTTCCAGTTCCTATGTTACAGACGTGAGGTGGCTGAATGGACTGTTCCTGTTGCTGTGTCCAGTGTTATAAGCTCGATGGGGCTGGTTGACCTCCTCCTGTAAATATACATCAGAATTCAGGGGCTGAATAGCCTCGTCCTATTGTGGTGTAACGGGGCGAAGGCCTGAATATACTTCTGCTGCTCCTGTGATTCAGGCTGGAGAACAGAATGGATTCCGTCATTATCTGTGCAATTGGCATCAGATGTTGACTCCTTCAATGTCATCTATGTTGAAATAAGATCACCTTTCATTCTTGTAAACACCAATGTCATTTGGATCAACCTGATCATCATTTCCTTATAAGTTAACACCTTCATTGCAGGAATCAGTTGAGGGAAACATCTCTGAGCTCCTTCCAATGTAACAATATCCTTTCCTCAGTGAGGAGATTAAATCTGTACACACTACTCCATATGCATTCTCACTAAGATCCTATACAGCAGCAGCAACACTTTACCAGCCGGCAGTAAGGTTGCCACCCACGTTAAGACAGTCTCACATGTCTCGGGGAATACACAGCATTGTTTAAAATCATTGTCCTTTTCTAATCCATCAGCATAACGGGAGATCTGGAGAAAATCTCACAATGACGCTTGAGAAGATCATAAATGATGTGGCGAGATGGTCTCTGCCATTAATCTGCCCAGAGCCCACGCCGCTCAGATTCCACAGAATTTAATAAGGTGGAGCATAAAAAACAGCAAGGAGGAGCAAACATTGATAGGAGTCATATGTCAAAGTGAAAGCAGCAATACAAATGTTGAGCATGCTATGAAACAGGAAAATGAGATATACACATTTGTGAGTACTGCAGCAATAATGTACTGTTTAAATTATATCTAAACTGTGTTAACTCAACTGAATGCTAATGCTGGGAAAAATGGATTTCATGAGGACGAGTGAGGTGGTTTGCATTAACATTATGTAGAGCACCGAGCCCAGGTTATTTAGGAACTGGATTTGGATGATCAGAAGAGCTAATTGAAAACTTTGCTGTAAAGGACCTTTTGGGAACAGTGACCACAATGTATTGGGTTTTTGATGTTTGAGTACACGACAGTTTTTGTTTTATTTGAAGTAACCGTTGTAAATCTGAATCATGCAAGCCATGAAGGTGTGTGTAGAAAGAGGGGATTACAGATGCTGGAGATCAGAGTCGAAGAGTGTGGTGCTATAAAATCGCAGTAGGTCAGGTAGCATACTAGGAGCAGGAGAATCGACGTTTCAGGCATAGGCCCTTCATCAGGAATGAAGCTTATGGGCCAAGGGGGCTGAGAGATAAATGGGAAGGCAGTGTGGCAGGGGGAGGTAGCTGGGCATGCGATCGCTAGATGACGGTGGGGTTGAAAGTGGTAGGCAATGAACGGAGACAGAACGGCTCATCTACTGCATGCATTAAACCCAATGTAGTCTTCTCTACATTGGCGAGACAGGACGCCAACTTGTTGATCATTTCAGAGAACATGGCTGGGAAAGCCACACTGACCAACTCCACCGTCTTGTGGCTGAATACTTTAACTCCCTTTCCTACTCTGCCAAAGACATGAGGGTTCTAGGTCTTATCCATCGCCAAACCCGAACCAAACCCTAAAGGAAGAAAGCCTCATTTTCTGCCTTGGGACCCTCCAACCACAAGGGATCGTGGTGGATTTCCCCATTTCCCATAACCCCACCTTATCGAAGTCCAACCTTCCAACTCAGTACCACCATTTGAACGTTCCTATTTGTCCACCTTCCTTCCCATTAATCTGAATCACCCTCCTCCCCGACTATCACTTGCAGCCCCAATTTCGTCTACCTATTGAATCAAAGGAAGCATCTTAGAAAAACCCCAAGTATTGTAGTAAGCCAATGGATTCAGAGAAATGTAGCACCCAGCAAAGGACGACCAAGAAACTGAGAGAAAAAAAATCAAAAAGAGAAAAAGCGTGCAAACAAAAGAAAAACATAAAGACTGCAAAAAGCTTCTTTCAATGTATGAAACAAAAATTAAAACAAGGTCAAATGTGGGACAGTGAGTGTGCGGACAGGATCATTTATTGTAGAGAACAGAGAAATCACAGGGAAAAGAAATAGTTTCGTTGCGTCTATCTTCAAGGAAGAATATCCAGAAATACTCCCAGAAATGCCAAGTGACCATGGGCGTTGTGTAAGTCAAGTCGAAGATCATTCTATCAGTGATGAGGCCATCTTTGAAAAGAAAGCTGGATTGAGTATTGATAAATCTGACAGATCAGATGGACTTCATACAAGAATTTCAGAGGAAGCATCAATAGACATATTGATTGCATTGAGGATTGTCACGTTGTTTTCCAATACATTCCCGAAAGATATTTTGCCAATCTGGATAAGGCAAATAATATTACACAACAGTTGAAGAAAGAATGAAGATGGAAAGTGGTGAACTCCCGACCGATTAACTTGTCATCCGCAGTCGGGTGTCTGTTGGACTCAATTACAGAGAACATGCTACTACATATAGAGAAGATAATAGCAAAACTGGGGAGTGTGATAATGCATCGATGAAAGGAAAACTATAAGTGGCAAACTTTTTTTTGGAATGGTTTGAAGATGATTCTTGTAGACATAGGCAATGAATAAACAATGGATAACTTATTGTTAGATATTCAGGAGCATTTTTAACGAACTCACACAGTCAGCTTATAAGAGAAGTTAAAGTGAAAGGTATTGGAAGAACATATGCAAATGGGAAAGTAAAAATTAGGGTTCCATTCATGTGAATGTAATTGGAATATAGAAGATGTCGTGCACCAGTTGCACAGATGTTGGTGAGACTAAACTTAGAGTTGGGAGTCCCAATCTAAGATAGAATGTACTGACAGCAGAGAAACTGCAAAAGGTATTCTCCAGAATAACTCCTAAAATGGAAAGATTGTCTGATGGGGAAACTCAGCCTGTGATCTAGAGATTCAAAATATGTGACGTGATTGTAGTGAAACTACGAAACGTAGAAACAGAGATGGAACTGAATAACACAGAGATATGGCGAAGTGCAAACAGGCGAGATCAGGGAGAATCCCATGATATTCTACATGTACAAGTAGAACAGAATAATCAGCAAACAGTTAGTGACATTAGAAACCAAAGAGGCAATCTGTGTGTGAAGCTGGAGAACATTAATAGATTGTGCCATGAGACCTTCACATCTATTTTACTTGTGAGAAGGAGGTGGCAGGGACAGAATTCGAGAAGATGGACTGGAAAGCTTTTGAAAAGATTGATCTATTATACGAGCAGGGGTTTGTTGCTTTCTCTGGAATAAATTTGGACCAATCCCCAGTTCTGGATGAGTTTTATCACAGGCTACTGTTGGAGACAAGGGAAAAAAGACCCTGACTGAAAATATTAATTAATATCTGACAAAAGGGGAGATACCAGAGAACTGGAAAACAGCTAATATGATTCGACTTCACAGTAATGGTGGTGGAGGTAGACCAGGGAACTATAGACGAGCGAGTATTAGATCACTGTTAGGGAAACTACTGGAGAAAATAGGGAAGCAGAAAATTGAACTCTGATCAGAGTCGCAAGGTTTGATCAGGGATAATCATCATGCCTTTATCAGAGGGAAGTCACATCTAATGAATTTGATTGAATTAGTTTGAGGATGCCGCTTGTTAAGTTTTGCAGCAAGGCCTTTGACAAAGTCCCAAATGGGAAACTGAAAATAAAGTAAAGTCTTACAGTATCAAGGATAACATGACAAGTTACAATGAAAATTATCTTAGTGGCAGGAGACAGAGGGCCGTTGGTGAAAGCTGTTTGTTTGACTGGAGACCAATGACCCCTGGTGTACCACAGGGATCAGTATTGTATCCCTTATTGTTTGTGGTATTCATAAATAGTGCAGATGTGAATCTGGAGGGGTGTGGATAGAGGACGTGGGAGTTGTGATAAGTTAGTTTGTGTTTGACATAAAGATTGCCCCGGTGGTTGGTAGTGAGGAGGGAGGTCCTATGTTACAGGAACCTACAAATGGATTGGTAAGATCGTCAGATCAATGGCAGATGCAATGTAACCTGATAGATATGAGGTGATGCACTTTGGAAGATGGAACCAGACAGCAGTGGACTCAATGAATGGCAGCACACTAGGAATCTCAGAGGGTGCTTCTCCATACATCCCTGAATGTGGTTAGACAGGGTGATAGGTTAGTTAAGAAGTCACGCACGACTGTCGATATAGACTTTATTCATAATGACGTCGGTTGTAAGAGTTATACAGGACTTTGGTTAGGCTAGAATGGAATGCTGTCTCCAGTTCTTGGAGCCTCATTACAGGGAGGATGTGATTGCATTGGAGGGGGAGCAGAGGAGATTCAGCAGGTTGTTCCCTGGAATGGAGCATATCAGCTATGGGGAGAGGCTGGATAAGCTCGGATTGTTTACTTTGGAGCAGAGAGGCTGAGGGGGACGTGATTCAGAAGGATAAGCTGACGAGGAGCATGGAAAGGGTGGATAGACAGCAGCTGTTCCTTTTAGTCAGAGATTCAAGAACAAGGGAACGCACCTTTAAAGTGAAAGGTTTGAGGTTCACAGAGGTTTTAAAGACTTTTTGTCACCTGGAGGGTGTACGGGTTTAGAATGTACTTCCTGAGAGGAGAGTTATCACAGATAACTTCAAAACCATTAAAAAGTGTTTGGACGAGCACTTGGAAGTGCCATAACATTCCAGGATATGGGTGTGGGAAAGTGGAACTAATGTAGATTGTGCTATATTTCTGCTGGCAAAGAGTCTATGCTCCTGTGAGTGGATGGTGTGGAAGGTCAATTATTGAGCAGCTTGTGACAGGAATTGATGCTTATCTGACGAGTACATTCATAAGGGCTATTAGAGTGAACTATAATAGCTTGTCAAATTGTCAATGTGAGAAATATTAGAAAACAGGTGCAGCTTCCTTAAAATCTGAAACCAGAGAATGGAGAAGGAGCAACAGGGGAATTGCAGAACTATGAAACGACTACTTCAGTTCTGTCTTCGTAGAACTTTCTAACAACACTAGAAAAACTAAGTTTGGTGTGGAAAAATGATATAGTACATGGAACATAGAACATTATAAGTAAATGGTTTAGGAGAAATTATTGGGACTGAAAGTAATGTCCGTGGACAACACTAACATAGATTTATGAAATAGGAATTATGTTTGAGAAACAGACTGTTAGACAAAAGAAGGAGAACCAATGGATGTAAAACGTGCGGATTTTCAGAAAGATTTTGGTAAAGTTCCAAACCCGGTTTACAAAATCAAATCTGATTGGATTGGGGCGAAGATATGGACATGTTTCTAGAATGGGACAGCTGGCAGGAAACAGTGAATAGAAATAAACAGACTCGTCAAGCAACAGCCTGACATTGTCTGTAAGGTGTAATTCTGTGATTATGACTGTGTGTCAGACACCCCATCACCTTTTCCGGATATCTCCTATTTCACCAGAAATAAAGACACAACAGACATGGCGGCACAGTGGGATACAGTTGGAAGGGAATTGTTCTTTGAGTCCTCAACAGTGTTTCTGTATCCCATGAAGTCTTATGGCGTTAGTTTACACATGGGAAAGGAAATCTCCTGCTGTTTACCATGTACCAGCCTCTCTCAACTGATGTGTCAGTACTTCTCCATGCTGATCAACACGTGGGCGCACGATGTACTCTGGGTGAGGGATTTCATTGTCCACCACCAAGAGTATCTCTGCAGCAGCATTACTGATTAAACTGGTCGGGTCCTAAAGGATATAACTGCGAGGCTGGGTCTATGGCAGGTGATGAAGGAACCAACAAGAGAAAAATTCATACTTGAACACATCCTTACTAATCTGCCAGCTGTAGAAGTATCGGTAGAGGACCGCATAGTCACTGTAGAGACAAAGTCCCACCTTCACGTTGAGAGTATCATCCATCATTTTGAGTGGCACTATCACCATGCTAAATAAGGCATACTTCAAACATATCTAGTAGCTCAAGTCTGGGTTTCCATAAGTTGCGGTGGGTCAGTAATAGCAGCAGCAGGATTGTACTCCAGCACAACCTCATGGCCTGGCAGATCCCCCTCACAACAATTACCAAGGACCAACCTTGGTTCAACGAAGTGTGCAGGATGGCAGTAGCAGCACCAGGCATACCTGAAAATGAGGTGTCAGCCTGGTGAAGCCACCAACCAGGACAACGTGTGTGCCAAAAAGCAGAAGCAGTAAGTCATAGACAGAGCTAAGTGATCCCACGAGCAACGGTTCAGATCTAAGCTCTACAGTACTTCCACTTCTAGTTGAGAAAAGTTATGGACAATTAACCAAGTCATTGGTGGAGGAGATTCCACAAATATCCCCATCCTTAATGATGGACGAGCTCGTCATGTGCAACTCAGTGCACAAGTTAAGGCTGATGCATTTGCAACAATCTTCAGTCAGAAGTACTGAGTGGATGATCCATCTCAGCCTCCTCCAGTGGTCCTCAGTAATTCAATTACCAGTCATCAGCCAATTCAATTCAGTCCACGCGATATCCAGATTCATCCAGATTCAGTTTGAGACACTGGATACACCAAAGGGTACATACCTTGTCAACATTCTGGCAATAGCACAGAAAACCTGTACTGCAGAACTTGTCACTGACCCAGCTAAACCGTTTCAATATCGTTACAACAACATTTCCCCGATTAGATGGAAAATTACCCAAGCATCCCTTATACATAAAAAGCAGAAGAAATCCAATCTAACCAATTACCAACCCATCAGTCTACTCTCAATCATCAGTAAAGCGATGGAAGGTGTCAGTGCTTTCAAGCAGCACCTTCTCAGATATAACCTGGTCAAAGACGCCAGTTTGGACTCCACCAGAGCCAATCAGCTCCTGCACTCATTACCTTGTTTCAAACATTGACAAAAGAGCTGCATTCCAGAGGTGGGGTGAGAGTGACAGCCCTTTAAAACAAGGCTGCCTCCGACCAAGTGTGGCATCAAGGGGCCTGAGCAAAACTGGAAACAAAGGTGTATCAGGGGCAAACTCCCCGCTGGTTAGAATCATACCAGACACGTAGGAAGATGGTCATGATTGATTAGTGCCAGTCCATTCATCTCCAAGACAAGTCTGTAGGAGTCCCTCGGGCAGTAGCCTCAGCTCAAACATCATCAGGCTGCTTCATCAAAGACCTTCCCTGTATTTTAAGGTCAGATGTTGGGATGTTCGCCAATGATTGCATCATGTCCGGCAACATTTGTGGCTCCTCAGATACTGGAGAAATCCATGTCCAAATGTGACAAGATCTGGACAGTATCCAGGCTGACAAGTGGCAAGTAATATTCAGGCCACACAAATGCCAGACCGTGACCATAACCACTAAAATACAATCTAACCACTGCTCCTTGGCATTCAATGGTGTTACCATCACTGAATCC
Organism: Chiloscyllium punctatum; assembly: GCF_047496795.1. NCBI lineage: Eukaryota > Metazoa > Chordata > Chondrichthyes > Orectolobiformes > Hemiscylliidae > Chiloscyllium > Chiloscyllium punctatum. Next base: position 77,993,548 of record NC_092771.1, on the reverse strand, counting down.
ACAGTGGACTGCAACAGTTCAACAAGGCAGCTCACCACCATCTTCTCAAGGGGCAACCAGGGACAGGCAATAAATGCTGGCCCAGCCAGTCACACCCAGATTCAGGAAATAAATAAATTGAAACACAACATTACTTTTAACAAACGAAGTTTGCTGAGGTATCATAGGGATCGGTGCTCAGGCCCCAGCTGTTCACAATATCCATTAAACATGGTTGGAGATCTCAGTGAGATACATAAAATTCATACAGGGTGAGACAAATTGGAAGCAGGGATGATAATTCCTCAGGCTGTGGTGTCTAAAACAAGGGGCCACAGTATTAGCTACAGACAGGTCATTCTGCATGAGATGAGCATAAATGTCTGCACTCAGACAGTGGTGACCCTTGGAAATTCGCTCACAACTGGTAGCCAAGATACTGAATATAAATAAGGATTTAGAGACAGTAAAGGGATGGTGGGAGAGCAGGAGAATGATGTGGAAATAAATGGCCAGGTATCATTATACTGAATTGGGTAGCAAACCCGACAGATCAAAGGGACTACTGCACTTCCTATTTTATAGCTTCAGAAGTTAATCACATTAAGGGATGTGTAAAGTGTTTGCAAAAAGTGCATTGAGGAGATATTTGAACATGAACTGGAATGGGGAAGGCTCAATATGTTGTCGACCTACTCCATTCCTGATGTTTCTGCGCAATCTGTAAATGTCACAAGCTCTCAGATGTTAGGAAGGAGGTCTCTGCAGGGTCAACAGGACTGTGTTTCTCATTCCCTTTTCCGATACTGAGGCTGAGGCCGGGTGCTCTGTCTGGTTTTATCCTTTAGACCTCGGAACAGTTTGATTCAATAGAATGTCTTGGTTGGAGGATTCAGAGTTCATTGAAAAGTTTATCACATGTCTGTGTGTCTGCAGTCACGTTTAGGCCAGACCAGGAAAGCACGGGAGATTCACTTCCTGAAAGGACATTTGTGAAGCAAAATGGTGTGTACAATCGACATTGGCTTGAAGGTCACTATTACGGACACCAGATTTTGCATCTTAATATTTTGCCGCGTGGTTTTAACTTTCACCAGCTGCAAGAGCATTAGCCTGGTTTGGATTAGTAATCCACTGTCATTTCCAGAGCAGCACCATCTCCAAATGGGACCGAGCAGAAACCACACTGAGCAGGTTATTTCTGTGCTGCTTGACAGATCTGTCAAAAATACCTCCCACCAACTTGACTGTCGTGCTTGGACTGAGGGATGGTAATTGTTGAGATGGTAATTATTCTCCTCTTAGGTACTGGACATAGTTGAGTAATTTTCCTCATTGCCAGGGAGATGTCAGATTTGGAGCTGGAATGAAACAGCTTCCCCAGGGACACGGCTTGTTGTGCAGCACAAGTCTTCAGTCCTATTGCAGGAATGGGGTCAGGGCCAATTGCCTTTGTCATATCTACTGTGTTCAGCTGTTTCTGCATGTCACGGGCAGTGAATCGAATTGGTTGAAGACTGGCATCTGTGATTCTCTGGGCAGCATGGCGAGGGTGAGGTGGATCATCAACTCAACACTTCTGGCTGAGGATAGTGCAGATACCACATCCGGTTCTTTTATACTGATTAGATTACACTAGATTAGATTAGATATGCAGAGCTGTTCGATTAATTAGGATGGGGATATTTGTGGATTCCTTTGATCCAGCCATTTGTTTAATCGTCCATCACCATTTACAACAGAATGTGGCAGGACTGCGGAGCTTTAATGAGATCTGTTGGTCAGATGTGGTAATTTTAATGGGTTCGCATCAGGTTTAGTTTGACGTGGTTCTGACCCTAACATATTCACCCACAGTCCTTACTGAAACATAGATCGTATTGATGGCAATGGCAGACTGAGGGATTATCCTAGGGATAATGTTACAGGTTGTGGTTGAATGCTCTTTTGCTTATCCCGCTGCAGTGGTCTACAGCACTACATAAATTCGCAGTTTTGAGCTGCAATATCTGCAATGCAATTCTGCTGTCTGTCCCTTAGTTCACGTCGAAACCCATTCACCCATCAGCCCTGTACTCAGTGACCTACTCTGGCATCTGATGTGGTAACACTTCCATGTTCATGCTCTCATTCTGCTGATGTTCTATCTCTGGGTCATGCTTCCAATCTGACACATTCTGCAAAACCAATTAACTGATTTTAATTCAATTGTTTAATTCATCTGAATCTTTTTTCCTTGAGTAATGCCATCGTCTGTGTTTAAAGTGAATGCCTTTCCCTCTATTTCTCTCCCTGACCACGATTAAGAGCTCTGCAGTGTCAGTGATACCAGCCTTATATAGTTTCAGAGCCAATGAATTCCGTGGATTCCCAATCATTTTCACCACATTCTATGTTTCCTCTTTTGGTTTGATGCCTTATCACTCATGGTTGCCTTGTCCTCCCATAAGTATGATTCATCTTCTTTGGGATGAATTTCTGATATCCTCCAAATTATCCACAGAAATTCCTGATTTTGCTGCTCCATTATCAGCTCTGCTCGCTCCCCTTCTAATTAACTCTGGCCAGCTCCTCCCGCATGTCTTTGTATTTATGTTACTCACTTATAATCACGTTGCATCAAGAAGCGAGCAATAGATAGAAACTGAAAGAAGGAGTTTTGAGAGAAGAGACACAAAGTATAATTGGTAAATTTCTTAACTAGATACAAAGAGAAAAAGAGCGAGATAACATAGATGAGGAAATGTGAAAAATGAGAAAACTAGATCATCGAAAGAAGTAGATGTATATTCCTCCATGTTTTGGCAATTCCTGTGTGCTGTGGTCCTTTGTACAGTGCGTGTACTACAGAATAATGTGTTCAAATTCTGGGTCTGATGCCAGAATTTTTATCTCCAATAATATGACAGATACTACCTTTGAAAAGTACCCAACAGGCCAATATATTGAATTCTGGTAGCAAGGGGATTAACTGAAATAAGTTGGGACACCAGAAGCAAGGAATTATAACACACATCCTAATAAGAAGGAGAGATTGGAGTAGAGAATTTCAGAAAAGGAGGGAATGTTGAGAGAAGGGGAACATATCATTTTAGATGAGAATGAAATGATGTTTTAATGTTTTATAAATTGTATACATCATATGCATCACTTTTCGTTAACTGTTGTCTCCGTTGTTCATTTAGAATGTGTTGTGCACATATGAAAAATGTTACATATCTGCACACACACATTAATTAAACAGTGTATATAAAATTATTTTTCCGCCAATGAAATGGTCCTGTTGCCGTGTTACCAGGATACATGAACACCAACTGGCCACCAAAAGACATGACCCATTATCACTATGTTCCATACATACAAACAAAGAAGGGCACCAATTTGATTGGGACAACGCACACACATACTAAGACACGCAAGGACGTTCTTAAAGGAATGGCATTCTGACTAGAAGTCCACCAATAAACACAGCAATTTAGATCCTATCTACCTCATCTTGTAAAACAAAGGAACCGGAAATGACATCACCCCTCTTAAGAAACCAAGACCTATAAAAAGAGAGGCGCGACATACCACCAGCACTTCAGCAGAAACTCTGATGATATTACCTGGTCATAGTGCCGAAACATCTGAAAACACACCTTCAAGCACAGCGAAAAAACTTGCATATATACAAACTTATTTTTATTTTATTAGTGGAATTTGCAAGTTAATTGTCACTCACGTTTTAACAGATTACGAGGTGAGGTGAGCTTTTCTGGATTTGTGGTTTTAATTAACAGAAGGGCTCAACTTTGAGGTCTTAACAGTTTGAGGACTTGCCATATGGGATTTTGACAGATGTGAACAGATTTCGGGTACAAAATGTCCCAGCAACTTCCAACACGTTGCAATTAGTGACCTAGACCTTCAAATAAAACCGGTGGGAAAAATTGTTTAATTTTGATTACTTGTGGTTGGTTAAATTAAAAGTGAGGGAAATGGTTTTTAACATTAATATAGAGCTTCTCAAATTTGCCAAGAAAGTTTTGAAAGACAGAAGCAGGACATATTTTAGAATTAGCAACTAGGTTGTAATTGGGTTTAAACTCTCTTTACACAGAGAGTTGTGAGAGCATGGAATGCCTTGCCAGCAGCAGTTGAGGAAGCAAGGTCATAGGGGACATTTAAGAGACTACTGGACATACATATGGTCACAAAAGATTGAGTGTGCATACATGAGGATCAGTGGTCGGCACAATATCTAGGCTGAAGGGCCTGTTCTGTGCTGTACTGTTCTATGTTCTATGCTCAGGGACAAGAGGAAAGCTGAAATTATAATGGAGTTGGTCAAGCACTTTGATGTATCAGAGAAACAGGCAAGTGCAGTTGAGGTCTAAAAATCTTAAATTGCAAATATGGCAACTGAAGTTACAAGATAAAGAAAGAGATGGAAACAGAGAGAGAAGACAGAGAAAGAGAGGAAAAAGAAAGAGAGAGAGAATTTGAAATTCAGAAGTTTGGAATTAGACAATTAGGTTAAATTAACAGGATGGAGATGAAGGAAGATCGTAGGAATTTATACAACTATGTTAATACTTTGCCATATTTCGGTGAGAAAAATGTCAAAACCTTTTTTATTTCATTTGAAAAAATGGCTCGGCAGATGATGTGTCCAGTGAACTTACAGGTATTGCTAGTTCAGAATAAGCTGGTGGGCACAGCTGGTGAGGTATGTGCAGCGCTATCAGATGAGGTATCAAGAGATTACGCAGATGTCAAATTGGTTATTTTGATTGGTACGAGAAGCATATAGACAAGGTTCACAAAAATAGAGACGGAACCAGGTCAGACTTATGTTGAGTTTGAAAGAATTAACCACAGTCGTTTTGGTAGATGGGTGCTGACCATAAAAATGGATAAGACCTGTGAAACTCGAAGGGAGATTATTCTGCTGGAGAAGTTTAAACACTCACTTCCACAGAGGCTAAGAATTCATGTGAATGAACAGCAAGTTCAAGAAGCGAGAAACGCGGCAGAAATGGCAGGTAAATAGGCATTGGTGCATGAGATAAAATTTAGCTTCCGGGAGGATTTTCATCCTGTGAGGGATAGAAATTGGGAGAAGGAAAGATCAGATACTACAAAGCGAACACTAGCGCACAATAGTTGCCTCAAGTGAAAAAAGAAGCCCAAAGGAGTTGAAAGGTGGTGACAGGCCTCAAGTGTTCTCACTATAAGAGTGTGGAACACATAGAATTACAGTGCCGCTGGTTTAAGAAGGGCACTGGGAAAAGGTGGTTTCACTGCAGTAAGCTGGGACACACCGCGCTGGGCAGTGGAGGGAGGAACTTTGGGAAAGATGTGGTAGAAGAGGTTAAGCCCAGTGGCATGATTGAAACTGGTATTGGAGAACCCAAGTGGAGCTGAGGAGCTGCAGGAGAGTGCACAGCCGAGGCAAGGGCTGGGTATGGAGGCAGTGCCTGATCTCTGAAAGAATTCGCCTCTGTAGATAAAGTTTACTCAGAAAGAACAGGAGGAGGACAAGAAGTGATAATTTTGTGAAATACAGAATCTGCTCAGGCTCTAAGAGTTGAGAAGTGATTAACATGTCAGAAAGAGTGAAAATACTTTCATCTCTTACTATTAGAGGCCGAGAGAAAGTGAGGATTGCAGATGCTGGAGATGAGAAAGGTGTGGGGCTGGAAAAGCACAAAAGATCAGGCAGCATCCGAACAGCAGGACAATCGAATATCAGGCATAAACCGATCGTCAGCAATGTGGTGAAGGGACAAAGGGGCTGAAAGATAAATACGAAGATAGGAGCTGGGCTCGTGGGAGGGTCACTGGGAAGGCGATAAGAAGATGTAGGCGGGAGTGATAGGAATATGTCGGAGGGGAGGGTGGAGTGGATAGGTGGGAAGGAAGATGCACAATTAGGACAGTTCAAGAGGGTAGTGCTAGGTTGAACGGTTGGATCTGGGAGAGGTTGGGGGAGGGGAGATTTGGAATTTGGTGAAGTCAACGTTGATGCTGTACAGATTGAGGGCTCCAGCTGTCCTACCACCTATCCACTTCAACCTTCTCTCCACCCGATCACCACCACACCCCACGTGCATCTACCTATCTCCTTCCAAGCTCCCTTCCATCCAGCTCCACCTCCACCTTCCTATTTATTTATCAACCCCCTTCCCTCTCCCTTACCCCCAACTTGCCTGAAGAAGGATTTATGCCTGAAACATCAACTCTCCTGCCCCTCGGATGCCACCAACCTGCTGTGTTTTTCCAGCACTACACTATTCAACTCTCATCTCCAGCATCTGCAGCCCTCACTTTCTCTCGGCCTCTAATACTAAGAGATGAAAGCATTTTCACTCTTTTGGCATGTTAATCAAGACTGTGATAATTTGTGGAAATGGGACAGAAATTAAGCATTCCCTTATGTAACATCAGGATGGAATGCCAAATCAAGGTGGGGGAAGTAACAGTGACAGTGAGTAACAGAGTGTCAGTTCTACGAATACAGTTTGTTCTTGGGAACAATTTTGCAGGAAACGAGGTGGGAGAGGCACCCCTTGTGGTGGAGAAGCCAAAGAAAGGCGAGGGAATTGGTGAGTTAAAAGAAAATTACCCACGAATCTTTGCAGACTGTATAGTAACAAGATCCCACTGTCAAATGTTCCAGCAGGAAGGAAAAACGTACTAAAAAGACAAATGGGTTGATGCTCAGTGAACTGAAACCCTGTTTGATGTCACGGTGCAGGAAAAACCTGAACAGGCAGAGGATCAGGCAGGGGTGTTTAGTCCAGAAAGGCTAATGGACTTACAACAGATACACACACACACACAAAGAAAAGGAATCAGAATATATTGTCGAACGTTATTACCTTAAAGATAGAATCCTAAAATTAAAATGGAGACCCCGACAGGTTACTGCAGAAGGGAAATGGGCCGAAGTGCAACAGATTGAGTTACCGGTAGAATACAGGTAACGGGTAGTTCATAAACTAACTGCAGACGGTCACCTAGGTGTACAGACTCAGGCTAAGGTACAGAAGCATTACTAGCTGCATGGAATGCACAAGGACGTATTTATTTTTTGTACATGACATACATGGCAAATGGTGGGTAAGTTACAGGAAGCAATAAAACCAGCACCCTTCTTGCCAATTCCTGCATTCAAAGAACATTTCACGTGGGTTATGATTAATTGTGTAGCACCCCTTTCTAAAATAGAAGTGGAAAATAATATTTGCTGACCATAACGGATGTGTCTACCAGATTTCCAGAGGCAATTCCATTACGGTGTGTAAAGATAAACTGGGAGGTGGAGGGGTTGGTAACTTTCTTTACTCGCTGTGGGCTATGGAGTAAGATTCAGTCAGACCAAGGGTCTCATTTTACCGCTCAGATGTTTAAGGAAGTCATGGATAGCTTCAGCATACAGCAGTTTAAATCAAGTGCGTCGGATCCTGAATCCCAGGGAGCCTCGGAAAGTTGGCATCAGACGCTGAAGACCGTGTTCACAGCGTACTGTTATGATTACCCGAATGATTGGAATAAAGGTGTCCCATTATATTGTTTGCCATGAGAGATGCCCCAAATTAACCTACTCCGTTTCCATCCTTTGAGTTAATATTCGTACATGAAGTGAGAGGTCCTTTGAAATTAATTAAATATAAATTGTCAGAATCGAAGTCGGAAATCTCACACCTGGATTATGTGTGTGAAGTGAAGGAGAGAGGAGATTGAATAGGTGAGTTTGCTAAACAGTATCTGAAGAGCACAACATAGAGTGAAGCAGGTGGCAGATAAAACTCTGAAACTTTGAAGACTTCCCGTGGGGATAATGTATTAGAATTGCCACCAGTAGTAAGAAATCCATTCAGGTTTAGTGGCCCATTTCAAATTTTAAAAAATGTGGAATCAGTAAAGCTATCCCGTAAAGATACTGGAGATGACAGAAAAACTTAATCGAGTATTTCACATGGATGAATAATGCACCAGCCACATTGAAGACTCAGGAAAAGAGCTGTGGCCAGATGAACAAATTATGCAGTTTATCTGTATTATGTAGTGATCTGTAGCAAGTGATTGAAAGCTCACATGTTACAGTTTCCTGAGCATGTTGAACGATTACAAGAAGCAAACTTGGTAATAAACTTAAAGAAAACAGAATTCACGAAGGCAGAGGTGACGTTGTTGGGACATTACATTGGACATGGAATGTTGACCCCATGGAACACAAAGACGAAGGGCTTTGAGGAATTTCCACGACCATCCTCGAAGAAAGATATGCTTCGATTTTTGGAAATGAGTGGATTCTATCGGAAGTTTGTCTTGTATTTTCCTTCAGCAGCGTATTGGCACCACTGAAGGATTTACGAAAGAAGAACACAGAATTGTGGTGGACAGAGCAATGCCAGGAGGCAGTTGAGAATTTTAAAGCAGGATTAATCACCCCGCACCTGTTTTAGCTGCACCAAATATTTTGAAACCCTTTGAAAATTGTGTCTGATGCTCGGGAGAAAGGAGTCGGAGATATATTGATACAGAACGAAATTGATGGAATTAAATTGCCAATTGGCTACTTGTCGAAAAAACTCAATATCCACCAGAAATAAATACAATATCCCCATTATTGAAAAAAGAATGATTAAGTTTCGTATTGGCCTGACAATATTTTAATGTTTATATGACAAACAAATTGTCGGAGATGGTTGTGGACAACCACAAATTTCTCGTATTGTTTGGAATATTTAAAGACCAGAATCTGAGACTATTTCATTGGAGTCTTACCTTACCGACGTTAAACTTACAGAATGTACATGTTGTGGCTCCTACGATGTGATAGCAGATGTGTTTTCGCGGATTTAAAGGAAAAAGTGTCGATAAGATTTGAATTATTCCAGTGTTATAATGGTGTGCAGAATTAATATGAATGATATAACTGAGATGAATACTTTTATGTTTCATAAAATTGTGAGTAAGAATTAGAGGAGAAGAAATGTAGCCATCTTTTCATTCTGCTGGTTCATTTTATTTTCTGAAGCGGGGAGATGTTATGAGGCCAAAAACATACATGGGCACTTTACGACAGAACGGAATTTGCTGAATAGAAATTAAAGCCACAGACCCAGCTAAAGGTCACACTGTTCCACATATCACCATTAGCTGAGAAATGGATACCTGAGTTTTGGTTGCTGTTTTGAGAGCCATTCAAATGCAACCAAAGAGGTTAAATATCGCTCAGGATACCAGAAGCCAACATAATTTGAATATTATTGTTTGGACACATGGAAAGCAATCAAATTATGAGAATTATTATATCATGGGGAGTATATAAACCCAGCATTTTGAACACTGGAGGGTGAGCTACTGCCATCCAACAGCAGAGCAACTGCTGTAGAGCAGGAGTGCTAACTGGCCATCTCAAACACTCTCTATCAAAGACACATGTTCATGTAAACCTACTTGCAATAAAAAAAACCCAGTGAGATCAGCAGCTGAAAGAGTGAACACAGCGGGGAAGATAGAGACTGTATGGTCTTGAGATTGTAATGTTTAATATGTGGGTTGTTGGAACAGCATCTTTTTACAGAGTTGGAGTCAGATAGTAAGTAGCTAAGAAAAGAGGGGCTTGTATTTGTGAATAGCTGTTGTTTAGTGTTCAGTATTAAAGTTAAGAACTAACTTTTAATTTTTGTTAAATTGTAGAATGTAGGAGATCGGTATCGCTCATATTTTAACAGATTACGAGGTGAGCAGAGCTTTTCTGGGTGTTTGGTTTTAATTAACAGGGGGGTTCGACTCCACTTTGTAAATGTCCATCCACGCTCACCCCATTTCCCTGCAGTTGGCCCACATCCTTCCAGTCCTTTCCGATCCACATATTTATCCAAATGCTTTTGAAATGTTGTTAATGTACCCCCCTCAACCACATCTGCTGGCAGCTCATCCACGTACCAGCCCTCTGTGTAAAGGAGTGGCCCTCAGGTTCCCTTTTATTCCTTCCTCTCTAACCTTAAACTGATCCCCTATAATCCTCGATTCTTTACATCTTGGAAAAAGACTGAGAGAATTAACCCTATCCATAGCCCTCGTGATTTTATACAGCTCTATAAGGACTCCCTCAGTCTCCTACACTCAAAGGAAAATGTCCTAGCTTGTCCAACCTCTCCCTATAACTCAGACCATTGGGTCCTGGCAACGTCCTTGTAAACTGCTTCTACACTCTTTTTAATTTAATAACTTCCACCCTATAACAAGATGACAAAACTGAATACAATACTCCAAGTGCGGCCTCACCAAAGTCCTGTGTAACGGCAACATAACTTCCCAACTTTTATACTCAATATCCTGCCTGATGAAGGCCAAGTGCCAAAAGCCTTATTCATTGCCTTGTCTACCTGTGACTCCACTCTTAAAGAACCGTGCAGCTGAACACCAATGTCTCTCTGCCCACTGCACCCCGTAAGACCCTCCCATTCACCATGAAACTCCTACCTTGACTTGAGTTTCCAAAATGCAAGACCTCACGCTTCCATATTAAAATCCATTTGCCATTTCTCGGCCCACTTCCCCACCTGATTAAGGTCCTGCTTCAATTTCTGATAATCTTCCTCACTGATCATGCTCCCAATTGCTTTAGTGTCATCTGAAAACTTACTAATTATACCTTGTACATTCTCAAACAAATCATAGATAACAAACAGCAATGGACACAACCTCCAATCTGACAAGCATCCTTCCACTAAACCGTCTGCTTCCTACCATTAACCCAACTGTGTATCCAATTGGCCAGTTCCCCCAGTATTTCAAGTCATGTAAACTTCCAGAGCAGCCTGCCATGTGGAACCTTATCAAAGGCCTTCCTGAAATCCAGAGAGACTACGTCTATCACTCTGCCCTCATCAAACCTCCTGGTCACTTCATCAAAGGACTCTAAGAAATTTGGGAAGCATGATCTCCCACTCACAAGTCTATGCTGACTGCTCCGAATCAAACCCTGTGTATGTAATGGGTGCAATCAATGGTATGCTGTCCTTCATTGTAAGATGATTCGAGTACATAAGTAAAGCCATCATCCTGCTGTTGAAGAGCCTTGCTGAAAGAGCATTTGGGGCACTCTGTTCAGATTTGATTTCCTTTGTAAGGAATGATCTCCTTACCATAGACACGGGTGATGGTAACATGAGAATAGAGTGAAGAAGCTAACTGCTTCATCTATAGAGCTGTGAGAGACAAAGAAATGGTGATGCTGAAACACGAGGAATGGCAGCGATCACTTATTTCAAAAAGAAACATTGATAGGGAGAGAAATTCCATACTTTACCCAGGATTGATTGGTGATTTATTGTCATGTGTACCTCAGTACAGGGAAACTATTTATGAGCAGTGGACGAAGATCATAGTAAGCATGGCCAGAAAGATCATAGGGTGGAAATAGACTTGGACAGAGTAAGGCGTACATGTTACGCTGAATAGGACGTGCACTAGACAAGATCAACATGAGAAAGATCATCATTAAATGAACATAGAGAGTCCATTCATCAGTCTAACGTGACTTTCCTAATAGTTTATATGCCTAAATTAACTCTCCCCATGTTATTGTGCTGTCGGCGTGTGAACCCTGTACTGAACGTCAGTTTGCTCACAATCCCCAACAGCAACCACAATACCTTCCACCTGAGAGAGGTAGCCATTCCCACCCACTTCTGCCCTTCATAGAAAAACGAGGCTGTCTTCTCAGAGATGAAAGGTGCCTTCTTGAGACTTCACATAAGACATAAGGCATTCCTGTTCACCACTAGAAAACCACGTTAAAGTCCCACGTGTGTATCATAAGCATAGGAGCCACCTGGAACAACGTGGAGCAGTCTGTCTGTGCAGCCTCTGCTCCACTTGTTCATCATGTTAAAGCATCAATCTGGAGACACTTAAGACTGCTGATGCTGGAGATCAGAGTAGAACCTCGATTGCTGGAAAAGCACAGTGGGTCAGGCAGCATCTGAGAAGCAGGAGAATCGATGTTTCGAATATAAGACATTCATCAGGAATCAGCATCAATTCCCTCATTCTGCCCCCGTGTAAGTGCATTGAGGTGGAAATGGCCTCCTACCGTTCCTGTATTAGTGACTCAAGGGACTGACTGGCTTCTTCCTCATCCGATTGGACAGGGCCAATGACCGGATTGGGTTAACCCTGGTTCCTATTTGACAGCTCGATGTACTGAGAAGTGTGATGATGCTTCGGCTTTAAGAGGTCATTTTCATCCTGGTTTCTTTTAAGAGAGAGATTGAAAGATCGTTACAAGCTGGCTAGTTAAGAGCACTTGAGTAAACAGCTAGTGAGGCCTTAGGTTAATTTTAATGCAGCCTGAATGGGTGTGGCCAGCTGTCACCAATTAGGATCACTGGGTATTGGTTTCTCAGTGACATCAAAAACTATAGAGGTCTCAACAGAGTTGGAAGCTTCAGGGAATGTCTCCTGGCTGCTACTCTCTCTGAATTTTCTCTTGATGCTGTTTTCAATTCCTGAATTTTCATTTTTGCCAAGGGCTGTGTTTATAGGAATTTCCTTTGTTGGACTAGTTCATTCGTAATAGTTCCTCGATTTATTATTCTGCTAAATTGCCCAATAGAATTACATTATTCTAAATTCATCTTTCTTTGGTTTTATTTCATCGTTCTTGTTTAAATTAATGGTGTTTTGCTTCACACTGAGTCGTTTGACCAGTCACATTGCATCTAGAACACACTTTACATTTCCTTTAAAATAAGAAAACATTAGAGTCTAGGCTGTTGCCTTCTAATATTTTCGAGGGGTTCTGGTGTGGTCCATCACACTAGACTCCTTCTCTTCTTGAGTAATAGGCTGGAGGCACTGAATGGGCTATCCCTGTTCTTCTCCAATAGTGTCAATGCGCTGAATGGTTTCCTCATATTCCTGTGAAACCAGCGTTAGGTGCTTAATGAACTCTTGCTTAACTGTGGCAATATGCAGCGTCAGGAAGTGCTGTTACATGAATGTTATGGACACTTTAACAGCACATGCCTCAATGGAGTCTGGGTCTTGCTGCTCATGGACACAGAGCAGTTCAGGAACTGACGGGGGATAAAATGTTCTGAACTTTGTGGAATCTTCAGTGACCATCCCCACTTCTGATCTTATGGTGGGGAGGGTGGCGGTGGGGTGGTGGCGGGCGGGGAGACATTGACGAAGCATCTGAAGATGTTTTTGAAGAGGAAGCTACCCTGAGGATCTCCCGCAGAGCTGACCGAGGACTGAGACAATGGACATCTTCATTTGTGCCATGTTTGACTCCAAACACTGGAGAGTTTACTCTGATTCCCATTAAGTCCAGTTTTGTTAAGCTCCTTGATGTCAATAAAAGTCAACACTGCCTTCATATCAGGGCCATTCATTTTTACCTGAACCCTTGAGTTCACATCAATAAGCCATAATATTGGAGCAGCAAGTGTTTTCTTCAAACAGGTGGGATTGAATGTCAGGATTTCTCTTCTCAAGAGTGTTGGGGAGCTAGAAGACTGAAAGTACTTGAAGAGGAGGTAGATGGAAATTGACCTGTCAGAGAGGTGAGGGCTATGAGGAATTGGGCATAAAAGAGGATTTCAGACCGAGAACAGATCAGCCACAATCTTAGTGAAGGGCAAGGCAGGCTTGGGGAGTGAATGACCTGCCCCTGTTTCTGATGTTCTCACATTCTGTTATTGGAACGTTAGTGGGTGTTATTTTCATGAATGTTCTGTTATTGAATGTTGCAGTCAGGAAGACCAGAGGATTTTGTGAGCCATCCCTGGTGAGGTATGGGAGCTATATTCTCACTGAATTTGGGTCTACAACCTGACCAACAATCACAAGTTGCAGAGAGGGGAAGCTCTCTAAATTGAGATGAGGGGCCTCTTTCATTCCCGTGCCTGGATTTTCCAATTACATTTCCCAAATCACCTCAAAGCGTGTGGGACAGGCTTGAAGGGCCGAATGGTCTCCTGTCTTTCTGAGGAACAGGTTATAGGAGTAAGTAGCCTCCAACTGCTCCTGTCTAGTAGGTTTGAGGGGCTAGATGGAACACAGGAACATGGGACTGAGGAGCAGGAGTGGGCCATTAGACACTTTGAGCCTTCTACAACAGGCACTAAGATTGTGGCTGAGCAGGTTGGGTTCTCAGCCTCACTTTCCTGTCTCCACCCCATTATGCATGACTCACTTCTCTGTCAAATATTTGCCTAACGCAGCTTTCAATCAACATGAACATCAAGGCACGATAAACTTCCAGCGAAGAGAATTCTGACTTGAAATTCCTTTCAGAATTTTTTGTCATAACTCTTATAGAATCAGAGAGTCGTACAGAACAGAAACAGACCCGTTAGTCCAATCTGTTCACTCCGATCAGATATCAAATCTGATCCAGTCGCATTTGCCAGTATTTGGCCAATATCCCTCCCCTCTCAGATACTTTTTAAATGTACGATTGTAACCGCCTTCAGCACTTCCTCTGACAGCATTTTCTGTACACACACCACTCTCTGCGTGAAACATTTATCATCAGGTCCTTTCTAAATCATTCGCCCTCTCCCCTCCAACCTATGCCCTCTTGTTCTGGACTCCCCTATCCTGGGGAGCAGAGCGTGGCTGTTCAGAATATCCATGCCCCTGATGGTTTTATAAGCCTCCATAATGTCACCTCTCACCCTCTGACACTCCAGGAGAAAGCACCTCAAACGAATCAACTAATCCCGAAAGCTCAAAACTCCAGTCCTGGAACTTCTGTGTCTCAATCATTTCTGCAGAAAACCGAGTTGTACACAGTATTCTTAAAGTGGCCTCACCAACATCCTGTACAGATACAACATACCACCACAACTCCTATACTCAATGCTCTGACTGATGAAGGCAAATGTGCCAATTATGTGCAACACGACTCTGTCTACCTGCGACTCCACTTTCAAGGAACAATGTACCTGCAGCCCTAGGTCCCTTTGTTCCACAACAGTCTCCAGGACCTGACCATTAAGTGTATAATCTCTACCCTGATTTGCCTTCCCAAACTGCAAAACCCCGTATTTATCTAAATTAAACTTCATCTGTCCATCCTTGCCCCATTGACCCATCTATTTGAGGTCTCTTTGTACTCTGAGATAATCTACTACACCACCTTTCTGATGTAATCTGTAACCTTACTAACTATGGCCCCAATATTCACATCTAAATCCTTTACATAAATGATGAAATGCAGTAAACTCAGGACTGATTCTTACAGCACACTGCTGCTCACAAGCCTGCAGTCTGAAAAATACCCCTCTTCCTTCAACCCAATTGTGACTAGCTTCTTCTGTATCCCATGTGACAGAAACTTACTAATCTCTCTCCCAATCGGAATGAAATACTAGCTATGAAGAGAGGCTGAGTAGGTTAGGTTTATTTTCACTAGAAAAAAGGGAGATTGAGAGGGGACCTGATTGAGGTTTGAAAAATCATGAAGGGTATAGCCAGGATGGAGAGAGTTAAGCTTTTTCCCAGGGTGAAGTATTCAATAACGAGAGGTCATGCTTTCAAAGTGAGAGGTGGAATGTTTGAGAGGGATACACGCGGCAGGTTTTTGACACAGAGGGTGGCGGGCGTTTGGAACGCGTTGCCAGAAGAGGTGGTAGAGGCAGGCACGGCAGACTCATTTAAGATGCATCTGGACAGATGCATGAGTAGGTAGGGAGCAGAGGGAGACAGATGCTTAGGAATTGGGCGACAGATTTAGACAGTACATTTGGATCGGCTCAGGCTTGGAGGGCAAAGGGCCTGGTCCTGGGCTGTAAATTTTCTTTGTTCTTTGTTGTTTAAATGAACACCTTGCTGAAGTCCATATAAACAATGTCCACCAAACTGCCTTCAACAATCTTCTTTGTCACCTCTTCAAAAAACTCAAGCAAATTACTGAGACATGATTTCCAATGCAGAAAGCCATGTTGTCTATCCCGATCAGCCCTTGGCTTCCCAAATTTATGTAAACGCTATCCCTCGGAATCCCCTCCAACATCTTACCCCCCACTGACATCAGGCTCAGCGGTCTATAGTTTCCCGGCTTTTTGGGTCACTGTTTCCTTTTCTAGCCCCACTCCTCCACTGCTCACAACAAATGTTAACTGTAACCAGTTCGGTGATATGGCAGATGATATCGGTCTCAGACTGGGTCAGGGTCAGTTTTAGGAACAAGTCAGGCTAGTTTCTTTAATCTGCTCAAATAGCACGTTTATGATGCAGAGCAATGTTACTCAAACTATGATGGAAAGATGAATGGCAAACTGTTTGGTTATTGCAAATATATAGTCAATATTTCGGTTTCTAAAAATGCTGACACACATACACACACGCACACGCACACACACCGATAAACAAAATCCCTGCAATTTTAACTTGAAAGAACTTTGTTCAGATATTATTGGACCTCATGACAAAAGGAAAAATTGAGTGATTGTTCAAAACGTTATTCTGCTTCTGAAGATATTGTACTCACACAGCTGTTAGCAATGGAATTTCATCCTGGGAGAGTTGGATTTGGCTGAATTCCCTTTGCTTTAGGCAGTGAGTAGATTCCAAAGAATTCTGGTCAGGGATCACCCAAAGGGTAGCACGGTGGTTATCACTGCTGCCTCAAAGCACCAGAGACTTGCGTTCGATTCCAGCCTTGGGTGAGTGTCTGTGGGGAGTTGATACATTCTCCACTTTCCTGTGTGAGCGTCTAATGGGTGATCCAGTTTCCTCCCACAGCTCAAACTTTAGAGGTTCGGTGGATTGGTCATGCTAAATTGTCTGTTGTGTTCAGGAATTTCTAGGTTAGAGGCGCATTAGTCAGGTGTACATACAGGTGAATGGTTTGGGAAGGTTGGTGTGAACTTGTTGGGCCGAAGGCCTGTTTCAACACTGTAGGGATTCTATAAGAATGGTAACGATGACTGTACAGAATCTTTTTAGCTCGCACACATTGTTGTGATGAGGATCAATGAAGGAGTGAGAGTGCAATTGGCCATTCCTTCTCAGAAAGACTATATTTTCTCCCTCTCTGAGCTGAATCACACAGTAATGTCATCCTCTCCCAAACTGGATCATGTGAGGTCTCCTTGTACATTGTCCAAACTATGTCACCATCACATTCCCTGCTCCATGTAGGTGCATCATTGCTATTATCATGCACAGAGCCATACCCTTAACAGAAAATGGTCTCGGTCGATTTGAAATATGTTTACATGGCCCTGCATCATTAAAAAATAAAATGTTTAATTTATTCAGAATACCTGTGTTAAAATGATTGTATTTTTAAAAGAAATACAGAAATTGCTGGAAAGGCTCGCCAGGTCTGTCAGCATCCAGATGCCAAATACTTGCTGTATTTGTACCAGCCTCCACCACTTCCTCTGGCAGGTCATTCCATACACACACCAACCTCTGTGTGAAAAGGTGCCCTTTAGGCCTCATCAAAACCTTTCCACTCTCACTTTCAACCAATGCCCTCTAGTTTTGGACGCCCCTAACCTGGGGAAAAACCCTGACTACTCACCCTACCCATGCCCGTTCTGATTTTAAAACCTTTACTGCTGCGAAATGTGACCCCAATCAACATGAATGGCTGTACTTTCATTCATCCTGGGCCTAAATTCTGAAATGCAATACTGACACCTATTCCTTCTCCATCAAGCCACAATTCTAAATCCATTTTAATCAGTTTGTTCAGATGTATCCTGAGACACTTCTGTGGGCTTTGCACCCAGACCTTTGTGCCCAGAGGTAGGGACACTAGCATCACTCAGCAATACCCATAAAGCTGTCACAGTATTCTCCTGTGTGTTTGTTCATCTGCAACAGGTAGGACTTGAACTCAGGCCTTCTAGTACAGAGCTAGGAACACTATCACACAAGTTCAAGAATTGGAATCAAATCTAGAGCTCTGGCTCAGAGACAGTGACACTATGCACTGCACAACCATACCGAGATTTTTGGTCATAATTTGGTACCTGCTTTCAGTTCGGTGTGGATTTATTATAATCAGGTTACCATTACTGAATTACAAAAAAAACACTTTGTATTGTTAAACAAATGCAAGATAATTATCTCAACTGTAGGATAAAGAGTGTACGTGCTGTGCTATTGAAATTAACTATAAACGTCTTTCATTGCTATTATCTGTAGTCTGCAATATTTGGGAAAGAAATCCTGCAGACACACTCTGCACGATGAAGGGTCTCAAATGGATATGTATTACTGAACACCAGAGATGAAGGAAGATCTTAATTTCAGGTCCCAAAACACCGATCATTCTTACCCACCTCGAACGTGCGACGCCCTTTCCTAAAACCATGAAATGATACCAGGCCGCTGATTACTGTCCAGACTCTCCTCCCCACTGATTGTGTCTGTAATCCGTCCCTCTTCCCCCTAACCACACAAGGGAAACCAAGCTCAGGGTCTTTGTGAAAATCAAGGCTGGAGTGTGCAGACCTCCTGAAGAGGGCTGGGAATTTTAAAATTGAAGGGGGAGGGGGAGGTGACAGTAATATCACTCACTGGGCTGAGGGGTGGCGGATGGAGTTTAGTTTGAATTAACGGGAGGTATTGGATTTGGTAAATCAAACAACAGCAGGACCTATACAATTAAAAGTATGGTTTTGGCAGTTTTGTAGGCCAGAAACATAGGCCGTTAGGTATAATTCTTTAAAATTTGCATTTCATACAGATAGTGTGGTTAAGAAGGTGTTTAACACATTTGTCTGCAATGGTCAGATCTTTGAGTATCGGAATTGGGACGTCATGTTGTGGTTGTACAGGATATTAGTGGGACCTCTTCTGGAATACTGTGTCCCGTCTGCTCAAACTGCCCGCTTATTCCATAGGCACACCACCCTTTGGTTAAACGGCTGCTCCTTAGGTCACTTTTAAATGTTTCCCCTCTCAAATTAAGCCTATGTCCTTTCATTTAGGACTCCCCATTACCTGAGAAAATACCTTGACTATTCACCCAGATATTACTGACCTTGATATTATTAAGCTGGAAAGCGTTCAGAAGATATTAACCTGGACGTTGCTGGGAAAGGAGGGATTGAGCGAAAATGAGAGGCTGGGTAGGCTGGGACTTTTTTCACTGGAGTGTATGAGATTAAGGGGTAAATTTACAGAGGTTTATAAAATAATGAGGCGTGCAGATAAGCTGAAGGGCTGATGTCTTTTCCCTAGAATTGCAGTTTCAAAACTGAGGGATATTTTAACTGCGACGAAAACGATTTAATCTGGCTTGTGTGGGGAACGAACTTCCAGAGGAAGTGGTGAAAGCAGGGACAGTTAAAACGCTTAAAGGACATTTAGATCAGTCCATGGAAAAAACATCAGTTTGGATGGTGCTGTGTGCCACTGCCCTCTCTCTCCCCCTCTCTGAATGAATGGTTTTCAACCTCTGACAATGCCTGTGCAGTGGCGTGTGGAGGCCAGCAGAGGGTGGTATTGCATCACTTTAAGCACCACAGAGACTGGCAGACCTGCCCCACACAAACACACACAGATACACACACGGGAATGGTTCGGGCACGGCGTGAAGATCATCATGTAACTTAAACCAAACATAAAGAAATGCTCAATTCGACTCGTAAACAGTTAAAATATGAGGGACAGATCGACCAAATTCCACTGTTTAAATAAAAACATCAATTTATTTTTTTACTCTGAAAGTGAACATTTAACATCAATTATTCACAACTCTGAGACCCCCTTTCTCTTAACTGCTTATTACCCGACTCCAGCTCTAAAGCAATATACTGTGTCTGGGTCTGCCATCCTCTCATATCTCAGGTGCTTATAAACTCTCAGTTCAGAACAGCGTTCACCCTCTCTTAAAGGTACAGTAGACACTTTCAACTTCATCACATTATACCCTGATGAATATCGATAAGTGGGACCTATCCGATCTCTCTTGCTCTGTGGTTTGTCAATATTTCATTATTCTGAATCGTATGTGTCAGGATTTTTGTTGCTCCATTTACAGCTTGTCATTATTCGATTCCATCCGTGGGAATATATCAGTAGTTCACTTGCTCACACACGTGAGTGCGGCAGGATTTCAGTTGTTTCATGGGGACTGTGACACAATAACAATATCAATGTTTGTAGTTGGCACCGCACCTGGAAGAACTCTGATGTCTATGGAGGACAGTGTGGAACTCTAACAGGAAAATCACACGTAGGTGTAGTGTTCAGCTTGATGGCAGATGGCGATCAATGCAGCGCAGTGTGAGATGATACACATTGGTAGGAAAGACAATGCAAGACAATTTAAAACAGGCTGTGCCATTATAAAGGGGCTGCAGAAGCAGAGGGCTCTGGGTGTACATGAGCACAGATTGTTGAAGATGTCAGGACAAATAACGAGAGCAGTAACTATCAGAGATTAGTTTCAGTATCTGAGCTGTTTACAGGGGGAGGTGTCGGAGGGAGTCTCCGTGCTCCCTTCCTGGGAGGTGGTGGTGACGATGTGTTGTGAGCCCACCCTCCTGCCCACCAAGACCGTGGGAATTCCATTTGTACCAGCTCGACACAAAAGGGAGATGGCATCAGGGCCACCGCTTCTAAGTTGTGCCGAGGGGAAACGGAGCTGCCAGTGGGTTTAAAGTGAGAATTGCCCTTCACTGAACATTGCTCCTTACTCGGTCGGTGGGACGTGGATATTTCAGAATCTCCACACGAGGCGTCCCGGTCCTCTCCGGCCTGTACCAGCGTCCTCCCCACATGGCGGGAGGAGGGGGGGAGGGAATGGGTATCGGGCACTCCACCACCCAGATAGGCCCTTTCTGTCCAAACCAGGCTGTTTCTCCTGGAATAGGAGAAGGAGAGGGAGGGAGTGAGAGTGGGAGTGGGTGATCCTGCTGTTAGTGTTAGTTTAGGTGGGGACAGGGTCATGGTGAGTGGTCTGGAGGCAGTCAGTCCACAGTGTTGTATCCATGCAGTGTTATTAGTGTGGGGGTGAAGTAGGGAGAGGGGGGGGAGAGAGGAGGGAGAGAGAGAGAGAGACAGAGAGACAGAGACAGAGAGAGAAAAGGTGCAATCATGAGGCAGTGAGTGGTGGACCATGAGCCTTGTTCGGGGGTCGGTGCTATCACAGATATACAGTGAGTGTGAGGGAGCAGAGAGAATACGGTGACCCTTATCCTGACAGAGTGGGGAGGTTATTGATGCTTGTCCTGTATTGCTGGACATTTCTTCAGACAGCAGACACTGCACTGATCTGGCTTGTGAGCTCAGACCAAGCTCAGGGGGTCTGGTGGTGTCGCCCACTCTGGGAAGAGAATGGTACCCGTCTCTTCTAGCCCATCCACCAGGACCTCTGTGCCCCTGTCGACAAACTGTGGTGTAATTGCCCCTTATCTGCCATGCTCGAGGTAAACTGTGCAGGGCAGCTCCTAACGGAGAAAGCTCAAAAATGTGCCCATTGGCCTTTTAAAGATGGCACCAGTGCCAGGGATCGGGGAATATCCAGCGGCACCCGGGCGATGGTGAGTTACTCCAGCCATGATGGGTGGGAGAATCGGGCTGGTATTGAATGAGAGGGACACAATGGGGTGGGGTGGGTAGTTGATGAGGTGAGTCCGATACGACAGCACCAGGAAACTATCTCAGCCTCGTGCGGACGATCCCTCTGTCACACTCAAGGAAAATCAAACAAAGATAAATTATTGTTAGAATCTGCCCAATGAGTCATCGATTCTGTTGAAACTAATTCCAGTAACAAAGATGCACAACAAATGATCATCTGACTTCATCCAAAATTCCTTTTTCCCACCTTTCCTGGGAAGACAGGCTCATGTTACAGGATGTATTCGAAGTGTCTACATTTCAGCATTCTGCAACCTGGGAACACCTCCTTCCATGACACTGTCTCTCAGTCTCGCCCTCTCTGTCTATATATCAAACCCCTCCCATGTGGTGATATTTAAACTGATTCCCCCGCCTGGTCTCTATGGCAGTGAGTTTCCCACCCACAGCACCCCCTTGTCATGGCACAATGGAGATATGGAGCTGTAAATGTTTGTGAGCTGCACATCCAATCACTTCCAGCATGGGCTGCTATGTTCCCCACGCTGGGCAGCGATCTAAAAGTGTTACTGAGAAATGCACTGGGGTGGAGTACACAGTCCTACATGCTGGGAGGGTAACTGCTCCTGGGTTACAGATCAATGTACTGGGGTGAGGTACACCGTCCTACATGTTGGGAGGGTGACTGCTCCTGGTTCACAGATCAATGCACTGGGGTGGTGTACACAGTCCTACATGCTGGGAGGGTAACTGCTCCTGTTTACAAATCAATGCACTGGTTTGGTGTACACAGTCCTACATGCTGGGAGTTTAACTGCTCCTGGGTTACAGATCAATGAACTGGGGTGGGGTACACAGTCCGACTTGCTGAGAGGATAATTGCTCGTGGGTTACAGATCAATGCACTGGGTTGGTGTACACAGTCCTACTTGCTGAGAGGGTAATTGCTCCTGGGTTACAGATCAATGCACTGGGTTGGTGTACACAGTCCTACATGCTGGGAGGGTAACTGCTCCTGGTTTACAGATCAATGCACTGGGGTGGGGTACACCGTCCTACATGCTGGGAGGGTAACTGCTCCTGGGTTACAGATCAATGCACTGGGGTGGTGTACACAGTCCTACATGCTGAGAGGGTAACTGTTCCTGGGTTACAGATCAATGCACTGGGGTGGTGTACACAGTCCTACATGCTGAGAGGGTAACTGTTCCTGGGTTACAGATCAACGCACTGGGGTGGGGTACACAGTCCTACATGCTGGGAGGGTAACTGCTCCTGGGTTACAGATCAATGCACTGGGGTGGTGTACACAGTCCTACATGCTGAGAGGGTAACTGTTCCTGGGTTACAGATCAATGTACTGGGGTGGTGTACACAGTCCTACATGCTGGGAGGGTAACTGCTCCTGGGTTACAGATCAATGCACTGGGGTGGTGTACACAGTCCTACATGCTGGGAGGGTAACTGTTCCTGGGTTACAGATCAATGCACTGGGGTGGTGTACACAGTCCGACATGCTGGGAGGGTAACTGTTCCTGGGTTACAGATCAATGCACTGGGGTGGTGTACACAGTCCTACATGCTGAGAGGGTAACTGTTCCTGGGTTACAGATCAATGCACTGGGGTGGTGTACACAGCCCTACATGCCTGGAGGGTAACTGCACCTCGTTTACAGATTAATTCACGGGTGATCACTGCACTGGTCGCTGTGCTGGACAGACTATCTGGTTGAGATTTATAGATAATGCAATGATGTGGTTTGTGTAGCTCCCCATGCTGGATGGATATTTGTTTCAGGTTCACACATTCGTGCACTGCTGTAGTCTGCACAGCTCCCCGTCCTGGACAGGTATCTAGTCTGGGTTTAAAGATCAATGCACTGCTGTGGTCTGCACAGCTCCCGGTGCTGGATAGATATCTAATCCGGGTTTATAGATCAATGCACTGCTGTAGTCTGCACAACTCCCCGTGCTGGACAGATATCTAGTCTGGGTTTATAGATCAATTCCCTGCTGTGGTCTGCACAGCTCCCCGTGCTGGACAGATATCTAGTCCAGGGTTATAGATCAATGCACTGCTGTGGTCTGCACAGCTCCCAGTGCTGGATGGATATATTGTCTGGGTTTACAGATCAATGCCCTGATATGATTTGTGCAATGTTCTACTCTGGACAGAT
This sequence comes from Chiloscyllium punctatum, assembly GCF_047496795.1. NCBI lineage: Eukaryota > Metazoa > Chordata > Chondrichthyes > Orectolobiformes > Hemiscylliidae > Chiloscyllium > Chiloscyllium punctatum. The sequence goes on along the minus strand of NC_092771.1, from coordinate 77,969,825 downwards.
TGCTGGGTTGTACCGAGCAGGACACTGGCCTGTCTACACAGTGTTCCACGGTGAACCGATATCTCCTCTGGGTTTATGGTGTCTGGGCTGATTGAGAATGTGGTAAAACTGACCATTTCAGCTAATCTGGCAATGCCTTTAGTTCCCTTCCTGTGATTGGACCCTCCGTCTCTCACTCCATTAATGTTACAGTGTGCCCAGGCACTGTACACCATGTTGGTGGGGTGGGTAGTGGGGAAAGGTGATGGACAGGTCAAAAGGTTCCCCGGAATGTTCTGTCCCTGACATTCTATAACTGACATTCCCCGGAACGTTCTTTCCCTGACATTGTTTGTGAAAGGCCGGACGTCAGTGAATTGAACAAACGATAAGATCCCGAGGGAAGAGATCCCGTTCCAGGGAGAAGGAGACACTGTTCCGAAGGCCCCTCAGGCAGTTAAAGGGGTGAATACGTTTTCCCTGTGTTTACATTTCTCCACGACACAGGATCGACCACAATTTAGACCAAAATACAGGAATTCCCAAACTCCGTTTGTCTTCAGGAAACTGGGAGAGAATCCTTCAGGACAGCAACGTTTCCACCCTCCGTATTAGGAACTGGGAAGGAGTGACCTGTGTCTGCTCTCGAGTGAGTGAGTGTGTGGGAATGTTCTAGAAACCATCTGTCCTTATGGATGTGTCTCTGTGTGTTTGGGGAGGGAGGGTTTCTTGTGGTTTCTGTCACATTTTTGTCAGTAATTCTGACCTTCCCATTTGTTATTCCAGCTCCAATTATTTTAATAAATCCCTGAATACAGGGACACATTTGAAAATCTCACTGGGTCCCTGATGAAACGGGTTCCTTTGCCTCCAGGCTGATGGATAATGGGTTTGTTTTCCTTCCTCACAGTTAACGCAGTGACCATCTACGTCCTGCTTTATAAAGATTGTGGATTGTCTCCTTGTGTCAGACGTTACCTGGGGGCCATGGCAGCGGCGGATCTCCTGGTCATTATCCTCGACCTGATCCTGAGACACATTCCCATTGTTTATCGCGAACAGTTTTATTTCCTGAAGTTATCCGTCCCCGTGTGTAATATCCACGCCGTCCTGCTTTATGCAGCCACTGACTGCTCTGTCTGGCTCACCGTCACTTTCACCTTTGATCGGTTTGTGGCCATTTGTTGCCAGAAACTGAAAAGTAAATATTGCAGTGAGAAAACGACGGCTGTGGTTCTGGGAGCAGTGACTGTGCTGAGCTGTTTAAAGAACATTTCCTGGTATTTTATGCTCACGGCTCAGTATCGGCTGACGAACGGTCCCTGGTTTTGTTCTGTAACAGGCACTGTTCTGTTGTCCAGTGTCTGGGTCATAATCGAGTTCCTCCACCACATTCTAACCCCGTGTGTCCCATTTCTCCTGATTCTGCTGCTCAATGTTCTCACCGTCAGACACATTTTAGTGACCAGCAGAGCCCGCAGGAGACTCCGCGCTCACACCAATGGGGACGCTCAGTCTGACACTGAAATGAGAAACCGAAAAAAATCCATCATTTTACTGTTCTTGATCTCGGCCAATTTCATCCTGTTATGGTCAACGTTCATGCTGTATTCTATATGGAGACGGATGTGGTATTTTGATAAGACGTCTGTGTATCTCGATGACTTTGTGCGGGAATTGGGCTTCATGCTGCAGCTCCTCAGTTGCTGCACAAACACTGCGATTTATGCCGTGACCCAGACTAAGTTCAGGCAGCAGCTGAAGAATGTGCTGAAATATCCCTTCACACAAATCCATCAATCAATCAAATTCCCTCATTAATCTCACCATCCGGGATTTTCTCATTTCAGTTCAGTGTTTCAGCGATGGAACAGCCTGTCGCTATGGTAACAGACTGAGGATAGCGCTGGTTTGTCCATCCTTATCCCACAGGGGGGTTACAGGGAAACATTTCAATGTTTCTCACAACTCAGGGGCCAGTGGGAAAAGGCACCATCCCACTGACTGTATCCATCACTTCCATTTGTAAACAATAAAAATGTTGATTAAAGCGAGCCGAGCAACAGAGTGACCGATGTTGTTGTGTATCTTTGTGTTGGAGAAGCTGAGCTGGAGAGAGACAGACTCAGCCCCAAGTCCTGGTCCTCAGGGAAGGGGAGGGCACCGCGCCTGAGCTCAGGAGCTGGGTTTAACTCCCTCTGTCCCTCCCTCTCCAACCTGGCCTCCCCATGTCCTCTCTTCCTCCTCAATTCTCTCCCTCTCTCTCTTCCACCACCTCTCCTCTTCATTCTCCCTCATTCCCCTCTCTCTCACACACACCCCCAAAACTGGTTTCTTCACCTGCCTCCATTCTCCCTCTCCCCCTCCCCTCACTCTCTCTCTCTTTTGCCGCCTCTGTCTCCTTTCTGCAATTCCATCTCTACCACTTTTCCCCCCCTCCTCCCATATCCCATCCCCACCATCGCACATGCAGCCTCACCACCAACACCCTCGTCTCTGGGTCAGAGGGGAAGGGAAGGACCAGGGAGACAGTATGTGGCAGATAGACAGGGAGGGAGGGAGAGAGATTCAGCCGAAGAGAAACGGAAGGAGGTGGAGAGAGAGAGAGAGTCACCGAGAAAGCGGAATCGAGAGTGGGAGAAGGTGGAGAGATAGTGAGGGGCAGGGAGAGAGAGGGGCAAGAGAGAGATAGGGTGAGGAAAAGAAAGAGAGACACACGGGAGGAGATAATGAGAGTGAGGGTTGGGAGAGAGAGTGGGCGAGAGAAAGTGTGAGACTGAGAGAGGGGTGAGGGAGGGGGCAAGAGAGAAAGGGAGTGAGAGAGAGATGGGGCGAGAGAGAGCGAGGACAGGAGAGAGAAATGGTGCGAGAGAGCAAGGGCAAGACGGAGACGGGAGTGTGTGGGGGCTGGTCGAGAGAGGGGGGGCAGGAGAGAGAGAGGGTGAGAGCGAGTGTGAGGGGGCAAGAGAGGACGAGACAGAGCGAGAGGAAGGGAGGGAGAAAATGGGAGAGTGAGAGAGGGAGAGAGTGGGCAAGAGAAAGATAGAGGGGTGTGTGTGTGTGAGAGAGAGAGAGAGAGAGACGGGCGAGAGAGACCGACAGGGAGAGGGGTGACAGAGGAGAAGAGGTTGCGAGAGCGAGAGAAAGTGGATGAGAGAGCGGGAATGAGGGAGAGAGTTTGTGAGAGAGACGGGGGGAGAATGAGAGAGAGGCGACTAGCGAGTGACAGAGATGAGAGAGTGGGGCGTGAAAGAGAGATAGAGAGAGACAGAGAGAGAGGGGGTAGAGAGAGAGAGAGGAGGTGGGAGTGGGAGGGAGGGTCGAGAAAGACAGAGAGGGAGAGCGAGAAAGAGAGAGAGATGAGAGAGGGCGACGGGGTTGAGAGAGGAAGAGAGGGTGCGAGAGCGAGAGTGAGATGGGATGAGAGTGCAAAGGAGGGAGAGATGTGTCAAGAGAGAGAGAGGGCAAGAGTGATAGAGGGGAGTGAGAGATGGCGACAGGGAGAGGATGACAGAGAGAGAAGACATAATGGGAGAAAGAGTCGCAGAGAGATGAAGGAAGGAGGTGAGCAAGGGGGAGAGAGTGTGCACGAGAGAGACAGCGAGAGAAAGAGGGGGCGAGAGAGAGAGAGGTCAAAATGGAGTGAGAGAGGGGCCAGATACGAGAGAGAGTGCGAGAGAGAGAGGGAGAGAGATGGTCGAGAGAGAGAGGATTGATAGAGAGCGAGTGAAGGGGGCGGGATAGAGAGAGGGCAACAGAGAAAGAGAGGGGGGAGTGAGAGAGAGAGGTCACGAGAGAGGGAGAGGGAGCGAGAGATAGGGGAGAGCGAGATGGAGAAATGGGGCAAGTGAGAGGTAGAGAGAGAGAGGAGGCAAGAGACGGAGGGAAGGCCATAAGAGACAGAGAGAGAGAGACAGACAGAGACAAAGAAAGAGTGATGAGGCAAGAGTGAATGAGGAAGACAGTGGTGAGAGAGAGAGAACAGACAGGGGCCAAAAAAAAGAGAGGTGCGAGAGAGAGAGGGGCGAGAGAGAGTGGGGGGTAATTGACAGAGGGATAAAGAGAGAGAGAGGGAGAGAGCGAGAGAGGGAGAACGAGAGAGAGAGAGAGAGAGAACGAGACAGAAAGAGAATGAAAGAGAACGAGAGAGAACAAGAGAGAGGGAGAAAGGTGCAAGAGAGAGGGAAAGAGGGGGCAGATACGAGCGAGAGAGTGAGAGAGCAAGAGAGAGGAGAGAGCGAGGGAAGGAGACAGGGAGACAGGGAGAGAGTGAGCGAAAGAGAGCAAGAGAGGGGCGAGAGAGGGGCGACAGAGAGAGCGAGAGCGAGGGGGAGAGAACGAGGGGGAGAGAGAGAGGGAGAGAGTGGGGAGAGAGTGCGAGGGGGGAAAGGGAGAGGGATACAGAGAGAGAGAGCACGAGCAAGTGAGAGAGGGAGAGCGAGAAACAGAGACGGGAAGAGCAAGAGAGAGGAGGGCAGAGCGAGAGATGGGGGCAAGCTAGAGACAGAGTGATGAGAGAGAGGAGGTGAGGGAGGGAGGACTGAGAGAGATAAGGAGAGAGAGAGCAACAGACAGACATAGAGAGAGATAGAGTAAGAGTGAGACAGAAGAGGTGAGAGAGGGAGGGAGGACTGAGAGAGAGAAAGAGAGAGAGACAGACAGACAGGCAGGCAGAGCACGAGTGAGCGAGCGAGAGAGAAAGTGAGATGAGCGAGAGAGGGAGAGAGAGAGCGTGAGAGAGGGTGAGGGCACAAGAGAGAGAGAGAGGAAGAGTGAGAGAGAGATAGGAAGAGTAAGAGAGAGAGAATGCGAGTGTGGGAGGGGGACAGAGAGAGGGATAGAAAGAGAGAGTGGGAGAGAGAGAGGGACAGCAAAAGAGAGGGGAGGCGAACGAGAGACAGAGGGATGAAAGAGAGGGGCACGAGAGAGACAGAGGAGGCAAGAGAGGGAGGGAGAGCTGAGAGAGACAGACAGACAGTGTGACAGAGAGAGGCAATGAGAGGGGAGAGAGATGGGACGATGGAGGGAGGGAGGGGGACGACGGGGGGAGAGATGGCGATGATGGGGAGAGAGAGGAAACGATGGGGGAGAGAGAGGGGAAAGAGAGGGAGAGAGAGGAGATGATGGGAGAGAGGGGGTCGATGGGAGAGAGAGAGAGAGGACGAGAGAGGGAGAGAGAGGGGACGATGGGGGGTGAGAGAGGGGACGAGTGAGGGAGAGAGAGGGGGAAAGAGTGGGGACGAGAGGGGGAGGTAGCGGACGAGAGGGGGAGAGAGAGGGGGAAAGAGCGTGGATGAGAGAGGGGAGAGAGAGGGGATGAGATGGGGAGAGGGAGGAGACTAGAGAGGTGAGAGTGAGGGGAGAGAGAGGTGACGAGAGGGGTGGAATGAGGGGACGAGAGGGGGAGACAGGGGACGAGAGAGGGAGAGAGAGAGGGATCGAGAGAGGGAGAGGGCGAGAGAGGGAGAGAGAGGGAACAAGAGACGGAGAGAGAGGGGAAGACAGAGGGGGAGAGAGATTATGAGAGGGGGCGAGGGGAAGAGAGGAGGGGAGAGAGGGGACGAGAGGAGAGAGAGGGAACGATGGGGGAGGGGGGCTGAGCGGGGGAGAGAGGGGGAGGGGGAGGGTAAGAGAGGTGGAACAAGAGGGGGAGAGCGAGGACGAGTGTGGGGAGAGAGGGGACGAGAGAGAGGGGGAGGAGAGAGGAAGAGAGGGGACGAGAGGGGAGAGAGTGGGGACGGGGGTGAGAGAGAAGGGATGATAGGGGGAGAAAGAGGGGACGATAGGGATGAGAGAGGGGACGATGGAGGTAGAGAGAGGGGAGAGAGGGGGAGAGAGGGGGCAGAGAGGGGATGATGGGGAGAGATAGGGGACGAGAGAGGAAGAGAGGGAGAGAGAGAGGGGACGAGAGGGGGAGAAAGAGGGGTCGAGAGAGGGTGAGAGATGGGCGGATGGGGGGGAGAGACAGGGGATGATGGGGGAGAGAGAGGGGATGATGTGGAAGAGAGAGGGGACGAGAGGGGGAAAGAGAGGGGACGTTGGGGTTGATGGGGAGAGAGAGGGAGAGAGAGGGGACGAAAAAGGGAGCGAGAGGGGGAGAGAGGGGACGAGAGAGGGGAGAGAGAGGTGACATGAGGGACAGAGAGAGGAGACGAGAGATAGAGAGGGGGGAGGTTGTGGGGAGAGAGGTGATGAGAGGGGGGAGCGAGGGGAAGAGAGGAGGGGAGAGAGTGGACGAGAGAAGGAGAGAGAGGGGGACGATGGGGGACAGTGGGGGAGTGAGAGGGGGAGAGTGGGGTGAAAGAGAGGGTACGAGAGGTGGGACAAGAGGGGGAGAGAGTGAGGACGAGGTTGGAGAGAGAGAGGGCCGAGAGAGGGAGAGAAAGGGGAGGGAGAGAGAGGGGAGGAGAGAGGGGAGAGAGAGGGGAGGAGAGAGGTGAGAGAGAGGTGACGAGACGGGAGAGAGTGGACGGGTGTGAGAGAGAAGGGACGATAGGGGGAGAGAGAGGGGACGAGAGTGGGAGAGAGAGGGGATGAGAGAGGGAGAGAGGGGGAGGGAGAGAGAGGGGAGGAGAGAAGGGGAGAGAGGGGAGGGAGAGGGAGGGGAGGAGAGAGGGAGAGAGAGGGGAGGGAGAGAGAGGGGAGGAGAGAGGGAGAGAGACGGGACAAGGGGGAGAGAGGGTGGATGGGGGTGAGAGAGAATGGACGATAGGGGATGAGAGAGGGGACGATGGGGAAGAGAGACCGGTGATGGGGTGAAAGAGAGGGCATGAGACAGGGAGAGAGGTGATGAGAGATGGAGAGAGAGTGGACGATGGGGGTAGAGAGAGGGGGGAGAGGGGCCAGTGAGGGATGATGGCGGTAGAGAGAGGGGGACGAGAGAGGGAGAAAGGGGGAGAGAGAGGAGATGACAGAGGTGATAGTGAGGAGAGAGAGACGGAGAGATGGGAAGAGAGAGGGGAGAGAGGTGATGAGAGGGGGTAGTGAGTGGACGAGAGGGGGAGAGAGAGGGGACGATGGGGGGAGGGGGGCAGTGAGGGGGGAGAGAGGGGCGAGAGAGGGGGCAAGAGAGGTGGTACAAGACGAGGTGAGAGAGAGGACGAGGGTGGAGAGAGAAGGGATGAGAGAGGGAAACAGAGGGGAGGAAGAGAGAGGGGAGGAGAGAGGGGAGAGAGATTGGATGAGGGGGGTGAGAGGGGACGAGAGATGGGAGAGAGAGTTGACGTGAGAGGGAGAGAGAGAGTGGTCGAGAGAGAGGGGAAGAGAGAGAGGGGGGGAGAAAGGTGATGAGAGGTGGAAGCGAGGGGACGAGGGGGGAGAGAGAGGGGACGAGAGAAGGAGAGAGAGGGAACGATGGGGGAAGAGTGGAGGAGTGAGAGGCGGAGGGAGGGGGTAGGGAGAGTGTAACAGAAGTGCGACAAGAGGGGGAGAGAGAGAGAGGACGAGGGTGGAGAGAGAGGGTTGAGAGAGGGAGAGCGGTGATGAGAGAGAGAGAGAGAGGGAAGAGAGGGGAGAGCAGGTGATGAGAGGTGGAGCTAGTGGACGAGATGGGGAGAGAGAGGGGACGAGAGAAGGAGAGGGGGGAAGAGAGAGGGGAGGAGAGAGAAAGAGGGAGGGGAGAGAGATAGGGGACAAGGGTGAGAGAGAAGGGACGAGAGGGGGAGAGAGGTGATGACAGGGGGAGCGAGGGGACGAGAGGGGGAGAGAGGGGGACTAAAGAGGGAGAGAGGGGAGAGAGGGGGAGTGAGAGGGGCGATGTGGGGAGAGAGGGGAGAGAGTGTGGAGAGTGAGGGGAGAGAGAGGGAGAGACCGTAGCCAATGGAGGGAGAGAGAGGGAGAGAGAGGGGACGACTCGGGGAAAGAGAGGGCACGATGGAAAGAGAGGGTACGAGAGAGGGGGAGAGAGGGGACGATGGGGGGAGACAGAGGGAGAGAGGGGGGACAATGGGGGAGAGAGAGGGAATGATGGGGGAGAGAGAAGGTACGAGAGAAGTGGAGAGAGGGGACGAGAGGGTGAGAGAGAAGGGAAGATAGGGAGGAGAGACAATGAGAGAGAGGGGACGATGGGGTGAGAGAGAGGGGACGAGAGAGAGAGAGGGGATAGAGAGGGAGAGAGGGGGTCGATGGGGGGAGAGAGAGGGGACAAGAGAGGGAGTGAGAGGGGAGAGAGAGGGTGAGAGGAGGGACAATGGGGGAGAGAGAGGGGACAAAATTTAGAGAGGGAGGGGACGAGAGGGGGAAAGAGAGGGGAGACCGATGGGACGATGGGAGGAAAGTGAGGGGACGAGAGAGGGATAGAGAGGGGAGAGAGAGGGGACGAGAGAAGGAGAGAGGGGGACGATGGGGGGAGATAGAGGGGAGAGAGGGAGAGAGAGGGGATGATGTGGGGAGACAGAGGGGACTTAGAGTGTAGAGAGGAGACAATGGGGGAGAGAGGAGAGAGAGAGGGGAGAGAGGGGACGACGGGCGACAGAGAGACGGAGAGAGAAGGGTCAATGGAGGGAGAGAGAGGGGAGACAGAGAGGAGAGAGAGAGGGAGAGAGACTGGACTATGTGGAGAGAGAGAGAGGGGAGAGAGAGTGGAGAGAGCGGGGAGAGAGGGAGAGAGAGGGGACGATGGCGGGAGAGAGAGTGGAAGAGAGAGGAGGAGAGAGGTGATGATGGGGGAAGCGAGGGGACGAGAGGGGGGAGAGAGAGGGTAAGACAGATGGGACAAGAGGGTGAGAGAGAGAGGATGAGGGGGTAGAGAGAGGGGACGAGAGAGGTAGAGAGGGGACGAGAGTGGGACAGAGAGGGGAGGGAGAGGGGAGAGAGAGAGAGAGGGGATGATAGGGGAGAGAGTGTGGACGTGGGGGGGATCAATGAGTGATAGAGGGGGACGAGAGTGGGAGAGAGTGGGGGCAAGTGAAGGAGACGGAGGGGAGAAGAGGGGGAGAGAGAGGAGATGAGAGAGGGAGAGAGAGAGGTCGATGGGGGAGAGAATGAGAGAAAAGGGACAATGGGGGAGAGAGTATAGACGATTGGGGGAGAGAGAGAGAGGGGGCAATTGCAGAGAGCGGGGAGAGAGAGGGGACGATGGCGGTAGAGAGAGGGGAAAAGATGAGAGAGAGAGGGGGGGAGAGAGACAGAGAGAGAAGGGGGGAGAGTGAGAGAGAAGGGGGAGAGAGAGAGAAGGGGGAGACAGAGAGAGAGAGAGAACGGGGGAGAGAGGGTGAAGGGGGTAGAGAGAGAGAGAGAAGGGGGAGAGAGAGAGAGAGAAGGGGGGAGAGAGAGAGAAGGGGAGAGAGAGAAGGGGGTGGAGAGAGAGAGAAGGGGGAGAGAGAGAGAGAGAGAAGTTTGGGAGAGAGAGAGAGAGAAGGGGAGAGAGAGAGAAGGGGGAGAGAGAGAGAGAAGGGGAGAGAGAGAGAGAAGGGGGAGAGAGAAGAGGGTGAGAGAGAGGGGGGGAGAGAGAGAGAGAAGGGGAGAGAGAGAAGAGGGGGAGAGAGAGAGGGGGGAGAGAGAGAGAAAGAAGGGTGGAGAGAGAGAAGGGGGTGGAGAGAGAGTGAGAAGGGGGAGAGAGAGAGAAGGGGGAGAGAGAGAGAACGGGGGGAGAGAGAGAGAAGGGGGTAGGGAGAGAGAGAGAGAAGGGGAGAGAGAGAGAAGGGGAGGGGGAGAGAGAGAGAGAATGGGAGAGAGAGAGAGAGAAGGGGGGAGAGAGAAGAGGGGGAGAGAGAGATGGGGGAGAGAGAGAGAGAAGGGGGAGAGAGAGAAGGGGGGAGAGACAGATAAGTGGGGGAGAGAGAGAGAGAAGGGGGTAGGGAGAGAGAGAGAGAAGGGGGAGAGAGAGAGAGAGAAGGGGGAGAGAGAGAGAGAAGGGGGAGAGAGAGAAGGGGGTGGAGAGAGAGAGAGAAGTTGGGGAGAGGGTGAGAGAGAAGGGGGAGAGAGAGAGAAGGGGGAGAGGGAGAGAGAGAGAGAGAATGGGAGAGAGAGAGAGAGAGAGAAGGGGGGAGAGAGAGAAGAGGGGGAGAGAGAGATGGGGGTAGAGAGAGAGAGAAGGGGAGGGAGAGAAAGGGGGGAATAGAGAGAAGGGGGAGAGACAGATAAGTGGGGGAGAGAGAGAGAGAGAGAAGGGGGAGAGAGAGAGAAGGGGGAGAGAGAGATAAGGGGGTGGAGAGATAGAGAGAAGGGGGAGAGAGAGAGAAGGGGGAGAGAGAGAGAGAGAGAAGGGGGAGAGAGAGAAGGGGGAGAGAGAGAGGGGGGAGAGAGAGAGAGAGAAGGGGGAGAGAGAGAGAGAAGGGGGAGAGAGAGAGAGAAGGGGGGAGAGAGAGAGAGGGGGAGAGAGAGAGAAGGGGAGAGAGAGAAGGGGGAGAGAGAGAGAGAAGGGGAGAGAGAGAAGGGGGAGCGAAAGAGAGAGAAGGGTGGGAAGAGAGAAGGGGGAGAGAGAGAGAGAAAAGGGGAGAGAGAGAGAAGGAGGGGAGAGAGAGAGAAGGGGGAGAGAGAGAGAGAGAAGGGGAGAGAGAGAGAGAAGGGGGAGAGAGAGAGAGGGGGGAGAAGAGGGGTGAGGGGGAGTGGAGGGGGTGAGAGGGGGAAGGGAGAGAGGGGTTGAGGGGGGAGGGGGGAGGAGAGGGGGAGGGGGAGGGGGGGGAGAGAGAGGGGAGAGAGGGGGAGAGAGAGGGGGAGATAGGGGGGAGAGGGGGGAGAGAGAGGGGGAGGGGGGAGAGGGGGTCGAAGGGAGGGGGGAGGGAAGGGGGAGGAATGAAGTGGGAAGGAAGAGGGAGACAGGGGGAGGGGGGGTAGAGGGAGAGAGAGAGGAGTGGGGGGGTAGGAGAGAGGAGGGGGTAGGTGGAGGGGGGAGGAGGAGGGGGGAGGAGGACGGGGGAGGAGGAGGGGGAGGGGGAGGGGGAGGGGGAGGGGGAGAGGGAGAGAGAGAGGAAGGGAGGGGGAGAGGGAGAGGGAGAGGGAGAGAGAGGAGGGGGAGGGGGAGAGGGAGAGAGAGAGAGAGGAGGGGAGGAGGGGGAGGGGAGAGGGAGAGGGAGAGGGAGAGGGAGAGAGAGAGGAGGGGGAGGGGGAGAGGGAGAGGGAAGCAGAGAGGAGGGGTGAGGGGTGAGGGGGAGAGGGAGAGAGAGAGGAGAGCATCCGAGGACCAGGAGAATCGACGTTTTGGGCATAAGACATTCATCAGGAATCAGCAAAAATTACCTCATCCTGCTCCCGTGTAAGTGCATTGAGGTGGGAATGGCCTCCTGCTGTTCCTGTGTAAGTGACTCAAGAGAGTGATTGGCTTCAACCTCGTCTGATTGGATAGGGCCAAGGCCCTGACTGGTTAACCCTGGTTCTGTTTGACAGCTCATTGTACTGACTAGTGTGACAATGTTGCAGCTTAAGAGGTTATTTTGTCCTGGTTTATTTTATGAGAGAGATTGAACGATTGTTACCAAGCTGGCTAGTTAAGACCACATGAGTAACAGATAGTGAGACCTTAGGTTAATTTTAATGCAGCTTGAATGGGTGTGACCAGCTCTCACAGATTCGGATCTCTGGGTTTTGGTTTCTCAGTAACATCAGAAATTATTGGGGTCTCCACAGAGTTGGAAGCTTCAGTGGATGTCTCCTGACTGCTACTCTCTCTGAAATTTCTCTTGATATTGTTTTTAATTCTTGGATTGGAGAAATGTTTGTGACAATCTGTGTCTGAATATTCCTTTTTGCCAAGGGCTGTGTTTATGGGATTTCCCTATATTGGAACAGTTCATTAGTAATAGTTCCTAGATCTATTATTCTGTTAACTTAATCAATAGAATTACGTTATTCTAAATTCCTTTTTTTTTGGTTTTATTTTATCTTTCATGTTTAAGTAGATGGTGTTTTGCTTCACACCAAGTAGTTTGACCAGTCACATTGCATCTGGAACAAATACTTTACATATCCTTTAAAATAAGAAAACATTAGAATCTAGGCTACCACCTTCAAATATTTTCGAGGGGCTTTGGTGAGGTCCATCACACTAGACTCCTTCTCTTCCTGAGTAATAGGCTGGAGGCACTGAATGGGCTGTCCCTGTTCTACTCTAATACTGTCAATGGGCTGAACGCCTTCCTCATATTCCTCTGAAACTAGCGTGAGGTGCTGAATGAACTCTTGCTTTACTGTGGCAATGTGCAGTGTCAGACAGTGCTGTTACTTAAATGTTACGGACACTTTAACAGCACAAGTCTCAATGGAGTCTGGATCCTGCTAATTACGGACAAAGACCAGTTCAGGAGCTGACGGGGGACCAAATGTCCTGAACATTGTGGAATCTTCAGCGACCATCCCCACTTTTGATCTTATGGTGGGGAGAGTGGGGCCAGGGAGACATTGATGAAGCAGCTGAAGATGTTTGTGAAGAGGAAGCTACTCTGAAGATCTCGCACAGAGGTGACCCAGGACTGAGATGATCATCATCTTCCTTTGTGCCACGTTTGACCCCAAACACTGGAGAGGTTACTCTAATTCCCATTAAGTTCAGTTTTGTTAAGCTCCTTGATGTCAACTGAAGTCAACCACTGCCTTGATATCGGGACCAGTCATTTTTACCTGAACCCTTGTCTCACCCCCTTTTGTTCACATCAATAGGCCATGATATAGGAGCAGCAAGTGTTTTCTTCAAACAGGTGGGATTGAATGTCAGGATTTCTTTCCTCAAGGGTGTTCGGGGAGCTCGATGACTGAACGTATTTGAAGAGGAGGTAGATGGATATTGACCTGTCATAGAGTTGAGGGCTATGAAGAATTGGATATGAAAGAGGATTTGAGACGAAGAGCAGATCAGTCATGATCTTAAAGAAGTGCAAGGCAGGCTTGGGGCGTGAACAACATGCCCCTGTTTCTGATGTTCTCCCATTCTGTTATTGGAGAGTTAGTGGGTGTTATTTTCATGGATGTTCTGTTATGGAATGTTTCAGTCAGGGAGACCAGAGGATTTTGTGAGCCATCGTTGGGTGAGGTATATGGGCTGTATTCACAGTGAATCTGGGTCTACAGCATGACCAACAAATGAATCACAAGTTGCAGAGAGGGGAAGCTCTGTGAAGCGAGATGAGGGGCCTCTTTCATACCCAGCCTGGGTTTTCCAATTTTCTGGCATTTTAATCTCAAGGCTCGGTATTGGCTGGTGAACCGCCCCTGGTTTTGTGATCTAACAGGCGGTGTTGCATTGTCCAGTGTCTGGGTCACAATCGAGTTCCTCCACCACATTCTAACCCCGTGTGTCCCATTTCTCCTGATTCTGCTGCTCAATGTTCTCACCGTCAGACACATTTTAGTGACCAGCAGAGCCCGCAGGAGACTCCGCGCTCACACCAATGGGGACCCTCAGTCTGACACAGAAATGAGAAACCGAAAAAAATCCATCATTTTACTGTTTGTGATCTCGGCCAATTTCATCCTGTTATGGTCAATGTTAATGCTGTATTCTATATGGTACCGGATGGATGATATTGGGTATACGTCTGTGTTTCTCCATCGCTCTGTGCGGGAATTAGGCTTCATGCTGCAGCTCCTCAGTTGCTGCACAAACACCGCGATTTATGCCGTGACCCAGACTAAGTTCAGGCAGCAGCTGAAGAATGTGCTGAAATATCCCTTCACCCGAATACATCAATCAATTAAATTCACTAATTAATCAATCCATTCAGGATTTTCTCATTTCAGTTCAATGTTTCAGCGATGGAGCAGCCTGTCGCTATGGTAACAGACTGAGGGTAGCGCTGGTTTGTCCATCCTTATCCCTCGGGGGGGTTACAGGGAAACATTTCAATGTTTCAATCAACTAAGGGGCCGGCGAAAAAAGGCACCATCCCACTGACTGCATCCATTACTTCCATTTGTAAACAATAAAAATGTTAATTAAAGCGTGCTGAGCGGCAGAGTGACCGATGTTGTTGTGTGTCTTTGAGTTGGAGGAGCTGAGCTGGAGAGAGTCAGACTCAGCCCCACGTCCTGGTCCTCAGGGAATGGGAGGGCACCACGCCCTGAACTCAGGAGCTGGGTTTAACTCCCTCTGTTCCCCCACTCCAACCTGGACTCCCCATTTCCTCTCCCCCACTCTTTCTACACATTTCTATCCGTCTCTCTCTGCAGACTAACTCTTTCTCACCACCTCTTCCTTTCACTTTCCCTCGCTCCCCCTCTCTCACACACCCCCAACCCTGGTTTCGCCACCTGCCTCCACTCTTTCCTCTCCCCCCCGCTCACTCTCACTCTCACTTTCCTACCATCGCTGTCTCCCTCCCACAATTCAGTCTCTACCCCATTTTCCCTTCCTCCCACATCTCACCCCAACCTCCCCACATGCAGCCTCACCATCAACCCCACCCCCAGTCTCTGGGTCAGAGGGAGACAGAAGGACCAGGGAGCTAAAGTTTGTCAGAGAGGTAGGGAGGGACAGGAGGGAGAGAAATTCAGTCAGAGTGAAACCTAAGACTTACAACTTTCCTATCAACAGGACCCCTTCACAATTATAGGGCCACTATCACACTGACCCTATCACACTTATTGTGTCACTATCAGCCTGATCCCTCAGAGTTCCTGCATCACTATCACCCAGACACCCTCACATTACTGCATCAATATCATCCTGCCTCCTCACAATTATTACGTCACTGTCCCCTTACACACCCACACTGACTGCATCAATATCACCCTGACACCCTCACACTTACAACTTCACTACAAGCTGGACACACTCGCGCCTACTGCATCACTATCAGATAGAGACCCTTACACTTACTGCATCATTACCAGCCTCTCCCCCTCACACTTATTACATCACTATCACCCTGGCACAATCACACTGACTACATCACTGTCACCCTAAACACCTCACACTAACTACTTCACTGTCACCCTGAATCCCTCACACTTACTGTGTCACTGTCACCCTGACCCCCTCACACTTACTGTGTCACTGTCATTCTGGCCCCCTCACAGTTGTGCGTCATTATCACCCTGAACCCCCTCACACTTACAGCTTCACTTCGAGCTGGACACACTCACACCTACTGCATCACTATCAGATAGAGCCCCTTACACTTATTGCATCACTACCAGCCTCTCCCCCTGACACTTATTACATCACTATCACCCTGGCACAATCACACTGACTGTGTCATTGTCACCCTGAACATCTCACACTAACCACGTCACTGTCACCCTGACCCCCTCAGACTTACTGTATCAATACCAGTCTGACACCCCCCACACTTACCGCGTCACTGTCCCCAGAGCCCTTCACACTTACTGTGTCACTGTCACCATGACCCCCTCACTCTTACTTCGTCACTGTCACCCTGACCCACTCACACTTACTGCGTTGCTCACACCCTAACCCACTCACAATTACAGTGTCAATACCAGCCTGAACCCCTCACACTCACTGCATCACTATCACCCTGACCCACTCACACTTACTGCATCACTGTTTCCCTGACCCCCTCACATTCATTGCATCACTATCATCCTGGCACAATCACCCTTACTGTGTCACTACCAGCCTGGCTCCCTCAAACTTACGGTTTCCCTGTCATCCCTGACCCCCTCACACTTACTGTGTCACTGTCACCCTGACCACCTCACACTTACTGCGTCACTATCCCCCTGAGCCCTTCACACTTACTGCGTCACTGTTACCCTGACCCCCTCACACTTCCTGTAAAACAATTACCCTGACACCCTCACATTAATTGCATTACGGTAACCCTCACCTCCTCACTTTTACTGCATCACTCTCAGCTTGACCCCCACACAGCGAATGCGTCACTATCACCCTGACCCCCTCACACTTACTGCGTCACTGTCACCCTGATCCCCTCACACTTACTGTGTCACTACCACCCTGACCCCCTCACACTTACTGCATCACTATCATCCTGACCCCCTCAAACGTACTGCGTACTATCACCCTGACCCACTCACATTTACTGCGCCACAGTCACCCTGGCCCACGTCACACTTACTGCGTGACTGTTACACTGACCCCCTCATTCTTAGAGCGTCACTACATGCTGGACGCACTCACACCTACTGCATCACTATCAGATAGAGCCACTTACACTTACTGCATCACTACCAGCCTCTCCCTCTCACACTTACTGCATCACTATCACACTGGCACAATCACACTGATCGCGTCACTGTTACCCTGACCCCCTCACACTTACTGTGTCAATACCAGTCTGACCCCCCTCACACGTACTGTGTCATTGTCACCCTGATCCCCTCACACTTACTGCGTCACTGTCATTCTGGCCCCCTCACACTTGCTGCGTCATTATCACCCTGACCCCCTCACACTTACAGCTTCACTATGAGCTGGGCACACTCACACCTACTGCATCACTATCCGATAGAGCCCATTACACTTACTGCATCACTACCAGCCTCTCCCCCTCACACACATTGCATCACTATCAACCTGGCACAATCACACTGATTGTGTCACTGTCACCCTGATACCCTCACACTTATAGCGTCACTCTCGCATGACCCCCTCACAATTACTGCGTTAATGTCACCCAGACTCCCCTCACATTGACTGCGTCACTGTCATCATGACCCCCTCCCACTATCTGCGTCACTGTTACCCTGATCCCTTCACACTTACTGTTTCACTGTCACCCTGACCCCCTCACTTTTACTGCGTTACTGTCACCCTGACCCACTCACACTTACTGCATCACTGTCACCCTGACAGCCTCACATTCACTGCACTATCACCCTGACCCCACACAATTACTACATCACTGTCACCCTGACACCCTCACACTTACTGCTCACTATCACTCTGACCCCCTCACACTTAATGCATCTTTATCACGCTGACTCCCTCACTATTACTTTGTCACTCTCACTCTGACCCCCTCACACTTACTGCGTCACTGTCACACTGACCCCCTCACACTTACTGCATCACTATCATCCTGACCCACTCACACTTACTGTGTCAATACCAGCCTGACCCCCATGCACTGACTGCATCACGATCACCCTGGTCCCATCACACTTACTGTGTCACTACTAGCCTCTTCACCTCACACTTAATGAATCACAGTCACCCTGACCCCTTCAAGCTTAGTGCGTCACTGTCACACTGACCCCTCACATTCAGTGCGATGCAATCACCCTGGCACATTCACACTTACTGCATCATTACCAGCCTGACTCCCTCAAACTCACTGTGTCCCTGTCACCCTTACCTCCTCACACTTACTGTGTCACTGTCACCCTGACCCCCTCACACTTACTGTGTCGCTATTCCCCTGACCCCAGTTAATGCGTCACAATCATCCTGAACCCCTCACACTTACTGCATCGCTGTCACCCTGACCCCCTCACAGTTCCTGTGTCACTATCATCCTCAGCCCCTCACACTTATTGCGTCACTGTCACCCTGACCGCCTCACAGTAACTGTGTCACTATTATCCTCAACCCCTCACACTTATTGCGTCACTGTCACCCTGAGTCGCTCAGTTACTGCGTCACTGTCACACTGACTCCCTCACACTTATCTGCGCCACTATCACCCTGAGCCCCTCACAGTTCCTGCGACACTATCATCCTGACTGACTCTCAATTATTGCATCATTGTCAGCCTGATCCCCCAGAGTTTCTGCGTCACTATCATTGCTGACCCTTCACACTTACAGCTTCACTACGAGCTGGACACACTCACATTTACTGCATCACTATCAGACTGAGCCCCTTACACCTATTGCATCACTACTAGCCTCGATCCCTCACACATACTGCATCACTATCACCCTGACCTCATCACAATTACTGCATCACGATCGCCCTGACCCCCTCACGCTTACTGTGTCACTATCACTCTGGCACAATCACACTTACTGTGTCACTGTCCCCCTGTCCCCCTCACACTTTCTGCATCACTGTCACCATAACATCCCGACACATATTGCGTCACTGTCACCCTGACCCCCTCACACTTACTGCGTCACTATCATCCTGACCCACTCACACTTATATTGTCAATACCAGCCTGACCCCCTCACACTTACTGCATCACTATCACCCTGGCCCCATCACACTTACTGTGTCACTACTAGCCTCTTCACCTCACACTTACTGAATCACAGTCACCCTGACCCCGTCATGCTTACTGCATCACAGTCACACTGACCCGCTCACATTCAGTGTGACGCTATCACCCTGGCACATTCACACTTACTTCATCACCACCAGCCTGACTCCCTCAAACTCACTGTGTCCCTGTCACACTGACCCCCTCACACTTACTGCGTGACTGTCACCCTGGTACAATCGCACTTACTGTGTCACTGTCCCCCTGACCCCCTCACACTTTTCTACATCACTATCAGTCTAACACCCCGACATTTACTGCATCACTGTCACACTGACCCTATCACACTTTCTGCATCACTATCACCCTAACACCACGACACTTACTGCGTCACTGTCACACTGAGCCCTTCACACTTACTGCATCACTATCACCCTGGCACAGTCACACTTACTGCGTCATTACTAGCCAATACCCCTCACACTTATTGCATTAGTACCAGTCTGACTCCCTCAAACTCACTGTGTCCCTGTCACCCTGATCCCCTCACACTTACTGTGTCACTATCGCCCTGACCCCTACACACGTACTGTGTCACTATCGCCCTGACCTCCTCACACTTACTGTGTCACTGTCACCCTGACCCCCTCACACTTACTGTGTCA
This sequence comes from Chiloscyllium punctatum, assembly GCF_047496795.1. Lineage (NCBI taxonomy): Eukaryota > Metazoa > Chordata > Chondrichthyes > Orectolobiformes > Hemiscylliidae > Chiloscyllium > Chiloscyllium punctatum. The sequence goes on along the minus strand of NC_092771.1, from coordinate 77,951,122 downwards.
TTATAACCTCGAACCATCACACTTACTGCGTCACTATCACCCTGACCCCTCTCACTTACTGCGTCACTAGCACCCTGACACCCTCACACTTACGGCATCACTGTCACCCTGTACTCTTCACACTTACTGCGTCACTGTCACTATGAGCCCTCACACTTACTGCGTCACTGTCACCTGGACCCCAGCACACTTGCTGCATCACTATCACCCTGGCACCCTCATACTTACTGCGTCACTGTCACCCTGATCCCTTCGTACTTACTGCGTCACTGTCACCCTGACCCCCTCACAATTACTGTATAACTATTAGCCTGGCCCCCTCACACTTACTGCGTCACTATCACCCTGAGCCCCTCACATTTACTGTGTCACTATCACCCTGACCCGCTCAAATTTACTGCCTCACTATCACCCTGACCTCATCACATTTACTGCGTCACTGCCACCCTGATCCCATTGTACTTACTGTGTCACTACTGGCCTCTCCCTCTCACACTTACTGTGTTACTGTCACTGTGACCCCTCACATGTACTGCGCCACTATCACCGTGACACCCTCCCAGTTACTGCGTCACTGTCACCCTGATCCCTTCGTACTTACTGTGTCACTGTCACCCTGACCCCCTCACAATTACTGTATAACTATCAGTTTAGCCACCTCACACTTACTGCGTCACTATCACCCTGACCCCCTCACACTTACTGTGTCAATATCATCCTGACCCCATCATTCTTACTGCGTCACTATCACCCTGACCCCCTCACAATTACCGCATCACTATCAACCTGACTCCCTCACATTTACTGCCTCACTATCACCCTGACCCCATCACATTGACTGCGTCACTGCCACTCTGATCCCTTTGTACTTACTGTGTCACTACCGGCCTCTCCCTCTCACACTTACTGTGTTACTGTCACTGTGACCCCTCACATGTACTGCACCACTATCACCGTGACACCCTCCCAGTTACTGTGTCATTGTCACCCTGACACTCTCACCATAACTGCGTCCCTGTCACCATGACCCCCTCCCACTTACTGTATCATTGTCACCTTGACCCCCTCACACTTACTGCGTCACTGTCACTGTGACACCTTCACAGTTACTGCGTTACTGTCACCCTGAACCCTACACAATTAATCTGTCACTATCAAATTGATCCCCCTTCACTATCAGCCTGACCCCCATATATTGCTGTGTCACTATGAGCCAGAGTCCCTCACAATAACCATGTCATTGTCACCCTGAACCCTCATAATTATGGCGTCAGTATCACCCTGACCGGCTCACACTTATTACGTCACTATGAGCCGGACCCCCTCACACATACTGCATCACTGTCACCCTGACCCCCTCACACTTACTGCATCGCTGCCACCCTGAACCCAATCGTACTTGCGGTGTCACTACCAGCCTCTCTCTCTTACACTTACTGTGTCACTGTCACCGTGACACCCTCACACTTACTGTGTCACTGTCACCTGACCCCCTCACATTAACTGCGTCACTGTCAGCCTGAACACTACACAATTAATCTGTCACAATCACCTTGATCCACCTTCATGATCAGCCTGACCCCTTTTATTTCTGCATCACTATGAGCCAGACTCCCGTACAATAACGGTGTCATTGTCACACTGACCCCTCACAATTATTCCGTCAGTACCACCCTGACCCACTCACACTTATTACATCACTATGAGCTGGAAGCACTCACACTTACTGCGTCATTGTCACCCTGACCCCTTCACACTTACAGCTTCACTGTCACCCTGACCCCCTCACACTTACTGCGTCACTGCCACCCTGACGCCCTCACACTTACTGCGTCACTGCCACCCTGAACGTAATCGTACTTACTGTGTTACTACCAGCTTTTCCTTCTTACACTTACTGCGTCACTGTCACCGTGACACCCTCACACTTACTACATCACTGTCACCCTGACCCTCACAGAATTAATCTGTCACTATCACCTTGATCCCCCTTCACGATCAGCCTGACCCCCTGACATTGATGCGTCACTATGACCCAGACACCCTCACAATAACTGTGTCAATGTCACTGGCACCCCCTCACACTTACTGCGTCACTGTCACCCTGATACCTCATAATTATTCTGACTGTATTAGCTTGACCCGCTCATACTTACTACGTCACTATGAGCCAGACCCCCTCACACTTACTGCGTCACTGATACCCTGGCCCCCTCACACTTACTGCATCACTATCGCCCTGACCCCCTCACACTTACAGCTTCACTACGAGCTGGACGCACTGATACCTACTGCAATACTATCAGATAGAGTCCCTTACACATACTGCATCACTACCAGCCTCTCCCTCTCACAGTTATTGCATTACTATCACCCTGGTACAATCACACTGACTGCGTCACTGTCGCCCTGAACACCTCACACTAACTACGTCAGTGTCACCCTGATCCCCTCACAGTTACAGCGACACTATCACCTTGACCCCCTCACAGTTCCTGAGTCACTATCACCCTGACCCCCTCACACTAACTGTGATACTGTCACCCTAACCCTCTCACACTTACTGTGTCACTACCAGCCTCTCCCTCTCACACTTACTGCATCACTAACACTCTGACCCCTCACATTTAGTCTGTCACTGTCACCCTGACCACCTCACAATTACTGCATCACTCTAGACTGACCCTCACACTTACTGCGTCACTATCACAATGTCCTCTTCACAATTACTGCGTCACTGTCACCCTGATCCACTCACAATGTGTCACTACCACCCTGACACCTCACACTTACTGTGTCATTATAGACTGATCCCCCTAACACTTTCAGCATCACGATCAACCTAACACCATCACCGTCACTGCGTCACTACCAGCTTCTCTCCCTCACACTTACTGCATCACTGAAAGTCTGAGCCCACACATTTAGTACATCACTGTCACCTTGACCCCCTCAGACTTATTGTGTCACGATCAGCCTGAACCCCTCACACTCACTGCATTAAAGTCACCCTGACCACTCACACTTACTGCATCACTATCGCCCTGACCTCCTCACACTGACTGCATCACTATCTCTCGGACCCCCTCACATTTACTGTGTCACTATCACGCTGACCCCCTCACACGCACTCGGTCACCGAAAAAAGTGACCCTCTCACACTCACTACATCACCGTCACCCTGACCAGCTCACATTCACTCCATCACTGTTACACTGAACCCCTCACACTCACTCCATCACCATCACACTGACTCCCTCACACTCACTCCATCACCGTCACCCTGACCCCCTCACACTCACTCCATCACCGTCGCCCTGACGCCCTCACACTCACTTCATCACCATCACACTGACTCCCTCACACTCACTCTATCACCGTCACCCTGACCCCCTCACACTCACTCCATCACCATCACACTGACCTCCTCACACTCACTCCATCACCATCAACCTGACCCCCCCACACTCACTCCATCACCATCACCCTGATCCCCTCAAACTCACTTCATCTCCGTCACCCTCACCCCCTCACACTCACTCCATCACCATCACCCTGACCCTGTCACACTCACGACATCACCGTCACCCTGACCCTCTCACACTCACTCCATCACTGTCACGCTGACCCCATCTCACTCACTCCATCTCCGTCACCCTGACCCCCTCACACTCACTCCATTATCGTCACCCTGACCCCCTCATGCTCACTCCATCACCGTCACCCTGACCCTCTCACACTCACTCCATAACAGTCATCCTGACCACCTCACACTCACTCCAACACCATCACCCTGACCCCCTCACACTCCCTCTATCAACGTCACACTGACCCCCTCATACTCAACCCATCCCAGTCAGCCTGACCCCCTCACACCCACTCCAACACTATCACGCTGACCCCCTCACACTCATTAAATCACTGTCACCCTGCCACCTCACATTTACTCCATCACAGTCATCCTGATCCCCTCACACTCACTCTGTCACAGTCATCCTGACCCACTCACACTCACCTCATCACCATCACCCTGACCCCCTCACACTCACTTCGTCACCATCCCCCTGCACACTCACATTCACTCCATTACCATCACACTGAGCCCCTAACAATCACTCCATCGCAGTCACACTGACCCACTCACTCACTCAATCACAGTCACACTTACCCCCTCACACTCACTCCATCACCATCATCCTGATCCCTTCGCACTCACTCCATCACTGTCACCCTGACACCCTCACAATTACTCCATCGCAGTCACCCTGACCCACTCACTCACACCATCACAGTCACACTGACCCACTCACTCACACCATCACTATCACCCTGACCCCATCATGCGTACTCTGTCACCGTCACCCTGTACCCCTCACTCTCGCTCCGTCACCGTCACCCTGACTCCCTCATACTCCAACACCCTCACCCTGACTGCCTCACACTCACTCCATCACCATCATCTTGACACTCTCACTCTCACTCCATCACAGTCACCCTGAATCGCTCACACCACTCCAATACTGTCCCCCTGACCCCCTCACACTCAGTCCATTGCCCTCACCCTGACCCCCTCATAATCACTCCATCACCGTCACCCTGATCCCCTCACACTCACTCCCTCACTGTCACCCTGACTCCTCACACTCACTCCATCACACTCACCCTGATCCCCTCACACTCACTTCCACACCATCACCCTGAATCCCTTACACTCACTCCATCGCCCTCACCCTGACTCCATCAGTCTCACTCCTTCACAATCACACTGATCACCTCACACTCACCCAGTCACCATCACGCTGACTCCCTCAAACGCACTCCATCACCCACACACTTACCCTCACACTCCCTCCATCACTGTCACCCTGACCCATTCACTCCATCTACATCACCTGGACCCCTCACACTCACTCCGACCCCATCACCCAGACCCACTCACAGTCACCCCGTCTCTGTCACACTGACCCCCTCACACTCACTCATCAATGTCACCCTGACCCCCACCCACTCACTCCATCACCCTCACCCTGATGCTGTCACACTCACCACGTCAACATCAACCTGACCCCCTCACTCTCCCTCCATCACCATCACCCCGACACCCTCACACTCACTCGATCACCATCACCCTGAACCCTCACACTCCATCAAACTCACCCTGACACACTCACACTCACGCCATCACCATTACAATAACCCGCTTACACTCACTCCTTTACACTGACCCCCTCAAACTCAGTCCATCACCGTCAACCTGACCCCCTCACATTCACACCATCACCCTGTTTCCCTCACATTCACTCCATCATCGTCTACCAGACCCCCTCACACTGACTCCATCACCGTCACCCTGACCCCCCTCACTCACTCCATCAAACTCAACCCGGCTCCCTCACCCTCACACTATCACCATCACGCTGACCCCTCACATCACTCCTTGAACATCACCGTGACACATTACACTCACTCCATCACCATCACTCTAACCCCCTCACAATAACTCCATCATCTTCACCGTGACTCCCTCACAATCACTCCATCATCTTCACTCTGATCCCCTCTCACTCAACCCATCAAACTCACCCTAAACACAGCACACGCACTCCATCACCCTCATCCTGACCCCCTCACACTCACTTCATCACCATCACAGTGACACCTCACACTCACTCCATCAAACTCACCCTGACCACCACAAACTCACTCCATCACCATCATCCTGACCCCCTCACACTCACTCCATCACCATCATCCTGACCCCCTCACACTCACTACAACACCATCACCATGACATCTCACACTCATTCCATTACTGTCAACCAGGCCCTCTCACACTCAAACCATCACCTTCACCGTGACCCACACGCAAACTCCATCACACTCACCCTGACCCCTTCACAGTCAATTAATCACTGTCACCCTGACACCCTCACACTCACTCCACCACCATCACACTGGACCCCTCACACTCATTCCAATTACCGTCACCCTCACCCCCTCACACTCACACCGTCACCATCACCATGACACATCACACTCAAGTCATCACTGTCACACTGACCCCCTCACACTCACTCCATTTCCGTCACACTGACCCCCTCACACTCACACCCCATCACTGTCAGCCACACCCCCTCACACTCACTCCATCATTGTCACCCTAACCCCCTCACACACACACTATGATTGTCACCCAGACACCCTCACACTCACTACATCACTGTCACCCTCACCCTCTCACACTCAATCCATCACCATCTCACTGACCCACTCACACTCACTCCATCACTGTCACCCTAAACCCCTCAAATACACACCATGATTGTCACCCTGACACCCTCACACTCACTACATCACTGTCACCCTCACCCTCTCACACTCACTCCATCACCATCACACTGACCTCCACACACTCACACCATTACGGTCACACTGACCCCCTCACATTCACTCCACCACTGTCATCCTCACCCCCTCACATTCACTCCATCACTGTCACACTGACCACTCACACTCACTCCATCACTGTCACACTGACCACTCACACTCACTCCATCACCACCAATCTGACCCCCTCATATTCACTCCATCACAGTCACCCTCACTCCTTCACACTCACTCCATTATTGACACCCTGACCCCCTCACACACTCCATTAACGTCAATCTGACCCCCTCAATTTCACTCCATCGACGACTCCCTGAACCCATCACACTCACTCCATCACCATCACCCTACCCCTTCACACTCACTCCATCACCCTCATCCTGACCCCATCACATTCACTCCATCACCGTGACACCTCACACTCATTCCATCACTGTCAAGCTGGCCGTCTCACACTCAAGCCATCAGCCTCCCCGTGACACTGACACACACTCCATCACACTCACCCTGACGCCTTCACAGTCACTCCATCATCGTCACACTGACGCCTTCACACACACACACACAATCTCCGTCACACTGACCCCCTCACAATCACTCCATCAGCGTCACACTGAACCCCACAATCACTCCATCACCGTCATCCTGAACCCCTCACACGCACTCCATCCCAGTCACCCTGACCCCCTCACACTCACACCATCACCATCACCATCAACTCCACACAATCAGTCCATCATCGTCAACCTGACCCCCTGACACACACTCCTTCCCTGTCATCCTGACCCCCTCACACTCACTCCATTAACGTCACCCTGACCCCCTCACTCACACTCCATTACCATCACACTGACCCCCTCACACTCACTCCATCACTGTCACACTCACCCCCTCACACTCACTACATCACTGTCACCCTGACCCCTCAGACACACTCCATGATTGTTACCCAGACAACCTCACACTCACTCCATCACTGTCACACTGACCACTCACACTCACTCCATCACTGTCACACTGGCCACACACACTCAGTCCATCACCGCCAATCTGATCCCATCATACTCACTCCAACACAGTCACCTCACCCCCTCACACTCACTCCAACACAGTCACCTCACCCCCTCACACTCACTCCAACACAGTCACCTCACCCCCTCACATTCACTCCATCACCATCACACTGGTCCCCTCACTCTCACTCCATCACTGTCACCCTGACCCCCTCACACACTCAATCAACGTCACCCTGACCCCCTCACTGGCACTTCATCACCGTCTCCCTGAAACCATCACACTCACTCCATCACCGTCACCCTAACCCCTTTACACTCACTCCATCACCCTCATCCTGACCCCATCACATTCACTCTGTCACCATCACCTTGACACCTCACACTCATTCCATCACTGTCAACCTGGCCCACTCACACTCAAGCCATCACCCTTACCGTTACACTCACACACACTCCATCACACTCACCCTGTCGCCTTCACAGTCACTCTATCACCGTCACACTGACCCCCTCCCATACACAAACTATCTCCCTCACACTGACCCCCTCACAATCACACCATCAATGTCACACTGACCCCCTCACACGCACACAATCTCCATCACACTGACCCCCTCACATTCACTCCATCAGCGTCAAACTGAACCCCTCACAATCACTCCATCACGGTCACCCTGACACACTCACACACATTCCATCATCGTCATCCTGACCCCCTCACACGCACTCATCAATGTCACCCTCACTCCCTCACACTCACTCCATCACTGTCACCCTGACCCCCTCACACACACTCCATGATTGTCACCCTGACACCCTCACATTTACTACATCACTGTCACACTGACCCTCTGACACTCACTCCATCACTATCACACTGACCCCCTCACACTCACTCCATCACCATCACACTGACCCCATCACACTCACTCCATCACTGTCACCCTGACCCCCTCACACACACACCTCGATTGTCATCCTGAAACACTCACACTCACTACATCACTGTCACCCTCACCCTTTCACACTCACTCCATCACCATCGCACTGACTTCCACACACTCACATCATTACGGTCACACTGACCCGCTCACATTCACTCCACCACTGTCATCCTCGCTCCATCACTGTCACACTGACCACTCACACTCACTCCATCACCACCAATCTGACCCCCTCATACACATTCCATCACCGTCACACTGGCCCCCTCACACTCACTCCATCACTGTCACCCTGACCCGCTCACACATACTCCTTTAATGTCATCCTGACCCCCTCACTCTCACTCCATCACTATCACCCTGACCCCCTCACACACTCCGTCAACATCAATCTGACCCCCTCATGGTCACTCCATCACTGTCACCCTGAACCCCTCACACTCACTCCATCACCATCACCCTAACCCCTTCACACTCACTCCATCACCCTCATTCTGAACCCATCACAATTACTCCATCACCATCACCGTGACTCCTCACGCTCATTCCATCACTGTCAAGCTGGCCATCTCACACTCAAGCCATCAGCCTCACCGTGACACTCACACACACTCCATCACACTCACCGTGACGCCTTCACAGTCACTCCAAAATCGTCACATTGATCCCTCACATACACACACAATCCCCGTCACACTGTCCCCCTCACAATCAAACCATTAATGTCATACTGACCCCCTCACACACACACAAGCTCCGTCATAGTAACCCCCTCACAATCGCTCCATCAGCGTTGCACTGAACGCTCCACAATCACTCCATCACCGTCACCCTGACACCCTCACACACATTCCATCACTGTCATTCTGACCCCCTCACACACACTCCATCCCAGTCACCCTGACCTCCTCACACTCACTCCATCACCATCACCCACAACTCCTCACAATCACTCCATCACCGTCAACCTGACCCCCTCACACTCACTCCATCACTGTCATCCTGACCCCCTCACACTCACACCATCACCGTCACCCTGACCCTCTCACACTCAATCCATCACCGTCACACTCGCCCCCTCATACTCACTCCATCACAGTCACCCTGACCCGCTCACACTCAATCCATCACCGTCACTCTCACCCCCTCACACTCACTCCATCAATGTCACACTGACCCCCTCACACTCACTCCATCAACGTCACACTGACCCCCACACACTCACTCCATCACCCTCATCCTGACCCCATCTCATTCACTCCTTCAACATCACCATGACACCTCACACACATTCCATCACTGTCAACCTGTCCTCTCACACTGAAACCATCACGCTCGCTGTGACACTCACACAGACACGGTCACTCTCACCCCCTCACACTCACTCCATCACCGTCAACCTGACCCCGTCACACAAAATCCATCACTGTCATCCTGACTCCTTCACACGCACTCCATTCATGTCACCCTGACCCACTCACACTCACTCCATCAAAGCTAGCCTGACCCCCTCACAATCACTCCATCACCGTCACACTGACCCCCTCACAATCACTCCATCACCGTCACACTCACCCCCCTCACAATCACTCCATCACGGTCACACTGACCCCTCACACTCACTCCATCACCATCACCCTGACCTCCTCATTCTCAATCCATAACTGTCACTCTGATGGTCTCACACTCACTCCATCACGTTCACCTTGACCCCCCATACACTCACAACATCACTGTAACCCAGACCACCTCACACTAAAAATATCACCGTCACCCTGACCACCTAAAACTCACTCTATCTCCGTCACCCTGACACCGTCACACACACTCCATCACCATCACCCCAACCCCCTCACACACATTCCATCTCCATCACTCGGACCCTCTCACATTCACTCCATCACCAACACCCTCACCCCACTTACACTTACTCTATTGCTGCCAACCTGAACCACTCACAGTCACTCCATCACCGTCACTCTGACCCCCTCACACTCACTCCATCAGCGTCACCCTCACCACGTCACAATCACTACATCACTGTCACACTGACCCCTCACTCTCACTCCATCACGGTCACACTGACCCCCCCACACTCACTCCATCGTCGACACCCTGACCAGCTCACACTTACTCCATCACTGTCAACCTGATCATCTCACACACACTCCATCACTGTCATTCTGACCCCCTCACACGCACTCCATTCATGTCACCCTCACCCCCTCACACTCACTCCATCACCGTCACTCTGACCCCCTCACACTCACTCCATCACCGTCACCCTGATCACCTTTCAATCACTACATCACCGTCACTCTCACCCCCTCACACTCACTCCATCACTGTCATACTGACCCCCCTCACACTCACTCCATCACCGTCAATCTGACCCACCCACACACACTCATCACTGTAACCCTGATACCCTCACACTTATTCCATCACTATCACACTGACCCCCTCACAATCCCTCCATCAGTGTCACCTTGACCAACTCACACACACTCCAGACCGTCACTCTCAACCCCTCACACTCACACCATCACTGTCACCCTGACCCCCCCAACAATCTCAACATCACTGTCATCCTGACCCCCTCACACGCAATCCATTCATGTCACCCTGACCTCCTCACTCTCACTCCATACCGTCACCCTCACCCCCTCACAATCTCTCCATCAACATCACCCTGACACCCTCACAATCACTCTATCACTGTCACACTGACCCCCTCACACTCACTCCATCACCGTCACACTGACCCCCTCATACTCACTCCATCACCGACACCCTGACCCCCTCACACTCACTATATCAGCTTCAACCTGCCTCGCTCACACTCACTCCATCCCTGTCACCCTGACCCCCTCACACACACTCCATCACCTTTACCATCACCACCTCACACTCACAACATCACCGTCAATCTTACACCCTCACACTCACTCCATCACTGTCACACTGACCCCTTCACACTCACACCATCACTGTAACCCTGAACCCTCATACTCACTCCATCGCCGTCACACTGACACCTCCCTCACTCTCAATCCATGACCGTCACACTGGCCCCCTTACAATCACTCCATCATGGTCACACTGACCACCTCACACTCACTCCATCACCACCACTCTCACCCCTTCACACTCACTCCATCACCCTCATCCTGACCCCATCTCATTCACTCCTTCAACATCACCATGACACCTCACACACATTCCATCACTGCCACTTCCTCTCACACTCAAACCATCACGCTCACTGTGACACTCACACAGACACCATCACTCTCACCTCCTCACACTCACTCCATCAACGTCACACTGACCCCCTCACACTCATTCCATCACCGTCACCTTAAACTCTTCACACTCACTCCATCACCCTCATCCTGACCCCATCTCATTCACTCCATCACCGTCACCCTGTCCCCCTCACACTCACTCCATCACCGTCAACCTGACTACCTCACACTCACTCCATCACTGTCACACTGACCCCCTCACACTCACACCATCACTGAAACGCTGACCAACTCAGAGCACACCATCGCCGTCACCCTGAAATCCTTACACTCACTCCATCACAGTCACACTTGCCCCCTCACAATCACTCCATCACGGTCACAATGCCCCCCTCACACTCACTCCATCACCGCCATACTGACCCACTCACAGTCACTCCATCAGCGTGACCCTGACCAACTTGCAATCACTCCAGCACCATCACTCTCACCCCCTCACACTCACTCCATCAACGTCACACTGACACCCTCACACTCACTCCATCACCGTCACCTTAACCCCTTCACACTCACTCCATTACCCTCATCCTGACCCCATCTCATTCACTCCTTCAACATCACCATGACACCTCACACACATTCCATCATTGTCAACCTGTCCTCTCACACTCAAACCATCACGCTCGCTGTGACACTCACACAGACACCATCACACTCACCCTGACCCCCTCACACTCACTTCATCACCGTCACACTGACCCCCTCACACTCACTCTATCACCGTCAACCTGACCGCGTCACACACAATCCATCACTGACATCCTGACTCCATTACACGCACTCCATTCATGTCACCCTGAACCCACTCACACTCACTCCATCACCATCACCCTCACCCCTTACACTCACTCTGTCATCCTCACTCTGATTCCCTCACACTCACTTCATCAAAGCTACCCTGACTCCCTCACAATCACTCCATCACCGTCACACTGACCCCCTCACAATCACTCTATCACCATCACCCTCAGCCCCTCACAATCACTCCATCACCGTCACACTCACCCCCCTCACAATCACTCCATCACTGTCACACTGACCCCTCACACTCACTCCATCACCGTCACCCTGACCTCCTCATTTTCACTCCATCACCGTCACCCTGACCCCCTCTCCCTCACTCCATAACTGTCACTCTGATGGTCTCACACTCACTCCATCACGTTCACCTTGACCCCCAACACACTCACACCATCACTGTAACCCAGACCACCTCACACTAACAATATCACCGTCACCCTGACCACCTAAAACTCACTCCATCTCCGTCACCCTGATCCCCTCACACACACTCCATCACCGTCACCCTGACCACTTCACACTCACTCCATCACCGTCAGGCTGACACGCTCACACACACTCCATCACCATCACCCCGACCCCCTCACACACATTCTATCTCCATCACCCGGATCCTCTCACTTTCACTCCATCACCAACACCCTCACCCCACTTACACTCAAACTATCGCCATCAACCTGAACCCCTCACAGTCACTCCATCACCGTCACCCTGGCCCACTCACACTCACTCCATCATCGTCACACTGACCCCCTCACAGTCACTCTATCACCGTCATTCTGACCCCCTCACATTCACTCCATCAGCGTCATCCTCTCCACCTCACAATCACTACATCACCGGCACTCTCACCCCCTCACACTCACTCCATTGTGGTCACACTGACCCCCCCCCCACACTCACGCCATCACCGACACCCTGACCACCTCACACTTACTCCATCACTGTTAACCTGACCATCTCACACACACTCGTTCCAATACCATCACCCTGTCCCCCTCACACTCACTCCATCACCGTCAATCTGACTACCTCACACTCACTCCATCACCGTCACACTGACCCCCCCACACTCACACCATCACTGTAACCCTGACTCATACCATCACCACACCGTGACCCCCACACACTTCGTCCATCACTGTTACCTTGACCCCCTCACACACACTTCATCACTGTCACCTTGATCCACTCATACTCACTCCATCACTGTCACTCTGACCAAGTCATACTCACTACATCACCGTCTCCCTGACCACCTCACAATCACTCTATCACCATCACCCTCACCCCCTCGCACTCACTCCATCACACTCACACTGGCCCACCTCACAATCACTCCATCACGGACACACTGACCCCCTCACACTCGTTCCAATACCGTCACCCTGTCCCCCTCACACTCACTCCATCACCGTCAACCTGACTACCTCACAATCACTCCATCACCGTCAAACTGACCCCCTCACAATCACTCCATCTGCGTGACCATGACCAACTCCCAATCACTCCATCACCGTCACTCTCACCCCCTCACACTCACTACATCAATGTCACACTGACCCTCTCACACTCACTCCATCAATGTCAACCTGATGCCCTCACACTCACTCCATAATTGTCATCCTGACCACCTCACATGCACTCCATTCTTGTCACTCTGACCCCCTCACACTCACTCCATCACCGTCACCCTCACCCCCTCACAATCACTCCATCAACGTCTCCCTCACCCCCTCACAATCACTCTATCACCGTCACCCTGACCCCCTCACACTCACTACATCACCGTCACACTGACCCCACTCACAATCACTCCATCTGCGTGACCATGACCAACTCCCAATCACTCCATCACCGTCACTCTCACCCCCTCACACTCACTACATCAATGTCACACTGACCCTCTCACACTCACTCCATCAATGTCAACCTGATGCCCTCACACTCACTCCATAATTGTCATCCTGACCACCTCACATGCACTCCATTCTTGTCACTCTGACCCCCTCACACTCACTCCATCACCGTCACCCTCACCCCCTCACAATCACTCCATCAACGTCTCCCTCACCCCCTCACAATCACTCTATCACCGTCACCCTGACCCCCTCACACTCACTACATCACCGTCACACTGACCCCACTCACAATCACTCCATCTGCGTGACCATGACCAACTCCCAATCCCTCCATCACCGTCACTCTCTCCCCCTCACACTCACTACATCAATGTCACACTGACCCCGTCACACTCACTCCATCACTGTCACCCTGACGCTCTCACACTCACTCCATAACTGTCATCCTGACGCCCTCACACTCACTACATCACCGTCACACTGACCCCCCTCACAATCACTCCATCACCATCACACTGACCCCGTCACACTCACTCCATCACCGTCAACCTGACCCCCTCACACTCACTCCATCGCCTTCAACCTGGCCCCCTCACACTCAATCCATCACCATCACACTGACCCCCCTCACAATCATTCATTCACCATCACACTGGCCCCGTCACACTCACTCCATCACCGTCAACCTGACCCATTCGCACTCACTCCATCGCCATCAACCTGCCCCCCTCACACTTACTCCATCACCGTCACCCTGACCCCCTCACAATCTCCTCATCACCGTCACCCTGTCCCCCTCACAATCACTCTTTCACTGTCACCCTCACCCCCTCACACTCACTCCATCACCGTCACACTGACCCCCTCACACACACTCCATCACCTTCACCCTCACCCCCTCACCCTCAGACCATCACCGTCACACTGACCCCCCCACACTCACACCATCACTGTAACCCTGACCCCCTCAGACTCACACCATCGCCGTCACCCTGAAACCCTCACAATCACTCCATTACCGTCACTCTCACCCCCTCACACTCACTAGATTAACATCACACTGACCCCCTCACATTCACTCCATCACCATCACCCTGACCCTCTCACATTCACTCCATCACTGTCATCCTGACCACCTCACAGGCACTCCATTCATGTCACCCTGACCCCCTCACACTCATTCCATCACCGTCAACCTCACCCCCTCACACTCACACCATCACCGTCACTCTGACCCCTTCACAATCACTCCATCACCGTCTCCCTGACCCCCACACATTCACTCCATCACTGTAAACCTAACCCCTCACACTCACAGCATCACCGTCACCCTGACGCCCTCACACTCACTCCATCACCGGTACACTGAAACCCTCACACTCATTCCATGACCGACACCGTCACCCCCTCACACTCACACCGACACCATCATAATAACACATCACACTCACTTCATCGTTGTCACTCTGACCTCCCTCACACTCACTCCATCACCGTCACACTGAACCCCTCACGCTCAGTCCATCACTGACACCCTGACTCCCTCACACTCATGATATCACCGTGAACCTGCCCCCTCACACTCACTCCATCACTGTCTCCCTGATCCCCTCACAATTACTCTAACACCGTCACCCTCACACCCTCGCACTCACTCCATCACCGTCACACTGAACCCCATCACAATCACTTCAGCAACGTCACACTGACCCCCCCACACTCACTCCATCACCGTCACCCTCAGCCCCTCACACTCACTCCATCACCATCACTCTGACCCCCTCACAATCTCTCCATCACCATCACCCTGACCCCCTCACAATCACTCCATCACCTTCATCCTCACGCCCTCACACTCACACAATCACCGTCACTCTTACATCCTCACAATCACTCCATCACCGTCACACTGACCCCTCACACTGACAACATCACTGTAACACTGACCCCCTCAGACACACACCATTGTCGTCACCCTGAAACACTCAACACTCACTCCATCACTGTCACACTGACACCCTCACTCTCACTCCATGACCGTCACACTGGCCCCTCTCACACTCACTCCATAAACATCAACCTGACCCCCTCACACTCATTCCATCACTGTCACTCTCACCCCCTCACACTCACTCCATCACCGTCACACTGACCCCCCTCACACTCACTCCATCACCGTCACCCTGACCCCCTTACAATCTCTTCATCACCGTCACCCTGACCCCCTCACAATCACTCTTTCACTCTCACCCTCAGCCCCTCACACTCACTCCATCACCATCACTCTGACCCCCTCACACACACTCCATCACTGTCATCCTGACTCCTTCACACGCACTCCATTCATGTCACCCTGATCCCCTCACACTCACTCCATCACCGTCACCCTCACACCCTCACACTCACTCATTAACGTCACCCTGACCCCCTCACTGTCACTCCATCACCGTCTCCCTGACCCCCTCACATTTACTCCATCACCGTCTGCCTGATCCTCTCATACTCACTCCATCACTGTCACCCTGAAACCCTCAGACTCACTCCATCACCGTCTCCCTAACCCCTTCACTGTCACTCCATCACCGTCACCCTGCCCGCCTCACACACACTCCATCAATGTCACCTTGACACCCTCACAGTCATGCCCGAAACGTCGGTTCTCCTGTTCCTTGGATGCTGTCTGAACTGCTGCGCTTTTCCATCAATACATTTTGAGTTCTGATCTCCAGCATCTGCAGTCCTCACTTTCTCCCCTCACAGTCACTCCATCACCGTCACCCTGACCCCCTCACCCTCACTCCATCACTGTCACGCTGTGCCTCACACTCACTCCATCACTGTAAGCCTGACACCCTCACACTCACTACATCACTGTCACGCTGCGCCTCACACTCACTCCATCACTGTCAGCCTGAAACCTTCACACTCACTCCATCGCTGTCACACTGACCCCCTCACATTTACTCCATCACCGTCTGCCTGATCCTCTCATACTCACTCCATCACTGTCACCCTGACCCCCTCAAACACACACCATCACCGTCACCTGGACCCCCTCACTCTCACTCCATCACCGTCACACTGACCACCCCACACTCACTCAATCACCGTCACTCTGACCCTCTCACACTCACTCAATAAACGTCAACCTGACCCCCTCGCACTCACTCCATCACCGTCACCCTGACCCCCTCACACTCACTCCATCACCGACACCCTGACCCCCTCACACTCACTCCGTCACCGTCAGCCTGACACCCTCACACTCACTCCATCACTGTCACCCTGACCCCCTCACATTCAATCCATCACCGTCAGCCTCACACCCTCACACTCACTCCATCACCAAAACACTGACCACGTCACACTCACTCCATCACCGTCACTCTGACCCTCTCACACTCACTCAATAAAGGTCATCCTGACCCCCTCACACACACTCCATAACTGTCATCCTGACCACCTCACACGCACTCCATTCATGTCACACTGATCCTTCACACTCACTCCATCACGGTGTCCCTGACCCCCCCTCAATCAATCTATCACCGTCACCCTCACCCCCTCGCACTCACTCCATCACAGTCACACTGACCCGCTCACAATCACTCCATCACCGTCACACTGACCCCCTCACACTCACTCCATCACCCTCAACCTGACCCCCTCACACTCACTCCATCACTGTCACACTGACCCCCTCACACTCACTCCATCACCATCACCCTCACCCCCTCACACTCACTCCATCACAGTCACACTGGCCCCCTCACACTCTCTCCATCACAGTCACCCGGACCCCTTCACTCTCACTCTATCACCGATACACTCACAACCTTACAATAACTCTGTCACCGCCAACCTGACCCCATCACACTCACTCCATGGAAGTCACACTGGCACACTCACAGTCACTCCATCACCGTCACCCTGGCCCCCACACACTCACTCCATCACTGTCAGCCTGACCCCCTCACACACACTGCATCACTGTCATTTTGACCACCTAACACGCTCTCCATTCATGACAAGCTGACCCCCTCACACTCACTCCATCACTGTCACGCTGCGCCTCACACTCACTCCATCACTGTCAGCCTGACAGCCTCACACTCACTCCGTAACTGTGACACTGAGCCCTCACACACACTCTATCACCATCACCCCGACCCCCTCAAACACACTCCATCACCGTCACCCGGACCCCCTCACTCTCACTCCATTAAAATCACACTGACCACCCCACACTCACTCAATCGCCATCACACTGACCACGTCACACTCACTCCATCACCTCACTCTGACCCTCTCACACTCACTCCATAAATGTCATCCTGACCCCCTCACACTCACTCCATCACCGTCACACTGACCCCCTCACACTCACTCCATCAGAGTCACACTGACCCCCTCACACTCACTCCATCACCATCACCCTCACCCCCTCGCACTCACTCCATCACAGTCACACCGACCCCCTCACAATCACTCCATCACCGTCACACTGACCCCCTCACACTCTCTCCATCACCATCACCCGGACCCCTTCACTCTCACTCCATCACCAATACCCTCACCCCCTTACAATCACTCTATCACCGCCAACCTGACCCCATCACACTCACTCCATGGAAGTCACACTGGCGCACTCACAGTCACTCCATCACCGTCTCCCTGGCCCCCTCACACTCACTCAATCAAAGTCACCCTGATCCCCTCACACTCACTCCATCAGCTTCACCCTCACCACGTCACAATCACTACATCACCGTCACTCTCACCTCCTCACACATACTCCATCACCATCACACTGACCCTCCTCACACTCACTCCATCACTGTCAACCTGACCCCCTCACTCACACTGCATCACTGTCATTTTGACCACCTAACATTTACTCCATTCATGTCAAGCTGACCCCCTCACACTCACTCCATCACCGACACCCTGACCCCCTCACACTCACTCCGTCATCGTCAGCCTGACACCCTCACACTCACTCCATCACTGTCACCCTGACCCCCTCACATTCAATCCATCACCGTCAGCCTCACACCCTCACACTCACTCCATCACCAAAACACTGACCACGTCACACTCACTCCATCACCGTCACTCTGACCCTCTCACACTCACTCAATAAAGGTCATCCTGACCCCCTCACACACACTCCATAACTGTCATCCTGACCACCTCACACGCACTCCATTCATGTCACACTGATCCTTCACACTCACTCCATCACGGTGTCCCTGACCCCCCCTCAATCAATCTATCACCGTCACCCTCACCCCCTCGCACTCACTCCATCACAGTCACACTGACCCGCTCACAATCACTCCATCACCGTCACACTGACCCCCTCACACTCACTCCATCACCCTCAACCTGACCCCCTCACACTCACTCCATCACTGTCACACTCACCCCCTCACAATCACTCCATCACCGTCACACTGACCCCCTCACACTCACTCCATCACCGTCAACCTTACCACCTCAGACTCACTCCATTACTGTCACACTGACCCCCTCACACTCACACCATCATTGTAACCCTGATCCCCTCACACTCACACCATCACTGTCACGCTGACAGCCTCACACTCACTCCATCAACGTCGAAGTGAACCCCTCACACTCACTCCATTACCGTCACCCTCATCCCCTCACACTCACACCTTCAGCATCACCATGACACATCACACCCACTTCATTGCTGTCACACTCACCCCCTCACACTCACTCCATCACCAACACCCTGGCACCCTCAAAATCACTCCATCACCATCACTCTGGCCCCCTCACACTCACTCCATCACCATCACACTGACCCGCTCACACTCACTCCATCACCATCACACTGACCCGTTCATACTCACAGCATCACTGTCTCCCTGACCGCCTCACACTCACTCCATCAACAACAGCCTGACATCCTCACACACGCTCCATCAACTTCACCTAGACCCCCTCACACTCACTCTATCATCGTCACCCTGACCCCCTCACACTCACTCCATCACTGTCACACTCACCCGCTCACACTCACTCCATCACCACAACCCTGACCCCCTCACACTCACACCATCAACGTCACCCTGACCCCCTCACACTCAACTCCATCACTGTCACCCAGACCCCTCACATTCACTCCATCATCGTCACCCTGACCCCCTGACACAAACTCCAGCACTGTCAACCTGACCAACTCAAACTTCATCCATTACTGTAACCTTGACCCCCTCACAATCACTCCATAACCGTCACCCTTAACCCTACACAAACACTCTTTCACTGTCATCCTGTCTCCCTCACACTCACGCCATCACTGACTCCATCACATACACTCCATCACCGTTACCCTTACCCCCTAACAGTCACTCCATGACTGTAACCCTGATCATCTCACAATCACTCCATCACCGTGACACTGCCCCCCTCTCACTCACTCCATCACCGTCACCCTCACCCCCTCACACTCACTCCAACACCGTCACACTGACCTCTTCACACTCACATCATCACTATAATCCTGACCCACTCACACTCACTCCATCACCATCAACCTGATCCCCTCACTCTCACTCCATCACCGTCAACCTCACCCCCTCACACACACTCCGTCACTGTCATCCTGACTCCTTCACACGCACTCCATTCACGTCACCCTGACCCCCCACACTCACTACATCACCGTCACCCTCATCCCCTCACACTCACTCTATCACCATCGCTCTGACCCACTCACACTCACTCCATCAACGCCACCCTGACCCCTTCACAATCACTCCATCACCGGCACTCTGATCCCCGCACAATCACTCTATCACCTTCACGCACACCCCCTCACACTCACTCCATCACTGTTCAACTGACCCCACTCACAATCACTCCAATCCCGTCACACTGAACCCCTCAAACTCACTCCATCACCATCACCCTCACCCCCTCACTCTCACTCCATCACCGTCACCCTTCCCCCCTTACACTCACTCCATCACTGTCAGCCTGACCCCCTCACACACACTGCATCACTGTCATTTTGACCACCTAACACGCTCTCCATTCATGACAAGCTGACCCCCTCACACTCACTCCATCGCTGTCACGCTGCGCCTCACACTCACTCCATCACTGTCAGCCTGACATCCTCACACTCACTCTGTAACTGTGACACTGAGCCCTCACACACACTCCATCACCATCACCCCGACCGCCTCAAACACACTCCAAAACCGTCACCCAGACCCCCTCACTCTCACTCCATTACCATCACACTGACCACCCCACACTCACTCAATCGCCATCACACTGACCACGTCACACTCACTCCATCACTGTCACACTGACCCTCCCACACTCACTCCATCACCATCACCCTGACCCCCTCACACTCACTGCATCACTGTCATTCTGACCCCCTCATGCGCAATCCATTCATGTCACCCAGACCCCCTCACACACACTCCATCACCGTCACCCTCACCCCCTCGCACTCACTCCAACACAGTCACACTGACCCCCTCACAATCACTCCATCACCGTCACACTGACCCCCTCACACTCTCTCCATCACCATCACCCAGACCCCTTCACTCTCACTCCATCACCAATACCCTCATCCCCTTACAATCACTCTATCACCGCCAACCTGACCCCATCACAAATACTATATGGAAGTCACACTGGCGCACTCACAGTCACTCCATCACCGTCTCCCTGGCCCCCTCACACTCACTCAATCAAAGTCACCCTGATCCCCTCACACTCACTCCATCAGCTTCACCCTCACCACGTCACAATCACTACATCGCCGTCACTCTCACCTCCTCACACATACTCCATCACCATCACACTGACCCTCCTCACACTCACTCCATCACTGTCAACCTGACCCCCTCACTCACACTGCATCACTGTCATTTTGACCACCTAACACTTACTCCATTCATGTCAAGCTGACCCCCTCACACTCACTCCATCACCGACACCCTCACACCCTCTCAATCACTCCATCACTGTCACCCTGACCCCCTCACACTCACTCCGTCACCGTCAGCCTGACACCCTCACACTCACTCCATCACTGTCACCCTGACCCCCTCACATTCAATCCATCACCGTCAGCCTCACACCCTCACACTCACTCCATCACCAAAATACTGACCACGTCACACTCACTCCATCACCGTCACTCTGACCCTCTCACACTCACTCAATAAAGGTCATCCTGACCACCTCACACGCACTCCATTCATGTCACACTGATCCTTCACACTCACTCCATCACGGTGTCCCTGACCCCCCCTCAATCAATCTATCACCGTCACCCTCACCCCCTCGCACTCACTCCATCACAGTCACACTGACCCCCTCACAATCACTCCATCACCGTCACACTGACCCCCTCACACTCACTCCATCACCGTCAACCTGACCACCTCACACTCACTCCATCACTGTCACACTGACCCCCTCACACTCACACCATCATTGTAACCCTGATCCCCTCACACTCACACCATCACTGTCACGCTGACAGCCTCACACTCACTCCATCAACGTCGAAGTGAACCCCTCACACTCAGTCCATTACCGTCACCCTCATCCCCTCACACTCACACCTTCAGCATCACCATGACACATCACACCCACTTCATTGCTGTCACACTCACCCCCTCACACTCACTCCATCACCAACACCCTGGCACCCGCAAAATCACTCCATCACCATCACTCTGGCCCCCTCGCACTCACTCCATCACCGTCACACTGACCCGCTCACACTCACTCCATCACCATCACACTGACCCGTTCATACTCACAGCATCACTGTCTCCCTGACCGCCTCACACTCACTCCATCAACAACAGCCTGACATCCTCACACACGCTCCATCAACTTCACCTAGACCCCCTCACACTCACTCTATCATCGTCACCCTGACCCCCTCACACTCACTCCGTCACCGTCATCCTAATCCCCTCACACTCACTCCATCACTGTCACACTCACCCGCTCACACTCACTCCATCACCACAACCCTGACCCCCTCACACTCACACCATCAACGTCACCCTGACCCCCTCACACTCAACTCCATCACTGTCAACCAGACCCCTCACATTCACTCCATCATCGTCACCCTGACCCCCTGACACAAACTCCAGCACTGTCAACCTGACCAACTCAAACTTCATCCATTACTGTAACCTTGACCCCCTCACAATCACTCCATAACCGTCACCCTTAACCCTTCACATACACTCTTTCACTGTCATCCTGTCTCCCTCACACTCACGCCATCACTGACTCCATCACATACACTCCATCACCGTTACCCTGACCCCCTAACAGTCACTACATGACTGTAACCCTGATCATCTCACAATCACTCCATCACCGTAACCCTGACCCCCACACAATTACTCCATCACTGTCACCCTCACCCCCTCACACTCACTCCATCAATGGCACACAGACCCCCCTCTCACTCACTCCATCACCGTCACCCTCACCCCCTCACACTCTCTCCATCACCATCACCCGGACCCCTTCACTCTCACTCCATCACCAATACCCTCACCCCCTTACAATCACTCTATCACCGCCAACCTGACCCCATCACACTCACTCCATGGAAGTCACACTGGCGCACTCACAGTCACTCCATCAAAGTCTCCCTGGCCCCCTCACACTCACTCAATCAAAGTCACCCTGATCCCCTCACACTCACTCCATCAGCTTCACCCTCACCACGTCACAATCACTACATCACCGTCACTCTCACCTCCTCACACATACTCCATCACCATCACACTGACCCTCCTCACACTCACTCCATCACTGTCAACCTGACCCCCTCACTCACACTGCATCACTGTCATTTTGACCACCTAACACTTACTCCATTCATGTCAAGCTGACCCCCTCACACTCACTCCATCACCGACACCCTGACCCCCTCTCAATCACTCCGTCACCGTCAGCCTGACACCCTCACGCTCACTCCATCACTGTCACCCTGACCCCCTCACATTCAATCCATCACCGTCAGCCTCACACCCTCACACTCACTCCATCACCAAAACACTGACCACGTCACACTCACTCCATCACCGTCACTCTGACCCTCTCACACTCACTCAATAAAGGTCATCCTGACCCACTCACACTCACTCCATCACCATCAACCTGATCCCCTCACTCTCACTCCATCACCGTCAACCTCACCCCCTCACACTCACTCCATCACAGTCACACTGACCCCCTCACACTCACTCCATCACCGTCACCCTGGCCCCCTCACACTCACTCAATCAGCTTCACCCTCACCACGTCACAATAACTACATCACCGTCACTCTCACCTCCTCACACATACTCCATCACCATCACACTGACCCTCCTCACACTCACTCCATCACTGTCAACCTGACCCCCTCACACACACTGCATCACTGTCACACTGACCCCCTCTCAATCACTCCATCACCGACTCCCTGACCCCCTCTCAATCACTCCATCACTGTCACCCTGACCCCCTCACACTCACTCCGTCACCGTCAGCCTGACACCCTCACACTCACTCCATCGCTGTCACACTGACTACTCACACACACTCCATCACCATCACCTGGAACCCCTCACTCTCATTCCATCACCGACAACCTCACACCCTTACACTGAAACTATTGCCGCCAACCTGACCACACTCACACTCACTCCATCACCGTCACTCTGACCCACTCACACTCACTCCATCAGCGTCACTCTCACCACCTCACAATCACTACATCACCGTCAGACTCACCCCCTCACACTCACTCCATCACTGTCACACTGACCCCCCCACACTCACTCCATCACCATCACCCTGACCCCCTCACACTCACTACATCACTGTCATTCTGACCCCCTCATGCGCAATCCATTCATGTCACACAGACCCCCTCACACACACTCCATCACCGTCACCCTCACCCCCTCGCACTCACTCCATCACAGTCACACTGACCCCCTCACAATCACTCCATCACCGTCACACTGACCCCCTCACACTCTCTCCATCACCATCACCCGGACCCCTTCACTCTCACTCCATCACCAATACCCTCACCCCCTTACAATCACTCTATCACCGCCAACCTGACCCCATCACACTCACTCCATGGAAGTCACACTGGCGCACTCACAGTCACTCCATCACCGTCTCCCTGGCCCCCTCACACTCACTCAATCAAAGTCACCCTGATCCCCTCACACTCACTCCATCAGCTTCACCCTCACCACGTCACAATCACTACATCACCGTCACTCTCACCTCCTCACACATACTCCATCACCATCACACTGACCCTCCTCACACTCACTCCATCACTGTCAACCTGACCCCCTCACTCACACTGCATCACTGTCATTTTGACCACCTAACACTTACTCCATTCATGTCAAGCTGACCCCCTCACACTCACTCCATCACCGACACCCTGACCCCCTCTCAATCACTCCATCACTGTCACCCTGACCCCCTCACACTCACTCCGTCACCGTCAGCCTCACACCCTCACACTCACTCCATCACCAAAACACTGACCACGTCACACTCACTCCATCACCGTCACTCTGACCCTCTCACACTCACTCAATAAAGGTCATCCTGACCCCCTCACACACACTCCATTCATGTCACACTGATCCTTCACACTCACTCCATCTCGGTGTCCCTGACCCCCCCTCAATCAATCTATCACCGTCACCCTCACCCCCTCGCACTCACTCCATCACAGTCACACTGACCCCCTCACAATCACTCCATCACCGACACACTGACCCCCTCACACTCACTCCATCACTGTCACACTGACCCCCTCACAATCACTCCATCACCGTCACACTGACCCCCTCACACTCACTCCATCACCGTCAACCTGACCACCTCACACTCACTCCATCACTGTCACACTGACCCCCTCACACTCACACCATCATTGTAACCCTGATACCCTCACACTCACACCATCACTGTCACGCTGACAGCCTCACACTCACTCCATCAACGTCGAAGTGAACCCCTCACACTCACTCCATTACCGTCACCCTCATCCCCTCACACTCACACCTTCAGCATCACCATGACACATCACACCCACTTCATTGCTGTCACACTCACCCCCTCACACTCACTCCATCACCAACACCCTGGCACCCTCAAAATCACTCTATCACCGTAACCCTGACCCCCACACAATTACTCCATCACTGTCACCCTCACCCCCTCACACTCACTCCATCAATGGCACACAGACCCCCCTCTCACTCACTCCATCACCGTCACCCTCAACCCCTCACACTCACTCCAACACCGTCAAACTGACCTCTTCACACTCACATCATCACTATAATCCTGACCCACTCACACTCACTCCATCACCATCAACCTGATCCCCTCACTCTCACTCCATCACCGTCAACCTCACCCCCTCACACACACTCCGTCACTGTCATCCTGACTCCTTCACACGCACTCCATTCACGTCACCCTGACCCCCCACACTCACGACATCACCGTCACCCTCATCCCCTCACACTCACTCTATCACCATCGCTCTGACCCACTCACACTCACTCCATCAACGCCACCCTGACCCCTTCACAATCACTCCATCACCGGCACTCTGATCCCCGCACAATCACTCTATCACCTTCACGCACACTCCCTCACACTCACTCCATCACTGTCACACTGACCCCACTCACAATCACTCCAATCCCGTCACACTGAACCCCTCAAACTCACTCCATCACCATCACCCTCACCCCCTCACTCTCACTCCATCACCGTCACCCTGCCCCCCTTACACTCACTCCATCACTGTCACTCTGACGCCCTCACACTCACTCCATCACCTTCACCTTGACCCACTCACACTCACATCATCACTGTAAAACTGACCCCGTCACACTCACAACATCACCATCACCCTGACCAGCTAAAACTCTCTCCATCACCATCACCCTGACCCCTCACACACACTCGTTCACTTTCATCCTGACTCCCTCACACTCACTCCATCAACGTCACCCAGACCCCCTCAAACACACTCCATCACCGTCACCCTGACCCCCTCAAACACACTCCATCACCGTCACCCTGACCCCCTCACACTCAATCCATCATTGTCACTCTCACCCCCTCATAATCACTCCATTAACGTCACCCTGACCCCCTCACACACACTCCATCACCGTCACACGGACCCCCTCAGTCTCACTCCATCACCGATATCCTTACCCCCTTACAATAACTCTATCACCGCCAACCTGACCCCATCACACTCACTCCATGAACGTCACACTGGCACACTCACAGTCACTCCATCACCGTCACCCTGGCCCCCTCACACTCACTCAATCAGCTTCACCCTCACCACGTCACAATAACTACATCACCGTCACTCTCACCTCCTCACACATACTCCATCACCATCACAATGACCCTCCTCACACTCACTCCATCACTGTCAACCTGACCCCCTCACACACACTGCATCACTGTCACACTGACCCCCTCTCAATCACTCCATCACTGTCACCCTGACCCCCTCACACTCACTCCGTCACTGTCAGCCTGAACCCCTCACACTCACTCCGTCACCGTCATCCTGACCCCCTCTCAATCACTCCATCACTGTCACCCTGACCCCCTCACACTCACTCCGTCACTGTCAGCCTGACACCCTCACACTCACTCCGTCACCGTCATCCTGACCCCCTCTCAATCACTCCATCACTGTCACCCTGACCCCCTCACACTCACTCCGTCACCGTCAGCCTGACACCCTCACACCTACTCCATCACTGTCACACTGACAACTCACGCACACTCCTTCACCATCACCTGGACCCCCTCACTCTCACTCCATCACTGACAACCTCACACCCTTACACTGAAACTATCGCCGCCAACCTGACCCCACTCACACTCACTCCATCACCGTCACTCTGACCCACTCACACTCACTCCATCACCATCACCCTGGCCCCCTCACACTCACTGCATCACTGTCATTCTGACCCCCTCATGCGCAATCCATTCATGTCACCCTGACCCCCTCACACACACTCCATCACCGTCACCCTCACCCGCTCACACTCACTCCATCACTTTCACCATGACCCCCACACACTCACTCCATCAGCGTCACTCTCACCACCTCACAATCACTACATCACCGTCAGTCTCATCCCCTCACACGCACTCCATCACCATCACACTGACCCCCCCACACCCGCTCCATCACCATCACCCTGACCCCCTCACACTCACTGAATCACTGTCATTCTGACCCCCTCATGCGCAATCCATCCATGTCACCCTCACCCCCTCACTCACACTCCAACACCGTCACCCTCACCCCCTCACACTCGCTCCATCACTGTCACCATGACCCCCACACACTCACTCCATCACTGTCACCGTAACCCCCTCACACTCACTCCATCACCGTCAGACTGTCACCCTCACAGTCATTCCATCACCTTCACACTGACCCCCTCACAAACAAACCAACACAATCACCCCGACTCCCTCACACTCACTCCATCACTTTCACCCTGATCCCCTCAATTTTACTCCATCACCTTCACACTGATCCGCTCACACTCACTCCATCACTGCACCCTGACACCCACACACTCCCTCCCTCACCCTCACACTGACAACCTCACACTCGTTAAATCACAGTCACACTGACCCCTTCACAATCACTGCATCACCGTCACACTGACCCCCTCACACTCACTCCATCACCGTCAACCTGACCCCCTCACACTCACTCCATCACCGTCAAACTGACCCCCTCACAATCACTCCATCACCGTCACACTGACCACCTCACACTCACTCCATCACCAATTACCTGATCCCCTCACTCTCACTCCATCACCGTCAACCTCACCCCCTCACATACACTCCATCACTGTCATCCTGACTCCTTCACACGCACTCCATTCAAATCACCCTGACCCCCCACACTCACGACATCACCGTCACCCTCATCCCCTCACACTCACTCTATCACCATCGCTCTGACCCATGCACACTCACTCCATCAACGCCACCTTGACCCCTTCACAATCACTCCATCACCGGCACTCTGACCCCCGCACAATCACTCTATCACCTTCACGCACACCCCCTCACACTCACTCCATCACTGTCACACTGACCCCACTCACAATCACTCCAATCCCGTCACACTGAACCCCTCAAACTCACTCCATCACCATCACCCTCACCCCCTCACTCTCACTCCATCACCGTCACCCTGCCCCCCTTACACTCACTCCATCACTGTCACTCTGACGCCCTCACACTCACTCCATCACCTTCACCTTGACCCACTCACACTCACATCATCACTGTAAAACTGACCTCGTCACACTCACAACATCAACATCACCCTGACCAGCTAAAACTCTCTCCATCACCATCACCCTGACCCCTCACACACACTCGTTCACTTTCATCCTGACTCACTCACACTCACTCCATCAACGTCACCCTGACCCCCTCAAACACACTCCATCACCGTCACCCTGACCCCCTCACACTCACTCCATCATTGTCACTCTCACCCCCTCATAATCACTCCATTAACGTCACCCTGACACCCTCACACACACTCCATCTCCGTCACCCGGACCCCCTCACTCTCACTCCATCCCCGATATCCTTACCCCCTTACAATAACTCTATCACCGCCAACCTGACCCCATCACACTCACTCCATGAACGTCACACTGGCACACTCACAGTCACTCCATCACCGTCACCCTGGCCCCCTCACACTCACTCAATCAACGTCACACTGATCCCCTCACACTCACTCCATCAGCTTCACCCTCACCACGTCACAATAACTACATCACCGTCTCTCTCACCTCCTCACACATACTCCATCACCATCACACTGACCCTCCTCACACTCACTCCATCACTGTCAACCTGACCCCCTCACACACACTGCATCACTGTCACACTGACCCCCTCTCAATCACTCCATCACTGTCACTCTGACCCCCTCACACTCACTCCGTCACTGTCAACCTGACCCCCTCACACTCACTCCGTCATCGTCATCCTGACCCCCTCTCAATCACTCCATCACTGTCACCCTGACCCCCTCACACTCACTCCGTCACCGTCAGCCTGACACCCTCACACTCACTCCATCACTGTCACACTGACTACTCACACACACTCCATCTCCATCACCTGGACCCCCTCACTCTCACTCCATCACTGACAACCTCACACCGTTACACTGAAACTATCGCCGCCAACCTGACCCCCCTCACGCTCACTCCATCACCGTCACTCTGACCCACTCACACTCACTCCATCAGCGTCACTCTCACCACCTCACAATCACTACATCACCGTCAGTCTCACCCCCTCACACGCACTCCATCACCGTCACACTGACCCCCCACACTCACTCCATCACCATCACCCTGACCCCCTCACACTCACTGCATCACTGTCATTCTGACCCCCCTCATGCGCAATCCATTCATGACACCCTGACCCCCTCACACACACTCCATCACCGTCACCCTCACCCACTCACACTCACTCCATCACTGTCACCATGACTCCCACACACTCACTCCATCACTGTCACCCTAACCCCCTCACACTCACTCCATCACTGTCAGACTGTCACCCTCACAGTCATTCCATCACTTTCACACTGACCGCCTCACAAACACACCAACACAATCACCCCGACTCCCTCACACTCACTCCATCACTTTCACCCTCATCCCCTCAATCTCACTCCATCTCCTTCACACTGATCCCCTCACACTCACTCCATCACCGTCAACCTGACCCCCTCACACTCACTCCATCAATGTCACACTGACCCCCTCACAATCACTCCATCACCGTCACACTGACCCCCTCACACTCACTCCATCACCGTCAACCTGACCACCTCACACTCACTCCATCGCTGTCACACTGACCCCCTCACACCCACACCATCATTGTAACCCTGATACCCTCACACTCACACCATCACTGTCACGCTGACAGCCTCACACTCACTCCATCAACGTCGAAGTGAACCCCTCACACTCACTCCATTACCGTCACCCTCATCCCCTTACACTCACACCTTCAGCATCACCATGACACATCACAACCACTTCATTGCTGTCACACTCACCCCCTCACACTCACTCCATCACCAACACCCTGGCACCCTCAAAATCTCTCCATCACCATGACTCTGGCCCCCTCACACTCACTCCATCACCGTCACACTGACCCCCTCACACTCACTCCATCACCATCACACTGACCCGTTCATGCTCACAGCATCACTGTCTCCCTGACCGCCTCACACTCACTCCATCAACAACAGCCTGACACCCTCACACTCACTCCATCACTGTCACACTGACTACTCACACACACTCCATCACCATCACCTGGACCCCCTCACTCTCACTCCATCACTGACAACCTCACACCCTTACACTGAAACTATCGCCGCCAACCTGACCCTCCTCACACTCACTCCATCACCGTCACTCTGACCCACTCACACTCACTCCATCAGCGTCACTCTCACCACCTCACAATCACTACATCACCGTCAGTCTCACCCCCTTCACACGCACTCCATCTCCGTCACACTGACCCCCCCACACTCACTCCATCACCATCACCCTGACCCCCTCACACTCACTGCATCACTGTCATTCTGACCCCCCTCATGCGCAATCCATTCATGTCACCCTGACCCCCTCACACACACTCCATCACCGTCACCCTCACCCCCTCACACTCACTCCATCACTGTCACCATGACCCCCACACACTCACTCAATCACTGTCACCCTAACCCCCTCACACTCACTCCATCACCGTCAGACTGTCACCCTCACAGTCATTCCATCACCTTCACACTGACCCCCTCACAAACACACCAACACAATCACCCCGACTCCCTCACACTCACTCCATCACTTTCACCCTCATCCCCTCAATCTCACACCATCACCTTCACACTGATCCCCTCAGACTCACTCCATCACCGTCAACCTGACCCCCTCACACTCACTCCATCACTGTCACACTGACCCCCTCACACTCACTCCATCACCGTCAACCTGACCACCTCACACTCACTCCATCGCTGTCACACTGACCCCCTCACACCCACACCATCATTGTAACCCTGATACCCTCACACTCACACCATCACTGTCACGCTGACAGCCTCACACTCACTCCATCAACGTCGAAGTGAACCCCTCACACTCACTCCATTACCGTCACCCTCATCCCCTCACACTCACACCTTCAGCATCACCATGACACATCACAACCACTTCATTGCTGTCACACTCACCCCCTCACACTCATTCAATCACCAACACCCTGGCACCCTCAAAATCACTCCATCACCATCACTCTGGCCCCCTCACACTCACTCCATCACCGTCACACTGACCAGCTCACACTCACTCCATCACCATCACACTGACCCGTTCATACTCACAGCATCACTGTCTCCCTGACCGCCTCACACTCACTCCATCAACAACAGCCTGACACCCTCACACTCACTCCATCAACAACAGCCTGACATCCTCACACACGCTGCATCAACTTCAGCTAGACCCACTCACACTCACTCCGTCACCGTCAGCCTGACACCCTCACACTCACTCCATCACTGTCACACTGACTACTCACACACACTCCATCACCATCACCTGGACCCCCTCACTCTCACTCCATCACTGACAATCTCTAAACCTTACACTGAAACTATCGCCGCCAACCTGACCCTCCTCACACTCACTCCATCACCGTCACTCTGACCCACTCACACTCACTCCATCAGCGTCACTCTCACCACCTCACAATCACTACATCACCGTCAGTCTCACCCCCTCACACGCACTCCATCACCGTCACACTGACCCCCCCCACACTCACTCCATCACCATCACCCTGACCCCCTCACACTCACTGCATCACTGTCATCCTGACCCCCCTCATGCGCAATCCATTCATGTCACCCTGACCCCCTCACACACACTCCATCACCGTCACCCTCACACTCAATCCATCACTGTCACCATGACCCCCACACACTCACTCCATCACTGTCACCCTAACCCACTCACACTCACTCCATCACCGTCAGACTGTCACCCTCACAGTCATTCCATCACTTTCACACTGACCCCCTCACAAACACACCAACACAATCACCCCGACTCCCTCACACTCACTCCATCACTTTCACCCTGAT
The DNA here is from genome assembly GCF_047496795.1 of Chiloscyllium punctatum. Classification (NCBI taxonomy): domain Eukaryota; kingdom Metazoa; phylum Chordata; class Chondrichthyes; order Orectolobiformes; family Hemiscylliidae; genus Chiloscyllium; species Chiloscyllium punctatum. The sequence continues at coordinate 77,917,462 of NC_092771.1, read as the reverse complement.
CCCCTCAATCTCACTCCATCACCTTCACACTGATCCCCTCACACTCACTCCATCACGGTGTCCCTGACCCCCCCTCAATCAATCTATCACCGTCACCCTCACCCCCTCGCACTCACTCCATCACAGTCACACTGACCCCCTCACAATCACTCCAACACCGTCACACTGACCCCCTCACACTCACTCCATCACCCTCAACCTGACCCCCTCACACTCACTCCATCACTGTCACACTGACCCCCTCACAATCACTCCATCACCGTCACACTGACCCCCTCACACTCACTCCATCACCGTCAACCTGACCACCTCACACTCACTCCATCACTGTCACACTGACCCCCTCACACTCACACCATCATTGTAACCCTGATCCCCTCACACTCGCACCATCACTGTCACGCTGACAGCCTCACACTCACTCCATCATCGTCGAAGTGAACCCCTCACACTCACTCCATTACCGTCACCCTCATCCCCTCACACTCACACCTTCAGCATCACCATGACACATCACACCCACTTCATTGCTGTCACACTCACTCACTCACACTCACTCCATCACCAACACCCTGGCACCCTCAAAATCACTCCATCACCATCACTCTGGCCCCCTCACACTCACTCCATCACCGTCACACTGACCCGCTCACACTCACTCCATCACCATCACACTGACCCGTTCATACTCACAGCATCACTGTCTCCCTGACCGCCTCACACTCACTCCATCAACAACAGCCTGACACCCTCACACTCACACCATCACTGTCACACTGACTACTCACACACACTCCATCACCATCACCTGGACCCCCTCACTCTCACTCCATCACTGACAACCTCACACCCTTACACTGAAACTATCGCCGCCAACCTGACCCCCCTCACACTCACTCCATCACCGTCACTCTGACCCACTCACACTCACTCCATCAGCGTCACTCTCACCACCTCACAATCACTACATCACCGTCAGTCTCACCCCCTTCACACGCACTCCATCATCGTCACACTGACCCCCCCACACTCACTCCATCACCATCACCCTGACCCCCTCACACTCACTGCATCACTGTCATTCTGACCCCCTCATGCGCAATCCATTCATTTCACCCTGACCCCCTCACACACACTCCATCACCGTCACCCTCACCCCCTCACACTCACTCCATCACTGTCACCATGACCCCCACACACTCACTCAATCACCGTCAGACTGTCACCCTCACAGTCATTCCATCACCTTCACACTGACCCCCTCAAAAACACACCAACACAATCACCCCGACTCCCTCACACTCACTCCATCACTTTCACCCTGATCCCCTCAATCTCACTCCATCACCTTCACACTGACCCCCACACACTCACTCAATCACCGTCAGACTGTCACCCTCACAGTCATTCCATCACCTTCACACTGACCCCCTCAAAAACACACCAACACAATCACCCCGACTCCCTCACACTCACTCCATCACTTTCACCCTGATCCCCTCAATCTCACTCCATCACCTTCACACTGATCCCCTCACACTCACTCCATCACCGTCAACCTGACCCCCTCACAATCACTCCATCACCGTCACACTGACCCCCTCACACTCACTCCATCACCGTCAACCTGACCACCTCACACTCACTCCATCGCTGTCACACTGACCCCCTCACACCCACACCATCATTGTAACCCTGATACCCTCACACTCACACCATCACTGTCACGCTGACAGCCTCACACTCACTCCATCAACGTCGAAGTGTACCCCTCACACTCACTCCATTACCGTCACCCTCATCCCCTCACACTCACAGCTTCAGCATCACCATGACACATCACACCCACTTCATTGCTGTCACACTCACCCCCTCACACTCACTCCATCACCAACACCCTGGCACCCTCAAAATCACTCCATCACCATCACTCTGGCCCCCTCACACTCACTCCATCACCGTCACACTGATCCGCTCACACTCACTCCATCACCATCACACTGACCCGTTCATACTCACAGCATCACTGTCTCCCTGACCGCCTCACACTCACTCCATCAACAACAGCCTGACATCCTCACACACGTTCCATCAACTTCACCTAGACCCCCTGACAATCACTCCATCACCGTCACTCTGACCCACTCACACTCACTCCATCAGCGTCACTCTCACCACCTCACAATCACTACATCACCGTCAGTCTCACCCCCTCATACGCACTCCATCACCGTCACACTAACCCCCCACACTCACTCCATCACCATCACCATGACCCCCTCACACTCACTGCATCACTGTCATTCTGACCCCTTCATGCGCACTCCATTCATGTCACCCTGACCCACTCACACACACTCCATCACCGTCACCCTCACCCCCTCACACTCACTCCATCACTGTCACCATGACCCCCACACACTCACTCCATTACCGTCACCCTAACCCCCACACACTCACTCCATCACCGTCAGACTGTCACCCTCACAGTCATTCCATCACCTTCACGCTGACCCCCTCACAAACACACCAACACAATCACCCCGACCCCCTCACACTCACTCCCTCACTTTCACCCTGATCCCCTCAATCTCACTCCATCACCGTCACACTGATCCCCTCACACTCAATCCATCACTGTCACCCTGACACCCTCACACTCACTCCATCACCGCCCCCTGACACCCACACACTCCCTCCCTCACCCTCACACTGACAACCTCACACTCGTTAAATCACAGTCACCCTGAACACGTCACACTCACTCCATCTCCGTCACCCTGACCACCTCACACTCACTCCATCACAGACAAACTGACACCCTCACACTCACTCCATCACCATCACCCTGAACCACTCACACTCACTCCATCACCCTCTCCGTGACCCCCTCACACTCACTCCCTCACAGTCACACTGATCCATTCACACTCCCTCCATCACTGTCACCCTGACTCCCTCACACTCACTCCATCACAGTCACAGTGACTCCCTCTCACTCACTCCATCACAGTCACATTGACCCATTCACACTCACACCAACCCCATCAATGAATCCTTCACACTCACTCAATCACATTCACCCTGAACCCCCACACTCACTCCATCACCGTCCTCCTGACACCCTCACACTCACTCCATCACCCTCACCCTGAACCCCTCACACTCGCTCAATCACATTCACCCTGAACCCCTCACTCACACTCTATTACCGTCATCCTGATCCCCTCTCACTCACTCCTTCACTATCACACTGACCCCCTCACACTCCCTTCATCACCGTCATCCTGACCCCCTCACATTCACTCCATCACTCTCACCCTGAGCAACTCACGCTCATTCCATCATCTTCACCCTGACCCCCTCACACCTACTCCAACACCGTCATTGTGTTTCTGCTTTCACCAGAATTATAATAACAACAAATACCAATAAATAGCCATGTTCAAAGTAGGAATAGCTGTCATTGATACATTCTGAGTCAGAACTATGTCAGAGTGAAACGTAGAAAATGTAGAAACCTACATTTGACTCATAATTTCTTCAGTCACTTTCTCTCTCACGTGAAGAAGCAGCCATAGAGGGGGGCAATAAAGGTAATGTTGTGGCTCAATGGACTTTCTGATATGGCTGACCCTGAATTAAATTAGATCGCAAGAAACACTGTTTTGTTTGTTTAATTTTAAATTTGCTGCAACCTCACAATGTTCATTGTAATAATCGGAAGTGAATTAGATTTATCTAATTGGAATGATAAACGTTGTATTCAAATTTGCTCTGACTTCATTTCAGCTTAAGGAAAATACTGCTTAGAAAAACAGAGGGTTCAATTGCAGAAGAAGACCCACCAGTTTGGTGCTCGTTGCTTTGCCAGATTTCACCAAGTATTAAATAGGACAAACACCATAATGTTTGGTCCATCCTTAACGCATATGATTAAAGCAGGAAGTAGATCTCCAAGCAACTGATCATTTCCTATTCATTATGTAATATCTTCCCTTCTCAATAAGAAAAATCCACTCAGTTACATTTACAATGGTTTCAGTGGAATATTATGCCAAATCTTCCAAAATCCAGAGTTTTTGTAACCGCATCATATTCAGCTGCACGCGTTCATGAAATGTCATTACATTTTAAGTCAACCAACTTAGGCATTGTTTCCCTGCAACTTCCGACCGGCTACATCCCATCCCAACACCTTTATCTAGCCACACGCTGTCTCTCTCCTTGTGAAATTTATTCCTTGTATGTCACCAAATGTGACTTTCCAAATATTTTGAAAAACAGATTATTGGATTGACAGCGATTCTGCTCTCATCATTTCCTTGTCCTTCAAAGGTTTTATCAAATGCTTTGAATGCCTGACATCGAGATATTTATTTACTTGAAAGAGGGAATTTTCCACCTATCTACTCTGTCCAAACATTTCATAACCTGAAAAAGCCCCATTAAATCTTCCTTAATACAGGGATAACTGTTGTAAATTTTCCAAGGCAACAAGTGAATAAAATGTCATCCGCAGTTCACCCCGTCAGCATCGTCTCTAATGGCTTTACCCCCCAGTAATCACCGCCATTACCCTCTCCGATAGAATCACAGAATCCTAAAGTGCAGAAAGGTCATTTTAGCCAATTGAGCCGGTGTCGACTTTTGAAAGAGCATCTCACCAAGACCTTGTTCTCCTCCCTATTCCCACATATTTCACCTGAAAGAAGGGGCAGCCCTCCCCCTTACGATTTCAAATAAACCTGAAGGTCTATAACCTGGCATTCTCTGACTTCTGACCTTGTCCCCACGTAACCCATGGTTAATTCACTCTTAATGTGCTTCATTCACTCCCTGGACATGAGACGGCAATTTAACTTTGCCAATCACCCTAACCCTTTGACCGAACTGCAGTGCGAATTACTGAGTCAATGTTCTGTCATAGTGAGCAAATGCTGTATCATTTTATTAATGGCTTTATACCCTGGTAACTCAGCCTCATCAATGCAAATCAACCCAAATTCAATGTATCGAAACACTGCCCTCTACTGTACGATTTCATTCATGTTGAGGGAAGTGTTTCTGCACTCATATTTGAATGCTTTTACCCTGTTTATTCCGCACCTTCGTGCTTCCGGTAAACACTTCAATCTGGAGCAAGTCTGTCAAATGTTTATCATTCCAACACAGTCACAAAATGCAGCTTACAGAAGTCACATGTTTGCACGTTCACTGACGCTCTGCATCCCTGAGAGCTGTAGCCCTTCCTCACCTTGATCCAGGCAGCAATGTCCTTCCTGCGACATGTCCCATCGAGAATGGAAGGACAAATATCAATACCCGCACTTGGGAATGGAGCGACAGTTTTAAAACGTTTACACTGTCCCCAGCGGCGAATTGAGCCCTGGGACAGATGGGGACACTAACCATTATACTACCGAGGACAAGACTGTCAAAGGAGGCCCTTCAGCTAATTGTGGCCACAGTTGTCAAAAACAACTGCTTAATGAACTGAATCCTATTTCACTATGTTTATCGCACAGCCTTATATGTTTTGGCATCACAAATTCACATCTTAATATTTATTCATGTCAATAGGGTTTCTGCCTTACTGAACAATACAGACAACGTATTCCAAATTCCAACCGCCCCACCCCCCACCCCCCGCGCTGGCTGATAAATCTTTTCTACACATCTTCTCAAACTATTCAGCCTTTCTCCTTAAATCTCTGCCCTCTGCATATCGATCCCTCCATCAATGGGAAACTCGTTCAGTCAACCCTGTCCATACCCTAACTCATTCATGTCTTCTCTACATCTCCTTTGCTCTGCGACAAACACTCCACTCCGTCCTGTCTTTCTTCCTAACTGAAACTCCTCCGCCCAAACAATATCCCGGTAAATATCTCCTGCAATTTTCTCAGTGTGATCACATCCCTGCTGTAATGTGACTTGCAAAACTGCACACAACGCTCTTGCTTGAGCCTAATGAGTGATTGTTTTAAAATTTCTGGATCAGTATGAGGGCGATCCTGGTTAAGCAGAATTTCTTACCCATTCCTAATTGCCCAGAGGGCAGTTGAGCCTCAACCATATTGCTATGAGACTGAAGTCACATGCAATCCAGACCAAGTAAAGATAGCAAATTCCATCCCGAAATGACATCAGTGAAACAGATTTATTTTCAACAATTGTCAATGGATATATAGTAGTCATTAGATTCTTCCTTGCAGATATTTATTGAATCCAAATTTGACGATCATGGTACGGTGGGACTCCAAGCCCGAGTACCCAGACTATTACCTCGGTCTCTGGATTATCAATCCTATGAAATTATCACAAGACCAACGCAGAATGCCACAAAGCTGATCTTTTCCAATAAAATGTATTTTCACCGAAACTGCCCTGGGTCTTTTCCATGAGCCTGACGCTCCAATTGTCTCTGGCCTATGTCAGTAAAAGCCGCTGCATGGGGATTGATTTCACAACCGCGGTATCCAAATGGATCAATTTGTTTGGAGGTCCCGATGGTGGGATTGGGGCACGTTCACCCAACAACAGTCACCGCAGCAGCAGCACAGACAGAACAGTATGAATGTGAAAGAGAGTGATAGATTGGGCATTGCCTCAGAGAAATGGGGGAGGGACGGAAAGGAGGTTTAATGATCGTGGGAAGGAGAGAAATCTCCGACAACGGCTGTGTTTGAATCCTGATATATGAAACGCAGAGATGTGAGAGAGCGGAATTTGAAGGTAAAACAATTAATTTCTCAGCATGTCTCACAAAAAGGACAACGGAGAGAACACTTAGTGCCGTGATTTGGTTTCAAATCGAGGTTGCTGTGCTCACAATGCAAAATAACGACAACCACGATCACAGCAATCACGGAACAGGATGCTGGCAAGCAGCAATAAATAAACTCGCAGAGGAAATGTTCGGAAGAACAGCAAATGTATAATATCAGTACCCAGCGAACAGTGACAGATATGTGGGAACTGAGAATGAGCTGAATCTTTCAGTTCGATGTCCTCAGAAGCTGTGGAGATCCCTTGAATAAGAATGTTCAAAACTGAGATTGATAGATTTTGACAAAACATCAAAGATTCGGGAGACAGTACAGGATATTGTTGAGATGTATGCTCTAATAGCATTTTAGCTTAACATCGGCGACTTCACCAGCTTCCTCAAGTTGTAACCAGTGTTGCAGGTAATCACACATAATCCCAGTTCCCATTTTCGGAAGCAGAGAAACTGCAGCACAGCCGCCCAGATCCAAACGGAAATGTGGATGGGAATGAGTCGCGGAGTTACTCTCTGGCTCCAGTGATGCAACAGTTGAGTGTGCAGTCGTTTTATGATGGTACAGAGACGCAAGAAATTCCTAGGTTGTGTGTGGTCCTGTTCAAGGGAATGGTTGACCCCGTTTATACTCTCATAGCGATCTACAGTGCATCTTGCTAAGACAGTCGAGTGGCACAACTGGAGCGTGTTGAGCACCTAACTTTGCAGTGGTGGGTTTCAAAGATGATTTTGCTATTTGGATCTGTGTTTCCGACACTGGCGGTGGCAGCTACATTTGCTCGCATCAGCTCAGTATCAGTTTCTTCCACACAGTCAACACTTCAACCTGGAAAAGGTGGTGTTAGGGTGATATTTTAAACTTGTCATCTTTGGCGACTGGGACACAGAAACGGTGATGTTTAAGTTCGACGAATAAAACCTGGAATGCAAGCCTGACCTCAGGAACAGAGATAATAACTTTAATTTCCTGCAATCCCATTCATTCATATCCCTTATGCAGGGGAGTCTACAATCTTCACCCAGTCCTGCCTACGAGAGACTCCAGGACCAGAAAAACATGAGCTGACCCCTAATTCAGGAATCTCCACCGTGTGGGAAAGCAGTCTGGTCAGCCCGTCCAGTCCACACAGTCCATCCAAAGCGCATCCCAACAGTCCCCACGGTATTCCCTGTCCCATAAGCCTGCATTTCCCATTGTTCATCCCTGTAACTGGCACATCTTTGGTCAGAGGGAGAAATAAAAACGCAAACACACAGAGAATGTGCAGACTGCCCACAGACAGACACCCGAGGCTGGGATCGTACCCGAGTGTGTGGTGCAGCCAGACAGCAATGAACAAGGGGCAAAAAATAAATTTGTCCTGACCAGTGATACTCACACCCTGTGGGTGAATGAGAAACAAAGAAAACACATTCACAACATGGAAAACGGAATTTGTATCTGTGTGGACACAATTTGAAAGGATCGTTCACCCTGGGTTGTAAAAACGACACCGATACGACAGAGAAAGCAGGGCAATGTGGGAACTGCAGGAAGAGATTCAATTAACCACAGATATGGAAACGTTTTAAATCAGTAACACTGGGGAGAGACCGTTCACCAGTCCCGTGTGTGGGAAGGGATCACTGAGCAAAACAACCTCAGGAGACTCCAGCAGGATTACATATCCCATCAGGTGTTCGGTTATGCTGTCAATGCGGTTGTTAATCCCAACCAGCTGCCTGCTCCATCGCGTCAATCATAGATTCATACAGCATGAAAACAGGCCCGTCAGTCCAACCAATCCCACTTTCCCATTCATGTTTGGAATCAATTGTCCATTAAATGTGGCAAACGTACCCTCATCAATCACTTCCTCAGCAAGTTAATTGCACACGTAAAATACCTTCCCTAAAAAAATGCCTCACATGACTTTTTTTTAAAAACAATCTCTCTCTTTTCATCTTAAACATATCCCTTATCGCCTTGAAATCCCCATCCTGGGAAAAGGCAGCTATCGTTAACTAACTTGCCTCTCAATAATTCATAAACTTCTGTCAGGTCGCCGCTCAAACCCGTAACCTAGAGGGAAAACAGTCTCAACTAGAAGAAAGTGAGAACTGCAGATGAGAGATCAGAGTCGAGAGTGTTGTGCTGGGAAAGCACAGCAGGTCAGGCAGCATCTGAAGAGCAGGAGAATCGACGTTTCGGGGAAGAGCCTGATGAACGACACTTGCACGAAAAAATAATGAATCTCCCGCTCCTCGGATTCTGTGTTACCTGATGTGGTTTTCCAGCACCCCAATCTCGAATCTGAAAATAGTCTCAGCCTATCCAGCCTTTCATTGTAACTCAAACCTTCAACACACAACAACATGTGTGTGTACCTTTTCTGAACCTGCTCCAGCTGAATAATATCATTCCTTCAACTGGGTGACCAGAACTGGACATAATATTCCAGAAGAGGCCTCATCAATGTCCTGCAAAGCTTCAACATAACGTCCCAACTACTATACACAAAGGACTGAGCAATGAAGGGAAGTATGTTAAATGCCTTTGAACCATCTTGTCTGTAGGTAATGCAAATTACAAGGAATTTTGTACCTGCACACCGAGCTTCCCTGTTCTCCAATATACGCAAAGCCATACTCTTTTTATTGTACCAAAATGCAATACCTGCCATTTATCCAGATTGAACTCCATGTTACGTTTTTAAGTCCAACGACTCATTGGATGAAGATTCTTTTGAATCTTAGATATTCTTCCTCACTGTCTACAATTCTGGCGTCGCCTGCAAACCTACGCAGCACGGCTGCTGTGAGTACCACTGTTTTCTGATATAGATCAATGATTCATATCTACTTGTAGTGGCCGTGATTTAGCAGTGTGCAGATCATACAACAGTTAGTCGTGCAATTAACCATGAGAAATAAAGCCGCAGACCACAGGGAGATATTAAACAATTGGAAATAAAAATGGTGAAAGCAATTCATTCCAGGGAACTGGGTGATAGTGAAGCAAAATTAAAACTCAAACCAGCTGCTCACGCTCCAGTTGTGGCACTCAGCTGTCTCAGCAAGATACACTGTAGCTTGCTGTTATTATAAACGGGAACACATATTCCCTGCTGCCCCGCCTTTGACGAGAAGCACTCCCAACCTCGGAATTGCTTGCGCCTCTAAACCATCATAGAAATACCGTGCATTCTCCGGTTGTGTCACTTGAGCCATCGAGTATCTCTGCAACCTCATTCCCATCTCAATTTCAAGTTGCATCTTCGCGACTGCGCCACTCAGTTCCTCTGATTCTGGGGCTAGGAACTGGGGCTATGTGGCAGCAGTGGTTACTGCCTTGTGTGGGGAAACTCTTGAAGTAGCCGATGTTAAACTGCATTGCTATTGAAGCATACATTTCAATAAAAGCTTGGTAAAAACAATGACTGCAGATGCTGGAAACTTGATTCTGGATTAGTGGTACTGGAATAGCACAACAGTTTCAGACAGCATCCGAGGAGCAGTAAAATCGACGTTTCGGGCAAAGTCCCTTCATCAGGAATACAGCCTGAAGGGTGGAGAGATAAGTGAGAGGAGGGTGGGAGTGGGGGAAAAGTAGCATAGAGTACAATAGGTGAGTGGGGGGGGGAGGGGATCGAGGGAATTGTGGAGTGGATTGGTGGAAAAGAAGATAGGCAGGTAGGACAAGTCAGGGCAAGTCATGGGGACATTGCTGAGCTGGAAGTTTGGAACTGGGGTGGGGTGGGGGAAGGGGAAATGAGGAAACTATTGAAGTCCACATTGATGCCCTGGGGTTGAAGCGTTCCAAGGTGGAAGATGAGGCGTTCTTCCTCCAGACGTCTGGTGGTGAGGGAGCGGCGGTGAAGGAGGCCAAGGACCTCCTTGTCTTCGGCAGAGTTGGAAGGGGAGTTGAAATGTTGGGCTACAGGGCGGTGTGGTTGATTGGTGCGGGTGTCCTGGAGATTTTCCCTAAAGTGCTCTGCTAGGAGGTGTGCAGTCTCCTCAGTGTAGAGGAGACCGCACCGGGAGCAACGGATACCATAAATGATATTGGTGGATGTGCAGGTAACAAAAGCTGCACTTTTCCCGGAGTCTTTGATGTTTTGGAGAAATCTATTTATCTCAGCCTTCAGCACATTAATGATGGAATCACCACAGCCTCTGAGGGCACCGATGTTAAATGGTCAGCCCATTCTGAGTTCCTACATATCTGCCACTGTTCGCTAAGCACTGAATTGTGCACTTGGTGCTCTTTCTAACATTTCTGTCGGCTAGTGTGTCGCCTGGTCGGGTGTCGTGATCGTATAGTGGTTAGTAATCTGCGTTGTAGCCACAGTAACCTCAGTTCGAATCCGAGTCACGGCAGTTGTTGCTCTATGTGTCCCGGTCTTTTGTGAAACACAAAGGAATCAGTTGCTTTAATGTGGTGATTTTATCTAAGGTGATTTTTTTTCACTTCAAGCTCTGCTCGCTCACATCGCTGTGCTTCATATGTCAGAATTCAAATCCACCCGTTCTCAGAGATGTCTTCCCTCCTACGATCACTAAGCGAACTTTCCATCCCATACCCCGATTTCATTAATTTGGAGATGCCGGCGTTGGACTATGGAGTACAAAGTTAAATATCACCCAACACCAGGTTATGGTCTTACAGGATTAATTGAAGCACTAGCTTTCGGGGCGCTGCTCCTTCATATGTGTTTGTGGAGTCATTTTCTATTTCACTAAGGCACTGCAGAATCTAATACAGACTCTCACATTGATACCGATCAGTCTGTGCTGCTGCAGTCACTGTTGCAGGGTGAATGTGCCCCAATCCCACCATCGAGACCTACAGAGCATTTGATCAATTTGGTTACCACTGTTGTGAGATCAATCCTCATGTAGCAGCTTTTACCGACATGGACCAGAGATTATTGGGGGCGGGGGTGGGAGGGGGGTTGTGGTCAAGTTCAGGAAAATGGCACAGGACAGAATCGGGGAAAAGCGACTTCATTGGATAAGATCAGTTTCACTGCATTTCTGCAACGGTCGAGCACTATTACCACTAACCACTGAGCTGTTAATTCAGACACTAGGGACCCGTGTTTGACTCCGACCATGCTAGGTGGTAGAATTAGGATTCAATAAATATCTGGAGTTACGAATCTAATAACTCCTATATATCCTTGTTCAATTGTTGAAAATACAAAACCATTTGACGTCGTTTAGGGAATGGAACTGCCATTCTTACCTGCTCGGGCCTCCATGTGACTCCAGACTCACTACAATATGGTTGAGTCTCAACTACCCGCTGTGCAATTAAGGACAGCAATAAATACTGCCGAACCAGCGACGCCCTCATACTGTAACAGAATAGGAAAAAAAGTTCATTCGGCTCTAGCTACATTCCTGTGTGCAATTCACAGTATAGCATGGATGTGATCGCAATGGGAACGTTACAGTAGAGATTCACTGGGATACTGTCTGGGCTGAAGAGTTTTAGTTATGAGGAGAGATTGGACAGACTGGGGTAGTTTGTCACCGAGCAGAGGAGATTGGAGAAGACATGACTGAGATGTACAAAATGCTGAGGGATATGGATAGGATAGACTGAAAGAAGCGTTTCTTATTGATGGAGAGATCGAACACTGGGGCCAAGATATTTCGGAAAAAGGCAGAAAGGTTTGAGGAGATGTGCAGAAAGGGTCAGAGAGGCGGGAATCGTTCTAACCTTTAAAAAATTGAGATGTTAAATTGTGATGCCAAAACATACAAGACTATGGGCTAAACAATGGGAAACTCGATTCAGGTCGTTAAGCAGTTGTGTTGGACAAGTGCAGCCACAACAGGCTGAAGGGCCTCCTTCGATGTTGTTGTCCTCCACAGTATCGTGGTTCGTGTCCCGCCTGTCACAGGGCTGAATTCTCCGCTGAGGGCATCGTAAAGGTTTTAAACCTGTCGCGCTGTTACCCAGTGAAGGTTATTAATGCCTGGCCTTCCATTCTCGATTGGATATTTCACAGAAGGACAGTGCTATCTCAATCGGCATGGAGAAGGACTGCAGCTTAGGTGAGACAGAGTGCCAGTGAAAATGCAAACATGTAACTTCTGCAAACTGCACATTGTGTTTGTGTTGCAATGAAAACCATTATATAGAGTTGTTCCTGACTGATATGTTTATTTAAAGCAGGAATCTGAGGAAGAAACCAGAGTAAACCCATTCAGATCTGAGTGCAGAAACATTTCCAGCAGCTTTGCGTATAATGAGGTTGTACAGCGTAGAACCGCGTTTGGATGCATTGAATTCGGGTTGGTGGGCGCGGCTTGCTTTCACTCGGCGGAGTTACCAGTGTGTAAAGCCATTACACATGATACAGATAGTGTTCAATGTGATGGTACATTTGCTCAGTGGTTCGCACTGCTGCTAAATCTGTAGGTTAGGTGGATTAGCCATGTTAAATTGCGCTGATGTGTCCATGGAGTGAATTCAGTAAATTAAGTGAATTAGCCATGGGTAACGCAGTGATAAGGTCAGCAGTCACAGGATGCCAGGTTTTATTCCAAAAGGTTTATTTGAAATCACAAGCCAGAGGCCTGCGGGGATAGAGAAGGGAGCTCGGTCTGGTTGAGACGCTGTTCAGAATGTCCCTACAGACTCGATTGGCTGAACTGTACTTTCTGCATTGTAGGGAAACTGTGATTCTCTCAGAGAGGACACTGCTGGCGTTTACTGGGGTGCTAAGACATTAGAGACGATGCTGACGGCGTTTAGTGGGGATGGAATTTTATTTATTTGTGTGTTGCAAAATTTGACACTGAACCAAGTAAAACCGAATGGAAGTTTTCCGCAGGATTTGAGGTTTGGTGAGAGTAAATAAGTGGTAAATTTACTCATTCAAGTTCGCATATTTCTGAACATCAGGCTTTCAAAACCATCGATGTAGGACAAAGAAATGATGGGAGCAGAATTTCTGTCACTCAGAGAATCCGTTTCCAAAATATTTGGAAAGGCACATTTAGAGACAAACAAGCAGTGAATTTCACCACGAGAGAGACAGCCTGTGGCCAGGTAAAAGTGTCAAAATGGTGTGTGTTGGGGGCGGGGGGAGTTAGAAAGTGCGAGGAAACAATGTCTAATTTGGATGTCTTCAGATGCAAAGAAATATCGGAAACGTATGCAGCTGAGTAAGATTCAGCAAAACAACCTCAGAGTTTTGAAAGATTTCTATTAATATTCCACATGAGCAGATTTTGTATATTGTCAAGAAAAGCTTGACAGGAAGTGACCTGTCTCTTAGAGATCGAATCCTGCTTTAATCCCATGGTTTAAAGATGGGAGGACAATCGCCATGATGTTGGGTTCATTTGATACCCAATGAAATCAGCCAAGGCAACTGAGCATCAAAACTGGCATCTTGTTTTGTAGTTCAACCTTCTGTTTTTCTCATCGGTATTTTCTTTAAGCTGAAGTAAATTCGGATCAAAATTGAATGCAACATTAAACGTTCCAATCACATAAATCCAATTCACTTTCGATCATTGCAATGAACAGATTGAAGTTGCAGCAAAATTATAAAATGAAACGAACAACACTGCATTTCTGGGAATTTTATCCACTTCAGGTTCAGCCATATGAGAAAGCCCATTGAGCTAAACCATCACCTTCACTTCTCTCTCCGTATATACTTCTTCATGTGAGAGAGAAACTGTCTGAAGAAATTATGCGTCAGGACTAAATGTGCGTGTGAATGTGACGGGAATTTCATGTTTGCTGGTTCATTCTGAGACAGTTCTGACTCGGAATAAATCAAGGACAAGGTATTCCTTCCAAGGACGTGGACAAGTCCTTGGATTTTGCTGGTCTTATTATTCCGCTGAAAGCAGAAACATAATGGTGTGGATTCGATTCTGCTCAGGGAATTTCATATCCCCTCGGTGCCCCGTATGTAATCTTGATGTGGTCACATATGAGCCCCATTGCCATGGGCTGAAGTGGCTGAGAGGTGAAGGCGATGGGTTGCTCTTCCATTGCGCATGTGTGGATTTGAATCCTACTCTGGCTGTTACTTCCATCATAAGCAGCTGTGGTTTCCCTTTGCGCCTCGCATCTTTAATGTACATTGGATGGAGAATCTTGCTCTTGTCCTTCATTGAACCGGAGATCTGTGATAAATCGATACCACATCAAAGTCGAAATAAAGCAATTTGATTCTGTTGTAAGTTACATTGGGATAATGAAAAGGAGTGGAACGTTTCTTTCCTCCTTTCATTCCATCTTGACTTTCTATGAATTTACATCGAATGAAAGTGACACAAATAAGGAGAGATCGGGTGCAATAGTTTATCCAGTGGGATTGTGAATTTTAATGTAATACTCCACACAAAGTTCTGATCAGTATTTTAAACAGTCAATTGAATTGGAACTGCAGAAAACTTTTCAAATGAAACGAATCATTCATTCTTTCACAACCTTTTGCTGTGTGAATCATACCACGATCCATCATCCAGCGTGATCACCAAGTTGGCAAAAATATAAGATCCACCAATTTTCTTTAGTACTCACATCGTCTGCACATAGCCATCTGTGGTGTGCCCAGTGCCATTTATGACTCCAAGCCACAGCACATTTCTTGTTCATCAGTTTATGAGCCTAGTTCCTGATCTGTCTGATCAGTTTGAGAAACCTTCTCTATCACTTCAACCCATCCACTCAGAATTCTAAACTTATCAATAAAATAAGGCGTTACATCAAATGATATAGGATTGGGAGTCGGCGATTCAGCCCATTGAGTCTTCTCCGCCATTCAACAAACTCATGGCTGATCTGATAATCTTCACCGCCATTCTCCTGCCTAACCTCGATAATGCTTCATCGACTTTCTGGTTAAATATCTGTCTGGCACAGTTTGAAAATACACAACAAATCAGCCTCAACAACAGTTTCAGGAAAGAGTTCCACAGAATCACTGGGCCCTGAGCAAAGAAATTCCTCCTCATTTCTGAATTAAATAGGCAGTATCTAATTCTGAGTTCATGTCCTCTGACGCTCTCCTCATACAAGAGAGCAAACCGTCTGCCTGTATCTACCCTGTCAAGATCCCACGATATTGAATGTTTATAATTGTTATTATGTGATGATAGAGCTCCATTTTATACAGGGAAAAACGGATTGAGAGCGGCGATATAAACACTTTCACAACAAAAACATGTCAGTTGGTAGACAGTTTTGGATTGCAAACTCAACTTATTGCTCCGTGAATCCTACATCGTTTGCAAGGTACAAATGAGATGTGGAACAGAACTCTCTCCATTTTCCGAGATGGGTGTGACTTCAACAACACTTAAGGAGCTGGACACCATCCACGACAATGCAGTCACTTGATTGTACCTGATTCAATACCTGAATATTTATTCCCTTCACCGTTAAGGCACAATAGCAGCAGAGTGCACCAACTACAGGGGCACTGGAGTAGGTCACCCGAGAATTTTTGACCGAACCTTAAAATCTGAACAGCTGAACTGACTAACAGGACAAGGTTGGAACATGCAACGAAACGCCACCATTTGCAAGTTCCCCTCCAAGGCCAATAGCAGCCTGACTTTGAAAGGAATCAATTATAAACTCATTGAGCGGTGAATCCGTTTTAATAGTCAATGTTGCATCCTGCAGCCCTTTATCTTTAATCTAAAAACTTTATAAATGTTGATTAATGTAGTGACCAGATTTGTGCTCAGACCTTTAGCTATTCCCTTAACTGGTGTTTGCTAAAGTTCTACTAGCCGCAACAGTCTGTGGTCAACAACAGAAAAATCCAAAATCCCGCTCAATCAACTTATTCCCCTCAAGTTGAAAGTGGTGCTGGAGAAGCACAGCAAGTCCGTCAGCATCTGAGAAAAAATCAGCGTTTCGGGCAAAAGCCCTTCATCAGGAATCATACAGGCAGCCTATGGGGTGGAGCGATAAATGGGAGGTCGTGTGTTTGGGGAGTAGGTCGCTGAGAGTGCAGTAGGTGGATAGAGGTGGGGGTTGACGGTGATATGTCAGAGAGGAAGGTGGAATGGAAAGGTGGGAATGAAAATACACAGGTGGGACAGGTCAGGAGGACGGTGCTGAGCTGGAAGGTTAGAACTGGGGTAAGATGAGGGAGTGGGAATGAGGAAACTGATGAAGTCCACATTGATGCCATGGGGTTCAAGGGTCCCGGGGAAGAAGGTGAGGCATTGGGTAGTGAGGGAGTGGCGATGGGGGTGGATCAGGACCTGCATATCTTCAGGAGAGTGCGGGGCGAAGTTGAAATGTTTGGCCATAAGGCAGTGGAGTTGATTCTTGAAGGTATCCTGGAGATGATCTCTGAAGTGCTCTGTCAGAAGATATCCGGTCGACCCAATTTAGAGGTGACCGCATCTGGAACAGCAGATACAACAAATGACATCTGTGGAAGTGTAGGTGAACCTTTGATGGATGTAGAAGGCTCCACTTGAGCCTTGGACAGTAGTGAGGGATACGATGTGGGTTCAGGTTTTGCAATTCCTTCGGTGGCAGAGGAAGGTGCTAGGAGGGAATGGTGGGTCACTTGAGGGCATGGACGTGACTAGGTAGACGCGGAGGAAAAGGTCTTTGAGGAAACTTAATGGGTTTGGGAAGGGAAATATATCCCTGGTTGTCGGGTCAAATTAGAGGTAGTGAAAATGTCAGCTGATGATGTGATTTTTGCGGAGATTGGTGGGATGGAAGTTGAGGACCTTCCTCGTGTCCTTGATCTGTCCTTGTTGTGTTTGGAGATAAGGGGTTCATGGATCGACGTGCAGGACATGGATGAGATGCGTTAGAGGGCATCTTAAACCACATGGTATGGAAAGTTCCGTTCTTTAAAGAATAAGGCCACCTGCTGTGTTCTGTTGTGGAATAGGTCCTCTTGGAGCAGACGTGGCAGAGGCGGAGGAGTTGGGAACACAGGGTAACATTGATGCAGGAGGTGCGGTGGGAGGAGTTGAAATCCAAATAACTGTGAGAGACATGGGTTTCTAAACAATATCAGTAACACTGACCTCCAGGGATATTTTTCACTCCCTACCTCTATCCACTCTCCGCAAAGACCATTCCCTCCATGACTACCTAGTCAAGTCAACACCCTCCAATGACCCATGCTCCCCTCCCAGCACCTTCCTCTGTCACCACAAGAATTGTAAAACCTGCGACCACACACCCCCACCTCCACCCACTGCTCCAAAGAAGCCTTCAACATCAATCAAAGATTCACCTGCACTTCCACACTTGCCATTTATTGTATCCGTTGCTCCGAATGCAGTTTGCTCTACAGTGGGGCCACCGGACACCTTCCCGCAGACCGCTTCAGAGAACATCTCCAGGACACTGGCAACAATCAACCCCAACGCCCAGTGACCGAACACTTCAATTCCCCCCAACACCGTCCCGAGGACATGCAGGTCTTGGGCCTCCTCCACCGCCATTCCCCACCACCCGACGCCCAGAGGAAGAAGGTCTCATCTTCTGCCTCATGACACTTAATCCCATGGCATCAATGTGGATTTCACCAGTTTCCTCATTTCCCCTCACCTCCCACCTTATCCTAGTTCCAAAATTCCAGGTTGGGACCGTCCTACTGACCTGTCCCACCTGTCTATCTTCCTTCCCACCTATCCACTCCAACCTCTTCTCCGAACTAACACTCTTATCCCCACCTCCATCCACCTATTGCTGTCTCAGCTAAATTCTCCCAAACCACACCCCCTCCCATTTATCTCCCCAAACTCAAGGCTCCAAGCCTTATTCCTGATGAAAGCTTTTTGCCCAAAACGTCATTTTTTTCTGCAACTCGGCTGCTGCCTGACCTGCTGTGCTTCTTCAGCACCACTCTAATCTTGACTCTGATCTCCAGCATCGACAGTACGCACGTCCGTCCAACTGATTCCCCTGTCCATTGATCTTCAGCGATCATGAATGTCCACTCCAAGATCTCTTTGTTAGTCTACAGCACACAGAATACTCATTGCTATTGTTTCTTCTCCCCAATTAACAGTCCTTGGTCTGAATTCAAACAATGCACCATTTTTCTTTTCCATCTTATCGTTACATCCCTGCAGTCTCTGATATTCTTCGTCATGGTCAACTACACGACAAATTGTTGAATCATCAGCAAATCTCTGAATCATAGCTCCTACAACTAAGTCTAAATCATTGGTCGACATCAAAAAACAGTGGAACTCCACTGGAAACACGCATACACACATGGTTCATTGCTGATTGGGGTTAACAGCTGCGATAACAGCAGAATCGACCTCCTGCTGTTATTTGTCAACTTACTGTTCACTCTGTCAGTTGTTCTCTGGAGTGATCACTTCTCACATATGGGTGTGGTGAGTGACCTGTGCGCATTGTGACTAAGCAAGTGAGTTTACACCTCAGCGGGTAATTGAATCCCTTCCTGCAGTCACTCCATGGCCCTGACATCTTGGCGTTGCGAGTATCCTTTTGTCTATTTAGTTTGATAAACAGTTGAATTCTAGTCCACACAGACACGATTCCCATGTCCCCAGTTGTCCATATATTTTTATGCTTCCTTATTCTCCCACGAAAAGGTGTTTTAATTGGTCTGAAGACCATTAGTTCTTCATTCTTAATTCGCCTTGAACTGAGTCAGAGGATATTTTATGGGTGAACCACATTGCTGTGGGTCTGGAGTCACACGTTGACAGGACTCGTTATTGTCGGCAGATTTCCCTTTCGAAGGAACATGAATGAATGAGTTTTCAGCATATTAAAGTCATTGTCTCTGTTCCTGAGATTGGGTTCATTTTCCAGATTTTATTCATCGAATTTAAATAATTTAAATAACAGCAGCAGCCCAATATATCACTGCTGCACGAACATCTCCCTGCTGCATTTCTCCATTCAAAGAATGACATTGTCAATTTAGAATATCCCAGATGGAGAGAGAATACTACGCGTTCCTGTGTTAGAATGGAAGCAATGTACAAAGGATTGGAGTGTTTACTGGAGCAAGAGACTGATGTGAAGACGATGTGAGCAAAATCAGTTCTTACTGTCAAAGTGACAAAATACCACTTTGTTAAGGAAAATCTATTAGAGTGATTTCAATACATCGGCCTCTCACTTAAGGCTCCAGCAAGCTTCCTCTGAGCCAATCCTCAATGCTAGTTAATGCTGCTGCTGAATCTTAATAATATAATAAATTGAGACCAAGATGCCCTTTCACCTCACCTTTGACCAGAAGCACTCCCATTCTCAGTATTTCACACGCTTGAATAAATAGACAATGTGTTTCACTGGTGGCAGGGAGTCCAGAACTAGAGGGCATAGATTTAGGTTGCGAAGAGAAAGATATAAAAGAGACCTAAGAGGTAACTTTTTCATACAGAGGCTGGTGCGTGTATGGAATAAGCTGCTAGAGGAAGTGGTGGAGGCTGGTACAATTGCAACATTTGAAAGGCATTTGGATCAGTATAGGAATAGGAAGGATTTGTTGGGATATCGGCAGGGTGCTGGCAGGTGGGACTAGATTGGGTTGGGATATTTGTTCGGCATGGACGGGTTAGACCAAAGAGTCTGTTTCCATGCTGTACATCTCTATGACTCAATGACCGCACCTTTACCAATCATGTCACTTGTGCCACAGAATAGCTTCACGTGCTCATTTCCGCCCCCACCTCCGGTTTGATATTAGCGGCTGAGACACAAAGTTTGCCTGATTCTGAAACTCGGAACAGGGTTTATGTTACTGACTGCAGCAATGGGTACCTCCTTGTGTGGGTAAGTTAATGAAGCAAAAGTTTTAAAACTCATTGTTATTGAAACATACATTGCACCAATATCTCGCACTATCCCCTGAAACTTTCTGTTTCTCGAAATCCATCAAACTCAGTCTTCAACATGCAGTCTGATGGAACCACCACAGAGTCTGAGGATAACCAATTTAAAATTCAGCCAATTCTGAATTCCCACATGTCTGCTATCCCTCGCCTAATATTCCTGTTTTGCATCTGCTCCTCTTCTTAATATATCTTCTGTCACTGTAATTATTGTTGTTTTTAAACGCGTGTCTCTGCATGACTCAGTAATAGTTTCAATTATAAAATATTCTGCATTACGGCCGCAGTAAGCTCGTACGAATCCGAGTCACTGCATTTTATTCCTTATGACTCATGCAGAGGAAACACAGAAAGAAAGTGGTTGATTTTACATGAAAACATTCTCAGAGATTATGAATACTTTGCCACCAAACCCCACTCTCTCACATACATCTCTGCGAGTCATATATCAGGATTCAGACTCACCCCTTCTCGGAGTCTTCCCTCCCTCCTGCACACACATACCTCCTTTTAGTTCTCCCTCCCATTTCCCTTACAATCACTTTCACATTGACCCCGTTCAGTTGGTGTTGCTGCGTGACCATGCCCAAGTCTCACTATCGGGACCTTCAAACCAGTTGATCCATTTGGATACCGCGGTTGTGAGATCAATCCTCATGTCGCAGCTTTTACTGACATGGACCAGCGATTATTGAAACATCAGGCTCAGGAAAAGGGCACAGGGCAACATTGAGGAAAAGAAACTTTATTCAAAATGAACACAATTTTTTTGTCGAATTGCGCATCATTTATTTTATTTGTTCATTCGGCTCAAGCGAGACCAATGTGTGTAGTTATGCAATTTACATTATAGCAGGGATGTGATAGCACTGGAGATTTGATAAATTATTGTCTGGACTGAAGAAGTGAGATTGGACAAACTAGAGTTGTTTTTCTTAGAGCAGAGGAGATTGAAGGGGGCATGATTAAGATGTAAAAAGTACTGAGGCATATGGATAGAATAGATTGAAGTACATGTTATACTTTGATGGAGACTTCGATAACGGTTGGCCATCGATTTAAGGTCAGAGGTGGAAAGATTACAATGAATGCGTGGAAAGGCGTTTTCAAACAGTGGGTGGTTGAAATGTGGAATACACTGTATCCAAGGATCGAGGAGGCAAAAATCCTCATAACTTTCCGAAATATTCAGATTTGAATTTGTGATGCCAAGACATACAAGACTATGGGTCAAGTTATTTTAAATGGAGTTCGGATAGTTAAATGATTGTTATTGAGCAATACAGATACTCCATTCCAAGGACGGGTTATTAACACCTGTCCTTCCATTCTCGAAGGGACATGTCACAGGAAGAACTGTTCTCTCTGAATCAACGTGGGGGAGTACTGCTGTTCTCGTGGAGACAGAGTGACACTGATAGTGCAAACACGTGACTTCTGCAAGCTGTACCTCGTGTCAGTGTTGGAATGAAAATCATTAAGTACTTTTGCTCCGTCGTGAGCTGTTTATTTATAGCGGGTAGCGCAGAAAGATATACATTCTGCCCTTTCTCCACTAGCCCCTATCACTGAATACTTGCACTCTGCACGAAACTTTCTCTCTGTACGCCATCGTCCAATCCTCCTTGACCTCCTGCACTTCCCCATGTGGCACCATTCAACTGAAATCCAAGTAGGTGTAATGCTGATCCTTTATGATGTCTCTCTTCACTGTGTAAAGTTCAGTGATTTTTCTGCCCATCACTCAATTTAGCAAACTGTATTTTCTGGTCACAATGCGATCTCGTCTAGACTGGGGAGAGAAAAACAGAGTGGGTGACAAACGTGTGTGCACCTTCGTTCTGTCTGCAAGCAAAATAAGACCGTGAGCTTCCAGGTCCCTGTGACTGCAACATCCCACTGTGTTCCCATGCTTCCATTTCAGTTTGGTCTGCTGCAGATCTCCCGCATAGCACAGCGCGATTTGGAAGAGCGGCACGTCATTTCCTGCTGAGACACCGTGCAATCTTCAATACCCAGTATCGAGTTCAATCATTTGCGACCCTGTCCACCTTCTTTCACATTCCTGCCCCACCTACACATACCATTCGTTCCAAAATCGGATCGTTTGGCTCGAAAATCTCTCCTCAGATGCACGAGACCAGCTAATTTTGTCCGTTATTTCTGCTTTTCTTTTGATAACTTTATTCTGTTCTGATCGCCAGCCTTCAGGAAACGTGTGTTTGCATGGGAGGGTGGTCAGAGGAGATTTACCAATGTGGTGCCTGAGCTCGACCATTCCCCCTGCGAAGATAAGCGAAAGTGAGGGCTGCAGGTGCTGGAGCTCAGACTCAAGAGTGTCGAGCTGGAAAAGCACAGCACCTTAGACGGCATCTGAGGAGAAGAGAATCGATGCTTCGGGCACAAGCCACCGCCATTCCATTACCAGCCGATGCCTGGAGGAGGAAAGTCTCATATTCCACCTTATGACCCTGCAACTACACGGGAAAAATGTGTATTTTAATAACTTCCTCATTTCACCTCCCCCCACATTATTCCAATGCAAAGCCTCCAACTAGGCAATGCTCTCTGGACCAGGCCATCAATCCCCCCTCTGAACTACCACCATCTCCCTCACCTTCATCCACCTATCACTTTCCCAGTTACCTGACCACCTTCCCCATTCCCCTCCCTCAACCCCGACTCAAAAGTTTCATTCCTGATGAAGGGCTTATGCCCGACACATCGATTCTCCTGCTCCTCGGGTGCTGCCTGATCTGCTGTGCTTTTAAAGCACTATACTCTCGCCACTACAAAGATAGATGAACTGGACTGGGGATCTTTATCTGAGGGCGAAGAAAGCTGAGAGATAAATTGACAAATGTGCACGGAAAGGGAATAGATATGTGTGACATTAATGAACTTCTGATGGAAAGGGTTAATAACCAGGGATATAGATGAAAAGCTAGAGAGAGAATGTTCAGAGAAAATTTAGGAAGAATGTTTACACCCTGAGAGTGTTGTTTGTTTGGAACTCATGGTTTGAACATGTGGTAAAGCTGAGAGTCATCAAAACACTTCAGGAGTATTTAGCCGAACACTTGAGGAGCTAGAGCATGCACGGATAAGCAAGAGGTACTGGAAAGTGGAGCGAGGATAAACAGAAGTTTGATGAAAGACTTGAACACTGTAACTTTGGGTGCAGTATAAATCGAGGTTAGCACAGCTCTGCAGCACAATGAAAGATGTGTTCGTCATCTACTGCATTGTTAAGATTGCGATTCAAAGTTTGTGGGTTGAGTCCCACTAGAATCGAAGTGTAGTTCAGATTTCAGCTGAATCAATGATTGTTCTGCTGACTCATCATCAGTTCCCATCGTCTGGAGTTCTCGTCCCCGCTACTGACCAGAGAAGACTGCTCACCTTCTTGCTGGTGAGTTTTGAGGGAATCGTATCATTTGAAACATGATCAGCCAAGAATCGGCTGCTCATTCACAAATCCCATTGCATAAGCTCACTGTCTCTAAACACATTTCCCTCCAAAAGGTGCACAGATCTTTTCGGTTTATTCAGTGTTTTTTTTCCCTTTGGGCGACAGGTTAATGTGGATGGGCTGATGCTCGAATAGTCACAGGTCTATATTAGTTCCTCCTCCTCTGCCTTAGCTTTAATTTCAGAACCACAGCAAAAGTAGAGCAGGTGGGTGGAAGGTCCCAGACGGACCAGTAGTGCAGGTTATAGGCTTGCTGCCGGTGGCTCCAGTGGAGCAACTGATTAGCGCTTGGTACTTAAGAGTGTGTAAAAATGCCGCTGTTGTAATTTCAATCCTTATCTGAAGCTGGTTTTAATGACGTTGATCAGGAATTATTGGAGCATCAGACTGAAGCGTAGTTGAAGAATAACGTCTAATAAAGCTGCATCTATTCTAAAACTCCAGTTTCTGATTTGTGGGATTCTTCTGTCTTTGGGAAAGGTATCAATTATTAAATGTAAAACTGCACATATTCCCCAGGTAACTATCCATCTGTGGATCGAGAAACAGAGGTGATATTATGGCTTGATGACCTTTTTCAAATCTCTGACACTGCACTGAATAGACACATTCTTGAATAGGCTGTTAAACTCGTTTCATATCATCCTGCTTACTGCAAACTCACACAGCTCAATTAACCGTTCGAAAGAAATTAGATTTATATCTCGTAAAGTTATGACAAGTAGTTTTGCTGCTGTGCAGAACAGAGTATTCCAGCAGGAATAAAGACGAATCTTGTCGCTGGATTTTTCGGGAGGAGGTCAGTGAGTATTAAATGGACTCAGTCCCGTTCCTGGTCATTGTGAACAAATGTTCAAGGCAACAGATGGCAAAGTTAATGATGCTTGACATCGACAGGTCCATTCCTACTCACTGGAGTCACAATTGCATTACAGATCACGTGAGCAGTGCAGATGATGATCCTTATAGCAACTGAGACAATGCGGCAATTAATCCCACATTGTTAGTCTCACTCTGTACAATAAACCAGTTAGCCAGCGGACTGAGCTAACCGGCTTCCATTTAATGCAAAGCTAAAACAAACAGCTCAGTACATTAACAATTTGTAGTAGTTCACGTCGAACCAGCTGCTACACTTTTCAACACTATCAGCTCTTCTTACACTTAACATGTTCAGTTGCAGGTGTTATGCAATTCCTTTCTGATGAACGCTGAACAATTCGTGAGTGTGTCACCTTTATCTCCCCATCCAGGCAGCCCAGAATCCCTGTCCGTGTTAAATTCGCTCCTTGTGTGTCTGCACATGGTCTTTCAAATATGCTGGAATCATCTTCTAAACTGCTTTTTTTTCTGAAAATTCATCTCCGATTTCAAAACCTCAGAGTAAAATATACCTGCTGCAAACTTCTTTGTCGTTCCTCGCTCGTTTTGAAGCTCTAACCTCTAGTTATATACTCACCTGAACGAGATAATTTCCCTCTTACTTACCCTTACCAACCTCACATCTGCTGGAAAACCTCTATTAGGACACAACTCAGTCATTCCTGATTTGTGTCGCGTGATTCTTCATCTATTCCACCATCTCATTATATCCCTTATTTTCTTTTCGTTCCTTCTTTTCTCTTCTCCCAGGAAATCTCATTTCCGTCGTCTCTAACGAGTTTGTATCAAGAGAACTCTGATCATATCTTTCCTCATCATATTCCAACCCCCATTCCCCATGTATTTCATCATGTCTTTATATCCCAGTAAATGTCGTCCTGAGAAATTATGCTGGGTCTAATTCAACTCATGGAAACTTACCACGATGCTATGCAATCTCATTACTGGTACAGGAAAGATGAGGGCTATTTCACTTACAGCTGAATCGGTTGGCTGCAGCAACATTGGGTCAAATCGCAGTCACGTGGGTGACTGTTCTCATTGTTATTTCTTCTCAATGTGTGCTCAAGTATCACAGTAAGGAATCAATTAATATTGTAAGACATGCATAAGGGGGCGTGTTCAATCTGAGGTTATGAGAATAGGGCAGTATTGATAAACATAGACCAGAGGTTGTTCAAATCTCAGGCACATGAGATTGACAGAGAGCGATGTTGAGCGAAATAGACTGTCTTGGCAAATGCCAGTCTTACGAAGTTGTGGGTGTAATGTATTTCTGATGGTGCTGAAATGTCTGGCTAGCACAAGGAGTCCAGAACAAGGTAACAACATAACATTTGGTCGAAACAACTAAGAACTGTGTTACATGGATACAAAAACAACTTCGAATTCGGCCAATCATTTTCAATTATGTCCCAATCAAGTTTGAATTTGGTATTTTTACAATGTTAAAACCAATGAAACGATCTAACGTTTTGTGGGACAAATATCAGATATTTTGAACAGTTACCCAGAGCTGCAATCAGCAGCAAAGAGAGCAGATAAAAGACCAACATATGTAGGATGTTTGTAAAATCTTCAAGAGGTGCCTATCTGGAGAAATAGATTGCATAGAAAAAAAACATTAACACCGACCTGGAGAAAAATATCTACAGAGGAAGATACAACTAGCTGGTTTTTAAATTTGATTTTTTTTAATGTTAATGGGGTCGGGGTGAGGGAAAGTATTGTAGAGCAGAGAGTTTAGAGAAAGGAGTTGTAAGTAGTTGTAAGTTGATTATTCTCTGTCAAATGTTAAAAAGTATAATAAAATTGTTAATTTTAACTTTAAGTCGTGATGTTTGGGATAGTTCTATGCCTGTTGAATTTTAACAGAATACAGTACGGGGTGAATCCTTTCTGTTTTGTCGGTTTACATTAGCAGAGGGGTTTACCCCATCACGTCACACCAATTTCTGCTGTTGCTTTGTTGTTTCACTCATTTGTGCATTTGCCTCATTAACGATTTTGAAGTTGTCCCGTCTACACAAAAGATCCGTGGTTTTGCACCACTGTACAAAAGGTGCAGTGTGTCGAAGCGACAGGGCTCTCCACAATAACATTCGACGCTGATTAAATCTATTTATCCTGTTATTGACCCATGGAAGCAGCACTGCGCACTATCCTCCAGTCTGGAAAACTATCCCTTCACACATAATGTTACCTACCGCTCTCAAGGGGCTTTTCATTCCATCGCTTTTAATTCCTCACAGAATCCGTTTCAACAGGGTTCGTCAGTGAGTCATTTATTTGTGTTCAATTCCTGTGAGCAGAGGGTCACAGTTGGAGCGTGCTGAGCCCATAACCCAGAGGTCAGACCATACTCTCTGAACTGTACTCTGCTGTTCATCATTTCATTAATAGCAGGTAGATGTATCTATGCTCTGCAAATTTTCACGCCTGATTTAAGAAGCAACATAAACAGTTCCTGGTTCCTGCTTTTGTTGTCACACAGACCAAGATTGTAAATGCTGGGAACATGCACTGGTCGAGACTGTTTGCTCCCCCACATCCATTTTCTCCACAGCAGGTGGTAAGACGATAGTCTGAATCGCTTTCTTCTGTTACCTGTCACTCTGGAATGATATGAGCTGTGAAATATACTCTCTGAGCTGGGGGTAATGTGATAAAGCTTATACACACCAGGTGCAATGTGCCTGAGTGACAGGACTCACTGCACTAACATCCCATGTTGATTCAGACAGCAGACCCCTCGCTGTGACTTCGAGAATGACACACACACAGATGACTGAGAGAGATTCTCTCTTTCCCTGCAGTTCTGCACATTTATATCAGTCTCAGGTGGCATTATTTGCACAGGATTCCCAAAAGAATATTAGGTCCTCTGCATGCGCGATCTCTCTTTTCCACAGCTTTCCAGATTTTCCATAACTCCTACTACCTCTAATGCCCTCCCGCGCTCCACAACCCCGTGTTTGATAGTGGGCTGAAAAGCGCGTTCATGTTTCTCTCCCACAACACTAATTCCCAATTGAAGATGGGTTCGTCCAGCTGCCAATGCTGGGAGCCCGCTCGCAAAAGAAGTGGCTAGCACAGCCTCTGGGGAACCGGAAGTCAGAATGGAAAGGAGCTGTTATTAAAACTCAGTGTGACATTCACTCCGAAACAACAGAAAAACCCTCTTTTTAAAACAAGGAAACTCACCTGATTTATGGATCATGCTTCTGTTGCGGTTCTGGCTTGTTGGTCTTAGGTGTGATATCGCCTCGGGTGGATGATGTACGTGTGAGAAGTCACACTTGAGCACTGGAGTTTTGCATTTGTTTCTATTTTTGACTCAGAATGTATAATTTTGATGAGATCGAGTTCAGATCAAGGTTCTGAAGCTTAAAGATACACAACAGCAACTTCTTGGAGGTCGTTACTAGACTGAGAAATGGACTCCTCAACTTCAAATGATGCTGATCCTGTTAATGTGGATTTTGCCGAGTGCACGTCCTGTGCGGAGTAACCTGAAAGCCGTAATCTGTCCAAAATTTTGTTTTACTCATACTATGATCTGCATGTCCTTGATTCGTATGATCTGCCTTAAGCAATCGCAAACACAAGTTTTAACTGTACTCAGGTTCACGTGACAATCAATCAGTCAAATAAAGTCAATCCATCGACCAACATAGAGATTTCCTTAATGTCTGTATAGCCTTACTTTGCACTGTGAGATATTTTGTGATTCTGAGTGAAATCACAGTTAAACCAACAGAATGTGGCAAGATACTCACAGGTTATATTGACACAGCCGGGACACATCTGCGCCACAGAGTGTCACACAATAATAGTGAAGACCTTTAGAAATCATCCTCTGAGGTACATGCGACAAGCCAGACGAAATGCTGAACACTGTGTGAAACTGCTATGGTCAGCGCGAACAGAGCGGCCCAGCAGGAGCGTATTGGACTCAAAACCATGAAATTAATGGATTGAAAACATCCTCTACTCGTTGACAATTCCATGTTTCAGTGTGTGTACTGCCCCCTCCAGTGTTTCTCTATAATACATCTCCATTCTACGCATTAAATGTTGTTTCACTTTCTGCTTCCTTTCATTCAATGTTATCTGAAATGAATATTTCATACCGATACACGCGGGAAGTTTACACAAATGAGGAAACACACTTGTGAAGTTCTGGAAGCTCTTTACCTGTTCTCTGTCGGTGTGCTCTGATCTGATTCGCAAAATCTCTTGCCAGAGCTAAGAATAAACTGGTGAAGGTGAGCCACATCAGTTGTAGAGTGCTCTATGCGCATTCCGCCCTGCAGTTATTCCCCACGCCGTATCACACAGCGGTGTTCTCCCTGTGAAATGAAAATCTGTGAATTACAATTGGATCAATTTGTTGGAGACAGAATTGCGATACAGGGATAGCTCCGCATGATTAGGACATACATCACCAACTATGAATAAGCACAGGGATATACAAGCGTCAAGAGAGTCGCTATGGACTCGATGGGCTGAACAGCTTCTGTCGGCCCGTGAATGACGCCACACATTGATGCTGTCCCTCTTCCTGTCTCTGGAACAGAGTGGCTGATTTGAAACAAAGTCTCATTGTTCACCCTATCTTCTGCGTTAAGCTGCCTGCAGCCCCGCAGCTCAGGGACATGGGGATGGCTCTCAGTGAGTGAGACTTTCACTCGGATTGTCTTTATCTGGGAAAGTTGGGGCTCAGATGTGAACTGCTGCCCGATTGCAGCAAAGAAGCTGATGTTAGTATTACAAAAGCCTTTCTGCAGGATTGCTGTGTGAAGATGGATTCTGAACAGCAAACAGGCTGCACAAAAATCCCCTCACATGACTTTACCTGAGGGTAGAGAGTCCTGAGTAGACGTGTGTCTGACCCATCAGCTCAACATCCTTATCGCTTCTTGGATAAATGATATTTGCAGGAAGCTCCCAATCAAACTTGCTGATTCCCAGCATTTGAGGGAACTGGCTGTGCCGATGACAGCGAGGTTTTGAGTGTGTCCGCGCTTGCCTCCCCTCACAGAGCTTGCCGGTGGAGGGAAATAGCTGAATACTGTGCCAATGGAGACAATTTAGTGCAAACGGAAGGGATAAACAGCACTGTCCCGTGAACAAGGAGATGGAATGAGAAGGCGATATTCTTAAAACACTTTGATGCTTAGAAATCTGAGAACACATTGTGATGTAGTTGGACCTGACCGAATCTCAGCTGGTTTAATGGTGGCAATATAAGAGTGTCTAGGGCATAATCTTCACTTAGCAGCTTGTGTTAATATTGGCATGGGAGAATGTCTGACTTCAAGTCGCCATCGAGCCTTGGTTGTTTGATTTCACGTTTGCTCTGTCGTCCTATCAACTGTTTGATAAAAGGATGTAAATCATTAAGTTGCACCCTTTGAAATTCCTTTGAGTTTTGGGGTCAGAAGAGTCATTATAGTGGGTATGGCACAGTACCACATGTGGGGATGTGAAACAAGTGTTAGAGGATGTTCATCCACAGAGTCCCACACTGAGTAAATCCATCATCTGGATATTTGCACAGTTCTGGGTGTGAAACATGAGGAAGTGGGGACCTGAAATGATTGAAAACAGCGCTGAACAGGTTGATGAGAATGGTGTGGTGTACGAGGAATGTCAACAATAAAGGTCATTTGGAAATTTGGGACAGGTCTCCTTGGATTAGAGAAAGGGAATAAGGAAGAGGGAATTCTCCATACGCCTGAAAGGATCGAGAACGATTCGGCAGAGTTTTAAAGACATTAGTAAAAGAAGAAAAATGTACATGAGAAGAAATGTTTTCAAATAAGGAATGGTTAGGGTCTGACATTGACAATGCCGCAGTTTCAATCGAGTTGTTGAAAAACTAATTCAATGTTCATGTTGAAAGTAAAAATGTGTAGAGTTACACGCAGAAGGCAAGATAATGATACGAAAAGAGATCAACATTTATCTCTGTAGAGAGCCAGCACAGCTAAGGTGTTTTGTTACACGTTTGTGATTCTGACTGGAATCACAGTTCGACCAACAGGATGTAGGGAGTTAGACAACGGTGATATTGGCAAAGCCGGGACACATGACACAACAGAATGTTATGCAGCACGTACATGTCACAGGGAGGATGGCGCTGTCTGAAATTGCTGCAGGATGTCCTGCGGATCAGACACAGCAAATTTCACTACTCGAACCGAATCAGTACTATGATGGGGAGCCAAGGAGCCGGAGGCTCCTGCTTCAGAACTCAGTTATTAAAAAAGCTTAGGCCTGAGTCCCCCCAACTGAAATTTCTGTGGCTGCGTCGTGTTCAAATAAAATGCAGAACCGGGAGTTGCTTTGTGGAGACAGGGGTCAGTGTCCATCTTGTCATGATTATGGTCGCCTCCCACATGGTAAATCGCGGGCTCAAGCTGCTTCACATTCCAGGCAAGTTGAGGATTAAACAAATTGGGTACGAAATCCTGGGTACGTCCCATCCTATTCCACCCCGCCCTACGGTCCAAATATTGACGACATCCTTGTCTATATTTTGTCATCAATTTCACGTGTCATTTCTTTTACGTTTTCAAGGTGTCAGTTACGCTGGACAACAACGAGTTATTGAAAACAGGAAGGTGACATGTAGAATCGCTTCAACTTTCATTGCAGAAAGTCAGTGAGCCGCAGGGGCAGTGCCACAGGCTTGTTTCTGTAGTGTAATGGTCATCACGTTCGCCTAACACGCAAAAAGTCCCCGGTTCGAAACTAGGTCGAAACTGCTTTGTTCTTCAACTGCAGCCTTTTACATGGACAAGAACGGAGCTTTCTTGCTTGCTTTCCCATCCGCAAACCTGTCTTCGAATTTGCTTAAACAAATCTGTTCTCGTAGTGAAATGTAATGCAATTCCATTTAATTACTGTGCAAAGCATTAAAAAGTTTTTCTCCAACCTGGTTCTGATCATATGCCATTGAGAGTGTTTGAGAGTGTAGTTACCGCATTCTGATCCTTCCAAGAAAAACGGAAATGCATTTGCATTCCTTGCGCAGGCGGCTCGGTTCAAAAAAAGGGAAGAAGCTGATGCGCTGGTGTCACAGCGCACCACAAATTCCTAGACTTGTCTGTCTGTCAAATGTACCCCAAGTCGTGTCTGAAAGGCCTCATTTTGCAGCTGGCTGTCGTTGTGCAACGTGCGAGAATTGGCACCAGAGGTCCTGAATCATGTTTTGGCGCAGTTCGCACATTAGTGGCTCATTCAATCAGCAACAGCAATGAAAGAAATTACACTCTCAGAGGAACCTTTGGACTTGTGCTTTCATAGCGTCGCTAGCATTAAGGTGCGCCCCGAAATCTTAGCCACGTTGGAACTGAAACGGAGGAATCGACAGAGAGGCAACCGAATGACATCGCATCCATTTGGTTTTCTTGAAATCACTGACGAGCAGCAAAATGTAAACGGGGAGGGCGAATGGGGAATTGAGGCAGTTGCAGCTCTGGTGAAACTCCTTCTTTGTGATTCACTCAGCAACCAGAGACGTGAAGGTGACTCAGGCGTGAGAGCTCTTCACATCGAAAACAAAAAGCACTCAACTGCAATTAGCACCTCTTCCGGAGTGGGGGTGGGGTGAGGTAATTACCTTTTGATTTCTGTTACTATGTTCAGAAACTGCCTTTTAGATTGATGTGAACAGAAACTGCATTTCTAATAAGCAGCATGGAGTTTAGCAAAATTTATTGAGTCGCTTCTCGTCGGTTCACACACAGGTTTCCAAGTCAGTGGGTATCCATGTGGCTGATGTCCAGGAGTGAACATCTCTGCATCAAATTGCACGGTTAAGGTAAAAGGCAAGGAAAGTGGCATCTCGAACTGGCTCTGAGGTCAGAGCATCCTCACAATGTGATCTGTCGTTCTCGGATTGTAATGCTCCCTCCGGTTTTAGGGTGGAGAACATTCTTTGGGACTCTTATTCTGCAAAACAGACACAGTGACTGAAACTATGCTGCACGGTATCATGTGGAACACGGCCTGCTCAGCTTTGTGCATTTTCCCTGTAGTCCGGTGTGTTTCATGTTCCGTGTAGACGTGAAAGTCGTCCTGTTTCGAGCAATGGGTGAAATCATTCAGCAAAGCAAGAATCGAAATTGCAGTCATGTCAAGCAGCTCATGGTTATTTGACCAAATCATAAACGAACATATATTCTCACGCACTCACAGATACATTTGTAGCTGACAAGAGTCTGAGAAGATAGACTCAGCTTACCATTGATTTTTGTCTGGATTGATGGGCTGTCATTATCTGCTGCGAAATTGACATTGTAGCCGGGCACATCCCAGCAGCTGTGCGTGTCGGAGAGGTGTCATGGAACCCTTTTCCTGTGACTTTGCATCTGTTCACTTTTTATGGCCCGTTCTTATTATGTTCTTTCTTTCTCTCTTTTCAGCATTGTTTGCGAAGTGGTGATGCACTAAGGCTGCAGTCTGTTTGAAAGAGTAGTTTGGAATTGCCCTGTTGTTAGTTGTGAGATTACTTTATAACTCATGCCCTCGGACTGTCTCACATTTAGCATTCATGCTTCGTTGTGTCTGAAAATGCATTAGGTATGCCAGTTTTGTTTGTGTTCCATGTTAAATGCTTTCTGTTTTGCGATTCGCTCAACACATTACGAATTAACAGGGTTTCTGAGGTAACTTCCAACAGCAAAAATCCTCAACTGAGAATCTGGGAAAATTTCACGGAGTATGATCAGAGATAGAGTGAGTATGAGGTGGCCAGAGTGAGGGTGATGGAGCGAGTGTGAGGGCTTCAAGGAGACAGTGATGGAGCGTGTGAGATGGGGTCAGGGCGACGGTGATGGAGAGAGTGTGAGTGGGCTAGGATTATGGTGATGGAGTGAGTGTGAGGGGGTCAGATTAACCAGTTTGGAATGATAATGTGGGGGCCAGGGTGACAGTGATGGAGTGAGTGAGTGTGAGAGGGTTGGGGTGACGGTGATGGAGTGAGTGTGAGGGGGTCAGGGTGACAGGGCGGAAGTCAGTTTGAGCGGTCAGAGTGAGTGTGATAGGGTCAGGGTGATGGTGATAGATTGAGTGTGAGGGGTCCAGGGCAACTGCGATTGAGCATGTATGAGGGGGCCAGCGTGGCAGTGATGGAGTGAGTGTGAGGTGACCAAGGTGACAGTGATGGAGTTAGTGTGAGTGGTTCAGAGTGACACTGATGGAGTTAGTTTGAGGGGATAAGGATGACAGTGATGGAGTGAGTATGAGGTGGTCAGAATGAGGGTGATGGAGTGAGTGTGGGGGGTCAAGGTGACGGTGATGGAGTGAGTATGATGGGGTCTGGGAGAGGGGGATGGAGTAAGTTTGAGAGGGTCAGGGTTACGGTGATACAGTGAGTATGAGGTGGCCAGGGTGATGGTGAGGGAGTGAGCGTGAGAGGGTCAGTGTGACTGATGGAGTGAGTGTGAGGGGATTATGGTGACTATGGTGGAGTGAGTGCGAGGGGGTCAGGGTGACAGTGATAGAGTGAGTATAAGGTGGCCAGGGTGAGGGTGAGAGAGTGAGTGTGAGGTGGCAAGGGTAAGGGTGAAGGAGCGAGTGTGAGTGGGTCAGGGTGACAATGATGGAGCGAGTGAGAGGGGTTCAGGGCGACAGTGATGGAATGAGTATGAGGGGTTGAGGGTGACGGTGATGGAGTGAGTGTGAGATCATCAGTCTGATGGTGATGGAGTGTGTGTGAGGGCCTCTGGGTAATGGTGATTGTGTCAGTGGGAGGGGGTCAGGATGATGGTGATGTAGTGAGTATGAGCGGGTCAGGGTGACAGTGATGGAGTGAGTGTGACAGGGTGACGGTGATGGAGTGAGCGTGAAGAGGTCAGGGTAACAGTGATGGAGTGAGCGTGAGGCGGTCAATGTGAGTGTGATGGAGTGAGTGAGAGGGTGTCAGGGTGAGGCTGATGGAGTGAGTGTGAGGTGAATAGGGTGATGGGGATGGAGTCAGTGTGAGGGGGTCAGGATGACGGGGATGGAATGAGTGTGAGTGGATCATGATAACGGTGATGGAGTGAGTGTGAGGGAGTCAATGTGACTATGATGGAGTGGGTGTCAGGGGTCAGGGTGACACTGACCGAGTATGAGAGGGTCATGGCGACACTGATGGAGTGACTGTGAGGGTTTCAGTGTGAAGGTGATGGAGTGAGTGTGAGTCGGTCAGTTTGTCCGTGATGGAGTGAGTGTAAGGAGGTTAGGGTGACGGTGATGGAGTGAGTGTAAGGCGGTCAGTGTGAGTGCAATGGAGTGAGTGTGAGGGGGTCAGAGTGACAGTGATGGAGTAAGTGTGAGTGGAACAGGGTGATGGTGATGGATTGAGTGTGAAAGGGTTCGGGTGATGGTGATGGAGTGAGTGTGAGTGGTTCAGGGTGACAGTGAGGAAGTCAGTTTGAGACGTCAGGGTGAAGGCGATGGAGTGAGTGTGAGGGTGTCGGGATGATGGTGATGGAGTGAGTTGATTGGGTCTGTTTGTTGGTGATGGAGTGAGTGTGAGGGGGTTAGGGTGACGGTGATGGAGTGAGTGTGTGGGGGTCAGGGTGATGGTGATGGAGTGAGCATGAGAGGGTCAGGGTGACGGTGATGGAGTGAGTGTTATGAGTTCAGTGTGAGTATGATGGAGTGAGTGTGAGTGGGACAGTACAACGGTGAAGGAGTGTGGGTGTGGGGGTCAGGGTGACGGTGATCGAGTGAATGTGAGAGGGTCAGGGTGACGGTGATGGAGTGATTGTGAGGGTGTCAGGGGGTCGGAGATGGGGTGAGTGTGAGGGGGTCAAGGTGACAGTGATGGAGTGAGTGTGAGGGTGTAAGTGTGACGGTGATGAAGTGAATGTGAGGGGTTCAGGGTGACAGTGATGGAGTGAGTGTGACGGTGATGGAGTGAATGTGAGGGGTTCACTGTGACAGAGATACACTCACCCAGCCTGGGACTGACTCACACACACACAGCCTGGGACACTCACTCACACACACACGCACACGCAGCCTGGGACTGACTCACTCACTCTCTCTCACACACACACTCAAACACGCAGCCTGGGACTGACTCACTCACTCAAATGCTCACAGCCTGGGACTAACTCACTCACTCACAGCCTGGTGTACACACACACACACACACTGACAGCCTGGCACTGAATCACTCACTCACACACACACACACACAGCCTGGGACTGACTCACTCTCACACACACTTTGGGTTTCCCTTAAACACGCTGGGACATTCTGTGATTCTCTCTTACACTCGGGGATTCCCTTACCCACCATAGGACTCTGGGATTCTCTCTCACACACTCTGGGCACTCTCACACACTCCAGCACACTGTGATTCTCTCTCACACTCTGTGATTCCATTACACACTCCGGGACACTATGGGATTCTCTGACACACTCTGGGACTCTCTCAGACAACCTGGGACACTGAGACCTTCTCCCACTCTCTGTGGGACCCACTCCCACACACTCTGGGACACTGTTATTCTCTTACGCACACTGGGATTATCTTGCACACTCGGGGGATCTCTCATACACTCTGGGACACTCTGGGATTATCTCACACATTCGGGGACTCCCTCATACACACTCTGGGATTCTCTCACACACTCTAGGAATCGCTTACACACTTTGGGACACTCCAGGATTCCCTTACGTAATCTGGGACGCTAGGACCCTCGCCCACCCACTCTGGAATTCCCTCACACACACTATGGGACACAATGGGATTCTCTCATACATTCTGGGACTCTCTTACACACTCTGGGACACTGTGATTCTCTTACACTCACTGGGATTTTCTCGCAAACTCTGGCACTCTCGGGAAATCTCTCTAACATTCGGGGATTCCCTTACACACCATGAGTTTCTGGGACTCTCTCTCTCTCTCACACTGTGGGATTCTGTTACACACTCTGGGACCCTCTTTCACACACTCTAGGATACTATGAGATTCTCTCACACATTCTGGGACTCTCTCACACAACCTGGGACAATGGGATGCTCTCCCACTCACTCTGGGAGACTGTGATTCTCTGACACTCACTGGGACTCTCTCGCACACTCTGACACACTCGGGGAATCTCTCTAACATTCGGGGATTCCCTGACACACTATGGGACTCTGAGACTCTCTCACTGACTCTGGGACTCTCTCTTACTCACTGTGGTATTCCGTTACACACTCTGGGATTCCTTTACACACTCAGGGACACTATGAGATCCTCTCACACACTCTGGGACACTCTGAGATTCTCTCACATACTCTAGGAATCCCTAACACACTCTGGGATTCCCTTATGCAATCTGGGGCACTGGGACTCTCTCACACACCCTAGGACTCCCTTACACACCCTGGGTCACTGGGACCCTCGCCCACACACTCTGGGATTCCCTTACACACTCTTGGACACTCTGGGATTCTCTCACACGCACCCTGGGATTCTCTCACACACACCATGGGACACTCTGGGATTCTCTTACACAAACTCTGGGATTCCGTTACACACTCCGGGACTCTCACACACACTGGGACACTCGGGGATTCTCTCACACACTGGGATTCCCTCACACACCCTGGGACTCTCTGGGATTCCCTCTCACACACTCTGGGATTCTCTCTGGCACATCCTGGGACTCTCTCACACTCTGGTACACCCTGGGACTCTCACACACACACCCTGGGATTCTGATACACACTCTCGGACAAAATCAACTCAGAGGGGCGGCAGTTGGCTATGAAGAGATCGAGGGACGGTAAGAGGCCAGTATAGGGTGTCCTCTTGGACACTCTGGGATTCCCTTACACACTCTGGGACACTCTGTGATTCTCTCTTACACTTGGGGATTCTCTCATACACTCGGGGATTCCCTTACACACCATGGGACTCTTGGACTCTCTCACATACCCCTGGGACTCTTTCACTCACTCTGGGATTCCGTTACAAACTCTGGGACACTGGGAATCTCTCACACACTCTGGGACACTCGGGGTGTCTCTCTTACACTCGGGGATTCCATTACACACCATGGGACTCTCTCTCACTCACTGTGGGATTCCATTTCACACTCTGGGATTCTCTCTCACACTCTGGGACTCTCTGGGATTCTCTCACACATTCTAGGACTCCGTAACACACTCTGGGACACTGTGGGATTCCCTTACACAATCTGGGACACTGGGACCCTCTCCCACACACTCTGGGTACACACTCTGGGATTCCCTCACATACTCTGGGAAACTCTGGAATTCTTTCACATACTCTAAGAATCCCTAACACACTCTGGGACACTCTGGGACTACCTTACCTAATCTGGGACACTGGGACCCTCGCCCACACACTCTGGGACACTCCGGGATTCTCTCACACACTCTGGGACACTCTGATTCCCTTACATGCTCTGGGACTCGCAAACACACTCTGCGACACTCTCACACACTCCGGGATACCCTTACATACTCTGGGACACTGGGACCCTCTCCCACACACTCTGGGTACACACTCTGAGACACTGTCTCACGTGCACATGCATCCCTGGGACGCCCTGTCGCGTGCGCGCGCCACCCCCCCCACCCAGAGACACTCTCTCTCACGTGTGAAACCACGCCCTCCACCTCAAGGGATGCTCTCGCACGCAAATCCCCCGCCCCCACACACACACCCCAGGACATTCTCTCACGCACACACACTCTGGGACATTCTGTGCTTCTCTCTTACACTTGGGGATTCCCTTACACACCATGAGACTCTCTCACACAATCTGGAAATCCCTGGGACCCTCCCTGTCACACTCTGGGGACTCCCTCACACACTCTGAGGATACCCTTAGACACTCTGGGATTGGTGGCAACAGTGTTGTGGCAACGGGTTTGGGGCAAAGGGGTTGGATAGGGTTGGGAGGAACGGCGATGGACGGCGTTGGGGGGAACGGTGTTGGTCAGGGTTGGGGGGTAACGGCGATGCATGGGATTGGGGGAAACAGCGTTGCACGGGGTTGGGGGGACGGGGTTGGGGAGAATGGCATTGCACGGAGTTGGGGCAACGGCGTTGCATGAGTTTGGGGGAACGGCGTTGCACGGGTTTGGGGAGGTCCGCTGTCGGTCGGGGTGGGGGGGGGGCTTACGGTGCCAGTCGGGGTGGGAGGGGGACGGTTTCGGACGGGGTTGTTGGGACCGGGTTTTGACGGTGTTCGGGGTGGGTGAGTGGACGGGTGAGGGGACGGGAGCCCCCTGTAAATAGACGTATATTCACCCCCAGCGCCTCGGAGACCCCTGTAAACACTGACACAGTCCCCCTGCCCACCCCTATCGGAGCCCCCTTCAAAATACTGACACATTCCCCATGCCAACCCCTCTCGGAGACCCCTGTAAACACTGACACATTCCCCCACCCCCCTCGTAGCCCCCTGTAAACACTGACACATTCCCCCCCAACCCCATTGGAGCCCCCTGTAAACACTAACACATTTCCCCCCCACGCCCCCTTGGAGCCCCCTGTAAACACGGACGCATTTCCCCTGCCCACCCCTCTCGGAGCCCCCTGTAAACACTGACAAATTCCCCCTACCCATCCCCCTCGGAGCCCCCTGTAAACACTGACGCATTTCCCCTGCCCACCCCTCTCGGAGCCCCCTGTAAACACTGACACATTCCTCTGGTGTATTAAACCTTTCCTGAAAGTTTATATAAACATCCCCACAACCACAATAAATCAGCTTCTCTCAAGCTCCCACTCACAATGAAAGCTATAGCCCCCTCTACAAATGGGTGAAATGAACAATCCAAATGATACCTTTCCATTTCCCACATCAAAGCAGTGACTACTCTTCAAGCTGACAATCTGGGCCTCCAGTGAATCTCTCTGTCCTAGCAATTAACTGAGTAAATATTAAAGTTGCAGGAGGGTGCTCTAGCGCATCTCCTCAACTTCCAGCACCTCCGCCCTTGAACTCCACCCTTCCAACTACAACAAGGATAGAAACACTCTGGTGCCCTCCTTCCATCCCACAAACCTCAGGATACAACGCATCATCCTCCACCATTTCCGCCACCAACAGTCAGACCCCACCACCAGAGATATATATTTCCCTCCCCACCCCTGAAAGCATTCTGTAGAGACCATTCCCTTCACAACTCCCTCGTTCGGTCCACGTTCCCTTGCCCTCTACCATACCCCACCAAGTCACCTTCCACTGCTGGCACCTTATTTGCCACTACAGGAGGTATGAAACCTGTGTCAATACCTCCCACCTTACCTCCATCCAAGGCCCCAAAGGATCCTTGCACAACAGGCAGAGAATATCCTATTCATTCAAACTCGTCATCCACTCTGTCCATTGCTCCTGGTTTCCTCTACATTGGGGAGACAGATCATCAACTTGCAGAACGGTTCAGGGAACACTCACTTACACACACACCCAAAATCCCCACTGCCCTGTGGCTGAATACTTCAACTCCCCCTCCCACTACACCAAGGACATGCAAGTTTTTGGCCTCCTCCACTGCCAGATTCTAGCCAGCAGTAGTCTGGAGGAAGAACGCATCATCTTCCTCCTTGGGACCCTCCAACCACACGGTATCAAGGGCAATTTTACCAGTTTCCTCATCCCCCCTCCCTCCACCTTATCCCAGATCTGAACTTCCAGCTCAGAACCGCCCTCTTCACCTGTCCTACCTGTCCATCTTATGCACTCCACCTTCCAATCTGACCCATCACTATCACCATCCACCTGCATCTAGCTATCGCCTTCCAAGCTACCTTCCTCTCAGCTCCAGCCCATCCCATTTATATATCAGCCCCAATTCACACCACCATCCCCCTTATTCCAGATTCAGAGTTTATACCTGAAATGTCGAATCGCCTACTC
This sequence comes from Chiloscyllium punctatum, assembly GCF_047496795.1. Taxonomy (NCBI): domain Eukaryota; kingdom Metazoa; phylum Chordata; class Chondrichthyes; order Orectolobiformes; family Hemiscylliidae; genus Chiloscyllium; species Chiloscyllium punctatum. The sequence goes on along the minus strand of NC_092771.1, from coordinate 77,876,597 downwards.
CTCGGATGTCGCCAGAGTGGCTATACTTCCCTAGCATCACACTTTTTGACTCTGATCTCCAGCATCTGCAGTGCTCACTTTCTCCTGCTGAAGGATTTGCACAGGTTAGGAGATTGAGCAAACAATGGCAGATGAAGTATAACGTGGAAAAGTGTGACTTCATGCTCTTTGCCAGGAAGAAATCAGGCATGGGCTATTTTCTAAATATCGAGCAATTTCAGAAGTCTGAAGTGCAAAAAGGCAAGGGAGTTGTAGTCCTGGAGTCTCGAAATCAAAACTTGCAGGTTGTCAGCAGTTATGAAGGCAAATGCAATTATGGTATTTATTTCAAGAGGGTTTGAATATAAAAGCTGGGGTGTACTTCTGAGGCTCTATAAGGATTTGGTCAGGCTACATCTCGATTATTGGCCACAGCTTTGGGTTCCATGCCTCAGGAAGGATGTACTGACCCTGGAGGGTTTTCCAAGGAGATTCACGAGAATGATCCCAGGTCTGAAAAGCTTAACGTATAAAAAACATCTGAGGGCTCTGGGTCCATATTTGATAGAGTTCAGAAGGATATTAGGAGGTATAATTGAACCTTCCAGAATACTAATTGACCTGGACAGAATGGATTTTGGGAAGGTATTTCCAATAGTAGGAGAGACTCGGACCTGATGGTACAGTGTAAAGAGAGGATATTTTAGACCAAGGATAAGAAGGAACTTTTTCAGCCAGAGAGTGGTGAATCTAAGGAATTCAATGCCACAGAAGGCTGTTGAGGCCAGCTCATTGAGTATATTTAAGAGTGAGACAGATAGGTTCTTGTCTGTAAAGGGGATCAACGGCTACAGGTAGAATGCAGGAGAATGGGGTTGAGAAGCTGAACAACCATCATTGAATGGAGGACCGGGCTCAATGGGCTGAATGGACAATTTCTGCTCCAATGTCTTTTGGTCGTATAGTTAATATTGGGTCTCCTCATTCCTCATTTGAGATATATCCTGGAATTTGATCTTCATATGATTTACAATGAGTAACATTTCCAATACTGATAACTGGGAAATATCATTTTCCCTCCTTCCAGTCTCAGCAGCCATATCCCCAATATCATAATCACACTGAAATTGAAATCCAGTGAATGGTACTTAATCACAGTTGATTGACATCGATAACATTAATAGCATGACTCTCACCTGCCCTCTCTGATCGTCGAATAACCATCTGAATTGTGTGTCACATGATATTCTCTGTTAACATATCCATGCCAGTTTTTCGTTATAACTCATGTTGTCATAGGCACATGTTCCTGTCAGATTATGAACTAGAAAAGTTCGCTCCATATTTTACTGTCATTACTGATCAGTAGTTACAGACTTATGTTTCCCTTTATAAACTGAGAAACGTGTTTATTTTTTGACAATCCTTTGACATTACCCCCATATTCAAGGAAGATTGAATGATTACATACAATCAATGTACCATCACCAATATTCATACATTTAGTAACCCGCGCATATCATATCCCAAATGTGTAAATTTTAAACATTCTTTTGAATTTTAATAAAATCAATATTGTATTGAAAGGGGTTAACTGAAGGAAGCTTTTTGTTCAGTGACTGTGAATAATGTCAATCTCCGTGGATCCTAATTATCCCAGTGGAGAGTTTCCATCGTTAAATAATAAGAGTTCTGTCAATGTGTTATCCCGTAGTATGAGCAGGAGCATCACTGACAGTAGTGAAAGGGATCAGCAGCTCTAGAGAGAGGGGGAGGAGGGAACAGAATCTGAGAACATTAGATTTGCATGTTACAATAATGGTTCAGAATCTGAGGATTTTGGATTGGAATGTTCAAGCAATGGGTCAGAATCTGAGGACAGTAGACTGGAGTGTTCCAACAATGGATCAGAATATGACAACCGAAGAGTGGAATGTTCGAACAATGGACAGGAGTTTATCCTCGGGTCTTTACTGGCTTTCTCGGCCTTGGATATCATTAGCATCAGAGATCCAGGATATCCTTTGGATTATTCAAGGTGGTTACTATCCCATCCTCGCTATCGTTGGTGTTCCTGGTAAGTCATTATGTTTGTCTACTAAACCGGATTGAACTGAATTTCTGCTCATGTTATATAAATTTTGGAAAGTGCAAGCCAATGTTTCCAGTTCCAAACAAAACATCCTTTCCTTATAAATTATACCTATCAAACTACTATTTATAAAATACTCACTGACATGGGAGAATGAGCCAGACTGTTCTCAAACTCCATAAACCATTTTGTCCTTCAAAGATTTACATCTCCATTTCCTCCCCACTCACCAATCCTGTCCAATACCACCATCATGATAGCCTAGTCTCACCCTCAGTCTCAGTGCAACTTCTGAGTAAATCATGATTTGTGCCTTTGTTCAATGAAGATGCAACAGTTTCAAGTTCCTTCTAAACACATGTTAGTCATTAAATAACTGCTCCTGAGGATGTTTCACTTGTTCTCTGCACATACAGAAGACAGTTTACGGTGGTCTCACCATTGACTCATAATCTAGAGCCACAGAATAATAGTCTGTTAATATCTCAAGAAGGAAATTGGTGGAATTTAAAAGCAACCATTATCATTTGTTATAAAAACCAAATTTGCTTGCCTCACGTCAATCAGGGAAGTCAATGTGGCATGCTTCCCTAGTCAGGTTTCCGTGTGACTTCTGTGATGAACATGTGGGTGTATTGTACCTTTAAGAGAATTAAAAGCCAGCAATAACTACCTGACAGCACCAAGTGTTCTGAAAAGTAAATTTAATGCAACATTTGGTCGAAAAACTCGATGAGCTCATTGTCTCTAGACAAAAAGAAGTTCAGCAAAAGAGTTTAAATTATACCCCAAAATACCCACTTCCAATCAAGTTTGAATATCGTATATTCACAATCTCAAAAGCCAATGACACAATCCAATGCTTTGGCGGGGAGGTACAAAACTGTAGAAAATTGAGCAGTTGAGTGGAGAACTGCCAAGCTACCAGCTGCCTGAAGACTGCCTGAAAAATAGCTGGCTTAAAGGTATCTTTATTGTTTAGTAACTGGTAAAGTGGAATCTCCAAGAAGAAAAGAAGACAGGAGTATGGAGAAGCACCGAAGCTCCCTGGCTTTCAGATAAGAAAATTTGTGTTGTAAATCATAATTAGGAGTCTTATCGGACTTGTATTATGGAGGGGAAGGTAAAAGATAGGTTAGAGAAAGAAGTTGTAAATAGTCGTTCGTTTATTATTCTCTGTTATACTTTAAGAAATAAAGTTGTAAATTTTTGCTTTATATAGTTTTAGACTCTAGAATTATCACAGATTTCTGGATGGGATAAATCTTTTCTCTGTTTTTGGTTTTAATTAAGCAGGAGAGTTGATCCTGTGTTGTAACACTACAAACCCGCAGCAATGTGTTTTACTCTTTACTGTCTTGTGCAACAGCTGAACCAGCCACTCAGTTCAAGATCAGCATAACATGCTGCCCTGAACAAGGCTGCATACATCCTGTGAGAGAAGCACAAATGTAAAGAAAGCTCCCTTCTTCTGACCGTTTCCCATTTTTCTACAGCTTATTTCTATTCAGGTAGGTAATCATCCCCTATTTTAGGTGTATTCAATCTCATTGAAATTCTGCTGAGAGTGATGCGCATCTCCATATGCATCTCTGGTGTTGGCTTTATTGCTGATTACGTACAGACGTAAGGAACTTACCAATTCCATATCAATCGTAGTGCATAGTGAAGGAATGGCTTTTGGTGGCACAGGAAAGAAACGGCGATGTCTACGTGAGAGAAAAGGATTATTGCGATCATCCTTAAGAGTGTTGCTGAGGCAGTATTTGGGGTACTGTGGATAGATCTTCTCTCAAATTTCACGACATTAATCCCTCAGATTATGGCACCATGAGCACTGACTGAAGCACAGTGAGAGAATAAAGGGTGATTGCATTGAACCTTAACAGGAATGGACAATAATTCATGATGTTCTGAACAAACACTTATACGGTGATAAATTCCCTGGCTTCTGTTTTCACTCGGGTTACATGAGCTTCGATATTTTAAGAGCCTCTGAGAACGTTGCCCTTAACTATTCCCACTCCCCATTTCGATTGAGACAGAGAGAGAGAGAGAGAGAGAGAGGTTCAAGCTTTTGAATAAACTCTCCCACCATTAATACAGTTCAATTGAATCGTGATCCTGCAATGGACGTCATGCTATCCATAATCCTGACAGCAGCCACAATACCTTCATTATAAAAGTGTTAACTCATTCCAGCAGCTTCTGACCTGCATGGAGAACATAGTGTGTCTTCTTAGAGATGGAAGATGCCTCTTTGAGACTTGACACTAAACATTTGGCTTCCTTCTTCACTGCCAGCAAACCACGTTAAAGTAGCACACGCTCTACAAACAATGGAACCATGATTAACATCATGGAGCCCTCTGTCAGTGCAGTCTCAGTTTCATTGGTTGTCATATTGGAGTATCAATGACGCTCTCCGCTTGCTGTATAACACTCTGGTGTGGCTGAATAGCCTCCTCCTGGTCTGATGGAGCAGGTTTAAGGGTCTGATTGGGCTCTGCCTGTTCCTGATAATCAGCTCGATGTGCTGACCAGACCACTTCTCTTCCTGTGGACGAGGCAGGAGGATTGAATGGGCTGTTCCTCTTCTTGCTCAGTAGTTCAAGCAGAATTGCTTCCACATGCCAGTGTATAAGTAGCTTGGGATGCTGAATGAGCTCCTCTTTTAACTGTGGAAATATGCAGTGTCTGGTTGTACTGTTACATAATTGTTACCGACACTTAAACAGCACAAACCGGAATGCTGTCCGGGTCTTGCTGCACATTGACACAGGAGCTCATGGTGTCAAAATTTTCTGAACATTGTATGATCTTCAGTCATCATCCCTACTTCAGATCTTATGATGGGGAAAGAGATTGATGAAGCAGCTGAAGATGTTTGTGCTGAAGACGCTAACTTGTTTTGCTGCAGAGTTGTCCCGGGACTATAAGGAGTGTTGGCCACCGACCACAAACATATTTCTTTGTGATCTGAAGTACCCAGACAAGTGGAAGGTTACACCTGATTCCCATTCAGCTCAAGTAGGTGGACACGATGCCATCCTCAAATACTGCCTTGATATCCAGACCATTCACTCTTTCCTGAGCCCCTGTATTCACCGTTTGTTCATATGAATAGCTGACGGTGTATGTGTAAGGAGTGTTTTCCTCTCACAGAGGGTAATATCACTAAGGAATTATCTGGGCTAGAGACTTATGGGAGCTATATCACAGAAAGTATTTAAGGAGGAGTTAGATGGGTTTTTCACCTGTCATAGAGCTTAGGGGCGTAAAGAATTGGACATTAAAGAGGAGTTAATGTCAACAGTAGATCAGCCATGCTGGTTTACAACGGCTGGGTCGTCCGAATTACCTCATCCTGTTCCTTATGGCCTCATATTCTGTAATTACAAAGTTAATAATTGTAATTTTCCTGAACGTTCTCTTATTGAATGCTGCAATCAATGAGTAAAGTATTTTGTGACTCATCTCTGGGTGAGGTAGGGGCGCTGTATTCACAGTGAATCTCTGTTTATAATATGACCAAAAAATGATGCAAAAGTTGCAGAGAGGAGCCACTCTGTAAGGAGACCAAATGCATCTTTCGAACCCAGCTGGATTTCCAAATAACATTTTCCAACCCGCACCAAACCATGTGTGACAGTCTTGAGGAACTGAATGAGATCCTGTCTTACTGTAGATCAATTATTTGGAGCAGGTGGCCTCCATCTGCTCCTTGCAGGAGCTGTGACGGGTTGAATGAAACATAGGACAAAGGGCTGATTAGTAGGAGTGGACCATTAGACAGTTTGTCACCGCTCCACCACGCATGAAGCTCATGGGTGATGTGACTGTGGTCTCAGCAGCACTTGTCTGTCTTTATACCATTTTCTAATTCACTTGTCAGTCAAATGTCACCAAAAACAACTTTCGGTAAATGTAAATATCCAGGCGCCACAAACTTCTGGGGAAGGGAATTTCCACTTGAACAGCCCTTTGAAAATTTCTCATTTGTTTTCCGTCCAATGTTCGAGTGTCACTGTTTCCTTTTCCATTCTAACTCCTCCACTGGGTACACAAGTCTTAAATCCAACCGGTTTAGTGACGTGGCCAATGATACAGGTCTCAGAGTAGGTCATTTTCTAGAACAATGTGAGATAAAGAAAGTTAAACTCATAACAAATGGTAAAATGACAGAGTGCCCCAAACGTTATTCTGCCTTTGAAGTTATTCTGCTCAGACTAGATGCTGGTCGTGGGATTTCTTTCTGGAACAGTTGGATTTGGCTGAATTATCTTTGTTTCAGGAAGGGGAGGGATGCCAACGAATCCTCACAAGGAATCGTTCACAAGTGGTAAAGATAAATCAGGGATGTTATGGTCTCACACTTTGCTATCGGGTGGAACAAAGTAAGAGAGAATGATCAATCTTCTGCGGCTTCTCAGGCAAGGAACATTTTTCGCCGTCTCTGTGTTGGAACCTACAATAATGTCAACTGAACACCAAACTGGACCATATGTGCCCGCCTTTAAGATTCTCTGAAAAACCTGATTATGGATTTTCTGCAAGTGCATCATTGCTCTTGTACACAATTCCTTTCAACCGCACCAAAATGTCCCCATTCTTTAATGTGATGACATGCTTACATGTGTCTGTGTAATTTGTAAATATTGGTAGGAGTCCTCATTGTACGTGCTTGAATATCAATACATGTTTTTCTTAAAATTTATTCTCCAGTTTTAGTCTCCCTGACAAGAGATGATATGCATCCGGTTGATACAATTTTCAGAAAGTCATGGATGCTTCAATGCTATTTGTAGGCTAAGATCGAAACTGATAATCCCCCATAAGAAAGGGCCGTCATTCCAGGATTGAGTAAAAGGGAAACCTCTTTGAAAATCTTCGAAAACAATTATATCCTTTTATTTTCATTTAGCGGATCAAAACTGCAAAAAGTGCTTTAGGTGTGGTCTCAGCAATGTCCTGTACAGATGCAGTAAAACATTCTTGCAATTAAACCTGACACCTTTTGCCAAAAACAGCATCATTACACTTACCTTCCAAATCACTTGCTGCATCTGCAGACTGACTTCATATGATTCATGTCCCAGGAACATGGAAACCTCCTGTATCACAGAGTTGTGCAATCTCTCTCCATTTAAATTGTTTCCCATTGTTATATTCTTTAGCACAAAATAGACAACTAACCTTCTGTTATTTCTGCTGAAGGTTTGCTCACTTTCCCTGTTTATAGAACATTGCACTCACTACATCCATTTTTGGCACATTAATGACTATCTTTGTGTACGAGCTAATTGAGCTCCAACCAATTCCCTCCCCTTCCTCCCGATCTTTGAAACAGATTATTGATCATTGATGACCCCACAGTGATCTCTGAGGCACTCCATCAGTTACAGCTCTGTAGCCTGAAAATAAGCATGTGTCTCTACTCTATTTCGTGTTAGCGACAGCTTACGTGTTCCTGTTATTCATTCAGGCAGGTTGAATGGCCTCCTCCTGGGCTGTAAAATGCACTCAACTATCTGAATTCCTTCATGCTATATTCCTGTGTAATTCTTTAGAGGGGCAGAATGGTCTCCTCCTGTCTTATTGTAACGACCATGTCTGACTGAATGGGGTGGTCCCCTATCATCTAGGTGCTTCGAGGGGTGGATTGAGCAGCAACACATGGGGTAGGAACAGCAGTATACCTCTTTAACAGCCTCAAGGGTGGATTGAGGGAACAACACATGGGGTAGGGGCAGCAGTATTTCTCTGTAATAGCCTTGAGGAGTGGATTGAGGGAACAACATATGGGGAGGGAAGGCAGTCTTTCTCGAAATTAGCCTCGATGGCTGGAATGAGGGAACAACACATGGGGTATGGGCAGTAGTATATCCCTGGTACGTCCTCGAGAGTGGATTGAGGGCACAGCACATGGTGTAGGGTCAGCAGTTGGCTGCACCATTCGGAATGCTCATTGCTGATCCCAGCGTGTCTGACCATCCGTTTCCTGTCTGTTCCCAATAAACATTAACTCTCCTGTTCAGCAAAGATCAGTCAAACTCAGCCTTGAATATCTTCAATAACCAAATCTTCACTGCTCCCTCGGAATGAGGACACTGCAGATTGAACAACACTAAAGGGAAAGGGACGTCCATATTTCATTGCGGGACCTGTTATTTTAAAACTGTGTTAACTGATCATCAAATCACTACCTCTTTTCAGACATAAGGACAGAATAATTAGGAATAAACATAAACCATTCTGGACTCCAAACCTGTCCCACATTGCCACTGACACTTTACAAACAAATATGTATCAAACCCAGCCTCTGCTACTGTCTCAGAAAGAGAACAAGAGATAGCATAACACCACATGAGCATGCAGATGAAGCCGAACGAGGCCATTCGGCCCATAGAGTCTGATATGCCGTTCAGTAATTTCTTATATGTTCTCAACCTCATTCTACAGCCTTTCCCTGAGAATCCGTTATCCCCTTATAAATCAAAAACTTATTTGTGACTTACTGACACTTGTGTCTGTGTCTGTGTCTGTGTGTGCGTGTGTGTATTTGAGTGTGTGTCCATCTGGTTATCATCTGTGTATTTGTGTATCTACGTCTGTCTTTCTGTGTATCAGCCTGTGTGTTTCCATCTGTGTTTGTGTCGATTTGTGTGTGACTCTATATGTCTCTGTGTGTTTCTATGTGTGTGTATGCTTATCCCATTGTATGTATTGTGTTTATTCGTATATTGGGGTGTTTACCAATGTTTCTGTGTATTTCTGTGTTTACATTTCTGTGCAGTGAGATATCTGTGTTTTTTTTTGGGGGGGGGGAGTGAAAGGACTGTCATTGGAACTGCCTGTGGGTTTAAAGTGAGAATTGCTTTTCAATAAGCACTGCTCCTTTATCGATCAGTGGGACATGGATGTTTCAGAAACTCCACGCGAGATGTCCCAGTCCACTCCATCTTGCACTGGGTGGGGGAATGGATATTGAGTATTCCACCACTCGGCTTCGCCCTTTCTGTCCTATTCCAGGTGTTTCCTTTGGATGGGAGAAAGGGAAGGAGGGAGGGTGGGCAGGAGTGGGTGTCCCTGCTGTTTGTGCTGGTGCTGGTTGGGCTGGGGTAATTGTGAGGTGTCTGGAATGAATCGGTTGGCCGTTTTGAATCCATATATTCTTATTAGTGTGAGTGGGGGCTGGGGTGGGGGGGGGGGGGAGGTATTGCGTTGGTGACAGTATAAGTGTGGGAAGGAAGTTGCTGAACTTAATAGTGAGAGTGGTAGTGCCTTGGCCTTATTTGGAGAATTAATAACCTTGCTCTGAAGCAGCTTTTCAGGAATAATGACATTACCAAGGTACATTTTTTTTGGTGTCTGAATACAATATAGAATGCTTGAACATTCTGGTCAGACATCATGGTAGCCTGGAGGTTAGAGGGTCAAGTTTGCTCCAGTGAATTGGGACAGTACAATATCTCATTCAATGGAGACAAACAATGGTTGGTAGAGCCATAGAGTTCGACTGCACTGAGACAGGCCCTTCAGTTCAAAGTGTTCCATTCTGACCAAATTGTCCATCCACGCTAATCCCATTTTCCTGCCTTTGCCCCGTATCCTTCTAATACTTACCTATCTGTGTATTTGTCCAAATGCCATTTAAATGTTGTTAATGTACCCACCTCAACTACTTCCATTGGCAGCTCATTCCATTTGCGTACCAGCCCCTGTGTAAAACACTTCTTCCTCAGGTTCCCTTTTATGCATTCCCCGATGACCTTAAACTGATGCCCTCTGGTCTGTGATTGCCCAACCCTGGGAAAACGATGGACTGCATTCACTCGGTCCAGGCCTGTCATGATCTTATACACTTCTATCAGATCCCCCTCAGTCTCATACACGCTAAATTAAACAGTCCGAGCTTGTCCAACCTCTCCCTATAACTCACATCATTGAGACGGCAACATCATTGTAAATTTCTTCTGCACTTTTTCCAGTTTAATAGCATTCTTCCTATGGCAAAGTGAACAAAATTGAACATAACGCTACCAGTATGGCCTAAACAGCATCCTGTATAACTGCAATGAAATTCCCTAATTTCGATACTCAGTGAAATTCAATGATCAAGGCCAGTGTACCAAAAGCTTTCTTCACTGCTCTGTCTACCTCTGAATCAACCTTTAGAGAACCATGCACCTGAATTCCAAGATCCCTCTGTTCCACCACAATCTTTCGGACCCAACCATTCAACATGAAACTCCAACACTGATTTGACTTCTAAAATGCAAGAACTTACACTGATCAACATTAACATCTATTTGCCAATTCTCAGCCAACTTCCCCAGCTGATCAAGGTATTGCTGTAATTTCTGAAATTTCTGATAACCTTCGTCACTCTCCATGATGCTACCTATTTTAGTGTCATCTTCAAACTTACAAATCATGCCTGTACATTCTCATCTATATGTATGTAATATGCAGTGGTCCCAGCAGCAATCCCTAAGGCATTCCCCTAGTCACATGCCCCCAGTCTGGCCAGCATTCTTCCAGTATTACCCTCTGCTTCCTACCATCAAAGCAATTTTGTACCTAATTTGGCAGCGACCCCACAATTCCATGTGATCTATCATTCCAGAGCAGCGTGCCATGTGGAAACTTATTGATGGCCTAACTGGAATCCATATAGACTATGTATACCACCCTCCCCTCCTTAACGCTGCTGGTGACTTCATCAAAGAACTCCAACAAATTTGTGAGCTATGATCTCCCATGCACCAAGCCGTGCCTGCGTTGATGAAGGGCTTTTGCCCGAAACATCGATTGTCCTGCTCCTCGGATATTGCCTGACCTGCTCTGATTTTCCAGCACCATTCTAATCTTACTCCTAATCACATCCTCTCTTTTCTAAATGCATGTATATCCAATCTGTCCGAATCTTCTCAAGTATTTTAAATAATAGATTTTAACATTACTGGTCTTTAGTTCCCAGGCTTATCTTAGTAGCGTTTCTTGATTAAGGGCACAGCTTTCGCTTCCCTCCAGTCGTCCGGGACCTCATCCGTTGGCCAACGATGATGGAAAAGAACCAATCAGAGCTCACGCAATTTCTTATCTGTCCTCCTGTAGTGTTCAAGAATATATCTGGTCAGGACCATGAGTTTTTACAAATACTGCAAAGTCTGAAAAATACGTCTATTTATTTCAGGTTCAAACACCAAAAAGTGACAAAGTAACTCAATGATGGTTATCACAACAAATTAGAAAATAGATTAATCATAGGAAGTGACTTCACAAAAGTCCCAGACATGTGGAAACCTGAGAATTCTCAGATTTCACGATCCAGAAAAGGAAGGCCATGAAACTGATAAGGAAATCAAAACGTGAACATGCATGCTAACAAACAGGAGCACAACGACTACATCAATCTACGATCTATATTTCAATGGAAACAAATTAAATGCAATGTCAAATGTGGAAATTTGTAATCGGGAGAGGAGAGGTTATCGTGGAGAACAGGGCAATGGCCAAGACAATAACCAGTTACTTTGCATCTTCATGGAGGAAGATCCAGAAAATCATCAGTAATACCAAGTGATCATATTGGAGTTCTAGAGCTAATGACATAAAGTCAGTTTGTATCAGTACCAACGTAGTACTTGAAGATATAGTTGGATTGAATATTGCTAAGTCTAACGAAATAGATGTACTACCGATCAAAATGTCAGAAATAAATCACCAAAAGAAGTCCTAATTGCAATCTCGATGATTGTGTTTTACTTTCCTGTACATAATGCAGAGACTGGAAGCCATTGTAGATAAATGGAAGTTAGCAATCGTGATCCAATAGGTGAACGGAAAAGATCCAAACAGCTACAAAGGGAAGAAGACAGAGTGTGAAGAAATGTAGACCAATTAACTTGACATCTGTAGGGAAATTGTTGGAATCTATTACACAGGTTTTTTTGATATTTAGAAATTAATAGCAACAATGGAGAGAATCAGCATGCATTTCAGATAGAGAAATCATACTTGATAAACTTTGGAATTGTTTGAAGTTGTTTCTTACAGCATAGATAATGGGGAATCAACAGAGGTGGCAAACATTGGATTTTCGGAAGGGTTTCTGTAAGAACTCAAACAGTGAGTGCGTAAATACAATGAATGTGAAGGATATTTGGAGGAATATTATGTAAGTGGAAAATTAAATTTTGATTCACCTTCATTTAAGAGAGTCAGAACATTGATTAAAGACATGTTGAAGCAGCTTCACAGCGTGTTGCTGGGACTGTACCTGAAGTATTGTGTACAGTTTTGGTGACCGAATCTCAGAAAGAACATACTGATCACAGAGGGAATGCAATGGATATTCTCCAGATTAATCCCTCAGATGGTGAGATTGCCTGATGAGGAAACTCGGCCCATGTTCTCTAGAGTTTCAAAGAATGAGAGGTGGTTCACATTGAAATTTAGAAAATTCACAAAACATATGACAAGTTGGAAATTAACAGAATGCTTCCCTGGCTGTCTAATCCACATTCAAGGCAAATAATGGCAGGATCTGGGACAGGCCATTTAAGATTGCAATAATGAGGAAATTCTTCACTCGGAGGGGATTGACTAACACAGGGGCATGGAAACCTGCTGGCAGGGAATAGGAAGGACTCAATAGTGACATGTCAAGTTGCATCCAAATCAACTTTAGTGGTTTGAGACAGAGAGGGTGGTGGTAGAAGGCTGCTTTTGTGACTGGAGGCCGGAGTCCATAAGACCATAAGACATAGGAGTGGAAGTAAGGCCATTCGGCCCATCGATTCCAATGGTATACTACGGGTATCAGTGCTGTGTCCATTTTTATTTGTGACTCGGAGGTGCTGGTGTTGGACTGGAGTGGACAAAGTTCAAAAATACATAACACCAGGTTGCAGTCCAACAGGTTTATTCATAGGCTCAGCTTTCAAATCGTAAAACCACCTGATGAAGAAGCAGCGCCTCAAAAGCTAATGCCTCCGAATAAAAATTCTGGGCTATAACCTGATGTTGTGTGATTTTTAACCTTATTATTTGTGGTAGTCATAAATGATGCAGCTGTGTACATGAACGAGGGGTGTGGGCTGTGATACTTAACTTTGTGTTTGATGCAAAGATTGGCCGGGTGGATGGCAGTGAGGAGGAAGGCCTTACGTTACAGGAAGATACAGATGGCATGGTCAGATGGGTGGAACAATGGCAGATTGAATGTAACCCTGATTAATATGAGGCGATGCACTTTGGAGGAAGGAACCAGACAGAGTAGGACACAATGAATGGCAGCACACGAGAAAGCTCAGAGGGTGCTTCTCCACACATCCCTAAATGTGACTGGACAGGTTAATACACAATTTGAGAAAGGATAGGGGACCGTAAATATAGCCTTTATTCATTGAGGCATAGATTATAAGAGCTATGTGGAACTTTAGTGAGGCCAAGATGTCATACTGTGTGTAGTTCTGGGAGCCACATTACAGGAAGAATGTGATTGCACTGGAATGGGTGCAGAGGAGATTCATTAGGATGTTCCATTGATGGTGCATATCAGCTGTGGAGAATGGCTGGATAAGCTCGGGTTGTTTAGTTTGGAGGAGACAACGCTGAGGGGTCCATGATTCAGAAGGATATGATTACGAGGGACATGCACATGGTGGATGGATAGCAGCTATTTCTTTAGTCAAAGGGACACATTTTTAATGTGAAGGGTTTCAGGTTTAGTGAGGATTTAAGGATTGTTTTTCAGCCAGAGGGTGTTGAGGTGTGGAATGCACTTCTTGAGTGGGGAGTTGTCATGGTAACCTCAAAACCATTAGAAAATGCACGGTTGTGCACTTGAAATCCATAAGATTCACGGCTACAGGTCTTGTGTCGGGAAGTGTGACTAATGTAGACTGTGCTGTATTTTTGATGGTACAGAGTCTGTGTTTCTGTGACTGTATGGCTGTGGAAGGTCAGTAATTGAGTAGCGTAAGGTAGGAATCGATAGGTTTCTGAAGAATTTAATATCAAATTTTATAAGAGTGAACTTGTAATATCTTTTGAAAATATATTCACGGCAAAATTAAGAAAAAAAAGTACAGCTTTCTTACAGTTTGCTACCAGATAATTGAGGACCGGGAAATAGCAGAAATATGGAGCAAATACTTCCGTCATGCCTTCACAGAAGAAAACAAACCAAAAAAAGAAAACTTCCTATCAATACTAGCGAACTTTAGTCTGTTGAGAAAAAGGGAATAGAATGAAATTATCAACTAAATACTTTAGAGAAAGTATTAGACTGAAAGTAATGAACATAGACAAGTTAACAGAGATTTATGAAATGGGAATCTTATTTGAGTAAGTGGCTTTTAGCAAAATTATGCGAAAGCTATCAATGAAATGCAATTGCATTTTCAGAAAGAATTTTGATAAATCCCCAAGCCTGTAGTGCAAATTTGAATCCTATGGGACTGGGCTAATATATGGCCATGGTTTCAGAATGGGAGAGTTGGCCGGAAACAGTGAGTAGGAATACAACAATGTTTTTGTTTAGAGTGGAATGCTTGGAGGATATAGCAGGGATCGGGGGTTGGGACCCAGCTATTCCCAATACACATCATAGCTCTGGTTGAGGTGCTCAAATGCAATATTTCCAAGTCTGCTGACTGCACTAAACCATGTCAGATATTGAGTGAGTGAGCAGCTCCAAGGTAATTGAGACAAGTGGAGTGACTGGGCAAGTATGTGGCACATGAAGCCAATTGGGAAAAATTGATGTTGTGTACTTAGTTGGGAAAAATAGAATGGCCCCCTATCATTTGATAAGGGATTTGGTTGAAAAATGTTAAACGATAAATGAAAATAAGCTGTATTTTTTATTCCTTACTCGTAGCCCTCCAAGTCCATGTAAGGCAGTGAGTTCTGAAGCCAGAAACCAGTACTGGGAATGGTGTTGGCACGCTGACCAGTGTATATAGAGCCACCAAGTAGGGAACTGCAACATTGAAAAGAAGATGGATCTCCATGTACACCAGTCACAGAAAGCAAAATTGCAGGAACAGAAAGCAGTTAGGAAGGTTAATGATGTATTCACCTTCATTTCAGGGAGATTTGTTTACAGAATTAAGGGTAAGTTACTGCAGCTGTACAGGGCCTTGGTGAGACCCCATTTCAAACATTGTGCAATATTGTGTTTAGTTTTGGTATCCTTACCCAATAAAGGACAAACCTTACATTGAGAGAGAGCAGCAAAAGAAAACCAGGCTGATCTCTAGAATGACAGGCTGGTTTGGGGGGCAGAGTTTGGGGCGACTGGACCTGTATTCCATGGGGTTTAGGAAAATAAGTGGAGATCTACGTGAAAAACATAAAACTCTGACAAGGTGAGACAGGTTAGAAGCAGGGATGATAATTCCCCAGGCTGGGACGTCTAAAACAAGAGAACACAGTATTATGTTCAGGCAGGCCACTCTGCGTAGAGATGACAATAAATGTCAGCACTCAGAGACTGGTAACCCTGCTGAACTCTCTCCCAGATCAGGCTGTGGAAACCAAGACACTGAATATAAATAAGGATTTCTGGAAAATAAAGTGACAGGGATAGAGCAGGAGTATGGTGTGAAGTTGGAAGATCAGCTATCATTCCAGGTTGTTGTCTAATAATGCGGTAACTGTATTCCTATGCAATACTGTGCAATTTGGCGCGTCCCCGCCAAATATCAAGAAAAACCAAAAATTAAGTTTAGTCTAATACACGCACTATCCCAGTCTAAGTAAATCTTTAAATCATATATTGTAATGAAACAATGCTGTAAGTGTAACAATTTCACAATACAGTCACTAACTACAGCAGTGTACCTTTCACCACACTCTTCACCACAAAGCACGTGGGGGCTTACTGCCCACGTGATACCGACACAGAATTCCAATTCTCCTCAATATTCTCCACGCAATTTGAAATAATGTTCTTTCTCAGTATAGACTACAATTTCCAGTTTCGGGCTCAGTTTCAAGGCTTGCTGAGCGGACTGCATGCCTGTTTTAGCTGAATGCATTGATTGTGCATTTTGCAGACAGAGGTTCCTGAGGCTGGGTTTTGCTGTTCAGCTGGTGCCTGGCAAGGAATTGCGTCAAATTGAACGTGAGTTCACTTAACCGAAAACGGTTCATGAATAACATTGCAGCCAAATCGTATTGAAGAAACATGCGTTATTGGAGAACTGCCTGTATATTAAATGGAGGAGCAAAATTGATGGACCGAAGGGGCTACAGCAGTTCTTATTTTAGTTTTTACAATATTCAAATCTATTAATGAGTATGAACACTGTGTCGGGAAACGTGCATCGAGGAGATGTTCGGCATGAACGAGCATGGGGAAAGTACAATGTGTCTAATGACCTACTCCTTTCCAGATATTTCTGTGCAGTTTGTGGGAAACCTCTGTAAATGTTGTCACAAGCTCTCAGATGTTAGGCAGGAGACCTATGCAGTGTCGAAAAGACTGTGTTTCCCATTCCCTTTTCGAATACTGATGTTGGTGCAGGGTGGTCTAACCGGTTTTATCCTTGAAGACCTCGGAGCAGTTTGATACAATTGAGTGTCTTGCTTGGCCATTTCAGAGACCGTTGAAGAGTTTATCACATGTCTGTGTGTCTGGACCTACTTTTGGGCCCGACCAGGAAAGTATGGGAGATTCCCTTCCTGAAAGTACGTTGGTTAGGAGATCGATGTTTAAATCAATACTGGACACAAGATCAGTTTTACTGACCCCAAATTTTAGGTCTCGATATTTAAATTCTTTTTTTAAACTCCACCAATTTCCAGAGCATTCGCCTGGTCTGATTTAGTAATCCAGTGGCATTTGCACAATAGCACCATCTCCAAATGGGGACCTAACAGAACCTACACAGAGTGGATTATTTCTGGACTTCTTGACAGCTCTGTCAAACAAAGCTCCCACTAATTTGACTATTGTGATCGGACTGAGGGGATGGTAATTCATCAGATTGTAATTATTCTCCTCTGAGGGGATCGGACATAGTTGAGAAATTTTCCACATTGCCACGGAGATGTCAGAGTCGGAGCTGGAATGAAACAGCTTCCCCAGGGACATGGTTTGTTGTGCAGAGCAAGTCTTCAGTCCTATTACGGGAATGGTGTCAGGGCCCATTGCCTTTGTCATATCGACTGTGTTCAGCTATTTCTTCATGTCACGGGCAGAAAATCGAAATGGTTGAAGGCTGGCATCTGTGACACTGTGGGCATCATGATGCGTGATATGTGGATCATCCACTCAACACATCTGGCTGAGGATAGTGCAGACATCACCTCCTTGACATTTTCACTGATTTACAGTGCTCTTCCAATATTTAGGATGAGGATATTTGTGGAGTCCTCTCCTCCAATAAATTGCTTAATCGTCCATCGATATTTATGCTTGGATGTGGCAGGACGACAGAGCTTAGATCTGATCTGCTGGTCTTGGGATAATTTCTCCCTCCGTATCAGATGTTAGTCCTGCTGTTTGGAATGTAACTCGTGAAGTGAGGCAGTTTTAATGGCTTATCATCAGGTATAGGTGATACATGGTTCCCACTCTGGCATGTTCACTCACGCTCGTTACTGAACCATGGATTGACTTGATGGTAATCGTAGACTGATGGATTATCCTTGAAAAAAAAAGTTGCAGATTGTGATTGAATACATGTCTGTTTCTGCTGTTGCTGTGGTCTACATCATGACATGATAACCAGTTTGAGCTGCAATATCAGCAATTCAGTTCCACTGACTGTCCCCCAGTTCACACCGGGACCCATTCACCCATCAGCCCTGCACTCAGTGACCTAACCTGGTTTCTGATGTGGGAACACTTCAATTTTCATTATGCTGGAAGTCTCTCATTAGTGTCACGCCTCAAATTTGTTACTCTAATTCAATTCATTTTAGGTAATCCATCATGCCAACTTTTGTATTTGAAGTGAATTTGTTTCCCTCTGTTTTTCTCCCTGACCATGGTTCAGAGCTCTGTAGTGTCAGTTACGCCAGCCTTATGCAGTTTCAGAGTCAATGAATTTGTGCACCATGAATTATCGTTCAGTTCCCAGTGCACAGTCTTCCATGCTGGGCAGGAGTTTTGAGCAGCTTTGACACAAATCTTTGGAACTTGTTCAAAAATAGCAATTGCAGAAGAAACTAAGCAAGTCTGGCAGCATCTTCTGGAATGAATGCGGAGTTAAACTTTCAGGTCCAGTGATCCTTCTACAAAGTTCCCAGTTTCTCTAGCAATTTTTGTACTTCTTTTTTCCACAATGCATAGTTATTTGTTTAATTGAAAATTTAATCTGTGCCTATTCATTTCTGGAGACACTCAGCAGATGTGGCAGCATCCGCAGAGATAGATCAACAGAGTTAGCGTTTCAAGTCCAGTGTGACACTTCTTCAGAACTGAAAAGAGTGTGTGGCAAAGATTACGGGCTTTTAGCAGTGGTGAACGAGAAGATGATGTAAACTGCGTTTAAATTAAGGTGTGAATTGGGGAAAGGGGTTCTCTGTATTGAGTGCAATTTAGAGAAGGCGCAACCACACAAGGTCATAGTGAGGCCAGGCGGGAGTATGTGGAACATGTGGTATTATATAGATCTGGCCAGAGATACGTTTTCACTGTAGAGACCATCAACCCCTTCGGACAAAGAAATTCAGGTGTTTGACAACTTATTGGCACTAGTATGAGTGTCATGCTGCCTTAGTATTGCAACATGGAGAAAAACAAATCATAGTTTGAAGTTTGGGCTGAGTGTTGTTTACCTGTTATTTTTATTATTGTTTCAAATTTTCAGTGCTTATCGATAAATGTTTGGCCTTGAAGCTAGTATCAGATAGAGTGTCGAAGGTTGATGGGTAACATTATAGAAGTTTATAAAATTCTGGGAGGCATGGATGGGGTGAATAGCCAAGGTATTTTCTACGGGATGGAGAAGTTCAAACATAGAAGTCATATGTTTAAGGTGAAAGAGGAAAGAGATAAAAGGCACGATGGAGCAAAATGTTTACACAGAGGGTGGTGTGGGCATGGAATGAGCTGCCAGAGGAAGAGTGGTAGATACATGTACAGCTACAACATTTAAAAGTCATTTGGACTAACATATCAATCGGAACCGTTTAGAGGCATATGGACCAAATGGAAGCAGATGGGAAAGGCTTAATTTGGAAAATCTGGCTAGCATGGACATTTAGGAAAGCTTCTAAAGAGGATCTATATTTTGCCTGTACAATCATGTAAAATATTTCTGGAGATCTCCGAAAATGTAATCAGCGGGTTTGATATAGGGGGAATGGGAGGCACGAGGCTTTCCAGAGATTTTCCACAAGGTATTACAAAATAAAAGTTCTTACACAAGACAGAAATTCATAATATGACGGATAATGTATTAGCATGGGATGATGATTGGTTAACACATAGTGATCGGAGAGTCAGCATAAATTGATCTTTATGATAAAGGTGTATCTGCTGCAGTAACACAAATATCAGTCCGATGGCATCATTTATTTACAATCTATACTGATAGCCTGAATGAGGGATCTGAGTGCATTATACATCCGAGTTTGTGGATGACACTGAGAATCAAAAGGCAGGCTGTTATTCAATGGAGAGGACTCCAGAAAAGGAGCAGTACAAAGGGATTGGAGTCTTCCTGTGTACGAAATATAAAGTGAGCATGCTGATACAGCAAGTAACTCGGTTGGTTCATCAGGTGAGTTCCTGGGATGAAAGGGTTTCGTTATTGAGAATCTCTAAAATAGTGAGACGATTATTTATTGGAGTTTAAATAAATGAGGAGTGATACTGCTGAAAAATACAGGACACAGAAGTGGATTGAGAAGGTAGATGTTGAGAATTTGTTTCCACTCTTGGATGGAGTCTAGAACTCGAGGACATAGGCACAGAATATGGATCATCGATTTCAATCTGAGATGCAAAGTGATGTCTTCTCTCAGAAGGTAGTGATTGTCTGAAATTCCCCAACCCAGAGGGCTGTGCAGAGGTACCATGAGTCGCCAAGAAAGTGGAGTTGAGACCTGGAGCCATGTTGTTAATAAATGACAACATGGCTACAGGGTCGAATGGCCTACTCTTGTTCATATTTATGAATTTCACATGTTATGCTTTTGGAAATTAACTGATTATTTTCTTGGAAGTTGTGTTGTGTAATGCTACATTCGGATGAGCAGAGGATTTGTTTGAGTTAACCCTGGGTGGGATATGGGGACTGTATTCACAGCAAACCTGTGTTTGGAACATGACTTACATCTGGATCAGAAGTTACAGAGAGTGGAAGCCTGGAAAGAGGGATCGTGGGTGAAGGGTCACTTCCTAACCAAGCCTGGATTTTCCAAGTATATTTCCGAAACTATACCTAACCATCGGAGTGGCCTCGATTTGCCCTTGTGTAGCAGGTCCAAAGGGCTGAATGGAACATCAGAATGTAGAGCTGCGGGACACGACTGAGCCATTCAGCCATTTGACTCTACTCCACCAGTAAATCAGGTCGTGGCTCATCTCATTGAGGTGCCAGCTGTATTTTTCTCCCCGTGAGCCATTAACCCTGATTCAGCTGTCTATGGAAAATCATACAAAACCAGCCTCGGTTCAATATAAAGTTTCAGCTATCCCAAACTTCTAGGAAAAAGAATTCCCACTTGACTGAATTCCCACTTTGTGAATTTCTCCTCACTCCAGTTCTGAATGAGGTTGGAGGGTGTCCCTGTTTCCTTTTTTGTCCCACTCCTCCATGCTCACAACACATTTTAAATGCAACCAGGTTGGGATATGGTCGCTGATAAATGTCTCAGATTGGGTTAGGTTCAGTGATAAGAACAAGTCATGGAGATTTCTTTAGTCAGCCACAACTTACTAACAGAACTAACGGAGGAGTATGGTGGATCTGTGGTTTGCACTGCTACTTCATATCACTGAGGAGCTGTGTTCAATTCCAACCTCGGGAGACCCTCCATGTGAAGTTTTAACATTCTCCCCGTGTCTCTGTGGGTTTCCTCCCAGTGCTCCAGTTTGCTACCACAGTCCAAAGACGTGAAGTTTAAAGTACATTGGCAATGCTAAATTGTTCATAGTGCCCAGGGATGTGTAGGTTAGGTGGGTTTGTTATGTGAAAGGCAGGGTTACATGGATAAGGTGGGGGCACGTCCAGGTGGGATATTGTTTGGAATGTCCTGCCTCCACACTGTAGAGTTTCTATGACAATGACAACAAACTTGGGTGATACAAACACCCAGTGGGTATATACCTGATCCACTCTCGTCAAGGTCTTGTATGTTTCATTCTCATTCCATGAGTAACCTGTTAAAGCCTTCATAACATAAACCTTCCACCACAAGAAATCGTGGAATGAAACATCTCTGAACTGCTTCCAACGTAATTATATCCTTTCTCAGATAAGGAGACACACAAAAAATCTAATATCACACTCAGGTTAATAGAGGTTAATAGACAATAGATGCAGGAGAAGACCATTCTGCTCTTCGACCCAGCAACACCATTCAATATGATCATGGCTGATCATCTTTAATAAGTATCCTGTTCCTGCCTTCTCACCATAACCCTTGATTCCACTATCCTTGAGAGCTCTATCCAACTCTTTCTTAAATGAATCCAGAGAATGGGACTCCACTGCCCTCTGGGCCAGAGTATTCCAGACAACCACCACTCTCAACATTCGAAGGAGAAAGAACAGATATTATCTGTGAGTGTTGGATGGAGAATCATTAGTTAGTTTGTGGTTATGCTGACCTGGAATAAGAGAACTATTATTCTTTGTAATATTGGCACTCAGATATAATGGGTTAAATTAAAATGGGAATTTGATGATGTTTGTTATGAAACCTAAACTGAATTGCTGTGTGATTTTTGGAGAGACAATGAATTATTAATTAATTTTAGAATTTTGGCAAGGTAAATGAATCAATATTTCCAAATGCGTTTGCTCTGATGTTGATTAGTAATTTATTAAGATCAGTCAACTGAGAATTATAATGCTGGCATGATGGTTTGAAAAGACATTAGACATTCAGTGAACATTGATCAGAACTGGTTTGTCATTCAAAATTCTCAGATCTTCAAGAATTCTACAATTGGTGTCTCTTCTTTCCTTCTGGAGAAATATAATATATAATACGAACAAGTTATGTATTCTATTTAATTCATGCAATTTTTCATATAAGCAATATTTAGACATTTGATTCAGAATTACAAAGAAAATAAGACAATAAGGAACTTTTGTTTTCACCGAAACATACAGTCAACAGCATTTGTCAAGGTATTTGTTTCAATATTGTCTCTGAGTAAACAGATGAATACATTTAATGGGGATCTGTTCACAATGTAATGAACCACAATTGTATTTTTTATCATAACTATTGGATTGCGAACCTCTCAGAAAACATACCTATCGTCAGGACTAATAGACAATAGACAATAGGTGTAGGATTAGGCCATTCAGCCCTTTGAGCCTGCACCGCCATTCAATATGATCATGGCTGATCATTCCTAATCAGTATCCTCTTCCTGCTTTATCTCCATAACCCTTGATTCCACTATCTTTGAGAGCTCTATCCAACTCTTTCTTAAATGAATCCAGAGACTGGGCCTCCACTGCCCTCTGGGGCAGAGCATTCCACACAGCCACCATTCTCTGGGTGAAGAAGTTTCTCCTCATCTCTGTCCTAAATGGTCTACCCCGTATTTGTCAGCTGTGTCCTCTGGTTCAGCACTCACCCATCAGCGGAAACATGTTTACTGCCTCCAGAGTGTCTAATCCTTTAATAATCTTATATGTCTCAATCAGATGTCCTGTCAGTCTTCCAAACTCGAGGGTATACAAGCCCAGTCGCTCCAGTCTTTCAGCGTAAGGTAGTCCCACCATTTCAGGAATTGACCTCGTGAACCTACGATGCATTCCCTCAATAGTCAGAATGTCTTTCCTCAAATTTGGAGACCAGAACTGTACACAATACCCTCGGTGTGGTCTCACCAGGGCCCTATACAGCTGCAGACGAACCTCTTTGCTTCTCGACTCAATCCCTCTTGTTATGAAGGCCAGCATACTATTAGCCTTCTTCACTATCTGCTGTACCTGCATGCTTACCTTCATTGACTGGTGTACAAGAACACCCAGATCTCTCTGTACTGCCCCTTTACCTAAATTGATTCCATTGAGGTAGTAATCTGCCTACCTGTTCTTGCCACCAAAGTGGATAACCAAACATTTATCCTCATTAAACTGCATCTGCCATGCATCTGACCACTCGCCTAACCTGTCCAGGTCATCCTGTAATCTCTTAATATTAGATTAGATTAGATTACATTACATACAGAGTGGAAACAGGCCCTTCAGCCCAACAAGTCCACACAGACCCGCCGAAGTGCAACCCACCCAGATCCATTCCTCTACACTTAGCCCGTCACCTAACACTATGGGCAATTTAGCATGGCCAATTCACCTAACCTGCACATTTTTGGACTGTGGGAGGAAACCAGAGCACCCGGAGGAAACCCACGCAGACAGGGGGAGAATGTGCAAACTCCACACAGTCAGTCGCCTGAGGCGGGAATTGAACATCCTCCTCACATTTCACCTTGCCACCCAGCTTAGTATCATCAGCAAATTTGCTATTGTTATTACTAATAACATCTTCTATATCATTAATATATATTGTAAAAAACTGCGGTCCCAGCACTGATCCCTCCGGTATCCCACTGGTCACTGCCTGCCATTCCGAAATGGAACTGTTTATCACTACCCTTTGTTTCCTGTCAGCCAAGCAACTTTCAATCCAAGTTAGTAATTTGCCCCCAATACCATGCGCACTAATTTTGCTCACTAACCTCCTATGTGGGACTTTATCAAAAGCTTTCTGAAAGTCCAGGTACACTACATCTACTGGATCTCCCTCGTCCATCTTCAGAGTTACATCCTCAGAAAATTCCAGAAGATTAGTCAAGCATGATTTCCCCTTCATAAACCCATGCTGACTCTGACCTACCCTGTTACAACTATCCAGATGTGTCTTAATTTCATCCTTTATAATAGATTCGAGCATCTTTCCCACCACTGAAGTCAGACTAACTGGTGTATAATTTCCTGCTTTCTCTCTCCCAACTCTCATAAAAAGTAGTGCAATCACCAACGCATCCACGATTTCTCGAGCCACCTCCTTCAGTACCCTGTGATGTAGACCATCAGGCCCTGGGAACTTATCAACCTTCAGACCAAACAGTCTCTCCAACACCAATTCCTGACAAATATAAATTCCCTTAAGTTCAGCCCCTTCAGCCTCTGTTACCTCAGGGAGAATGCTTGTCTTTTCCCCAGTGAACACAGATCTGAAGTACCAATTCAATTCTTCTGTCATTTGTTTGTTCCCCGTTATATATTCCCCTGTTTCTGTCTTCAAGGGCCCAATTTTAAACTTAACCTTTTTTTTTGCCTTTCGCATACGTAAAAAAGCTTCATATTTTTAGCCAGTTTACCTTCGTACCTCATTTTTTCTCTGCGTATTTCCTTCTTAGTAATCCTCTGATGTTCTTCAAAAGCTTCCCAGTCCTCCGTTTTCCCACTTATCTTTGCTATGTTATACTTTTCTCTTTTTACTTTATATGTTTCTTAACTTCCCTCGTCAGCCACGGCCACCCATGCCTCCTCCTAGGATCCTCAGATCATGTGGTTTATATTTGTTTTCTCAAAGTGCTGTGAGTCTTTGGAACACTCTTCCCCACAGAGCTTTGGAGGCAGAGATATTGAATATTTTTGTGGGACATACAGAAGTTTCATAAATAACAACAGAGTTAAGGGTTATCGACGAATGGGCAGGAATGTGCAGTGTGGGGGTAATATCAACAGTGTTATCAATCGATACGGGCTCCAGAACATCCAGCAATATAATGAAAAAATGAAATGATAATCTCAATAAAATGTTAGTTGGTAATACAAGATGCCGGAGATCTGGAAACAGTTACTTTGCTGTGCTCTGCATCACAGCACGGGCAAAGTGGTTCTGTAAACCACCCTATCCCAGCCATTTACTTAAAATTCAACACTAAAATAGCGTTAGAATTTTTAGTAATTACGTTTTATCAAGTGGAAATGGCAAAACATGGGAAAGAATCGAGTAAGTCCCAACACGCGGTGCACCCGTCAGAGGCATCGAGCAGGCCTGAGGATTGATCTCTTCCCCATCCTTGCAATAATCTTAGATTCGGTGGCATCCTGCACAATTAGGAATATTACCAAAAATATGCTGTATGCAGATGAGGGTCAGATGTTTTTGTCAAATCCCAAAATTTCAGTAGCTCTCGTGATGCAATGCATTAATTCGCTTGTCGCCTTTTCGTTCAAAAAGGTTAATTTAACAAAACTGGAGGCCATGCCTATGGGAGGTCTTAGAGACATACCTGATGTTGTGGGCAAATCCTGGTTTCCTTTTAAATGGTGATGAGTGGGTTTCTCTATTTTGGTATATTCATTACATTCGTCTTTGATCATTTATTTAACGTGAACTATGTCCATTTCTTTGACAAAATTAAACAAGACCTTCAAAGATGGGAGGCATTTCCAATACCCTGGCTGGGTTGGATAGCTGTTATTAAACTGTACGTCCTCCTTCATTTGATATACCCCATATGAATGCGTCCTTTGATGTTCCCCAGACAGATATTTAGAAGACTTAATGGCTGTTTTAGCTCTTTTATCTGGCACCATAATCGACTCTTTATCAAGCTAACCAAATTGCAACTTCCCCACAGATTGTGGGGAGTAGGTCTCCCAAATTAAAAGCTATCAATTAAGCTCTTTTTTATCCTATGTTAGTGCTTGGGCCGCTGAGGACTCGACGTCAATACGGGTAGATAGTGAACCCTCTCAATGTGAACCCTTATTAGTCTGTTGTTCTTAGACAAAATGACAACATTTATTGAACATTGTCATAACCCAATAATTATCAATGCTGTTATAGCACAAATGACAATGCGTCAGATCGAGGACGATACAGCCAAAACCATGTTTTTTACCCATATAATTGGTATACCGGGTTGCCAACCGGGGATGATGGATTCCAGGTTTAAACTGTGGGCAGCCAGGGGTGTACCTTGCTTGAGTGATTTAGAATTAATAGAATCCCTGCAGTGTGGAAACAAACCCTTGGGCCCAGCAAGTCCACCTCGACCCTCTGAAGAGTAACCCACTCAGACCCATTCCCATACCATTCTATAATTACCCTCTCTAATGCCCTAACCTACACATCCCTGAACACTATGGATGACTTATCAATGACCAATTCATGTAACGTGCTCATCGTTGTACTGTGGGAGGAAATTCACACAGGCACAGCGAGAATATGTTAACTCCACTCAGCCAGTCACCCAAGGCCAGAACCAAACCCGTACCCGAGTGCTGTGAGGCAGCCGTGCTAACCACTGAGCCATAACGTGTCATTTGCCGGAGAAACAATGATACCATTTGATCAAATAACTCATACGTATGGACCACCTAGTAGAGATCTCTTCTTTTTTTTTCCAGATCAGAGATTTGATTTTAAAAAAGTACTTTTAACAGACTCTTACAGATTTGATTGGGAGAAGAGGGTGCCCATTGTTTCGAATACACTCTCTGTCAGTGCCTTTCATCATTACACCCCTCAGACGAGACAGTGCAGGTTTGTGATGTCTGCGAGAGAGAGTTGGGGGTTCAGAACACTTCAGAGACATGGGAGGATATTTGTGAAAATGATCCAAGGATTTTGATCTTTAATAGAACCCATTCCATGCAGTTGAATATTCTTCATAGGGTCTATCTGACCGCACACTGGCAGTAAAAGTTCAAAGTGGGATTATCTTCAGCATGTTCGAAATGCAGAAGGACTACAGGCACTCTTACCCATTGCTTGTGGTCCTGCTGCAGGCTTCATATATATTGGAGCACTGTGTTCCGTGTGATAGAGTGGGTCCTGGGGACTGAATTGGAGATCGACGTGGTTTCTGTTTTCCTGGGCCTGCCAAGGGTACTTTATGCGGATGCACATGGGAAAAAAATAAATCCTTATTTTCTGTGCTAGGAAAAATATTCTGTTGTGTTGGACATCTGAAAACACCCCGTGTCTGTTGGGTCGTGAAAAGCTCTTCATGTAGAATATCCATTTGAACTTTCTCATCAGTATAGTGCACCAAAAAACAGAGCTGTCGATAAGACGTGGCAGCCCTTTTTGGATTACTGCGATACAGGCTTATCTGCCATTCTAAGAAACGCTTTTATATAGCCATGGCGATATTGTCTAATGAATATACTACCCAGAGAGGAATAATTATGAACATAAAAATGTGTATCAGTTCATGCTCTTGAAGAAAGAGAGTTATCGTTTTGTTATGCTGAGCTGTAGTATTTATTCATTATTGTTGTTGATTTTTGTTTTTTCTTCTATCTGGTTAGTGTTTTGAACTTGTTTTGTATGTACATGCACATGGGTGTAATTTTGTTCAGTTATTTGAGTTGTGTTGTTATTGGTTCATTAAAATATTAAATATCTCTTTTTCAATAAAAATATTTTTAAAATTAAAATGGTAACATTGATTGAATAGAGTCCCAAAGAACTCTTATCAGAGAGACCACTCATAGTGGTTTATCCTGAGGATCACGACACCTCGGGTGATCGGGTAAAGTTGAGAGAGCATCCCCTTCATGGTAACCTCTGTCAGCGTGAGAAACTGAACCTGCGCTGCTGGCCTCCCTCTGCATCACAAACGAGTGGGAGACAGTGTAACTGTTCCAGACAGAAATAGTCACAGAAAAAGGGCAACAGAAACATTCATAAAAAGGAAAGTGGTACAATTCAGATAACGGTCAAGATAACAGTTGAGGGTAAAAATGTCCTCTGCTCGAAACTGTATTTTATGACAAGACGTGTTTAGAAGTTGTCTTTGGTTTAACATCATTAAGGTGAGTCAAGTGAAATAAAATAATTACTCAGTGTGATTGGATTTCTATAAACATAAAAAAGTGTAGATTTTTGATTAATCTGTGTAAAGCATGCTGACCGTTGCATGAAAGTATGTTGCTGATGGAATATATTCTTAGAAGTGTCCGTCCCCGTGGGAAATGTCCTTGAACAGGTGCTTGAAGAAAACCAGGGTAAAAGTGCCTGAGTGCTGTCTGGTCAGTGACAGGAATCCATGGGGTTGAATGACTGAAAGCTCCTGTAACATGGACCTGAGCAAACAATCAGATCACCCGGGACCTTATTAAATACTAGAGCATGTTTGAAGGGCTGAATGGCGTCAGCACAGGATTGAATTGTGCGTGATTTGAACATCGTACATCTCTGTTCCTTCCTCTTATGTGTTCCACACTGGGGCATTGCCATTTTCCTGAAACTGGGAATTATTTAGAACAGTATCTGGAACATTCCATAATCGGCATTCTACAGAATAGTTAATAACGCTGTGAGTGAGTGTGTGTGTGTGTGTAGCGGGGGGGTGGGGGGGGTGGGGGTGGGGGGGGGGGGGGGAGGTTGTATTGCAAAGGCGAGAGAGAGTTAGAGATCGAGAGGGAGAGAGAGAAAGTGCTGCATTCAGTACTGAGAGGGTTAGACCATGAGCCTTGATTGGGGGTAGGTGGTATCACAGATATACAGTTAGTGTGAGGGAGCAGAGAGAATATGGTTACCCTTATCCTGACAGAGCGGGAAAGGTTATTGGTGCTTGTCCTGTATTGCTGGACATTTCTTCAGACCAGACACTGCACTGATGTTGGTGATGGTATGGCCCCCTCTCAGAAGGGAAAGGTCCCTCTCTGTACTCGCCCATCCACTACACCCACGGTGTTCCATCAACAAACCGTGGTGGAATTGCCCCTTATCTGCCATGCTCGGGGTAAACTGTGTAAACGAAGAAAGCTCAACAATGTGAACACTGACCATTTAAAGATGGCACCTGTGCCAAGGATCACGGAATATCTAGGGGCATCCGGGCGACTGTGAGTACCTCCAATCATGATGGGTGGGAGAATCGGGCTTGCATTGAATGAGAGGGACACCATGGAGTGGGGTGTGTAGTTAATGTGGTCAATTGAATAAGATAGCACCAGGAAATCTAGCTCAGCTTCGGACAGACAATCCCTCTGTCACACTTAATGAAAATGACACTGAAAGAAATTACTGTTTTATACAGCTCAGTGAGTCGAAGACTCTGCTGTCCTTACTCCCAGTTACAAAGCTGCAGAATAAATCTTCATTCAAAACTCTCCATCGCCTGAACTCACACCAATATCCAATTCACTCATAATTCTTCATAATACTGCCCGGTTTTGCATGATACTCTCAAACCTGTGAACATATCTTTCCATGACATTTTCTTCACAGTCTCCCCCTCTCTGTCTCAACCCCAAAACACACTCATTTACAGTCATACTTCACGGGAATTGGCCATTCGGCCCACCTGGTCCATGCCAATCAAAATGCCAATCCACACTCACCCCATTTCCCTGCTCTTGCTCGGTATAACTCTAATCCTTTCCTATCTGTGTATTTGTCCAAATGCCTTTTCAATGTTTTTATTGTACCCACCTCAATCTCTTCCACAGGCAGCTCAGTCCATATGAGTACCACAGTTTGTGTACAAAAAAGTTGCCCCTTGGGATCCTTTTTATTTTTTTCCTCTCTAACAATAAACGGACGCCCTCTAGTCCTCGATTCCCCAACTTTGGGAAAAAAGGTTGAAGTATTCACCCCTATGCACGGCTCTCATGATTTAATAAGGTCTACGTTTCTGTAAGAACCTCTCAGTTTACTACGAAGTAAAGAAATAAGTTCTAACCTGTCCAACGTCTCCCTATAAGATAGACTGTTTAGCCCAGGAAACATATTTGTAAATTTCGTCTACACTCTTTCTAGTTCAATAATATCCTTTCTAGAGCAAGGTGTACAGAACTGAACACAAAATTCCAACTGCAGCATTACCAACATCCTGTACAACTGCAACATAATGCCTCAACTTCTATACTCAATGCCCTGATGAAGGCCAGTGTGCCAACAGCGTTCTTTAACGTCCTATGTAAGTATGACTCAAATTTCACTGAACCGTGCACGTGATCTCCAAAGTTCTTTCGTTCCAGTATACTCCTTAATGCCCTCTCATTCATCATTAAACTCCTACCTGGATTTGACTTATCAAAATGCAAGACATCACACTTATCTATATTAGATTCCATTTGCTTTTTCTCAGCTCACTTCCCCAGCTGGTCAAGGTACTTCTGCAATTTCAGATAACGTTCCACAACGATGTCTCTTATATTAGTGTCATCTGCAAACTTACTAACCTTGCGTTGTGTACTCTTGTCCAAATCATTGATATAGATTACAAACAGCTATGGTCCCAGCACCAACACCTGAGGCACTCCACTAGTCACAGGCCTCCAGTCCGACACGCATACCTCCACTATCGCCATTTGCTTGATGACATTAAGCCAGTTGTATCGCCAATTTGCAAGTTCACCTTGGATTCCATGTGATATAACGTTCTAGAGCGGCCTACCATGTGGAAACATATCAATGGCCCTATTGAAATCCATCTAGACTATGCCCACCACCCTGCCCTCGTCAGGCTTCCTAGTCACTTTCTCGAAAACTCTAACAACATTTGTAAGGCATGATCTGCCACGCACAAAGCCATGCTGACCGCTCCAAGTCAAACTCTGTCTTTCCAAATGCATGCACATCTAATCTCTCAGAACCTTCTCAAGTGGTTTACCGAAACAGATGTGGAGCTTACAGGTCTATATTTCCCAGGCTTTTCTTTGCAGCCCTTCTTGAATAAAGACACAACATTTGTACTGCCCAGTCGTCCGGGACCTTGGCCCCTGAACTGTCTTCATTTCCCTCTTGGATATAACTGGTCAGAACCAAGAGGTTTATCAGACTTTATGCATTCTAATATGTCCAACAACACCTCTAATGTGATATCAACTGTACAAAGACCTGACACCTAACATCTCAAAGGTCATACGTCTTCAAGTCCTTCTTCATGGTAAAACAAAAGGCAAAGTGAAGACCTCGTCTATCGTTGCATTTTTACACATGCATGCCAGTTTTGGATTTTAAGGCGTCCTATTCTCTCTCTAGTTGTTCTTGTCGTTCTTTACTATACTGAAAGAACATCTTTGGATTCACCCTGATCTTGTCATCCAAGACTAACTCAAACGGCCTTTTCGCCTTGGTGATTTCCATCTTCAGTAAACTCCTGTAGGTCCTGTGTACTTCCAGAGATACCCTTGATTCCAGCTGCCTGAAATTGAGCCACGCCTCCTCTTTTCTGGTCAGAGCCTCAATATCTCTTCTCATTGAGGGCTCTCTCTTCCAGCCTCTTTTACCTTCATCCTCACAGGAACACATAGACATGAATTCAAGCTATCTCATTTTTAATCGCCTCCCACTTGCCTGAGATCCCATTACCTGCAAGTCCCTGTCTAATTCCAACAAAATCAGTCTTGCCCAATTTAGAACTTGAATCTGTGGACCAATTTTGTCCCTCCCATACAGATTTTAAAATTAATACAACTTTAATCATTTTTCCGAAAATGCTCCCCCACTTTACCTCCGTCACCTATCCCGCCTTATTTCCCAAAAGTATCCCTTCCCGTGTAGGACACTCTATATACTGCTTGTGGAAACTTGCCTGAACACACTTGACAAAGTTCGTTCCATCTAAATCCCGAAACCCTGGAAGCCCCAGTCTATGTTAGGAAAATTAAAATCGCCTATTATGACAACCCTATTGCTTCTGCAAGTCTCCCCAGTCTCCCTGGAGATTTGTTCCTCCAATTACCATTGATGATTTGGAGGATTATCGTACAATCACTATAACATTACCATCCCCCTCTTAATTATTTGCACCATTCACAATACTTCATTGGATATTATCTCAGTTATTTCATCTTCAAATACTGGAGTTATACTCACATTAATCAGAACTATTGGTATTTATATTGTTTCCATTTATATCTTGCCCTCGCAGTGATTTTCACACCCAGAGCACCCCTTGTCAAGGCACAGCAGAGTTATTGAGTTGTAAATGGATGGGACCTACGCATCCTGTCACTTCCAGCATTGGCTGCAAGTTTTCCCACACTGGGCAGTGATCTAACACAGTGTTACTGAGCAATACAACAACCTGGGTTTATATATGAATGAACTACTGCAGATTGTACTGCTCCCACGTTGTACGTTTAGCCCAGGATTATAGATCAAGCATTGGTGTGGCTGCTCTGTGGACATTGCTTGGTTGCATGCAGCTGTACGCTGGTTGCATCTATGCAGTGCTCCATCCTGAATGCATAATGGACGGGCTGGTATTGTGAGTTGGATATCGAATTTGAGATAACTAAACAGCTGGCGGTGCCTTTATTTTGTGTTTTCATACTTGTGATTGGACCCTTCAAATCCTGACTCATCCAGTTAGACCCATCCATCTGGATGAGTCATGGTGACAGCATCTGGATCTGCGGCATGATCAACACATGGAGCAGAGACTGCAGAGTGGGGAGTGTACGCAAAATGGAATGAGGGAATTACAATCAGATCAGCCGTGGTCTGAGTGAATGATAGGGCAGCATTGAATGAACTACACATGCAACTTATTCATATGATTTTGTTTGTAACAAACAAACTCCCCTTCTCTCGCAGTGTCCCATACTGGTGGGGAGTAAGTCAGCTCCTCCTGTTCCAGCATAACAGGATCCTGGGGCTTCACTAGCCTCCAGATTTCCCTCTGTCCCAGTCTCGAGCAGTTGAGTAACTGTCTCCTGTCCCTGTGTCCCAGTCTCGAGCGGTTGAGTAACTGTCTCCTGCTCCTGTGTCTCAATCTCGAGCAGTTGAGTGACTGCCTCCTATTCCTGTGTCCCAGTCTTCAGCAGCTGCCTTGAGTGACTGCCTCCTAATCCAAGGTTTGTGAAAATATGTGTCTTCCTCCTGCTCCTGAGTAACAGACTCCAAAGCTCGGTGCTCACCTGCTGCTCCTGCGGAATGGAGTTGAACGACTGAATGGCCTATTCACATTCTTTACAGCTTCTCTTGTCTAAAAGCCTGTCTCCTGTTTCTGTAAGACACCATCAAAATCTGAATGATGTATTTTTTGTATTTGACTCTCAGTAATTGAACAAACAAGCTGAATGACAGAATTCAGAAGCTGAATAGCCTCCTCCTCTTCCCGTGTTATACACTCAAGAGGCAATAGGGTCTCAAAGATGTGCGACACGGAAAAAGACCCTTTGGTCCGGTCGTCCATCCCCACCAATATCCTAAATAAATCTCGTTCCACTTGCCAGTACTTGGCCCATCTCCCTCTAAACACTTCACATGCACGTACCCATTCAAATGCGTTTAAATAATGTCACTGAACCTGCCTGCACCACCTCTTTTGTCTGTTCAATCCATACACACAGTAGTGTCTGTGTGAAAATGTTGTCCCTTATGTCCCTTTTTAAATCTTTCCCCCCTCTCACCATAAACCTTTCCTTCTAACTTTCAACTCACACATGCTGGGCTAAAGACGTTGACTGTTTACGTCATCTATGCCCCTCATGATTATATAAATCTCTTAAAGGTCAGCCCTCAGGCTGAACACTTGAAAATAAACCAGCCCATTCAAACTCGCCCTACGACTCAAACCCTCGAACACCTGCAACATTATTTTAAATCTCTTCTGCACCCTTTCAAGTTTGACTACATCTTTCCGACAGCAGGGAGGCCAGAATTAACAGCAATATCATAAAAGTGGACAAACTAATGTCCTGTGCATATGCAACATGTCATGCCAAACGCTTCGACTCAAAGCACGGACCAAGGAAGGGAAGATCACCAAATGCCTTCTTCACTACGTTGTCTACCTGTGACGGAACTTTAAAGGAACTGAGAACCTGCATCACAAGATGGCACAGTAGCTCATTGGCTAGCATTTCTCCCTCATAATACAGTGATCTGGGTTTAATTCCATCCTTGAATGACTGCCTGTGTGGAGTTTGCAGAATCTCCCCATGTTTGCATGAGCTTCCACTGGGTGCTACGATTACCTTCCACAGTACAAAAATATACAGGTACGGGTAGATTGGTAAAGCTTAATTACCCATAGCACCCAGGGATGTGTAGGCGAGGCGGATTATCCATGGCAAATGCAGGCTCAGAGGGATAGGGTAGGGGTTTGTCTAGTGGGATACTGTTTAAAGGGTCTGTGTGGACTCGATGGGCTGAATAGCCTGTATCCTCACTGTAGGGATTCTATAATTTTTATGGAGTTCTCTTTGCTTGGCCACTTCCGTCAGGACCCTACCTACACATCTTGTCCTGATTTGTCTTGCCAAAATGGAAAACCTCACACTTTTCCAAAATAAACTCCATCTGCCACTCCTCGCTTCAACCAATCAAGGTCCCATAATATTCTGAGGTAGCATTCTTCACTGTAGACTACACCACCAAATTTGGAATTATCTACAAACTTACTGACTATACTTCATATACTCAAATGCAAATGTTTTGTGTAAGTGACAAAAGGCAGTGGAGCCATTATTGTTCTTTGCAGCATGCCACTGGTCACAGGCCTCCAAGTTCAATGAACAAATGTCCACTGTCACTCCCAGTCTTCAATCTACAAGATAATTTTTGATCTAAATTGCAAACTGCCCCTGGATTCCAGGCAGTCAACATTGCTAACCTGTCTACCATGTAGAACATTTTGGTTTTCTTACTGAATTCCATAAAGACAACATCCACTGTCATGCCTTCATCAACGATCTTCATCACTTCCTCAAAAAATTCCCCCAAGTCAGTGAGACGATCTCCAATGTACATAGCCCTCTTCAGTCCTTGTCTTTCCAAATGCATATATAGTCTTTCCATCAAAATCCCCTCCAACAATTTCGTCACCATTGATGTCAGGCTCACTGGTCTGTAGATACCTTGTTTTTTCTTACTTTCTTATATAATGACACCATGTTAGCAGCCCTCAAGTCTTTTGGTACCTCACCTATGGAAATTAATGATACAAATATGTCAGCAAAAGGCTGAGCAATCTCTTTCCTAGCTTCCCACAAATGTCTGTGATACAACTGATCAGGTCCCAGGGGTTTTTGCACCTTGATGTGTTTTAAAATGTCCAATACTTCTCCTTGTAATATAGACTCTTTTCAAGATATCACTATTTATTTCTTTATTCTCTCGCTGTTGTAAACTCCTCCATATTAAATACTGACGAGAAATACTTCTTTAGTATCCCTCCCATCTCCTATGGTTCCACACATAGGTAGCCTTACAGACCTTTAAAGGGCCCTATTATCTCTCTAGTAAATCTTTTGACATTACAGTGATTGTGGAATTTCTTCAATGCTTCGTTAACACTATTTGAAAACCATCCAATGTCCACAGATTTCTGGCCCGATTTCCCCGTTGATTATACATTTACTGCCGTTATACCCTTCTCGGGATTCACTTGATCTCAGCTTTGTTTACCTAATATATGCCTCCTTCCTTACATTGACCAGAGCATCAATATATCTAGCCATCCATCCCTCTTTTCACACCGGCCTTGCCCATCTCACTAATAGGAACACGTTGGCTCTCGACTCTCTGAATCCAATGTTAAGATGGCCTTGCTTTTTCCAACCATCCCCTTACCTGTGAATAGGGTATTCCAATCGGTCTTTCACAGGGCTCGCCTAAAACTTTCAAAATTGGCCTTATTCAAAGTTAGAGCTTTAATGTTTAGAACAGGTCTTTCCTGTTCTATAACTAATTTAAAACTAATATTTATGCGCTACAGACTTGCAATGTTAAATAAACACTTCCTGCCCCTCTGTACAGGCTCGAGAGGCAGATGGGCTCCTCCTGTCCCTCTGTAATGACTCAAGAGGCTAAATGGCCTCCTCGTGCCCTTTGTAATAGACTCACAAGGCTTAACGGCCTCCTCCTCTTCATCGATAACACATTCAAGAGGCTGAATGGCCTCCTCTTGCCCCTATGTTACAGAGCCAAGTCATCATAAGAATCAGTAACCGGCTGGATAACGAGCAGCTGGGAACCTGTATCTCTTGCAGGTCCATCCCTTCTCAGTTACAGAAACTCAAACAACACAATATACTCCAGGTGCCCTCATAAAGCTGCAACGACACGTCTCTTTGTTTTGAATGATTCTGTTGGCAAAATGTACCAAGATTCCATCTTTGCAATTAGCAGCAGTCTAATTTGGGCTGAATGGCCATCTCCTATCCCCCTGTAAGAGGTCCATAGGGTCAGAATTACTTCGGCCTGCTCCTGAGCAGCAGTCTCAATGCTCTGTCTCAAGGTTATGAAAGGATTTGATAACAGGACACTTAAAACCGGGAGGAGCCTCACTCTGGTCAGTAAGTACCGTACTTTGTGTTATGGTATCTCGAAACTTGCCAATTATTTTATAACTGCCTCCTTTCATAAACAGAGTGGAACATATATAGACCCCTGAAGTGTGCTGTTAATACTCTCATATACAAGGAAAAAATATTGAAAGTTAAAGGATTTATTGTCCATCCCTGAGCAACCCTCAGCCATTCCATCCAAACACAGTAAATGTGCCCTTTTTAAGAGTGATATGAAAAGTGATGCATGGAACTCTTTAACTGAGCCTGTTTCTTCAGTGACTGTGATTAATGCCAGTCTCCATGGATTCTAACTATCCTACTGGAGGGTTTCCATCTTTTAATGATAAATGGGCACAGTTCAATGTATTATCCCATAACATGAGCGGGTGCATCACCGACAGCACTGACAGGGATCAGCAGATCCAGAGAGAAGGGAGAGGAGAGATCAGAATCTGCGAACATTAGACTGGAATGTTCCAACAATGGTCCTGAATCTGAGAAAAATACACTGGAATGTTACAGCAATGGATCAGAATATGGGAATATTCCAACAATGGAGAGGGGTTTATCCTATTATGTTTAATTTCTTTCGATATATTATGATGGGTTGTCATTATATTATCTAATGTGCTCTTGCCATTATTAAATATTTTAATTATCCCTTCCTTGCTATCGTTGGTGTCCCTGGTAAGTGTTTCTGTCCAGATATTTTTCTATAAACCAGTTATGATTGTATTACTTTTCTTTCCTATAATCTACACTACTTGCCACTATTGTTGCTCCTGTTGAAACTCTGAATCCAGATATTCACTCTACAGACCACTATTGGCTACACCAATTAACGTGCTCAGATACTATCCACCTCTCTGCTCTGGCAGTGTTACTCACGGGTCTCTATGTTGCATTGTATCATTGACTTCATTATTCAAATATTAAGAGCATGGAAGTCACTGTCTACTGTTCTAGTTACAATCTCCACTTGCTTCTACCGATTCCATCCCATCCCTGGCCAAAATTTGCGGCTGAAGCAGACGAGTCACAACTGTGGGTGATCCATCTGACCATGAGCGGATTCCTGACACCATGCCCTGACCATTTGTAACTTGAAATACTCACCACTCCTGAATATATCACAACGGCTTATTCCATCTGCTGTTTGAATCTTGAGGTATGAAGTACATTCTTAAGGAAGCCAATAATCTGCTGTGACGCTCCTGGCTTCAAACCTGCCGATGTAAATCTGATCCGAACTCCCATCCATCTGTCATTCATATCCACGCGGATGTATATTACTATTGTGTCTGGCAATGCCTTTAAGTTAACATTCTCAAACACTTTATCTCATCTGTCCATGAAACTTCTCTCATTCTCTCTGTTAATTATCCAAAAGCCTGCCAGTTGTTCGTATTTAAAACAGTTTCCTCCATGTGTGTTCCTTCTCTAACAATGACTTTCGAATTCAACCAGGCCAATCGCGCACATGCACGCACACTCTCTCACTCTCTGATGAACACGCGGACACAAAGCAAATCTTCCCATTGTTGTCAATAATATGATGCGAGGACAGTTTGCATATGATAGTAAAGTTTGCAATACTCTCCATGCTGTGCAGATAATGCAGTTTACTGAGGAAAACACGAGCATGGTCTGCACAGCTGCCTATGCTGGGTTGTCATCTTGACCCAGGTTATGTTGTTTGTGGTGTTCTATGAATCAGATTCAGAATTTGACGTTTCAAATTATGTCAGCCGTTCTTACAATGCCTTAATTTAATGTTCTCATTCTTGGAATTATACTCTCGATTATCTCACTTCTCCAGTTAGTCCCACTGCTCTGTCTTTTTTCCCATATTCCCACAGCATATTCTCAGTTAATTAACTATCTGTTTCTATCTTTATTGTTAATCTCTCTCTGGCCCTCTGTATATTTCCTTGACCTTGGTTTTGGCTCCCTAGTATATCGAGTGCTGGCATTGTGTAGCTCAGTAGCAATGAAATTGTGTGTGTCAGGCTATTGTTCACTTCCCGGTGTATCCCATGTGATAGTCCATGGACAGGCGTGCTTCCGAAGCCATGAGACACATCTGTGTAACTTTGTCTGGACCTGCGTTTGGCGCTCTCAGGTGATCTTGCGATCAGGAACACAGGGAAGCCCCTTGAGTAATGGACGAGGCATCTAAATTGTGTTACAATGCTATCACTTTAAAAAAGATGGTTACTTTCTCCTTATTTTAAAAAGAGAGGTCTTAAAGACCAAACTGCCTTCTGAAAACGGCTCAAGTAAATAACTTACGAGGCTTTTAGGGTTTTTAATAAATAGTAGGAACAATGGCTAGCTTGCACAGACCAGACTTTCTAGTATTTTGTTCTTGTAGCTATAACAGTCACCAGGTGCTTGGGGTCCCAGAAGGGTTGGAAGTTTTAGTAAATTATGCCTAGCTGCTATTCTCTCTGAAACCTCTCTTGATGTTGCTTCCTCCAGGATTGGAGAACTGTATGCAAGAATGTATGTCTGAATGTTCCTTTTTGCTATGGGGTGGGTTTAGGTGATGTTAGTATACTGGCAGAATTCATTTGTAGCAGGTATCTATTGTTTGGTTAATTTTTCCAATGGTTAAGTTATTCTAAATTCCTCTTCATTTGGTATGGATTTTCATTAGAGTGATTAAATACATTGTGTTTTGCTTAAAGTTGAGTAGTTTGACTAGTAGCATCACATCTGCAACTCCCACTTCACATCTACCTTGAAAATAAAAAAAAAGGCTGGCGTCCAAGCTACCTTCTTATAATAGTTTGAGGCAGTCTAGTTGGTCCATTGCAATCTGGGGACTCTTGTCCGGTTCTAAATCGATAATATCAAATTGGGTTTAGAATTACAATCCCTACAGTGTGCAAACAGGCCATTCTGCTCAACAAGTCCACACCGACCCTCCGATGAGTAACCTACCCAGACCCATTCCGCTACCTTATTATTACACATTTACACGGACTAAGACACCTAACCCATACATCCCTGAAAACAATGAACAATTTTGCATGGCCAAGTCACCTGACATGCACATCTTTGGATTGTGGGAGGAAACCAGTGCATCCAGAATAAGCTCATGCAGACACTGGAGATGATGAACCGGGAGACTATTAGGTTCAAAAGTAGCGTATGGTAGTTGTTAGTGTCTTTTCTTCTGGATGCTGAATTCGGTTGGTTTAAACAGTGTTTTGTGTAGTAAAGATTCGTTTAGTCACTAAGAGTTCTCTGAGTGTGGAAGAAGTGAAGTTTGGGGTTTTACAAAAGGTAATGAAGGCCAAGCTGTAGGAATTGGCAGACAAGCTGGCGTTGGGGTTCTGTTTGTCTGTGAGAAAATGAGAGATAATTACAGCTGTAGCTCGGCAATTAACTTTGGTGGAACTGCCATCAGAGTCTTTGGAAATGGCTAGAATTCAATTTCAAATGAGGCGCCTTGAACATGAGAAGGAGTTGAAGCAGTTCGATTTATAATGAAAAGTAGAAATAAAAGAAAATGAAATGAAGATGAAAGAGAGAAAAAGAGAGAAGAAAGACAGAGATTTTCAACTTCAAAAGTTAGCGTTTAGAGAGGAAAGCTGACATAGAAGGTGGAGATGAAGGTCGACGGTAGGCTGGATGAGGAGG
This sequence comes from Chiloscyllium punctatum, assembly GCF_047496795.1. Classification (NCBI taxonomy): domain Eukaryota; kingdom Metazoa; phylum Chordata; class Chondrichthyes; order Orectolobiformes; family Hemiscylliidae; genus Chiloscyllium; species Chiloscyllium punctatum. The sequence continues at coordinate 77,836,439 of NC_092771.1, read as the reverse complement.
ATAGCGAGGATGAGCATCCCTATGGTACTCAAAGGCCTGAGGGGATCTGTTTAAATAGATCCAGACATTATCTAAATTTGATGAGAAGGATGGGGAATCCTTTTTAATTTTATTTAAGAAAGTGGCTAAACAAATGCAGTGGCCAGTGACCATGTGGATTTAGTTGATCCAAACAAAGCTGATAGGTATTTGCATCATTGTCATGGGAGGTATCTCGGGAGTATGAGAAGGTGAAGAAAGCCATCTGAAGTGCATATGAGCTTGTGCCAGAAGCAAACTGACAGTGTTTCAGGTATCTAAAAAAGGGTGCCTGGTTAAACGCAGATTGAGTTTGAAAGTATCAAACAAAGTGATTTTGAAAGGTAGGTAAGGAGACTAAAAGTAGAGCAAACCTATGACACGCATAACGAGATTCTTATTTTGGAGAAGCTTCCTGCAGTCGTGAGAACTCATGGGGAAGAGCAGAGAGTTAAAATGGCAAGATTAGATTCTGAAATGGCTGCTGATGATGAGTTGGTTCAGAAATCAATGTTTGGTTTATGCGAGTAATTGAAAAGAATGTGCGAGACATTCTTAAAACATATACCTGTGAGAGTAAGGTTTTCTGGCATAGGCCAAGAGTAGCAGTTAAAGGGGTTACTGCATAAAGAGGTACAGAAGCATGTCATTCTTTTATGCTAAGATACGAGGAGAAATATCATTCAGAAGGGCTATCAGAGAGGTGAGAAATGCTCCATTATGTAACGTGTATTTGAAGTGTACGGTGGAAACATCAATCGATTTATTCCAGAATGGGGAAGGAGGTCTTGAGCTTGGTGTTGGAGTTACAACATTTTAGCATTTAAATTGCCAATAACGTTTTTGAGACAAATCCGTATCACTGATTGTGACCCCTAAACGTTTAAGGCCAGTGTGCCAAAAGCCTTCTTCACTGCCCTGCCTACCTGTGACTCCACTTTCAGTGAACCATGCATCTGAGCTCCACGGTCCATCTCTTCCATTACAGTCCTTAAGGCCGTGCCATTCACCGTGAAATTCCTGCCTTGATTTGACTTTTAAAAACGCAAGACCTCAGACTTACCTATACTAAACTCCATTTTCCTATTTCTTGGCCCACTTCCCCAGCTAATCAAGGTCCTGCTGCAACTACTTAAAACTTCCCTCACTGTCATCAGCAAACTTATATTACGCTTCCTTCTATATAGTTTCCAGGTTTTCCTCTTCTTCCCTTCTTGAATAAGAGGCACAACGTTCACCCCCCCTCCCCCCCTTCGTCTTCTGGGACCCCACCTGCAGCTAACGATGATATAAAAATATCAGACAGGATCATCATTGTTTCTTCTCTAGCTTCTTGCTGTATTCTTTGATACATTTGGTCGGAACCAGGAGATTTATCCACCTTCATACATTCTACTACATCCAACACCTCCTCAGATATGTTATGGACTATTCCCATGATACCACTACTAAATTCCCAGGCTCCCAAGTCTTCATGTCTTTCTCCACTGTAAACACAGAGGAGAAATATTATTTGTGAACCTTGCCCGCATCCTGCATTCCACATATACATGTTCACTTTGTTCTTTGAGGGGTAATATTCTCACTGTAGTGATTCTATTTTCTTTAATACACTTAGAGAAACTCTTTGGTTTCACCCTAATCTTCTAAGCCAAAGCGATCTCATACTCCCTTTTCGCCCTCCTGATTTCATTCTTCAGTAAACTCCTCTATCCCCTGTACACCTCCAGGGATTCCCTTGATCCTAGCTGCCTGGACCTGAGCCACACTTCTTTTTGCTGGTAAAATCCTCAATATCTCTTGTCACCCTGGGTTCCCCTTTCATGCCAACCTTGCTCTTCACCCTCACAGGAACATATAGACCTTGAACTCCCGCTATCACACTTTTAAAGGCCTCCCACTTTCCAGAGGTCATTTCGCCGGCAAACAGACTACTCCAATCAACCCCTGCAAGTCCTGTCTAATTCCATCAATGCCCCTTGCCCCAATTTAGAACTTGAACCTATGGATCACTTTTATCTCTTTCCATATCTTTTTAAAGATTAATAGAACTATTGTCACTGGTCCCAGAGTGTACCCCCACTCTCACCTCCACCACCTGTACTTCACTATTTCCCAATAGTAGGTTGAGTTTTGCCCTTTCCTGACTAGGACCCTCTACATACTGCTTGAGGAAACTTTCCTGAACACACTTAATACATTCACCCCATCTAAGCCCTTAATTCTATGTCAGTACCAGTCTATGTTCAGAAAATTAAAATCTCCTACTATGACAATCCTATTGCCCCTGCAACTTTCCCCAACCACTCTACCTATCTTTGTTCCTCTAATTCCCCTTGACTAATTGGGGGCCTATGATACAACCCCAATAATATCACCATCATTTTTTTATTTCTTACCTCCCTCCACAAAGCCTCACTGAATGCTCCATCAATTATTTTATCTCTGATCACTGCTGTGATCTCGCTTTCATCAAACACGCAAGACCCTCTCCGTCCTTCCACTATCACTGGCTCGATTAAAACACTTGTACCCTGGTATATTAAGCTGCAAGTCCTGTCTCTCTATAAGCCATGCTTCTGTAATGGCTATAATATCCCAGTCCCACGTACCTATCCATGTTCGGAATTCATCAGCCCTACCTTGAATTGAAACAGATGCATTTTAATCCACCAGGCATTCCTTGCTTCCTGTCATGTTCCAGCCTGATCTGTCTCTGCACTTCATTATTTTCGGTCACTGTATCTCCTTCCAGCCTCGCAGTTGCCTCTTTGCTGTTGAGGATCCCACCTCAGCTAATCTAGTAAAACCACGCCCCCCCCACCCCCGCCTTGTAGCACAAGCAAACCTGCCTGCCAGGATATTCGTGCCCTCCAGTTCACTTACAACCCGTATTTCTTGAACAGGTCACTTCCACCCCATAAAATATCCCAGTAATCTAAAAACCTGAATCTCTGTGTCCTGCACCAGTTATTTAGCCACGCATTCTTCTGCTATAATGTCCCGTTCTTACTCTCACTAGCACGTCGCACTGGAAGTAACCTGGAGGTTAGCGCTATCGTGGTCTTGGCACTTACCTTTTCTTTTCCTAGTTCTCTATACACACTTGGTAGGAGCGCACCCCTAATTTCTACCTCTGTCATTTGTACCAATGTGCACACTGCCTTCTGGCTGCTCTCCCTCCCGCTCGAGAACGTTCTGCAGACACTCTGAGACATCCTGGACACTGGAACGTGCGAGGCATACACAATCCTGGATTCCATTTGCAGTCACAGAATCACTATCTGTCTCCCTGACTATCGAGTCTGAATGATTACTTCTGAAGTTATTCTGCTCGCGCAAGCTTCTGACAATGTGCTTCATTCCTGGGACAGTTGAATTTGGCTGAATTCCTTTTGCGTCAAGCAGTGGGAAGATTCCAATGAATCCTCATCATGAATCCTCCATGAGTGATCAAACCGACTGGGCATTTTTTTTGTTCACGCACACATCTGTCATGAGGGACAGGGAAAGAGAAAACGAGCAATAGACTATTCCTTCTCAGATAGTTTATATTTTTGCATCGCTAAGTTGAATCAATAATCTTATCAGAACTGAAACTGGACCATGTGAACTCTCGTTGACCATTGTCCGAACGATATGACTCTATCACGTTCCTTGATCCATGCAGGTGCATCAATGCTGCTGGCGAACACGGAATTATTTTATTAACAAGCTAATTGCCATACTTGATTTGAAGATGTGTTTTTATGTGTTTATACATATATTAAAAATGAAACGATTACTGTCTTCACAATATCAGTGTTAAATTGAATGTGCCTTATTCTTCAACAAATACAGAATTGCTGGAAATGTTCAACAGGTCTGGCAGCATGCACGAAGAGAACTCAGAGTTAACTTTCCCAGTCCAGTGACCTTGTCTCAGAACCTGACTTATTTTTTAATTACATCCCCAGTTTTATTCTCCCACACAAGAGGAAATATCCATTAGCTATTCACCAGCTACACTCTCCTCATGATCTTATATGGCCAATAAGAACATCTCTCATTCTCAGGCCTAAACTGTCAATCCTTCATAACATAACGCTTTCATCACAAGACCGAGTAAAGAGAAACATCTTTGAAATGTTTGAAAACAATTCTGCATTTTCTTTTCAGTATACGGGATCATAACTTCAAACAGTACATCAGATGTAGTCTCTGCAATGCCTTGTACTGGTGCAGAAAAACATCGCTAAGATCAAACTCTATACCCATTGCACGAAACAGTATGTTTCTTGTTTACCTTCCAAATCACTTGTTGTACTTTCAGAGTAACTTGATGTGATACATGTACAGGAATCTGAAGAAGGGCTTATGCCCGAAACGTCGATTCTCCTGTTCCTTGGATGCTGCCTGACCTGCTGCGCTTTTCCAGCAACACATTTTTAGGCTCTGATCTCCAGCATCTGCAGTCCTCACTTTCTCCTATCTCCATAGAGGGGCAGAAGGGCCTCCTCTGATCTCAATGTAACAATTCTGACTGGCAGAATGGGGTCTTCCTCTCTCTCTGTAACAGCCTTTAGGGGTGAATTGAGAGAACAACATGTGGGATAGAAGCAGCAGTTGGCCATTCGGCCCCTCCAGCCTGCTGCTCAATTTAGAAACATCACGGCTGGTCTGACTGTAGCTGACCACCCCCTTCCGGTCTGTTCCCAATTAACGTTGACTCTTTTGCCCATCAAAAATCAGTCAAGGTCAGTCTTGAGTACCCTCAATGACCCAGTCTTCACTGTTCCCTGGGGATGACATTGCCACAGATCATACAGTCTTTAAGAGAAAGAAACAATCGTATCTCAAATGGAAATGGGGAACCCTTTAATGTTGAAATGTGTAAGCTTCACACACGAGTCACTTTTCTTCAGAAGTCAGGGCACAGCGAATACAAACAGAACTAGAACATTGGCTCTTCAAACGTATCCCACAGTCCCATTGACTATTCAGTTATTTACTTGTCAAATTCAGCCTCCAATGCATTCTTGGAAAAATATTCCTGCCATCTTAAGGACATGGAGGATAGGAAATCGAAATTAGACGATTCGGACCACCAAGTCTACATTCCTATTCGATTCTGCTTTACATGTTTCTCAACATAATTCTACCACCTTCTCACTGTAACTCTTAATCTAATCAAGCATAATCCATCTCTGTCTTAAAGACGTGACTGTATCTGTGCCTATCATTTCTATGTGTGTGAATGTATGCATGCTTGTGTTTATGTGTCGATCTGTTTATTGGCATGAGACAGAGTAGTGGTGGACACATGTGTGCGTGTTTCCGTGTATATCCATTTTATGGAAGGAGGCAGTTTGTTCGTGGAGGATTGTGTACGTGTGTTTCTGTGTATATCTGCTCAATGCCCGGAGACAGTGTGGTGGTGCAGTATTGTTTGTGTGCGTTTCTGTGTATATCTATTTAATGCCATGAAACAGTGGCTGTGGGGGATTGTGTTTGTGTGTGTTTCAGTTCATATCTGTTTAATGGCAGGAGACAGATAGCTGTTTTTCGAACTGGAAGCCTGTGACCTCCCGTGATCCATACAACAATGTGTTGGATCCACTTCTAATTGTCATTTATATAAATGATTTAAACTGGTCCTTTAGAAGGCATGATTAACAAATTTACGGATGACATCAAGATTGGTTGTGTCGTGGACAGGTTTTGAATAATGGTATACAGTCTATGATTACAGACAGATGTTGATAAATTTAATCCTTGAATAACAAAGATGTAAAGCAGCTTATCAGACACTTTGATTCATCCAAGCCGACTAGATATCCTCAATGAATCCACTCAGATTTGCCAGCATTTGTCCCATATCCCTCTAAACCCTTCCAATTCATATAATAATGACATTTAAATGTTGTAATTGTTCCAGCCTTTACCATTCCATCTGACAGTTCATTCCATACATGCAATACCCTCTGCAAGAAAACATTGCCCTCTAGGTCCCTCTTAATCTTTAACTTCCCAAATTAAACTGATGCCCTTTAGTTTTGGTCTTTCCGACTCCAGCAAATAGACCTTTACTATTCACCCTTCCAATGATTTTATAAACTTCTAGAAGTTGCAAATGTGACTCCAGTGCTGTGCTTTCGGTCATTCCTGGCCTAAATTATGAAATTCAACACTAACATTTCTTTCTTCTCCATCAAGTAATAATTCTAAAATCATTTTAATCGACGTGTTCAGACATATAATGAAACATCTCTGTGGGATTTAAACATTTAGGCTCACAGGTAGGGACACTACCGCCACTCAACAATAGCTCCTAAAACTGCAACATGATTCTCCTGCGTCTTTGTTCACCAGCCTGATCTGACATGCTGTGACACAAGTCCACAACAGAATCTAGATCATCTGCTCCAGTGAAAAGGACACTACTGCAAGTTCATGGACTTAATTCGAACCCAGGGCTCTGACTCAGGGGCAGGGCTGATACCCTTTACATATGACTTCAACCAAGATTTGAATCTGGGTCATATTTTAAGTATCAGTTTTCAACTTTGTGTGGACTTATTAAATTCTGATTAACATTCCAGAAAGACACAGGCAACAGTTCTCACTATTAATCAAATAAAATGTATTAGCCTCAACTATCAGATGATGAGTTCATGTGCTCTATCATCAAGATAAACAAGAAACTTCTTTAATTGCTTGGCTATGATTTCCTGCTTAGATGGTTATTATCTGTAGCCTGCAATATTAGGGAAACAAATCCTGCAGAAACGCTCTGCACTATGAAGAATCTCAAAACGATATCAATTCTGAACACCGGAGATGACAAAATAGCACAATTTCTAGCCAAAAAAAAAAATCGGTCACTGTGTCCAACTTCTAACATGTGATTTCCTTATTCCTAAAATCATTAAGTGATACAAGGCAACTGTTTACTTTAAAGCCTCTCCTTACCCATTCCTTCTTCTGCCTGGGCAAGGCAAATCAAGCTCTGGGTTTTGGGAAATCAAGCTCTGTGTGTTTGTAGGCCTTCAGGAGAGTGGAGGTTCTTTTTAAACTTGAAGGGGGAGGGTAAGGGGGTAGTACTGTTACTCACTGGGCTGAGTTGTGGTAGATGGAGTTTGACTTGGATAAATGCGAGGTATAGCATTTTGGTGAATCACACAGGGAGAGGGCTTATACAATTAATGGTAGGGTGTTGGCAGCGTTGCAGAAAAGAGGAACCCACAGGTGCAGGTCAAAATTTTTGAAGTTTGTGGCACATATAGACATGGTGTTTAAGGTTACTTCATTGCTCAGACCCATGAGTTTAGAAGTTGGAAAATCATGCTATGGTTGTTCAGGACATTGATGAAACCTCTTCTCTAATACTGTGTTCAGTTCTGTTATAGGAAGGAGATTATTAAGCTGGAGAGCGTTCAGAAGAGATTTACCAGGATGTTGCCAAAAACACCTCACCTTCTGCCTCGTGAGCCTACAAACACACGGCATGAACATTGGATTCATTGTTCCGATAAAACTCTGGCATTACTCCCATCAAAGGCAGATTGAATGGTTACACACAATTGATCTACGAGCCCCAACATTCCTTCCCTCAGTCACCCTCACATATCCCATCCAGAAAGTGTCGATTTTAATCATTATTTTGAATTTTAATAAACAGTATTGGATTGAAAGGTGTTGGCAGGAACTATTTGTTCGGTGACTGTGATTAATGTCAGCCTCCGTGGATCCTAAATGTGCCACTGGAGGGTTTGTCTCTTGTATTAATTAAGGATTTAGTTGAATATGTTATCCTATAATATGGGCGGGAGCATCACTAACTGGACTAACAGGGATCAGCAGCTTCAGCGAGAGGTGGAGGAGAGATCAGAATCAGAGAAGATAAGACTGAAATGTTCCAATAATTGACAGGAATTTAGACTATTGTATTTACTGGATTTCCCAGTATGAGATATCATTAGAATTGCGGATCTATGATGTACTGATAGTTAATCAAACTGGTTACTATCTCATCCTCGCCATTGTTGGTGTTCGTGGTAAGTCATTCTACCTGTGTCTATTAAAGCAGCATTGAATTGCTGCTCACATTATTTAAATTTTGGAAAGGTGCAAGTCAATGCTTTCATTTCCAATCAAAAATTCCATTCCATACAAATTATCATTAGCAAGTTATTATTTAAAAATTACTCACCAATATGCGAGAATGGACCAGACTGTTCTAAAACTCCATAATCCTTCCAGCCCTGTACAGATGTACATTTCCATATCCTCCCCACTCACTCATCCTGTCCAATACTACCGTCATGATATCCCAGTCTACTCCTCAGCCTCAGTGTAACTTCTGAGTAAACCATCATTTGAGCGTCAGTTAAATAAGGATTCACTATTTTCCAGCCTCATCTAACCACGTGTCCATTACAAAACATTGAACATGAAATGTTTATCATGTTCTCCGCACACTCTGTCAGACGGGAAGATAGTGCATGGATCTCAAGTCATTGACTCATAATCTCGAGCCACAGGATAATAATCTGTTGACATCTCATGAAGGAAATTAGTGTCATTGAAATGAAACCATCATCATTAATTACAAAATGTTCATGTGCTTGGTTCATGGTCTTGAGAGAAGACATTGGGCCATCCTTCGCTGGTCAGGTCTCTGTGTCACTTCAAACCTATAGCAATGTGTTTTACTCTTTACTGTCCTGTGTAACAACTGAAACAGCCACTCAGTTCAGGTTAGGCATAACATGCTGGCCTGACCAGGGCTGCACACATCCCGTGAGAGAACATAAAGGAAGATAGTTCCCTCCCTCTGCCTGATTCCCATATTCCGACAGCTCATTTCCAATCAGGTAGGTGACCATTCCTTATTTTAAGGGCGTTCTTTCTTAGTATCTCCCCGAGAATGATGTTCATCTCCAACTGCACTTCTGTTGTTTGTTTTATTGATGCTGACATATAGATGATAGGAGTATTACATTCCACATCATTCACAGTGTAGAAAGAAGGATTTTTTTTTTACGCCAAAGGAAAGAAAATGAGATGTGTCAGTGAGAAAAGGAATTATTGTGAGCAACCATGAGAGTGTTGTTGATGCAGCACAGTATTTGGGGTAAAATGAGCAGATGCTCTCTCCTATATAAGAAATAATCACCTTGCCACAAGAGAGAGTGCAATGGTGTTTCACCAGACTAATCCCTGAGGTGATAGTACCACGTGGAGTGAAAAGTAATCGCTAGCGCTGTGAGAGAATAAGACGTGATTGCATTGAACCTCGAGGGGATGGACAGTCACTCATCATGTTCTCAACAAACACAGACACGGTGATAAATTCCATAGCTCGTCTTTCACTCGGGTTACATGATTTTCAATAGTTTAAGAGCCTCTAAGGACGTTCCCCTCACCCCACCCCCACTTCACATGTTGATTGAGGGAGACAGAAGGTCAGTCTCTGAAGGAACTGTCCCCACATTAAGACAGGGCAGTTAATGTGTGATCCTGTCCTGAACGTCACGTTAGCCACAATCCCGACAGCAGCGACAATCCTTTCATTCTAAATCAGTTAACAGTTCCCACCAGCTTCTGACCTCCATGGAGAACACTTTTTTTTCTTCTCAGAGATGGAAGATGACTCTTTGAGACTTGACAAAAAACATTTGACTTCCTTCTTCACTGTCTGAAAAACACGTTAAAATGTCCTGTGCCCCACAGTTAATGGAGCCAGGAGGAACATCGTGGAGCAGTCTGTGAGTGAAGTCTCTGTTCCATTGGTTTGTAAGGTTAGAGCATAAATGCCACCCTCGTGTTCCTATATTTTTGTCTCGAGGAGGTGAATGGCCTAATCCTGGTCCCATCAACAGGTTCAAGATTCTGATTGGGCTCTTCCTGTTCTGTTTAACAGCTCGATGCGCTGTCCAGACCCCCACCTGTGAACCAGCAGGATTGATTGAGCTTTCCCTCTTCTTGTTCAGTAGTTTTGATGGGCTGAATGGCTTCCACATATCAGTTTTTAACCAGCTTGAGGTGCTGACGGAGCTCCTCTTTTAACTGTGGAAATGTGCAAAATCTTGCCGTGCTGTTCCATGAATTTCACCGACACTTTAACAGCACAGGCTGAATGCTGTCCAGATTTTGCTGCACTTGGACACTGGTTCAGTAGCTGAGGGGTGACACATTATTCTGAATATTGTGTGATCTTCAGTGACCATCCCCACTACTGATCTTATGATGGGGGTAGGGGGTGCTGCCATTGATGAAGAAGCTGAAGATGTTTGTGCTGAAGAAGTTAAACTGTGAATCTCCTGAAGCCATATCCCGTAACTGAGATGATTGTCGGCCACGAACCACAAGCATCTTCCTTTGTGCTCGTAAAGACCCCGACCAGCGGGAGATTACACCTGATTCCCATTTACCTTAAAAACGTAGGTGGTCCCGATGACATTCTCAGTCAAATACAGCCTTGGTATCAAGACCATTCACTCTTTCTTGAGCCCCTGTATTCCCCTCTTGTTCATATCAATAGATGATGGTGTAAGTGTCGGGAGTTTTCCTTCACAGAGGGTATTCACTGTCAGGAACTATCTGGGCGAGAGTTAGAGGAGCTACATCATTGAAAGTATTTACAGAGGAAGTGAATGGATTTTTAGCCTCTCAGAGAGCTAAGGGATGTGAAGAATTGGGCATGTGAAGAATGCAAACAGTAGATCAGCCATTTTCATATACAATGGCTTGAGCGTCCGAATTACCAGATCGTGTTCCTTATATCCTCATATTTTGTAATTACACAGTTAATGGTTATAATTTTCCTGAACGTTTTGTTATTGAACGTTGCAATCAGACAGGGAAAAGCATTTTTGAGTCATCTCTGCGTGAAGTATGGGGACTGTATTCACAGTGAATCTGGCTCTACACCATGACCAACAAATGAAGAAATGTTGCAGAGAGGAGTCACTCTGTAAAGAGACCAAAGGCATCTTTTGAACGCAGCCTGAATTTCCAAAAAAACATTTTCCAAAACACACCAAACCGTGCATCTGCAGACTGACTTCATATGATTCATGCCCCAGGAACATGGAAACTGCCTGTATCACAGAGGTCGGCATCTCTCTCCATTTAAATTGACGACCATTGTTTTATCCTTCCTTCCAAAATACACAACTCACGTTATGTTCTTTCTGCTGAGGGCATGCTCAATAACCTCACCTGTCTTTACATCACATTGGAGACTCAGTACTTCCATTTGATGACACATTGAATGATCACCTTGGTTTTCGAGCTTACTGAGTTTCAAGCCATTGAGTCCCCTTCATCCAGATCTTTGATACAGATTATTGATCATTGATGACCTCACAGTGATCTCTGAGGCACTCCACCAGTTACAGCTTTGTAGCCTGAAAATGAACATTTATCTGTACTCTTTATTTCCTCTTAGCGACAGCTTCCTCTGTCGCAGCTCAGGTGGGTTGAAGGCCCTCTACTGGGTTGTGTAATGTACGTGAAGAACTGAAGTACTTCATTCTATACTTCTGTGTAACTCCTTCGACGGGCAGAATGGTCTCCCATCTCATTGTAACCATCGTTGGTGGCTGAATGGGGTGGTCCTCTGCCATGTAACAGCCTCGAGTGGTGAATTAAGAGAATACCACGTGGGTTAGGGGCTGCAGTTGGCCATTCGACTGCGCCATTCAGAATACTCATGACTGATCTGATTGTTTCTGACCATCCGTCTCCTGTCTGTTCCCAATAAACTTGACTCTACTGGCCAGCAAAGATCAATCAAGCTCAGCCATGAATATCTTCAATAACCGAGTCTTCGCTGCTCCCTCGTGATAAGACTACCACAGGTAGCACAACATGTCCATATTTAATTGCGGGACCGGTTAATATAGAACTGTGTGAACCTAACATCAGATTTCAACCTCTTTTGAGACATGAAGATACAACAATTAGGAATGGACATAAACCATTCCACCCTCCTAACCTGTCCCACATTCCCACTGATTCGTTCCATTCAATTATGTATCAAACCCAGCCTCTGCTGATGTCTCAAGAAGAGCATAGCAGATGACATAACACCACACGTGCATTTGAAAAAGGAGCAGAATTAGTCCATTCGGCCCATCAATTCAGGATCTAAACTCAGATAATGTTATGGGGACCCAGTTTCGAATTCTTCCATGGCAGATGGTGGAACTTGAATTCAACAGGTATCTGGAAAGAAGTGTCTATGATGACAAGGAATCTATTATCAATTGTTCGTAAAACTCACCTGGTTCACTGTTGTCCTTTAGGGAAGGAAACTGCTGTCCTTACCTGGTCGAACCTACATGCGACTCTAGACCCACAGCAATGCTGTTGACTCTTAATCGCACTCTGGCGTGGGCAATAAATGCTGGTTATCCAGTGACGCCCACATCCTATGAATGAGTTTACAAAATAATCGTTGGTGCTGCAGTAATAATGAATGATACAAGTTGCATCAAACATGTGTAAACTACGTGACTGCTAATGTTTTGAAAAATAAATTCCGTAAGTGTATATCAGGTAGATTGAGGTGTATGTTTTGAACCAAACGAGAGAGCAGGTCATTTCGGATTTGGTGTTGTCTGGTCAGAAGGACTACTTACTAACCCTGCTCTGAAGCAGCTTTTGAGAATAGTGACATTATCATGTTGCATTTTACACGGCATCTGCATACAATATCGAATGTTTGAACATTCTGGTTAAATATCATGGAAGTGCGGAGTATTGAGGGTCAAGTTCGCTCCATTGAATTGGGAATGAATAATATTAAATTTCTTCATAGACAAGCAATTGTTGTTCGAGTCAGTCCTACAGCACGGAGATATTCCATTCGGCTCAAAGTGGTCCATTCCGACCAAAATATCCATTCGCACTAACCCCATTTCCCTCCTATTGTCTGGTGTCCTTCTAATAATTTCCTATCCATGTATTTGCCCAAATGTCTTTTACATCTTGTTAATATACTCGCCTCAACCACTTCCGCTGGGAGCTCATTCCGTATGAGTACCAAATTGTGTATAAAAAGCTCTGCAGCTCCCCTTTTATTTTTTCTGCTTTTATCTTAAACTGATGTCCTGTCTTCAAGGATTGCCAAAGCCTGGGAAAAAAGACTGTGTGCATTCAATTTATTCCTGCCTCCCATGATCTAATACTCTTCAATCAAATCCCCGCTCAGTCTCAACAACTCTAAAGTAAAACGTCCTAGCTGGTCCAACGTTTTCTTAAAACCCAGACCATTGAATCCTAGGCAATGTCATTGTAAATTTCCTCTGCACTCTTTCCAGTTTAATATCATCCTTCCAATAGCAAAGTGAACAAAACAAAATGCTACAAGTATGGCCTCACCAGCGTCCTGTATAACTGCAACATAACTCCCCACTTCAATTAAAAGTTTGTGAGAAGATTTGTAGCTCGGTTGCTCGTTGTTGTAGTTCTGTTCGCCGAGCTGGGAATTTGTGTTGCAGACGTTCGGTCCACTGTCTAGGTGACATCCTCAGTGCTTGGGAGCCTCCCGTGAAGCGCTTCTGTGATGTTCCCTCCGGCATTTATAGTGCTTTGTCTCTGCCGCTTCTGGTTGTCAGTTCCAGCTGTCCGCTGCAGTAGCTGGTATATTGGGTCCAGGTCGATGTGCTTGTTGATTGAATCAGTAGATGAGTGCCATGCCTCTAGGAATTCACTGGCTAATCTCTGTTTGGCTTGTCCTATAATAGTAGTGTTGTCCCAGTTAAACTCATGTTGCTTCTCATCTGCGTGTGTGGCTACTAAGGATAGCTGGTCGTGTCGTTTCGTGGCTAGTTGGTGTTCATGGATGCGGATCTAAGCTGTCTTCCTGTTTGTCCTATGTAGTGTTTTGTGCAGTCTTTGCATGGGATTTTGTACACTACATGGTTTTGCTCCTGCTGGGTATCGGGTCCTTTGTCCTGTTGAGTTGTTGTCTGAGAGTGGCTGTTGGTTTGTGTGCTGTTATGAGTCCTAGTGGTCGTAGTAGACTGGCTGTGATTTCAGAAATGTTCTTGATGTATGGTAAAGTGGCTAGTCCTTTGAGTTGTGATATGTCCTTATTCCGTTGTCTTTCCCTTAGGTATCTTTTGATGAAATTGCGCGGGTTTCCTTTTTTGGTGAATACTTTTTAGAGGTGTTATTCTTCCTCTTTTTGCAGTTCTAATGTGCTGCAGCGTGTTGTGGCCCTTTTGAACATTGTCTTGATGCAACTTCTTTTGTGTGTGTTGCGGTGGTTGCTTTCGTAGTTCAGGACTTGGTCTGTGTGTGTGGCTTTCCTGTATACCTTTGTAGTGAATTCTCCGTTCAGTGTTCACTGTACCATCACATATAGGAATGGGAGTTGGTTGTCCTTTTCTTCGTCTCTAGTGAATCCGATTCCTGAGAGTGTGGCATTGATGATCCGGTGTGTGTTCTCTATTTCTGCGTTTTTAATGATTACAAAGGTCTCATCCACATGTCTGATCCAGAGTTTGGATTGATTTTTCGGTAAGACTCTTTGTTCTAATCTTTGCATTACAACTTCTGCTATGAGTTCAGAGATGGGTGAGAAAATGAGTGTGCCTTTGATTTGTTCATATATTTGGTTGTTGAATGTGAAGTGTGTTCTGAGGCACAGGCCCAGTAGTTTGAGTATGCAATCTTTGTTGATCGGTTCACCGTCCTGTTGTCTGTCCAGCAGGTTGACTATTGTTTCTCTGGCTAGGGCTTTGTCGATAGAGGTGAACAGTGCCATTACATCGAATGAGACCAGAGTTTCTTCCTTGTCTATGTGTATATTTCTGATGATGCCCAGGAATTCCTGCGTTGGCTGTATCGAGTGTCTGGATCCGTTGATCAGGTGTTTCAGTTTCTGCTGTTTGTGTGATGGCGTCCCTAGTAGTGATATGATGGGTCTGAGTGAGAGGTCTCGTTTGCGCACTTTGGGGAGTCCATACTATCTGGGGGTGTTGTTGCTTTCAGGCTTCATTCTCTGTAGGTCAAACCTGGTTATCTGTCCGTTTTTTGTAGGTTCCTCAGTGTGTTGTTTATCCTATTGGTGAGCTGTGGAGTGGGGTCAAGCTCCATCTTTTGATAGGTGTTCGTATCTGCAAGTAGTTGTTGCGTTTTCTGGGTGTACTCTACCTTGTCCAGGATGAACGTCATCCTGCCTTTGTCTGTTGGTAGTATGATTATGTTCTTATCATTTCGTAATGATTTTAGTGCTTCTCTCTCCTGGGTATTGAGGTTTTGTGTTTGTCTTTTCCTTGTTATCAGGGGTACGATACTTTGTCTCACTGTTTGTTGTGACTCCTCTATCAGTCCATTGTTCCTGAGTGTGAATTCTAGTGCGGCAAGGAAGTCTGCTGTCTTGGCGTCCCTGTGGTTGTAGTTGAGTCCCTTGGCTGGTATTGTTCTTTCCGTGTCTTTGAGCTGTCTGTGGGAGAGGTTTCTAACCCAGGTACGTGTTCTGGTGTCCTCTCTGTTGTGTGTTAGTTTGGCCATTCTTTTCTGTTAGTGCCGTTTTCTGTCCTGTTCTGTCCTATGGTGACGACCTGTTCTATGGTCTGGGTCCATTCTTGATTGGTGGTTTTTGAAATTAACGATTTTTGGCGCGCAATGTCTTGTCTGTATTTGTGTAGTCTGTTGTGTGCGTCTGTAATCATTATCTGGATCATCCTGAATTTGTTCTGTCTGGCTTGTGGGTTGTTGACTGGTGGTCTGTATCTGACACATTCTGGAAAGTTTCGATTCTTTCGGCATTCGTGCAGGAACCGGAGTTGTTCGTATGTGGCGCTTAGGCGGTTAGCACAGGATTTCAATTTCCTGGCCTGTATTAGCGTCTCTCGCTCGTAGGTGTTCAAAGTTTGGGCGAAGATTTGTAGCTTGGGTGCTCGTTGTTGTGGTTCTGTTCGCCGAGCTGGGAATTCAAAGAGGCATGGCAGTCATTTACTAATTCAATCAACAAGCACATCGACCTGGACCCAATATACCGGCCACTGCAGTGGACAGCTGGAACTGACAACCGGAAGCGGCAGATTCAAACCACTAAAAATGCCGGAGGAAAGATCACAGAAGCGCTTCATAGGAGGCTCCCAAGCACTGAGGATGTCACCTAGACAGGGGACGAAACGTCTGCAACACAAATTCCTAGCTCGGCGAACAGAACCTCCCCACTTCAATATTCAATACCCTGACTGATGAAGGTCAGTGTGCCGAAAACCTTCTTCACTACCCTTCACTACCATTCACTACACTTTCAGAGAACCATGCACCTGAATTGCAGGGTCCATCTGTTCCACTACAGCCCTTAAGGCACAACCATTCACTGTGAAATTCTGACCCTGACTGGAATTTCCAAAATGACAGATCTCACATTTATCTATATTAAACTCCATTTGCCATTTCTCAGCCGATGTCCCCAGCTGATCAAGGTCCTGCTGCAATTCCTGACAACCTTACTCACTGACCATGATACTGCGAATTTTATTGTCATCTGTAATCTTACTAATCATGCCTTGTATGTTCTAAACAAAATCATTATACACATAACAAACAGTGTTGGTGCCAGTACCGACCACTGAGGCACTCTACTAGTGACAGGCCTCCATCGTTCCATTATTACACTCTGCTTCCTACTATCCACACAATTTTGTATCTGGTTTGCCAGCGCCAACTCAGTTCCATGCAATCTAACCTTCCAGCGCAGCATGCCATGTGAATCCTTATTGAAGGACTTACTGAAATCATATAGTCTACATATACCACCCTGCCCTCGTCAAACCTTGCTGATCACTGCGTAAAAGAACTCTAATGGATTTGTGAGCCATAACCTCCCATGCACAAAGCCATGCTAACTACTTCTAATCACATCCTGCCTTTTCAAATGTGTTTATATCTTGTCTCGCAGGATCGTCTCAAGTACCTTACCCACTACAGATGTCCAGTTTACTAGTCTGTATTTCCCAGGTTTTTCTTTGTAGCCCTTCTTGACTAAGGGCACAGCATTCGGTGTCCTCCAGTCACCCGGGACCTTAATTATGGCCAACGATGATGTACAAATATCAGCCTGGATCCCGCAATTTCTTCTCTGTCCTCTTGCAATGTTCTTGGATTTATATGGTGTATAGAAATACTGCAAAGTCTGAAACATAAGTCAATTTCTTTAAGGTAAGAACACTAAAGAGTGATAAATTGACTTAATGATGGTTAACATAAAGATTATACTAATCATAAGAAGTGACATCAGAAGAATTCCAGACATAGTGGAAACCTGAGAAATGTCAGAAATTTACAATCCAGAAAAGGAGGCCCATTAAACTGATAAGGAAATCAAAAAGAGGACATGCATGCTAACAAACAGGAACATAAAGACTGCCTACATCTACAACGTATATTTCAAAGAAAACAACTTAAAAGCACGGTCAAATGTGGAAGTTTGTAATCGGAAGAAAACAGGTTATTGTGGAGAACAGGGAAATGGCCAAGAAAACAGCCAGTTGCTTTGCATCTGTCTTCATAGAGCAAGATGCAGAAAATCACCCAGAAATACCAAGAGATCATACAGGGCGTGTGAAACTAAAGACATAAAGTTAATTTATATCAGTAACAAGGTAATGCTTGAAAATGTAGCTGGATGCAGAACAGGTGGAGAACCTTCAATGAAAGGTGCCAGAATATCGATGCAACGAAATGTTGAAGTAGTTTCACAGTGTGTTGTTGAGACTGTACCTGGAGTATTGTGTACAGGGTTGGTGAGACTACCTGGAGTATTGTGTATAGGGTTGGGGAGACTGAACCTGGATATTGTGTACAAGGTTGTGAGACTGTACCTGGATTATTGAGTACAGTTTTGGTGCCACAATCTGAGAAAGAATATACTGACCACAGAGGTTGTGCAATAGACATTCCCCAGATTAATCCCTCAGATGGCAAGATTGACTGACGCAGAAACTCAGCCTGTGTTATCTGGAATTTCAAAGAATGAAATTTAGAAAATTCACTAAACATGTCACAGGGTGGAAATAAACAGGACGTTTCTCTGGCTGTCTACTCTACATTTAATGCAAATAATGGCAGGATAAGGAAGAGGCCATTTAGACCTTAATAAGGAAGAAATGTTTCACTCTGTGGGGAGTGACGAACAAAGGGACATGAAACCTGCTGGCAGGGCAAGATTATGGAGAATCCCCAGATAATCTCCATTTATGTCAAGCAGAAAGGAATAACCAGGGAATAGGTGGGACAAATTAGTGACTTGCCAAGTTACATCTAAATCAACCTTGTTGTAGGAGACAAAGGGTAGTGATAGAAGGCTGTTTGTGTGACTGTTGGCCGGTGTCCAATGGTGTACCACGGGGAACAGTGCTGTGTCCATTATTATTTGCCAGTGGAGATGCCATTGTTGGACTGAGGTGGACAAAGTTAAAAATCACTTAATGCCAGGTTATGGTCTAACAGGTTTATTCGGCGGCACAAACTTTCAAAGGGGACAACCACCTGATGAAGAAGCAGTGCTTCAAATACTAGTGCCTTCGAATAAACTTGTTGGACTATAACCTGGTTCTGGATTAGTGGGGCTGGAAGAGCACAACAGTTCAGACAGCATCCAAGTAGCAGCGAAATCGACGTTTCGGGCAAAAGCCCTCCATCAGGAATAAAGGCAGAGAGCCTGAAGCGTGGAGAGATAAGCTAGAGGAGGATGGGGGTGGGGAGAAAGTAGCATAGAGTGCAATAGGTGAGTGGGGAGGGGATGAAGGTGATAGGTCAGGGAGGAGCGGGTGGAGTGGATAGGTGGAAAAGAGGATAGGCAGGTAGGACAAGTCATGGGGACAGTGCTGAGCTGGAAGTTTGGAACGAGGGTGAGGTGGGGGAAGGGGAAATGAGGAAACTGTTGAAGTCCACATTGATGTTCTGGGGTTGAAGTGTTCCGAGGCGGAAGATGAGGCGTTCTTCCTCCAAGCGTCTGGTGCTGAGGGAGCGGCAGTGAAGGAGGCCCAGGACCTCCATGTCCTCGGCAGAGTGGGAGGGGGAGTTGAAACGTTGGGCCACGGAGCGGTGTGGTTGATTGGTGCGGGTGTCTCGGAGATGTTCCCTAAAGCGCTCTGGTAGGAGGCGCCCAGCCTCCCCAATGTAGAGGAGACCGCATCGGGAGCAACGAATACAATAAATGATATTATTGGTCGTGCAGGTAAAACTTTGATGGATGTGGAAGGCTCCTTTAGGGCCTTGAATAGAGGTGAGGGAGGAGGTATGAGCACAGGTTTTACAGTTCCTGCGGTGGCAGGGGGAAGTGCCAGGATGGGAGGGTGGATTGTAGGGGGGCGTGGACCTGACAAGGTGGTCACGGAGGGAACGTCTTTGTGGAAGGCAGAAAGGGGTGGGGAGAGAAATCTATCTCTGGTGGTGGGGTCTTTTTGGAGGTTGCGGAAATGTCAGCAGATTATTTGGTTTATGCAAAGGTTGGTAGGGTGGAAGGTAAGCACCAGGGCATTCTGTCCTTGTTAGGGTTGGAGGGGTGGGGTCTGTGGGCGGAGGTGCGGGATGTGGACGAGATGCGTTGGAGGGCATCTTTATCCACATGGGAAGGGAAATTGCAGTCTCTAAAGAAGGAGGCCATCTGGTGTGTTCTGTGGTGGAACTGGTCCTCCTGGGAGCAGATGCGGCGGAGGCGGAGGAATTGGGAATATGGAATGGCATTTTTGCAAGAGGTAGTGTCGGAAGAGGTGTAATCCAGGTAGCTGTGGGAATCGGTGTGTTTGTAAAAAATGTAAGTGTCAAGTCGGTCGTCGTTAATGGAGTTGGAGAAGTCCAGGAAGGGGAGTGAGGTGTCAGAGATGGTCCAGGTAAATTTAAGGTCAGGGTGGAATGTGTTGGTAAAGTTGATGAATTTCCCAACCTCCTCACGGGAGTACGAAGTGGTGCCAATGCAGTCATCAATGTAGCGTAGGAAGAGGTGGGGAGTGGTGCCGGTGTAATTACGGAAGATCAACTGTTCTACGTAGCCAACAAAGAGACACGCATAGCTAGGGCCCATACGTGTGCCCATGGCTACCCCTTTGGTCTGGAGGAAGTGGGAGGATTTGAATCAGAAATTGTTAAGGGTGAGGACCAGTTTGGCCAAACGAATGAGAGTGTCGGTGGAAGGGTACTATTGGGGACGTCTGAAGAGGAAAAAAACAGAGGGCTTGGAGGCCCTGGTCATGGCGGATTGAGGTGTCGAGGGATTGGATATCCATGGTGAAGATGAGGCATTCGGGGCCGGAGAAACGGAAGTGTTGGAGGAGGTGGAGGGCGTGGGTGGTGTCTCGAACATATGTGGGTAATTCCTGACGAGAGGGGATAGGACAGTTTCGAGGTAGGTAGAGATGAGTTCAGAGGGGCAGGAGCATGCTGAGACAATGGGTCGGCCAGGGTGGTCAGGCTTGTGGATCTTGAGAAGGAGGTGGAACCGGGAGTGCGGGATTCCCGGACTATGAGTTTGGAAGCTGTGGGTGGGAGACCTCCTGAGGTGATGATGTTCTGTATGGTCTGGGAGATGATGGTTTGGTGATGGGGGTTGGCGTCATGGTCGAGGGGCCAGTAGGATGAGGTGTCCTCAAGTTGTCATTTGGCTTCAGTGGTGTCGAGGTCAGTGCGCCAGACTACCACTGCACCCCCTTTATCCGCTGTTTTGATGGTGAAGTTGGGATTGGAGCAGAGAGATTGGAGGGCTGTCCGTTGTGAGGGTGAGAGGTTGGATTGGGGGATGGTGTAGACAGGTTGAGGCGGTTTATGTCCCAGCGGCAGTTGGAAATGAAGAGGTCGAGGGCAGGTAATGGGCCAGCGTGGGGTGTCCAGGTGGATGTAGTGTGTTGGATGTCGGCGAAGGGATCCTTGGAAGGTGGGCAAGAATCCTGATTGTGAAAGTAACTTGGAGGCAGAGGCGATGGAAGAATTGTTCGACATCACGGAGTGTATTAAATTCATTGATGCGTGGATGGAGGGCGATGAAGGTGAGTCCTTTGCTGAGGAGTGATCGTTCATCCTCAGTGAGGGGGAGGACTGGAGGGATGGTGGAAACTCGGTAGGGCTGGGAGCTGGGATCTGGTGTGGGTGTGCAGCTGGGAGTGGGGGCGGAACCTGTAACTGGAGTGGGTGTAGTGGTGGGGGGAATGGGGGTGGAGTCATGAGCAGGGGTAGTGTTCCCCTCGGGGTTCTGGGGGGTAGGGATAGTGACAGTGGGGTCTGTGGGTGGCGTGTCAGCAGAATGCAAGTGAGTGGCGCTGATGGGGGCGGAAGTGGTGGTGACCACGGCAGTAGGGTTGGCGGAAGTCACTGAGTGTGTGGCATCAGCGGTGATGTGAGGGGCGGAAGTGGTTGTGGGAGTGATCGTGATGGGGGCGGAAGTGACATCATCAATCAGCGTGGGTGCTGTGTGATCTTTAAGCTTATTATTTGTGGCATTCATAAGTGGGGGTGGGGAGAGTGTGATAAGCAAGTTTGTGTTTGATGCAAAGATTGGCCGGGTGGTTAGCAGTGAGGAGGAAGGTGTTATGTTATAGGAAAATACAGACGGAATGGTCAGGTGGTCACATCAATGGCAGATGGAATGTAACCCTGATTAATATGAGGTGATGCACTTTGGAAGAATTAACCAGACAGGAGAGTACTCAATGAATGGCAGCACACTAGGAAGCTCAGAGGGTGCTTCTCCACACATCCCTGAATGTGACTGGACAGGTTAATAACTACACGTTGAGAAAGCAGAACGTAAGCATAACTTTCATTCATCGAGGCATAGATTATAAGAGCTTGAGGAACTTTGCTTAAGCCAAAATGGAATACTGGGTGTAGTTCTGGGAAGCAGATTACAGCAAGGATGCGATTGCACTTGAAGGTGTGCAAAGGATACTTACCAGGATGTCCTAGAGTATGGAGCTATGACGAGAGGCTGGATAAGCTCGGGTTGTTTACAGTGGATCAGAGGAAGCTGAGGGGACGGTGATCCAGAAGTATAAGATTAGGAGGGGCATTGACAGGGTGCATAGACAGCAGCTCTTCCTTTAAATTAGAGGGAGAAGAACAAGGGGGAGCACACTCTTAAGGTGAAGAGTTTGAGATGTAGAGAGGACTTGAGGATCGTTTTTTACCAAGAGGATATTGGGGTCTGGAAAGCACCACCACAGAGGGACTTGACACGGGTAACCTTCCAGCTGTTATAAAGGACTCGGATGACCTGTCGAAGTTTCATAACATTCCCGGTTATGTGCCTGGTGTAGGAAAGTGGGACTAATGTAGATCATGCTGTATTTCTGACAGTGCAGAGTCTATGCTTCTGCAAGTGCATGTTTGTGCAAGGTTAATCATTGAGAGGCTTAGGATAGGAATTGATATATTTCAGATGGCACAAGGGTAATAAGAGTCAACTTTTAATAGCTTCAAAAACTATGTCAATGGCAAAATTAAGGGGATAAAAACTTGCAGCTTCCTTATAGTTTGAAACCAGAAAATGGAGAATGGAGAACAGGGAACTGGCAGATCTATGGAGAAAATATTTCACTTATATCTTCACAAAAGAAAAAAAAACAATCTTCCCCGTAAAACTAGGAAACTTTAATCTGATGATAGAGAAAAAGGAAATAGAATGAAATTAGCAAATTAATGTTATGGAGAAAGTATTTTAACTGAAATTAATGGGCTGAGACAAAGTCAACAGAGATTTATCAAATGGGAATCATATTTGAAAAACTGACGTGTAGAAAAACAAGCAATCACTGCAATAAGACGGGATTTTCAGAAAGATTTTTGATGAAGCCCCAAGCCTACTGTGCAAATTCGAAACATATGAGACTGGGTCTAATAGAATGGCATGGTTTTAGAATGGGAGAGATAATAGGAAACAGTGAGTAGGAATACATCACCGTTTTTACAGTGGAGGACTGGGGGGTGTAGCGGGAATTAGGGCTTGGGCCCTAGCTATTTCAAATACAGTCTAAACCTTCGTTAGAGTGAAACAAATGTAATACTTCCAAGCCTGCTGATGGCACTAATCGATGTCGGATTGCGAGTGGGTAAGGTCGATGTAAAAAAGCGTCAAGGTGACTGAGGCAAGTGGAGTGGCTGTGCAAATACGTTGCAGATGGAGAACAATGTGGGTAATGTGACGTTGTGCCCTTTGATGGGAAAAAGAGAACGGCAGCCTACCATTTGAAAAGGTTGGAAAATGTTACTCTCTAAAGGGACTTATGCTTCTTTTTGTTTCATTCTTCAGCGACCTCCAAGGTCCATGCATAGCAGTGAATTCTGTAGCCAGAAGAAAATACTGGGAATGACATTGGCACGCTGATCAGTGTAATAGACCCACCAGTTGGAAAGCTGCCACATTGAAAAGGATCTGGATCCTCTTGTGCACTAGACACTGAAAGTAATTTTTTGCAGGAACAGAAAGTAGGTAGGAAGGTAAATGGTGTATTGACCTTCATTTCAGGGGAATTTGAGTCCAGGATTAAAGGTGTCTTACTGCAGCTGCACGGGGCCTTGGTGAGACCCCGTCTCGAACATTGTGCCGTATTATGGGCAGTTTTGGTCTCCTTACCTGATAAAGGACAAACCTGACATTGAGGGAGAGCAGCGAAGGACGACCAGACTGATCTCTAGGATGACAGGCTTGTTATTGGAAGAGAGTTTGGGTCGACTGAACCTATATTCCATGTGCTTCAGCAAAATGAGTGGAGATCTCAGTGAAATATATAAAACCCTTACAGGCAAGACAGATTAGAAGCAGGGATGATAACTTTGGAGCCATTTCAGAGACCATTGAAGAGTTTAGCACATGTCTATGAGTCTGGAGCCACTTTTATTCCAGACCAGGAAAGCACGGG
Organism: Chiloscyllium punctatum; assembly: GCF_047496795.1. Classification (NCBI taxonomy): domain Eukaryota; kingdom Metazoa; phylum Chordata; class Chondrichthyes; order Orectolobiformes; family Hemiscylliidae; genus Chiloscyllium; species Chiloscyllium punctatum. Next base: position 77,812,554 of record NC_092771.1, on the reverse strand, counting down.
AGATTTACTTCCTGAAAGTATAGTGGGGAAGCAAACTTCTGTTTTCAGTCGACATTGGATTCAGGGTAACTATTACTGACACCAGATTTTAGATCTCGATATTTTATTAATTGTTTTAACTTCAACCAGCTGCCAGAGCATTATCATGGTCTGGATTAGTAATCCAATGACATTTCCACAACAGCACCACCTCCGCATGAGAAACCACATTGAGCAGGTATTTCTGTGCTGCTTGACAGCACTGCCTAAAAGAACTCCCACCAATCAAATATCATGATGGGACTGAGGGGTGATAATTGGTCATATTGTGACTATTGTCCTCTCAGGGAACGGGACATAGTCGAGTAATGCACCACATTGCCAGGGAGATATCAGAGTTGGAGCTCAAATGAAACAGCTTCCCCAGAGACACGGCTTGTTGCGCAGCACAAGCCTTCAGTCCCATTGCAGGAATGGTGTTAGGGCCCATTTTCTTTGTCGTATCTACTGTGTTCAGCTCTTTCTTCATGTCACGTGCAGAGGCTCAAATTGGCTGAGGGCTGGCATTTGTGATTCTGGGGGCATCATGGTGAGAGTGAGTTGGATGATCGACTCAGCACTTCTGGCTGAGAGTGGTGCATTGCTACATCTTTGTCTTTTACATTAATGTGCAGGGCTGTTTCACTCTTTAGGATGGGGATGGATGTGGAGCACTTTCCTCCATAATTTGTTTAATTGTCCATCACCATTTATGACAGAATATGTCAGGACTGCAGGGCTTTGAACATATCTATTGGTCAATTGCGGTAGCTTTAATGGGTTAGAATCAGGTTTAGGTTCAAGAGGTTCTGATCCTGACATGTTCACCCACACTCTTCACTGAGCCATAGATCGTGTTGATGGTAATAGCAACTGAGGGGTTTTCCTGTTCAAAAATGTTTCAGGTTGTGGTTGAATGCAGGTCTCCTTCTCCTGCTGCTGTGGTCTGCAGCACTACGTGATTAAGCAGTTCTGAGCTGCAACATCGACAATGTAATTCTTTTGTCCGTCCCAAGTTCACATCGAGTCCCATTCAACCATCAGCCCTCTACTCAATGACTTACTCTGCTGTGGTAATACTTCCATTTTCAAACTCTCATTCTGCAGATGGTCTCTTCCTGGGTTATGCTTCCAATCTGACACATTCCGCAAAAACATTTAACTGACTTTAATTCAATTGTTTAATTCATCTGAACCTTTTCCCTTGACTAATGCCATCTTCTGTGTTTAAAGTGAATGTGTTTCGCCCTGTTTCTCTCCCTGACCATGATTAAGAGCTCTGTAGTGTCAGTGATGCCAGCGTTATGTAGTTTCTGAGCCAATGAATACGCTGGATTCCCAATCATCTTCACCACATTGTATGTTTTCTCTTTTGGTTTGATGCTGTCCCTGACTTGCCTAATCGCTCATGGCTGCCTTGTCCTCCTTGAATATGTTTCATCTTCTTTTGGGATGAATTCTATTATCATCTAAATTATCCCTAGAAACTCCTGTCATTGCTGCTCCACGGTCTTCCCTGCTTGACTTCCCTTTCAATTATCTCTGGCCAGCTCCTCCCTCATGTCTTCGTAGTTACATTGCTAAATTATAATCACATTACATCAAGAAGAGAGCAATAGATATAAATCGAAAGAAGGAGTTTTGAGAGATGGGACACGAAGAATATTTGTTGAATTTCTTAACTGGATACAAAGAGAGAACGAGATAGAGGATATAGATGTGGAAATGCAAAAAATGAGAAAACTAGATTATTGAAAGGAGTAGATGTACCACTCTCAATGTTTTGGCAATTCCTGTGTGCTGTGGTCCATTTTACAATATGTATGTTGTAAAATTATAAGTAAAATTAAAATTACAGCATGTACAACAGAGTAATATGTTTAAATGATGGGTCTGATGCCAGAATTTGTGTCTCCAATAATATGACAGACACTAGCTTTGGAAATAACCCTGCAGGCAAATATATTTAATTCCTAGTAGAAAGGGGATTAACTGAAATACGTTGGGACACCAGAAGCAAGAATTTATAAATTTATAACACACATTCTGATAAGAATGAGAGACAAGAGTAGGGAATCCCAGAAAAGGAGGAACGTTGAGAGAAGGGGAAAATATTACTTCAGATGAGAATCAAATAATCTTTTAATGCTATATAAATGTTATACATCATGTGCATGATTTTCCGTTAACTAGTCTCCATTGTTCCTTCAGAATGTTTTGTACACATATGAACAATCTTACTTATATGAACACACACTGATTAAACAGTGTATATGAAATCATTTTTTCTCCATTTCAAACTGTCCTGTTGTCGTACTACCCAGATACGTGAACACCAACTGACTACAAAAAGACCCATGTCCCGCTACCAATGTGACTGGGACAACACACACATCCCAGGACCGGTGAAACAAAGACACGCCTGAAAGTTCTTAGAGACATGGCATTCTAACCAGAAGTACATTAATAAACACATCAATTTGAATCCTATCTACCTTCTTTTGAAAAAAAGGAATTGCAAATGACATCATCCAACTTAAGAAACCAAGACCTATAAAAAGAGAGGCAGAACATACCAACAGTGTGTCGCCGGAGAATCTCATTGATGATGTTACGTAGTCATGGTGATGAAACATCTGAAAACAAACTTTCAAGTTCAGCGAGCTAACTTGCATACTTATAAATCCTTATAGTTCATTTAATAGAAGAATTGGGGACTTCTCTGTCACCCATGTTTTAGCAGATTACGAGGCGAGCTGAGCTTTTCTGTGTGTGTGGTCTATTGTGTTTCGACATTGACATCATAGCTGTTTGAGGGGTTGACATACAGGATTTATACAGATTTGAACATATATGAGGTACAAATTGTCCCAGCATATTCCATCACTTGGCAGTTAGTTACCTAGATCTTCACATAAAATAGATGAGAAAATTCATTTACTTTTGTTTCCTTGTGGTTGGTTAAATTAAATTAAATGGCTTTTAACATTACTAAAAGAGTTCTGGTCTTTGAAGATGATTCCCAAATTTGCCAATAAAGTTTAGAAAGGCAGAGGAAGGACATACATTTAGAGTTAGCAAATAGATTAGAATTGGGTTTAACCAGGGACAAAACAAAAATCTGAACTTGTAAGAGATTTAGTCAAGCACTTTGGTGTATCAGAGAAAGAGGCAACTGCAGTCTAATTAGATAAAACTTAAATTGCAAATGTGGCAACTGGAGTTCGAAGATAGAGAAAGTCACAGAAATAGAAAAGAAAGAGAGGAAAAAGAAAGAGAGAGAGAATTTGGGATTCAGAAGTTGGGAATTAAATAGGAAAGTTAAATGAGCAGGATGAAGGTGAAGGGAGAATGTAGGGATATATACAACTAAGTTAATATATTGCCAAATTTCGGTGAGAAAAATGTCAAAACCTTTTTTATTTCATTAGAATAATTGGTTCAGCACATGGTGTGTCCAGTGAACTAGTGGGTAATGCTAGTTCAGACTAAGCTGGTGGGCACAGTTTGTGAGTTATGTGCAGTGCTGTCAGATGAGGGGTCAAGAGATTATGGAGATGTCAAACAGGCTTATGAATTGAGTGCTTATGAATTGGTACGAGAAGCATATAGCAGATGTTCAGAAATATAGTGACAGAACCAGGTCAGACTTATGTTGAGTTTGAAAGAATTAAGCACAATCATTCTGATAGATGGGTTCGGGCTTTACAAAAATGGACAAGACCTGTGAGGCTCGAAAGGCGATTATTCTGCTTAAGGAATTTAAAGACTCATTTCCAAAGATGGTAAGAATTCATGTGAATGAACAGAAAGTTCAAGAAGTGAGAAGCGCGGCAGGAATGGCAGAAAAAATGTACCTTGGTGCATGAGAAGAAATTTAGCTTCTGGCAGGATTTTCATCCTTTGAGGGATAGAAGTTGGGAGAAGGGGAGATCCTACACTACTAAACATAGAGTAAAGCATACTGGCAATAGTTTAGCACAGATTAAAAAAAACAAGCCCAAAGGGGTTAAAGGTGGTGAATGGCCTCAGGTGTTTTCACTATAAGGGAGTGAATCACATAAAATTACAGTGCCGATGGTTTAAGAAGTGCACTAGAAAAAGGTGTTTTCACTGTAGTAAGCTGGGAAAAACAATGCTGGGTGTTGTAGGAGGACACTTTGGGAAAGGATAAGGTAAAAGAGATTAAGCCAGTGACATTAGTGAAACAGGCAAATAGGGCCCCAAGAAGAGCCAAGGAGATGCAGGAGAGTGTACAGCATAGGCATAGCTGGTTATGGAGTCAGTGTCTAAGCTATATAAAGGATTTGCCTCGCTGGATAAAGTTTGCTCAGAAAAAACGGGAGGGAGGTGTGGGGAAGGACAAGAAATTATAATTTTGTGAGATGCGGGATCTGATCAGTCTCTAATAGTTAAGGAGTAAGGTGTTGGAAAAGCACAGCAGATCAGGCAGCATCCGAAGAGTGGGACAATCGACATATCAGGCATAAACCCATCGTCAGGAGTGTGCCGTTTGTACAAGGGGACTGAAAGATAAATAGGAGGGTAGGAGCTGTGCTGACGGAAGGGTCACTGGGAAGGCGATATAAAGATGTAGGTGGGAGTGATAGTGATATTTCGGAGGGAAGGGTGGACTGGATAGGTGGGAAGGAAGATGGACAATTAAGACAGTTCAAGAGGGCAGTGCTAAGTTGAATGGATGGCTCTTGGATGAGGTTGGGGTAGGGTAGTTTTGGAAATTGGTGAAGTCGACTTTGATGCCATATAGTTTGAGGGTTCCAGCTGTCCTATCACCAATCCATTTCGCCCTTCTCTCCGACGTCTCACCGTCAGCCCCCACCTGCGTCTACCTATCGCTTTCCAAGCTACCTTCCACCCAGCTCCACCTCCAACCTCCTATTCATTTCTCAGCTCCCTTCCCTCTCCCTTACCCTGCACTTTCCTGATGTAGGACTTGTGCCTGAAACGTCAACTCTCCTGCCCCTCGGATGCTGCCTGACCTACTGTGCTTTTCCAGCCCCAAACTTTACAACTCTGATCCCCAGCACCTGCCGTCCTCACTTTCTCTCTCCCTCTAATGGTAGGAGATGCAAGTATTTTCAATCTTTCTGACATGTTATAGTGTCATTGAGATGCACAGCATGGAAACAGACCCTTTGGTCCAACCCGTCCATGACGACCAGATTTCCCAACCCAATCTAGTCTCACCTGCCAGCGCCTGGCCCATATCCCTCCAAACCATTCCTATTCATATACCCATCCAAATGCCTCTTAAATATTGCAATTGTACCAGCCTCCACCACATCCTCTGGCAGCTCATTCCATACACATACCACCCTCTGCGTGAAAACGTTTCCCCTTAGGTCTCTTTTGTATCTTACTCTTCTCACCCTAAAACTATGCCCTCTAGTTCTGGACTCCCCGACCACAGGGAAAATACGTTGTCTATTTACCATATCCATGCCCCTTATAATTTTGTAAACGTCTATAAGGTCAACCCTCAGCCTCCGACGCTCCAGGGAAAACAACCCCAGACTGTTCAGCCTCTCCCTGTAGCTCAGATGCTCCAACCCTGGCAACATCCTTGTAAATCTTTTCTGAACCCATTCAAGTTTCACAACATCTTTCCGATAGGAAGGAGACCAGAATTCCACGCAATATTCCAACAGTGGCCTAACCAATGCCTTGTACAGCTGCAAAATGACCTCCTTACTCCTGTGCTCAATACTCTGACCAATGAAGGAAAGCATACCAAACGCTTTTTTCACTGTCCTATCTACCTGCCACCCCACTTTCAAGGAGCTATGAACTTGCACTCCAAGGTCTCTTTGTGCAGCAACACTACCTCGGACTTTGTCATTATGTGTATAAATGCTGCTAAGATTTGCTTGTTCAAAATGCAGCACCTCGCATTTATCTGAATTAAACTCCATCTGCCACTTCTCAGCCCATTGGCCTATCTGGTCCAGATCCTGTTGTAATCTGAGGTAACCCTCTTCTCTGTCCACTACACCCCAATATTGGTGTCATCTGCAAACTTACTAACTGTACCTCTTATGCGTGATAATTTGTGGAATGGGGACAAAAATTAAGCATTCCCTTGTGTAACACCACGTTGGAGTTCCATATCAAGATTGGGGGAGTAACAGTGAGAATGAGTGACAGAGTGTCAGTTCCAGGACTACAGTTTGTTCTTTGGAAAGATTTAACAGGATCCAAGGTAGGAGTGGCACCACTTGTGGTGGAAAAGTCAAAGGAAGACTATGGAACTGGGGATATAAAGAAAAATCCCCAGGAATGTTTTCAGACTGTGTCGAAACAGGATCCCAGTGTTATAAGTTACAGCAGGAAGGAAAATCGAAAGAAAAAGACAATGAAATTGATTTCCAGTCAACTGACCCCCTGTTTGATGTAACGGTGCAGCAAAAACCTGAACAGGCAGAGGATCAGGCAGAGGTGCTTAGTCCTGAAAGGCTAATGAACTTGGTTAGTGCAGAAGAAAAAGTGCACCAGATTGTGTTACCGGTAGCATATAGTGTTATGGTAGCACATGAGGTAACTGCAGGCGGTCACCTAGGTGTACAGAAGACTCGGGCTAAGGTACAGAAGCATTTCTAGTGGCTTGGAATGCAAAAGGACATGGTTATTTTTTGTTGTCCATGCCATACATGCCAAGTGGTAGGTATATCACAGGCAGTTTTAAAACCAGCACCTTTGTTGCCAAATCCTGCATTCGAAGGAGCTGTCACGTGGGTGAGGATTAATTGTGTAGCTCCCCTTTCTAAAATAAAAGTGGAAACCAATATTTTCTGTCCACAGTGAATGTGTCTACCAGATTTCCAGAGGCAATTCCATTATGGCGTGTTAAGGCAAAAAGGGAGGTGGAGGAATTGGTAGCTTTCTTTACTCGATGTGAACTACGTAGAGATATTCAGTCATACCAACGCTCAGATGTTTAAGGAGTTATGGATAGCTTAGGCATTCAGCACTTCAAATAATGCGTGTCCCATCCTCAATCACAGGAAGCCTTGGAATGTTAGCATCTTACACTGAAGACAATGTTAACAGTGTACTGTCATGATTACCCGTAAGATTGGGATAAAGGTATACCATTAAATTGCTTGCCATCGGAGATGGCCAAAATAAATCTACTCAGTTTACTTCCTTTGGGTTAATATTCGTACATGGAGTCAGATGTCCTTTGAAATTAATTAAATATAAATTGACAGGACCGAAGTCAGAGATCTCACAGTTGGATTATGTATGTGAGGTGAGGGAGAGATTAGATGGAGTAGGTGAGTTTGATAAACAGCACCTGAAGAGGGCACAGCATAGAGTGAAGCAGGTGGCTGATTGACGATTTCCCGTGGCGACGACGTATTAATATTCCTACAAATGGTAGGAAATCACTTCAAAGCCAGGTTTAGTGGCCTCTTTCAGATTAAGAAAAAAAAGGTTGAGTCAGTTAAATTGTCTTGTAACGATACCGGATATGACAAAAACGTTAATGAGCATGTAATGTGAATGAATAATGCTCCAGCCACATTCAAGACTCAGGAACAGAGTTATGGCCAGATGAACAAACTGTGCAGTTTATCTGTATGATGTAGTGATATTTAGCAAGTGATTGAAAGCTCACATGTTACAGTTGCCAGAGCATGTTGAACAATTACAAGAAGCAAACTTGGTAAAAAAAAACTTAAAGAAAACAAAATTCGTGAAGGCAGAGGTGACGTTTTTGGAACATGACAATGGACATAGAGTTGACGCCATGGAACACAAAGACGAAGGGCTGTGAGGAATTTCCACGACCATCCACAAAGAAAGAGGTGCTTCGATTTTTGTAACTGAGTGAATTCTATCGAACGTTTGTTGCAAACTTCAGCAGCATATTGGCACCACTGATGGATTTATTAAAGAAGAACACAGGATTGTGGTGGGCAGAACAATGTCAGGAAGCAGTTGAGAATTTTATAGCAGGATTAATCACCGCACCAGTTTTAGCTACACCAAAAATTTTGAAACTTTTTGAAAATTGTGTTTGATGCTCGGGATACAGGGGTCGGAGATGCATTGATACAGAAAGATGATGATGGAATTGAATGGCCAATTAGCTACTTGTCGAAAAAAATCAATATCCAACAGAAAAAACAACAAACTCTCCATTATTGAAAAAGAATGATTGAGTTTCGTACTGGCCTGACAATATTTTAATGATTATATGACAAACAAATTGTCGGAGATGATTGTGGATAACAACGACGATCCTTTCGCATTTTGTTGAATACTTGAAGACCAAAATATGAGACTATTTCATTGGAGTCTTATGTTACCGACTAAAACTTACAAAATGCGCATCCTGTGGGTCCTTTAAAATGTGATAACAGATGTGTTATCGCGGAATTAAAGGAAAAGTGTAGATGAGATTTGACTTATTCCAATGTTATATATGTGTGCAGAATTAGAATGAATGGTATAACTGAGATTAATACTTTTGTATTTCATAATCATGGGGTTATGAATTAGAAGAAAAGATAGGAATCCACATTTTCATTCTGATGGTTTTGTTTTCTGAAGCGGGGAGGTGTTATGAAGGCGAATACATGTCTGGGCACTTTCAGACAGAACGGATTTTGCTGAATAAAAAGTAGAGCCACAAATGCCAGCTAAAAGTCAGACTGTTTCAAATGCAACAATTAGCCGGGAATTTGATCCCTGAGTTTTGATTGCTGTTTTGACAAAAATTCCAATACAACCACAGAGTTTAAGTAACACTCAGGATACTAGACGCCAATGGAATTAGAATGTTATTGTTTTGACACCTGGAAAGACAGCAAATTATGAGAATTGTTGTTTCATGGGGAGTATATGAAACCAGTATGTTGAACACGAGAGGGAGAGTAACTGCTGTAGAGCAGGAGTGCTAACTGGCCATCTCAAACACTCTCTATCAAAGATACATGTTCATGTAAAACAATCTTGCAGTAAAAACAACTGATGCAGGGAGATCAACCAGCTGAAAGAGTGAACACAGCGGGGAAGATAGAGACTGTGTGATCTTGAGATTGTAATGTTTAATGCATGGGTTTTTGGAACAGCATATTTTTACAGAGTTGGAGTCAGATAATAAATAGTTAAGAAAAGAGGGGCTTGTATTTGTGAATAGTTGCTGTTTAGTGTTCACTATTAAAGTTAAGAAACTAACTTGTGAGTTTTTGTTTAAATAGAGGAATGTAGGAGATCTGTGCCAGGCATATTTTAACAGATTACAAGATGATGCAAGCCGTTCTAGGTGTTTGGTTTTAATTAACAGAGGGGTTACACTCAGCGTTGCAAATGTCCATCCATGCTAACCCCATTTCCCTCGAGTTGGCCCATATCCTTCTAGGCCTTTCCTATCCACATACTTATCCAAATGCTTTTGAAATGTTGTAAATGTACCCCCACCTCAACCACATCTGCTGGCAGCTTATCCTTTTTGTAAAGAAATGGCCCCTCAGGTTCCCTTTTATTCCTTCCCCTATAACCTTAAACTGTTCGCCTCTAGGCCTTGATTCTCGAAACCTTGGGAAAAAAATGAGAGCATTCAAACTATCCATACCCTTCATAATCTTATACAGCTCGATACGGACTACCATCACTCTCCTACACTCTGAAGAAAACGTCCTCGCTTTTCCAACCTCTCCCTATAACTCAGACCATTGGGTCCAGGCAACGTCCTTGTTAATTTCTTCTGCACTCTTTCTAATTTCATAACATCCTCCCTATAACAAGGTGACAAAGACTGAACACAATTCTCCAAGTGCGGCCTCACCAAAGTCCTATGTAACTGCAACATAAATTTCCAACGTCTATACACAATGTCCTGCCTGATGAAGGCCAGTGTGCCAAAAGCTCTCTTCACTGACCTGTCTACCTGTGACTTCACTCTCAGAGGATCGTTCACCTGAATGTAAAAGTCTCTCTGTCCTCTACATCCCCCCTCGAAGGTGAGACCGTCCGCAGAACCGCCGGGTCAAACCCGGCTGAGCTACCTGGCTTGGAAGTGCCAAAGTCGGTATGAGCAGTCACATTCACTCCCATCCCCTTTTGGACCACTTCCCACGGTTAAAATTCATGAAAATCAGCCTGTGCATGGGGGAGGCTTCCCCCTCGAAGGCGAGACCGTCCCCAGAACCGCCGGGTCAAACCCGGCTGAGCTACCCGGCTTGGAAGTGCCAAGGTCGGCATGAGCAGTCACATTCACTGCCTTCCCCGTTTGGACCACTTCCCACCGTTGGAAATGGTTGAAAATGGATGAAGACCCGCCCATTCAACGTGAAACCCCTACCTTGATTTGAGATTCCAAAATGCAAGAACACACACACCTATATTAAATTCCATTTGCCATTTCTCGGTCCACTTCCCTACCTGATTAAGATCCTGCTGCAATTTCTGATAAACGTCATCACTGATCACGCTACCATTTATTTTAATGTCATCTGCAAACTTGCTAATCATGCCTTGTACATTCTCAACCACACCATTGATAAAAAAAAACAGCAGTGGACCCAGCCACCCGTCTGACAAGCATCCTTCCACGAAAGCCTCTGCTTCCTACCATCAAGCCAACTTGATCCAATTGGCCAGTTCCCCTAGCATTCCACGTGATGTAACCTTCCAGACCAGTCTGCCATGTGGAACCTTATCAAAGGCCTTACTGAAATCCATAGAGCATATCTACTGCTTTGCTCTTGTCAACCTTCTTGGTCACTTCATCAAAGAACTCTGACAAATTAGGGAAGCATAATCTCCCATTCACAAGTCTATACTGACTGCTCCGAGTCAAACCCTGTGTAAGTAATGAGTGCAGTCAATGGTATGCTGTCTTTCATTGTAAGATGCTTCGAGTACAAAAGTGAAGCCATCTTCCTGCAGTTGTAGAGCCTTGCTGAGAGAGCATTTGGGGCATTCTCTAGATATTTGATCAACTTTGCAAGGAATGATCTCCTTACGACAATCACGGGTGATATTATCATGAGGAGAGAGTGAAGAAGTTGAGTGTTTAATCTTTAGAGCTGTGAGGGATGAAGAAATGGTTACGCTGAAACACGAGGAGTGGTAGCGATCACTTATTTCCAAAAGAGACATTGATAGGGAGAGAAATTCCATACTTTTCCCCGGATTTATTGACTTGATGTATTGTCACGTGTACCTCAGTGTAGGGAAACTCTTTATTTAAGATCAGTGTAGGCAGATCATATTAAGCATGGCCAAACAGATCAGAGTGAAAATAGACTTGGACAGAGTAAGGCATACAGATTATAATACACAGGACGTGCACCTGACAAGATCAACATGAATAACGTCAGCATTATTTGAACTTAGAGAGTTTATTCATCAGTCTAACATGGCTTTCCTAATAGTTTGTATGCCTTAATTAACTCTCCGCACGTTATTGTATAGTCAGAATGTGAACCTGTATTGAACATCATGTTGTTCACAATCCTGACAGCAGCCACAATACCTTCCATCTAAAATAGGTAGCCATTCCCACCAGCTTCCGCCCTACATAGGGAACACCAGTCTGTCGTTTTGGAGATGAAAGTTGCCTTACTGAGTATTCACACAAGACATATTGCTTCCCATCTCACAGCTAGAAAATCACGTTAACGTACGACGTGTTTATCATGAGCAACGGAGCCACGAGGAACAACGTGGAGCAGTCTGTCTGGGCAGCCTCTGCTCCACTTGTTCATCATGTTCGAGCATCAATTAGGAAACAGTGAGGACTGCCAATGCTGGAGATCAGAGTAGAGAGTGGTTTGCTTGAAAAGCACAACCGATCAGGCAGCATCCGAGGAGCAGGAGAATCGTCATTTCGGCATAAGGCCATCAGGAATGAGCATCAATTACCTCATTCTGCCCCTGTTTAAGTATGTTGAAAGGTGAATGGCTTCCTCTTGCTCCTGTATAAGTGGCTTAAGGGGCTGAATTGCCTCTCCCTGTTGCTGTGTAAGTGACTGAAGGGGCTGACGGGCTTCTTCCTCATCCTAATCAACAGGGCGAAGAAACTGTTTGGGTTACCCCTAGTTTCGGTTTTACAGCTCGATGTGCTGACAAGTGTGATGATGTTTTAGCTTTAAGAGGTTATTTTGTCCTGGTTTCTTTTAAGAGGGAGATTGAACGATTAAACTGGCTAGGTCAGACCACTTGTGTTAACAGCGAGGGAGGCCTTGGGTTTATTTTAATGCAGCCTGAATGGATGTGGCCAGCTCTCACAGATTAGGATCTCTGGATTTTGGTTTCTCTGCAGCATCAGAAACTATTGTTGTCTCCACAGAGTTGGAAGCTTCAGTGGATGTCTCCTGGCTGATGTTCTCTCTGAGTTTTCTCTTGATGTTGTTTACAATTCCTGGATTGTAGAAATGTTTGTGACAATCTGTGTCTGAATATTCCTCAAAAAAAACTTGAGTCTAGGCTGCCACCTTCAAATATTTTTGTGGGGCTCTGGTGTGGTGCATAACACTAGACTCCTTCTTTTCCTGAGTAACAGGCTGGAGGCACTGAATGGGCTGTCCCTGTTCGTCTCCAATAGTGTCAATGGTCTTAATGACTTCCTTATATTCCTGTGAAACCAGTATGAGGTGCTGAATTATCTCTTACTTTACTGTGGCAATATGCAGTGCCAGCCAGTGTTGTTACATGAATGTTACGGACCCTTTAACAGAACAAGCCCCAATGGAGTCCCGGTCTTGCTGCATATGGACACAGACTGGTTCAGGAACTGACAGGGGATAAAACGTTCTGAACATTATGGAATTTTCAGTGACCTTCCCCATTTCTGATGTGGGAACGGGTGGACATTGATGAAGCAATTGAACATGTTTGTGAAGAGGAAGGTACTCTGAGGATCTCCCACAGTTCTATGGCTGAGATGATGAATATTTTCCTTTGTGCAATGTTTGACTCCAAACACGGGAGAGTTTACTCTGCTTTCCATTAAGTTCATCTTTGTTAAGCTCCTTGATGTCAACAGAAGGCAACCACTGCCTTGATATCAAGGCGAGTCATTTTGACCAGAAGCCTTGTGTCAACAATGCATGACATAGGATCAGCAAGTATTTTCTTCAAACAGGTGGTATTGAATGTCAGGATTTCTCTTCTTCAGCGTGTTCTGGAAGCTAGATGACTGAAAGTATTTGAAGAGGAGGCCGATGGATATTGACCTTTCAGAGAGTTGAGGGCAATGAAGAATTGGGTATGAAAGAAGATTTGAGACCAAGAGCAGATCAGTCATGATCTTAGTGAAAGGCAAATCAGGCTTGGGGAGTGAATGACCTGCCCCTGTTTCTGATGTTCTCAAATTCTGTTATTGGAATGTTAGTGGGTGTTATTTTCATGAATGTTCTGTATTTGAATATTGCAGTCAGGGAGAACAGAGGATTTTGTGAGCCATCAGTGGGTAACGTATGTGGGCTGTATTCACAGTGAATATGGGTCGACAACATGACCAACAAATGAAGCACAAGTTGCAGAGAGGGAGCGCTCTGTAAAGAGAGGTGAGGGGCCTCTTTCATACCCGTGCTTGGGTTTTCCAATTATATTCCCCAAATCACCTCAAAGCGTGTGTGAGAGTCTTGAAGGCCTGAATGGTCTCCTCTGTTTCTGTGCACAAGATTATAGGAGTAAGTAGCCTCCAACTGCTCCCGTCTAGCAGGTTTGAGGTGCTGAATGGAACGGAGGAGCAGGAGTGGGTCATAAGATGCTTTGAGCCTTCCCCACCAGACACTAAGGTTGTAGTATCAGACCCAATTTCCTGTCTGTGTCCCATTATCCGTGACTCACTTCTTTGTCAAATATTTAACTAACGCAGCTTTCAATCAATGTGAACATAGAGGCATGATAAACTTTTATTGAAGAGAATTCAGACTTGAAAGATCCTTTCAGGATTTTTCGACATTCCTCTTATAGAATCAGAGAGTCATGCAGTATGGAGACAGACTCGTTAGTCCAATCTGTTCACTCCGTTCAGGTATCAAATTTGATCCAGTCCCATTTGCCAGCATTTGGACCATAACCCTCCTCTTTCAGATATTTTTTTAAATGTGCGAATGTAACCGCCTTCATCACTTCCGCTGACAGCACTTTTTGTACAGACACCACTCTCTGTGTGAAACATTTATCTTCAGGTCCCTTCTAAATCATTCGTCCTCTCACCTTCAACCTTTGCCCTTTTCTTCTGGACTCTCCTATCCTGGGGAGCAGAACAAGGCTGTTCAGAATTTCCATGCCCCCAATGATTTTATAAACCTCTATATTGTCACCCCGAACACTCCAGGGGAAAACACATCAACCCTATCAACCTCTCCCTGAAGCTCAAACCTCCAGTCCTGGAACATCAGTGTAAATCCATTCTGCAGACAACCAAGTTGTATGCAGTATTCTTAAAGTGGCCTCAAAAACATCCTGTACAAGACACAACATACCACCACAACTCGTATATTCAATGCGCTGTCTCATTAAGGCAAATGCGCCAAATATGTTCTGTACCACTCTGTCTACCTGCTATTCCACTTCCAACGAACAATACATCTGCAGTCCTCGGCCCCCTTGTTCCACAACACTCCTCAGGAGCTTACCATTAAATATATAATTTCTGCCCTGATTTTTCTTCTCAAAATGCAAAACATCTTATTTATCTAAATTAAACTTCATCAGGCACGCCTTGTCCCTTTTTCCAATCTAATTGAGGTCTCGTTGTACTCTGAGATAACCTACCACACCTCCTTTCTAACGCAATCTGTGATCTTGCTTACTAAGGCCCCGATATTCACATTTCAATCCTTGACATAAATGATGAAATGAGTGTGCTCAGTTCTGATTCTCGCAGTACACTGCTGCTCACAAGCCTCCAGTTGAAAAATACCGCTCTTCCTTCAAGCCAATTGTGACTAACTTCCTGTACATCACATGTCACCGAAATTTACTAATCTGTCTACCAATCGAAATGTTATGAACACCTTGCTGAGGTCCATATAGACAATGTCTACCAAACTGCCTTAATCAATCTTCTATATCATCTCTTCATAAAACTCAATCAACTTAATTAGACATGATTTCCCATGCAGAAAGCCACGCCCACCACCCCGATCAGCCCTTGCCTTCCCAAATGTATGTAAATCCTGTCGCTCAGAATCCCCTCCAACAGCTTACCCACCACTGACATCAGGTTCACCGGTCTATAGTTCCCTGGCTTTTTGGGGCACTGTTTCCTTTTCTAGTCCAACTCCTCTATTGCTCACAACAAATGCTAAATGTAACCAAGTTGGTGATATGGCCGATGATATCGATCTCAGACTGGGTCAGGGTCAGTTTTAGGAACAAGTCAGGCTAGTTTCTTTAATCTGCGAAAATAGCACGTTTATGATGCAGAGCAATGTGACTGAAACTATGATGGAAAGATGAATGACAAATTGTTTGGATATTGCAAATAAAGAATCGATATTTCCTTTCCTAAAAACTCTGGCACGCGTGCACACACACACACGCACACACACTCACACGATAAACAAAATCTCAGCAATTTCAAGTTGAAGGAATTTTGTGAAGATATTTGTTTAAATTATGACAAAAGGAAAAATTGAAAGATTGTCCAAAATGTTATTATGCCTCTGAAGATATTCTACTCACACGAGCTGCTAGCAATGGGATTTCATCCCGGAACAGTTGGATTTGGCTGAATTCCCTTTGCTTTAGGCAGTGACAGGATTCCAATGAATTCTGGTCAGGGATCGACCAAAGGGTAACACAGTGACCCAGTGGTTAGTACTGCTATCTTACAGCGCCAGGGACTTGGGTTCGATGGCCGCCACGGGCGACTACCTGTGTGGAGTTTGCACATTCTTCCCTTGTCTACCTGAGTTTCTAATGGGTGATCCAGTGTTCTCCCGCTGCGCAGGTTAGGTGGATTGGTCATGCTAATTGTCCATAGTGTTCAGGGATTTCTAGCTTGGGTGCACTAGTCAGGCGTAAACGAAAGGGACCAAGCCTGGGAAGGTTATTCTTTGGAAGGTTGAGATGCACTGTTAGGCTGATGAGCCTATTTCCACACTGCAGGGATTCTATAAAAATAAGAATGGCAACGATGATTGTCGAGTTTTCTTTTAGCTCGCAGGCATTGCTGTGATGAGGAACACTGAAGAAGAGAAAGTGAAATAGACAGTTCCTTCTCTGGCAGATTACATTGTCTCCCTCTCTGAGTTGAATCACACAATAATATCATCCTCTCCAAAACTGGACGAAGTGTGTTCTCCTCATAGACAGTCCAAAGTATGTCTCCACATCATTCCGTGTTCCACGTCGCTGCATCATTGCTGCTGTCATATACAGAGCCATACCCTTAGCAGAAAATGTTCGCAGTCGATTTGAAGATATGTTTATATGTCCCTGTGTCATTTAAAAAATGAAATGTTTAATATAGTCAGAATACCTGCGTTAAAATGAATGCATTTTTTAACAAATACAGAAAATGCTGGAAAAGCTCGTCAGGTCTGTCAGCATCCTGATGCCTTTTACATGTTGTAGTTGGACCAGCCTCCACCACTTCCTCTGGCAGCTCATTCAATATGCACACAACCCTCCGCGTGAAAAGGTGCCCCTTAGACCTCATCAAAATCTTTCCCCTGTCACATTCAACCAATGCCGTCTAGTTTTAGACTCCCCTACACTGGAGGGGGGACGGGGGGGACGGGGGGCGGGGTACTATGACTACTCACCGTGTCCAGCAGCGTTCTGATTTATAAATCTGCACTGCTACGAACTGAGACTCCAATCAACACGAATGGATGTAGTTTCAGTCATCCCAGGCCTAAGTCCTGAAATTCAATACTCACACCTTTTCCTTCTCCTTCAAGTCATAATTCTAAATCCATTGCAATCAGTTTGTTCACATGTATCATGAGACACTTCTGTGGGATTTACACTTGGCCTTTGTGCCCGGAGGTAGGGACACGAGCACCTCGGCAATACCCATAAAGCTGCAACATTATTTTCCTGTATGTTTGCTCATCAGTCTGTTATGACATGCTGCGACATGCCTCTGCAACAGGCAGGACTTGAATCCCCACCTTCTAGTCCAGATCTAGGAACACTATCACACAAGTTCAGGAATTGGAATCAAATCCAAAGATCTGTTTCAGATGTGGGGACAATATCCACTGCACTATCACTCCAAGATTTTGGGCCATATTTGAAATGTCAGCTTTCAGCTCGGTGCGGATTTATTATGATCAGGTTACCATTACTGAATGACACAAAACTCTGTATTGTTAAACACATCAAGATATTTGTCTTAACTGTAGAATGTTAGTGCACATGCTGTGCCATCGAAATTAAGTATGACCATCTTTAATTGCTGTAGTATACAATATTAGGGAAAGAAATCCTGCAGACACACCCTGCACAATGAAGGGTCTCGAATAGATATGTATTACTGAACACCAGAGACGACAGAAGAGCATAATTTCTGGCCCGAAAGCACCGATCAGTATTACCCACCTCTAACGTGCGACTGCCCTTTTCCTAAAACCATGAAATGATACCAGGCCGTTGTCCAGCCTCTCCTCCCATTGACAATGTCTGCAATCTATCCCTCGTCCCTCTAACTGCACAAGGCAACCCAAGCTCAGGGTCTTTGTGAAAATCAAGGTCAGAGTGTGCAAGCTTCCAGGAGAGGGGGAGGTAATTTTAAATTGAAGGGGGAGATCCAGGAGGCTGTAATCTCACACAGTGGGCTAAGGAGTGGCAGCTGGAGTTTAGTTTGAATTAATGCGAGGTATTGGATTTCGTAAAACAAACAAGAACTGTACCTACACAATTAAAAGTAGTGCCTTTGGTAGTGTAGAAAAGAGACCAAAGACGTCAGGTGTAGTTCTTTAAAACTTACATCTCGTATTCAAAGTTTGTGAGAAGATTTGTAGCTCGGGTGCTCGTTGTTGTGGTTCTGTTCACCGAGCTGGGAATTTGTTTTGCAAACGTTTCGACCACTGTCTAGGTGACATCCTCAGTGCTTGGGAGCCTCCTGTGAAGCGCTTCTGTGATCTTTCTTCCGGCATTTGCAGTGGTTTGAATCTGCCGCTTCCAGTTGTCAGTTCCAGCTGTCCACTTCAGTGGTCGGTATATAAGGTCCAGGTCATTGTGCTTATTGATTGAATCTGTCGATGAGTGCCAAGCTTCAAGAAATTCCCTGGCTGTTCTCTGTTTGGCTTGGCCTATAATAGTAGTGTTGTCCCAGTCGAACTCATATTGCTTGTCCTCTGCGTGTGTGGATACTAAGGATAGCTGGTCGTGTCATTTCGTGTCTAGTTGGTGTACATGGATGCATCTCATATATTTAGTGTGATTAAGAAGATGTTTAGCACACTTGACTTCATTGGTCAGACTTTTGAGTATCTGAATTGGGACGTCATGTTGAGGTAGTACAAAACATTTGTGAAACCTCTTCTGGAATAGTATGTCCAGTCTGGTCGCCCTAAGAGCTCATTCCATAAGCACACCACCCGCTGTGTGAAAAAGTTGCCCCTTAGGTCACGTTCCTATCGGAAAGATGTTGTGAAACTTGAAAGGGTTCAGGAAAAATTTACAAGAATGTTGCCAGGGTTGGAGGATTTGAGGTGTAGGGAGAGGCTGAACAGGCTGGGGCTGTTTTCCCTGGAACGTCGGTGGCTGAGGGGAGACCTTACAGAGGTTTAAAAAATTATGAGGGGCATGGATCGGATAAATAGACTAAGTCTTTTCCCTGGAGTCTGGGAGTCCAGAACTAGAGGGAATAGGTTTACAGTGAGAGGGGAAAGATATAAAAGAGACCTTAGGGGCAAATCTTTTACACAACGGGTGGTATGTGTATGGAATGAGCTGCCAGAGGATGTGGTGGAGGCTGGTACAATTGCAAACTTTAACAGTTATTTGATGGTATATGAACAGCAATGGTTTGGAGGGATATGGGCCGGGTGCTGGCAGGTGGGACTAAATTGGGTTGGGATAGCTGGTAGGCATGCACAGGTTGGACTGAATGGTCTGTTTCCATGCTGTACATCTGCATGACTCTATGACCATAAACCTATGTCCTGTAGTTTTGGACTCACTTACCCTTAGAAAATACTTGAAGGTGAGAGGAAGGTGAGAGGAGCAAGATTTGCAAAAGTCGTGAAGGGCAAATATTTTAAAGAGGGAGAGAGAGTGAGGAAGGTGCTGCATGCAGTAGTGAGCGTAATGGAGCATGAGCCTTGTTCGGGGTAGGTGCTGTAACAGACCTTTATCCTGACGGAGCGAGAAAGGTTATTGATGCTTGTCCTGTATTGCTGTACATTTCTTCAAACTGCAGATACTGCACTGAACGGAGTGGTGAGCTCAGACCATGCTCAGTGGGTCTGGTGGTGTGGCCCCCATTGGGAAGAAAATGCTCCCCTCCGTACTAGCCCATCCACCAGAACTTCCGTGCCCCTGTCAATAAACCGTGGTGTAATTGCACATTATCTGACATGCTGGGGGTAAACTGTGCAGGGCAGCTCCGAACTGAGGAAGCTCAACCGTGTGCCCATTGGCCTTTTAGAGATGGCACCAGTGGCAGGAATCACGGAATATCCAGGGTTAACCAGGCGATGGTAAGCACCTCCAGCCATGATGGGTGGGAGAATCAGGCTGGCACTGAATGAGAGGGAGGCCATGGGGTGGGGTGGGATGTTAATGAGGTGGGTTTGATAAGATAGCACCAGGAAATTAGCTCGGCGTCATGCAGGCAATCCTTCTGTCACACTCAACGAAAATGTCACTGAGACAAACTATTGTTCGAAAGCTGCAGAACCAATGCACATCCAATTCCGATGTCATCCGAACTCACACCAATAGGGCATTCAAAAAACATTCCTGGGAATACTGGTTCATGTTGCAGGATGCAACTAAATTGTCTTTATTTCATGATTTAAAACATGTGAACACATCCTTCCATTACATGTCGTTCGATATTCCCCTCTCTATAAGCCCAAACCCCTCCAATTTGGCAATATTTAAATAGATTCCTTCACCATCTCTCTTTGCAGTGAGTTTCACACAAACAGCACCCCTTGTCATTGGACAATGGAGACACGGAGCTGTAAATGGATGGGAGCTGCACATTCTGTCTCTTCCAGCATGGGCTACAAGATTCCCAACGCTCGGAAGCAGTCTATCATAGTATTACAGAGCAATGTACTGGAGTGATGTACACAGCTTGACAGGTTTACAGTTCCAGGTTTACAGATTGAGTTTTATCAATCGATTAACCGCTGTGGTCTGCATAGCTCCCTATGCTGGACAGATATTGAATCTAGGTTTATAGATCAATACACTGCTGTGGTCTGCATAACACCCCTTGCTGGACAAATATCTAGTCCGGGTTTATAGATCAAGGCACTGCTGTGGTCTACACAGCACCCCATGCTGGACAGATATATTGTCCAGGTTTATAGTTCAATGCGCTGCTGTGGTCTGTATAGCTCCCCGTGCTGGACAGATAATAAGTCCGGGTTAATAGACTGATGCTCTGCTGTGGTCTGCACAGCTCCCCATGCTGGACAGATAGATAGTCCGAATTTGTAGATCAGTGGGTGGACAGATATCTAGTGGTTTAATGATTAATGCACTGCCATTTTCTGCACAGATCCCCATCAAGGAGAGATACCTAATCCAGTTTTATAGATCAATGCACTGCTGTGATCTGCATAGCTTCCGGTGGTGGACAGATGTCGAGACATATCTAATCCGGTTTATAGATCAATCCCCTGCTGTGGTAAACGCAGCTCATTTTCTTGGACAGATATCTAGCCGGGGTTTATAGATTAGGTTAGATTATTTACAAGGTCCACACCGACCCGCCGAAGTGCAACCCACCCATACCCCTACATTTACCCCTTACCTCGCAGTACGGGCAATTTAGCATGGCCAATTCACCTGACTGTGGGAGGAATCCGGAGCACCCGGAGGAAACCCACGCAGACACGAGGAGGACGTGCAAACTCCACACAGTCAGTCGCCTGAGGCGGGAATTGAACCCTGGTCTCTGGCGCTGTGAGGCAGCAGTGCTAATCACTGTGCCACCGTGCCACCCATCCTCAATGGAACTGCATTGGTCTGCACAGGTCCCCGTGCTGGACAGATGCCGAATCCGGGTTTATAGGTCAATGCACTGATGTGGTCTGCATAGCTCCCGGTGCTGGGTAGTTATCTAGTTAGGGTTTATAGATTAATGCACTGCTGTCGCCTGCATACTTCCCAGTGCTGGACAAATATCAAATCCGGGTTTATAGATCCATGCACTTCTGTGGTCTGCACAGCTTCCCGTGCTGGACAGATAGATAGTCCGCATTTGTAGATCAATGCACTGCTGTGATCTGCACAGCTGCCGTGGGTGGACAGATATCTAGTTGTGGTTTAATGATTATACACTGCTATTTTCTGCACAGATCCCCATCATGGAGAGATACCTAATTCAGTTTTATAGATCAATGCATTGCTGTGATCTGCACAGCTGCCGTGGGTGGACAGATATCTAGTTGTGGTTTAATGATTATACACTGCTATTTTCTGCACAGATCCCCATCAAGGAGAGATACCTAATTCAATTTTATAGATCAATGCATTGCTGTGATCTGCACAGCTGGCGTGGGTGGATAGATATCTAGTTGTGGTTTAATGATTATACACTGCTATTTTCTGCACAGATCCCCATCAAGGAGAGATACCTATTCCAATTTTATACATCAATGCACTGCTGTGATCTGCATAGCTTCCGGTGGTGGACAGATGTCTAGTCCGAGTTTATATATCGATGCACTACTGTGGTCTGCATAGGTCCCAGTGCTGGACACATATTTAGTGTGCGTTTACACATCAGTGCACTGCTGTGGTCTGCATAGCTCCAGGTGCTGGACAGATATCTAGTCCGAGTTTATGGATCGATGCACTGCTGCGCTCTGCATTAGATCCCGGTGCTGGACCGATATCTCGTCCAAGTTTATAGATCGCTGTAGTGGTGTGGTCTGCACTGATACGGGTGCTGGACACATATGTAGTACGGGTTTGTCGATCAATGCACTGCTGTGTACTGCATAGCTCCCGGTGCTGGACAGATGTATAGTCCGGGTTTATAGATCAATGGACTGCTGTGGTCTGCACAGTTCCATGTGCTGGACAGATATCTAGTCCGGCTTTATAGATCAGTGCACTGCTGTGGTCTGCCCTGCACCCGGTGCTGCATAGATGTATAGTCCAGGTTTGTAGATCAATGCATTGCTGTGATCTGCATAGCTCCCAGCAGTAGGCAGCTATTTAGTCCGGAATTATAGCTCAATGGACCGCTGTAGTCTGCATAGCGCCCAGTGGTTGAGCGATAACTAGTCCTGGTTTATAGTTCCATGTGCTTCTGTGGTCTGCACAGTTCCCCGTGCTGGACAGATATCTAATCCAGGTTTATAGGTCAATGCATTGCCGCGGTCTGCGTAGCTCCCGGTGCTGGACAGATATCTCTTTCGGTTTATAGATCAGTGCACTGCTTTCGCCTGCTTCGCTCCCAGTGCTGGACAAGTATCAAATCCAGCATTATAGAGCAATGCACTGCTGTGGTCTGCATAGCTCTCGGTGGTGGACAGATGTCTGTTCCGAGTTTATAGATCAATGCACTGCTGTGGTCTGCATAGTGCCCGCTGCTGGACAGAGATCTAGTCCGAGTTTATGGATCAATGCACTGCTGCGCTCTACATAGCTCCTGGTGCTGGATAGATGTATAGTTCAGTTTTATAGATCAATGCACTGCTGTGATCTACATAGCTCCCGGTGCTGGACTGATATCTCGTCCGGGTTTATAGATTACTGCAGTGGTGTGGTCTGCACCGATCCGGGTGCTGGACACATATCTAGTACGGGTTTATAAATCAATGCACTGCTGTGTTCTGCATAACTCCCAGTGCTGGACAGCTTTATAGTCCAGGTTTATAGATCAATGCACTGCTGCGGTAGACACAGCTCCTGGTGCTGGACAGATCTATAGACCAGATTTATACATCAATGCACTGCTGTGGTCTGTATAGCTTCCGGTGCTGGGCAGATATCTAGTCCGGTTTCGTAGATCAATGCATTGCTGTGATCGGCACACCTCCCCGAACTGGACAGATAAATAGTCCAGGATTGTAGGTCAATGCACTGTTGTGATCTGCTCAGCTCCCCGTGCTGGACAGATATCTTGTCCGGGTTTGTACCTCAATGCACTGCTGTGGTCTGCATAGCTCCCAGCGCAAGGCATATATATGGTCCGGGTTAAGAGATCAATGCACTGCTGTGGTCTGCACAGCTTCCAGTGCTGGAAACATATCTTGTCCAGGTTAAGAGATCAACGCACTGCTTTAGTCTGCATAGCTCCCGGTGCGGGATTGAAAACTACGCTGTCTTTATCGATCCATGCACTTCGGTCGTCTGCACAACTCCCCGTGCTGAACAGATAGATAGTCCGGTTTTATAGATCAATGCACTGCTGTAGCCTGCATAGCTCCCGGCGCTAGGCAGATATACAGTCTTTGTTTATAGATCAATGCGCTGCTGTTGTCTGCATTCCTCTCCTTGCTGGACAGATGACTAGTCTGCGTTTATAGATCCATGCACTTCTGTGGTCTGCATAGCTCCCAGTGCTGGCCAAATATGAAATCCGGGTTGTTAGATCCATGCACTTCCGTGGTCTGCACAGTTCCCCGTGCTGGAGAGATAGATAATCCAGGTTTATAGATCGATGCACTGCTGTGGTCTGCATAGCTCCGGGAGTGGACAGATATCTAGTACGAGTTTATATATCGATGCACTGCTTTGGTCTGCATAGCTACCATTAAAGGACAGATATTAGTCTGGGTTTATAGATCAATGCACTGCTGTGGACTGCACCGTTCCGGGAGCTGGACAGATATCTAGTCCGGGTTTATAGATCATTGCACTGCTATGATCTGTACAGCTCCCAGCGTAGGACAGATATCTACTCCGGGTTTATAGGTCAATGCACTGCTGTTGTCTGCACAGCTCCCGGTGCTGGACAGATATCTAGTCCAGGTTTTTTTTTAGATCAATGCAATGCTGCGCTCTGCATAGCTCCCGGTGCTGGAGAAATATCTAGTCCGTGTTAATTGAACAATACACTACTGTGGTCGGCACAGCTCCGGGTACTCGACAGATATCTCGTCCGTGTTTATAGTTCAATGCACTACTTTGGTCTGCTTAGCTCCCGGTGCTAGGGAGATATCTAATCCGGGTTTATAGATCAATGCACTTCTGTTGTCTGCATTGCTCCCGGTGCTGGACCGATATCTAGCACGAGTTTATAGATCATTGCACTGCACTGATCTGTACAGGTCCCCGTGCTGGGCAGATATCTAGTCCGGGTTTATAGATCAATGCACTGCACTGATCTGCACAGGTCCCCGTGCTGGGCAGATATCTAGTCCGGGTATATAGATCAATGTACCGTTTGTCGCCTGCATAGCTCCCGGTGATGGACTGATATCTAGTCCGAGTTTACGTAACAATGCACTGCTGTGGTCTGCACAGCTCCCAGTGCTAGACAGATATCTCATCCAGGTTTCTAGATCCCTGCTCTTCTGTTGTCCGTACAGCTCTCTGTGCTGGACAGATATCTAATCCAGGTTTATAGATCCATGCACTGCTGTTATCTGCACAGCACCTGTGCTGGACACATGTCTAGTTCTCGTTTATAGATTAATGCACTGCTGTTTTGTGCACAACTTCGCGTCCTGGACAGATATCTAGTCCGAGTTTATATATCAATGCACTGCAATGGTCTGCATAGCTCCTAGCGATGGACAGATATCTAGTCCGGGTTTATAGATCAATGCACTGCTTTGGTCTGCACAGCTCCCAGTGCTGGACAGATGTATAGTCTCGGTTTATAGATCAATGCACCACTGTGCTCTGCATAGCTCCCGGTGCTGGTTCAGATGTATGGTCCGAGTTTATATATCAATGCACTGCACAGATCCGGGTGCTAGATGGATATCTAGTCTCGGTTCATAGATGAATGCACTGCTGTCATCTGCACAGTTCCCCGCGCTGGACAAATAGACAGTCCAGGTTTGTAGATCAATGCACTGTTGTCATCTGCACAGCTCCCCGTGCTAGACAGATATCTACACCGGGTTTATAGATCAATGCACTGCTGTGGTCTGCATAGGTCCCGGTACCGGACAGATTCCTTACCTAAGTTTATAGATCAATGCACTGCTGTAGTCTGCATAGCTCCTTGTGCTGGAAAAAATATCTAATGCAGGTTTATAGATCAATGCGCTGCTGTGGCCTGCATTGCTCCCGTGCTGGGCAGGCAACTCTTCCGGGTTTATAGATTAATGCACTGCTGTTGTCCGCACAGCTCCCCATGCTGGAGAGATATCTAGTCCAGTTCTATAGACTAATGCACTGCTATGGTCTGCACAACTCATTATGTTGAGCAGATATCGAGCCCGCCTTTATAGATCATTGGAACTGCACTAGTCTGCACAGGTCCCCGTGCTGGACGGTTGCCTATTTCGGGTTTATATGTCAATGCACTGCTGTGGTCACCATAGTTCTCGGTGCTGGGTAGTTATCTAGTTCGGGTGTACATTAATGAATTGCTGTCGCCTGCATAGCTCCCAGTGCTGGACAAATATCAAATAAGGGTTCATAGAATATTGCATTTCTGTGCTCTGCACAGCTCCCCATGCTGGACAGATACCTAGTTGTGGTTTACAGATTAATGCACTTCTGTTTTCTGCACAGATCCCTGTCAAGGACAGATATCAAGTCCATTATTACAGATCAATGCACTGCTGTGGTCTTCATAGGACCCAGTGCTGGACAGATATCTCGTCCTGGTTTTTTAGCTCAACCACACTGCTGTGGTCGGCACAGTTCCGTGTGCTGGACAGATATCTAGTCCAGGTTTTTAGATCAATGCGCGGGGGTGGTCTGCATAGCGCTCCGAGCTGGGGAGATATCTAGTCATGGTTTACAGTTCCATGCACTTCTGTGGTCTGCACAGGTCCCCGTGCTGGGCAGATATCTCATCCAGGTTTATAGGTCAATGCACTCTTGCAGTCTGCGTAGCTCTCGGTGCTGGACAGATATCTAGTTCGGTTTTAAAGATCAGCGCACTGCAGTCGCCTGCATAGCTCCCAGTGCTGCAGAAATATCAAATCCTGTGTTATAGATCAATGCATTGCTGTGATCTGCATAGCCCCCGGCGCTAGGCTGCTACTTAGTCCGGCGTTATTGCTCAATGCGCTCGCTGCTGTGGTCTGCATAGCGCCCGGTGCTGGACAGATAACTTTTCCTGGTTTACAGGTCCATGTATTTCTATGGTCTGGACAGGTCCCCGTATTGGACAGATATCTAATCCAGATTTATAGGTCAATGCACTGCTGCGGTCTGCGTAGCTGCCTGTGCTGGACAGATAGCTAATTCGGGTTTATAGATCAGTGCACTGCCGTCGCCTGCATAGCTCCCAGTGCTGGACAAATAATAAATCCGGGGTTATAGATCAATGCACTGCTGTGGTCTGCATAGATCTCGGTGGTGGACAGATGTCTAGTCCGAGTTTATGTATCGATGCACTACTGTGGCCTGCATAGGTCGGGTGTTGGACACATATGTAGTCCGCGCTTATAGATCAATGCACTGCTGTGGTCTGCATGGCTCCCGGTGCTGGACAGACATCTCGTCCGTGTTTGTAGATCAATGCACTGCTGTGCTCTGCATAGCGCCCGGTGCTGGACAGATGGATAGTCTGGTTTTTCCATCAATGCACTGCTGTACTCTGCATAGCTCCCGGTGCTGAACCGATATCTCGTCCGGATTTATAGATCATTGCACTGCTGTGTTCTGCATAGCTCCCGGTACTGGACAGATATGTAGTCCGGGTTTATAGATACATGCTCTTCTGTTGTCTGCACAACTCTCTGTGCTGGACAGATATAGTCTGCTTTTGTAGATCAATGCACTGCTGTGATCTGCACAGCTCCCGTGATGGACAGATGTCTGGTTCTCGTTTATAGATTAATGCACTGCAGTTTTGTGCGCAACTTCCTGTCCTGGACAGATATATTGTCCGGGTTTATAGATGAATGCACCCCTGTGGTCTGTATAGCTCCTGGTGCTGGAGAGATATATTGTCCGAGTTTATAGATCAATGCACTGCTGTGGTCTGCATGGCTCCTGGTGATGGACAGATATATTGTCCGAGTTTATATATCTGTGCACTGCTGTGGTCTCAAAGATCCACGTGCTGGATAGATATCTAGTCCCGGTTCGTAGATGAATGCACTGCTGTGGTCTGCATAGCTCCCGGTGCTGGACAGATTCCTTAACTAAGTTTATAGATCAATGCACTGCTGTAGTCTGCATAGCTCCTGTTGCAGGAAAAATAAATATCTAGTCTGGGTTTATAGATCAATGCACTGCTGTTGTCCGCACAGCTCCCCATGCTGGAGAGATACCTAGTCCAGTTTTATAGATCAATGCACTGCTGTGGCCTGCACAACTCATTATGTTGGGCAGATATCGAGCCCGCCTTTATAGACCAATGGAACTACACTGGTCTTCACAGGTCCCCGTGCTGGACGGTTGCCTAATCCGGGTTTGTATGTGAATGCAATACTGTCGTCAGCATAGCTATCGGTGCTGGACAATTTTCTAATTCGGGTGTATACATTAATGTACTGCTGTTGCCTGCATAGCTCCCCGTGCTGGACAAATATCAAATATGGGTTCATAGTATATTGCACTTCTGTGGTCTGCACAGCTCCCCTTGCTGGACAGATCGATAGTCGGGGTTTGTAGATCAATGCACGAATGTGATCTGCACAGCTGCCATGCTGGACAGACACCTAGTTGTGGTTTACAGACTAATGCACTGCTGTTTTCTGCACAAATCCCTGTCAAGGACAGATATCTAGTCCAGTTTTACAGATCAATGCACTGCTGTAATCTGCATAGCTTCCTTAGGTGGACAGATGTCTAGTCCGAATTTATATATTGATGCACGGCTGTGGTCTGCATAGGTCCTGGTGCTGGACAGATATCTAGTCCGAGTTTATAGATCAAAGCAATGCTGTGCTCTGCATAACTCCCATTGCTGGACAGATATCTTGTCCGGGTTTATAGATTGATGCACTGCTGCGGTCTGCATAGCTCCCCGTGCTGGACAGAGATCTAGTCTGGGTTTATAGATCAATGCATTGCTGTGGTCTGTTCAACTCTCCAGGCTGCACAGATATCTAATCCGGGTTAGCAATTTAATACTCTGTTATGATCTGTGCAGTGTTTCACTCTGGGCAGAATGCTGGATTATTTTGACCAGTGCAATGGATGAATCTGTGCAGTGTTCCACTGTGGACAGATTGCAGCTTTGCACTGGGCAGTACACTGGTCTGGGCTTCGCAGTGTTCCACGGTGAATAGATATCTCCTCGGGGTTTATGGTGTCTGGACTGTTTCAGAATGGTGGATTGAGAATGTGATACTTCTAACCATTTCTGCTGACCTGACAATGCCTTTAGTTCTCATTCTTGTGGTTGAACTCTCCACCTTTCACTCCATTAATGTTACAGTGTGCCCATGCATAGTACGTCATGTTGGCCAATACTCACCATCCTGGCAGCAGCCACAACACCTTCATTATTATGCAGTAAGTTATTCTCATCGTTCTCGGGTTTCCATGTAGAAAGAAAGCGTGGCTTCCCAAAAAAAAGATCGCATGATTGGTACATGGCTCCAATCACCCTTGCCCGAACCACTCCCTAACCCCAACCAACCACATCAAAATATCCTGTGTGTACTGAGAGCAATGGAGCCCCTTGGAACATCAGGGAGCAGACCATCAGTGAGATGGAGCAACACTTGCCGTGTCTGAACGGGTCAGTATTTATTGTTTCATTAAGTCTTGAAATGCCTTCCATTTATGTAATGTGTAGAGGTTTATTCTTTCTGAAACAAAAATCACAGGTTCACGGTTATCCAAGATATATTCGATCTACCAAGTTGTTGTCCATTGCTTATCCATTTACAGATTCTCTACCTGTGCTTGATAACTTCGGTTCCTGCCTATCTTAGTGTGAGTTTAAATTTAGTTAGTATAAGTGTGTTCCATTTCTGGAAACCGTTGAGATAGTTTGCAAATAGCTCAGGCCCCAGCCCTGATCACTGTGTCATACCGGTCGTTAATTTGTGTTAAACATATAGAGACCGATTTCTGCCTAATTTATCCCTGCTCCTGGCTCAGTAACCAGTCCTCCCCGTATTCCTGAGTAGCAGCTTTGAAAGACTTAATGTTCCCTTCCATTTCTTGTCTAACAGGTATGAGACGTGAAAAGATCCGTTCCAATTGCTGAGTAACAGCCTCCAATGGCTGAATGGCCTCATTCGGTTCCTGTTTTAAACTCTTGACGGGCTGAATCGCCTGCTTCAGTAACGGTGTAGTTGTGAATGGTGTTCATCAAATTAGAACCATCAGTGAACATTCCACTTCTGACTTTATGATGGAGGGAAGGCCATGATACTGCAGCTGCTGCTATCCCACAGTGCCTCATGGATGCCCAGTTTCCATTTGCTTGGTCCTTTCGAAGTATGCCCTACTTCACAGGAGCAAGTGCCACATAACACAGTGAGCAGTATCTTCAATATGAGACTAAGACTTTCCCTCCGCGAGGACTGTGTGCTGGCTGCTTCTCCAGATACTCTCAGGGACTGGTCTATCTGGGACAAGGAGTTTGGTGAGAATGTTTCCCTCTTGTTGGTTCTCCCATCACTTCCCCCAGTCTGGCTGCTGTGTATTTGAGGTCTCTCCCGGCTCAATCATTGCTGGGCCTATGGGCACACTTTTGGTGATAGACATTGAAGTCCCCCACCCAGAGTACGTTCTGCCTCCTTGTCACCCTCAGTGCTTCCTCTGATTTGTTTTCAAAATCATGGGGAAGTGGACTATCACTGAGGAGTGGGCTGGCGGTGGGGCAGGAGATGTCCATCCTCAGGCGATTTCCTTGACCATCTGTGACCTATTACCATGAGGTTTCCTGAGTTTTTTATTCAATGTTGTGGAATACCAGGGTAACTCCTTCCCTGATTTTACAACAGGGTGCCCTCATCACTGGTGGGTCGGTCCTGCTGGTGGACAGCATATACCCAGGGATGGTGATGGGGCTTCATTAAACATGATCCCTCAGGCCTAATTTTGTGAGTATGACGGTGTCAGACTGTATCCTGACCGGGAATGTGGTGCAGGAAAAGCACAGCAGGTCAGTCAGCATCCGAGGAGCAGGGGAATCGACGTTTTGGGCATAGCCCCGTCATCGGGAAGGAGGCTTGAGAGCTGGGGGACTGAGAGATAAACGGGACGGAGATGTGGCTGGGGCTGGGTCTGGGACTATGGGGAAAGTAGCTGAGAATGTGATCGGTAGATGGAGGTGGGGGAGAGATGATCGGTCAGAGAGGCGAGTGGAATAGTAGGTGGGAAAGATGATGGACAGGTCAAGGAGTCACCAAGAACATTTTGTCCCCAACATTCTATAACTGACATTCCTCGGAACATTCTACTGCTGACATTGTTTATGAACAGCCGAGCGTCAGTGAATTGGACAAATGATAAATCACAAGGGAAGAGATCCCGTTCCAGGGAGAAGTCCCCGAAGTGAGTTAAAGGGGTGAATGCATTTTCCCTGCATTTACATTTGTTCCTGACACAGGATCGACCACAATTTATGCCAAAATACAGGAATTCCCAAACTCCGCTTGTTTTCAGGAAACTGGGAGAGAATCCTTCAGGACAGCAACGTTTTCACCCTCCGTATTAGGAACTGGGAAGGAGTGGCCTGTGTCTGCTCTCGAGTGATCGAGTGTGTGGGAATGTTCGAGAAATCGCCTGTTCTTATGGGTGTGTCTCTGTGTGTTTTGGGAAGAAGGGTTTCCTGTGATTCCAGCCCCGATTATTTTAATAAATCCCTGAAGACAGGGACACATTTGAAAACCTCACTTGGTCCCCGATAAAACGGGTCCCTTTGCCTCCAGGCTGATGGATAATGGGTTTGTTTTCCTTCCTCACAGTTAACGTAGTGACCATCTACGTCCTGCTTTATAAAGATTGTGGATTGTCTCCATGTGTCAGACGTTACCTGGGGGCCATGGCAGCGGCGGATATCCTGGTCATTATCCTCGACCTGATCCTGAGACACATTCCCATTGTTTATCGGGAACAGTTTTATTTCCTGAGGGACACCATCCCCGTGTGTAATATCCACGCCGTCCTGCTTTATGCAGCCACTGACTGCTCTGTCTGGTTCACCGTCACTTTCACCTTTGATCGGTTTGTGGCCATTTGTTGCCAGAAGCTGAAAAGTAAATATTGCAGTGAGAAAACGGCGGCTGTGATTCTGGTAGCAGTGACTGTGCTGAGCTGCTTAAAGAACATTTTCTGGTATTTTATGCTCACGGCTCGGTATTTGCTGATGAACCACCCCTGG
This sequence comes from Chiloscyllium punctatum, assembly GCF_047496795.1. NCBI lineage: Eukaryota > Metazoa > Chordata > Chondrichthyes > Orectolobiformes > Hemiscylliidae > Chiloscyllium > Chiloscyllium punctatum. The sequence continues at coordinate 77,780,981 of NC_092771.1, read as the reverse complement.
TTTTGTGCTGTAACAGGCACTGTTCAATCCTCCAGTGTCTGGGCCACAATTGAGTTCCTCCACCACATTCTAACCCCGTGTACCCCATTTCTCCTGATTTTGCTGCTCAATGCTCTCACCATCAGACACATTTTAGTGACCAGCAGAGCCCGCAGGAGACTCTGCGCTCACACAAATGGGGACGCTCAGTCTGACACAGAAATGAGAAACCGAAAAAAATCCATCGTTTTACTGTTTGTGATCTCTGCCAATTTCATCCTGTTATGGTCAACGTTAATGCTGTATTCTATATGGGGCAGGATGTATGATATTGGGTATCAGTCTGTGTATCTAGATTTGTTTGTGCAGGAATTGGGCTTCATGCTGCAGCTCCTCAGTTGCTGCACAAACACCATGATTTATGCTGTGACACAGACTAAGTTCAGGCAGCAGCTGAAGAATATGCTGAAATATCCCATCACCCAAATCCATTCATCAATCAAATTCCGTCATTAGTCAATCCATCCGGGATATTCTCACTTTATTTCAGAGTTTCAGAAATGGAGCAGCCTGTCGCTATGGTAACAGACTGAGGATAGAGCTAGTTTGTCCATCCTTATCCCGCGGGGAGCGGGGTGGGGGGTGGCGCGATTACAGGGACACATTTCAATGTTTATCTTAACTCAGGAGCCAGTGAGAAGAAGCATCACCCCACAGACTGTATCCACAGTTTTATTTGTAAACAATAAAAATGTTCATTAAACAGTGCCATGCAGCAGAGTGAACGATATTGTTGTGTGTCTTTGTGTTGAAAAAGCTGAGCGGAAGAGAGACAGACTCAGCCCCAAGTCCTGGTCCTCAGAGAAGTGGAGGGTATCAAGCCCAGAACCCATGAGAGCAGTTTGACACCTTCTGTCCTTGCTTTCACCTCTGGGTCCCCAACTCCGATCTGGTATTTGGAATAATTCATTCCTCTCTCATTGTCCCTCTACCTCCATATCTCCCTCCCACTCTCACATTTTCCCTATGTCAGTCTGTCTCTCTCTCTCCCTTTCCTGCACCAATCTACACAGGTGAGAATGCAGGAGAGGGAGAGTGACCCATGGGGGAGTGTGTGTAGAAGAGAGAATGACATTTGGGGAGCATGCGCAGGAGTGAGGGTGATCGTGGCAGATGTACGTGGGAGTGACGGTGACGGTGACGGTGGGGGGTGTGTGTGGGAGAGCGAGACTGACGCTAGGGGTGTGAGTGGGGGACTGAGCATGACGGAGGGGGAGGGTTTGGGATAGTGAGGGTGACGATGGGACAGTGTGCGCGAGGAGTGAGGGTGATGGTGGGTGAATGTACAGGAGAGTAACTGTGATGGAAGGGGTGTGTGTAGAGGAGTGAGTATGGCGGTGGGAAGTGTGCTGAGGAATGAAAGGGATGATGTGGCCGTGTACAGAGGAGTGAGATTGACAGTGTGGCAATGAGTGTAGGAGAGAGAGTGGCAGTGAGGGGGGTTGGAGGAGTGAATGTGATGGTGGGGGTGTGAGTTGGGGGCTGAGCGTGACGGAGGGGGAGGGTTGGGGAGAGAGAGGGTGATTGTGGGGCAGATTGCAGGGGAGTGAGCGTGACGGTGGGTAGAGTGCAGGGGAGTGAGCATGACAGTGTGGGAGTGTGGCGGAGTGAGTGTTACTGTGGGGGAGTACATGGGGGAGTGAGTGTGATGATGGGTGAATGCGTGGGGTAGTGAGCATGACGGTGTAGGGTGTTCGGGGGAGTGAGAGTGACAGTGGGGTGTTTATGTGGGAGTGAGAATGATTGTGCCGGAGTGTGTCTGGCGAGTGAGTGTCACGGCTTCTGGTGTGCAGTGGAGTGAGCGTGACCACGTGGGAGAGTGAAAGGGAACGAAGTTGACGTTAGGGAATGTGTGTGGGAGTGAGTGCGTCGGTGGGGGAGTGTGTAGGCGAGTGAGCTTGACAGGAAGTGCAGGAGAGGGAGTGTGATGGTGGTGGAGACTGCGGGGGTGTGAGTGTGACGGTGGAGGAGTGTGTGGGGGAGTGAGTATGACTGTGGGGAAGCATGTGGGGGAGGGAGTGTGAGGATGGGGGAGTGTGCACGGCAGTGAGTGTGACGGTGTGGGCTCGTGCGTGGGGGTGAGGGTGACAGTGGAGGTGTGTGCTTGGGAGTGAATGTGATGCTGGGGGAGTGTGTCGAACAATGAGTGTGACTGTGGGGTTGTGTGCTGGGCAGTAAGCAGGATTGTCGGGAGTGTGCTGGGGAATGAGTGTGACGGTGCGGGAGTGTGCAGGAGAGTGAGTCTGACGGTGGTAGAGTGTTTGGAGAAGTGAGGGTGACGGTGGGGGAGTGTGTGGGGGAGTAAGGGTCAACCAAGGGGAGTGTGGGGGGTAGACTGTGCATCATGGTTGAGGAGTATGCAGAACAGTCAATGCGATATCAGGTGAGTGTGCAGGAGAGTGTGTGTGACGGTGGGTGAGTGTGAGGAGAGCGTGTTGGTGGGGGAAATGCAGGGGTGTGAGCTTGACGGTGATGGAGTGTGTTCAGGAGTGAGCGTGATAGTCGTGGAGTGCGATTGGAGTGAGCATGGTGGGGAGAATGCAGGGGAGTGAGATTGACTGTGGGGGTGTGTGTGGGGAGTGAACGGGATGCTGTGGGAGTGTGCAGACGGTTAAAGATGACTTTGGGGGAGATTGCAGGGGGTGAGCGTGATGTTGTGGGAGTGTGCAAGGGAGTGAACACAACATTGGGCGAGTGCCTGGGGGAATGAGTATGACAATGTGGGTGCGTGTGTGGGAGTGAGCGTGATGGTTGATGAACCTGTGAGGGAGTGAGCCTGACAGTGGGGAAGTGTGTGGCTCTCCCTGACACTCTGTGACACTTAGGCTCTCTCTGGAAACCTCTGACACGCTCTCTGACCCTCTGACACTCCGTGACTCTCCGAAACGCTCCAAATCTCTCCACGACATTCTCTGACACTCTCGAAAACTCTGTATGACTCTCTGTGACTCTCTGACACTGTCTGGCACTCTCTGACTCACTTTGCGACTCTCTCCGAGAATCTGTGACTCTTCAACACTCTGTGTGACTCTCTGATGTTCTCTGACAATCTCGCAGACATTCTGTGACACGCTCTGACACTCTCTGTGACTCTTTGTGACTCTCTCTCACACTCTCTGATTCTCACTGACACTGTCTGTGACACATTGTGACTCATTGATATTTTATGCTATTCTCTGACTCTCTCTTTCACTCTCCAACACTCTCCGAGACACACTCTGACAGTCTCTAACACTCTCTGTGACTCTTTGTGACTCTATCTGACAGTCCGTGACTCTTAGGCATTCTCTGCAACTCTGTGGCACACTTTGACTTTGTCTGTCACTCTCTGTGTATCTCTATGACTCTTTGACCCTCTCTGTAAATCTCTGACGCTCTCTGTGATATCTGACAGTCTGTGTGAGACTCTGTGTGACTCTTTGATGCTCCACGACACTCACCAACAATATCTTGGCTCTTGGTAGCTCTCAGACACTCTCTGTGACCCTCTGTGACAATCTCTGTGGCTCTTTGTGACTCTGTCTGACACTCTTTGGTTATTAGGTATTCTCTTGGATTCCCTCACATTTTCCGGACTCTCTGACATTCTTTGTGACTCTGCGACACACTCCAACACTCACTGACATTCTTGGTCATTCTCTGTTACTCTTTGAGATTCTCTCTGTCACTTGTGGACTCTCTAAATGTCTCTGTGACACTCTGACACTGTCTGAAGCTCTAGGACATTCTCCAACACACTATGTGTCAGTCCCTGACACTCTCCGACCCTCTTTGTGACTCTCTGTGACTCTTTGACACTCTCTGACACTCCTGGGAACTCTCTGACACACTTTGTGACGCTGTCTGACACCCTGTGACTCTCTGACACTCTCTGTGACTCTCTGTGACTCTTTGACACTCTCTGACTCTCTCTGAGACTCTTTCACACTCTCCAACGCTCTCCGAGACACATGCTTACACACTCTGTGACTCATTGTGACTCTGTCTGACAGTCCTTGACTCCGAGGCACTCTCTGTGACTCTGGCACTCTGACTCTGTCTGTCACTCTCGGTGTATCTCTACGACTCTTTGATACTCTCTGTAATTCTCCGACACTCTCTGTGACTGTCTGACACTCTGTGTGACTCTCTGTGACTCTTTGATGCTCTACAACACTCTCCAATACTATCTGTAACTGTCGTTGACTCGCTGACACTCTCTGTGACACTCTATGGCACTCTCTGTGACTCCTTGTGACACTGTCTGACACTCCTTGACTCTTAGGCACTCTCTTTAACTCTCAGACACATTCTTGGACGCACTGCCACTCTTTGTCACTCTCTGTGACTCTTTCACAATCTCTGACTCTCTCTGAGACTCTTTGACACTCTCCGGCACACTCCGAGACACACTCTAACACTCTGTAACACTCTCTGTGACACTTTGTGACTCTGTCTGACACCGCTTGACTCTTAGGCAGCCTCTTTGACTCTCTGATACTTTCTTGGACTCACTGACAGTCCCTGTGATTCTCCAACATTGAGATACTCACTGACCCTCTCGGTCACTCACTGTTACACTTTGAGAGTCTCTCTAACCCTCGTTGACACTTAGACACTCTCTGTGAATATCTGACACTATCTGTGACTCTCTTACACTGTCTGACAATCTCTGTCACACACTCCAACACTCTCTGTCGCACTCTCTGACACTCTGACATTATTTCTGAATCGCTGACACTCTGCGACTCTTTGACACTCTCTGTGACTCTCTGATACTCACTGTGCCTCTCTGTGACCCTTGAACTCTCTGTGTGACTCTCTGACACAGTCCGACGCTCTAGGACACTCTCCAACACATTATGTGAGACTCTTTGACTCTCTTTGTGACTCTCTGTGACTCTTTGACACTCTCCAACATACTCCGCGACACACTCCGACACTCTCTAACACTCTCTGTGACTCTTTTGGGCTCCGTCTAACACTCCTTGACTGCTAGACACTCTCTGTGATCTCGGGCACTCTTTGACTCTGTCTGTCACTCTCTGTGCATTTCTGTGAATCTTTGACTCTCTCTCTAATTCTCTGACACTCTCTGTGCATGTCTGACACTCTGTGTGTCTCTCTGCGACTCTTTGACGCGCTACAACACTCTCCAACACTATCTGTGACACGCTGTCACTCTTTTTGAAGCACTCAGACACTCTCTGGCACTCCCTCACCCTCTCTGGCACTCTCCGACATTCTTTGTGGCGCTCTCTGACACACTCTGTGACTCTTTGACACTATCTGACTCTCTCTGAGACTCTCTGACACACTCCGAGACACACTTTGACACTCTCTAACACTCTCTGTGACTCTTTTTTACTCTGTCTGACACTCCTTGACTCCTAGACACTCCTAGAATCTCTGGCACTCTCTGACTCTGTCTGACACTCTCGGTGTATCTCTATGAATCTTTGACACTCTCTGTAATTCTCTGACACTCTCTGTGACTGTATGACACTGTGTGTGACTCTCTGCAAATCTTTGACGCTCTACAATACTTTCCAACTCTATCTGTGGTTCTCGGTGACTCACCAATACTCTCTGCGGCACTCTGTGTCACTTTCTGTGACTCTTTGTGACTCTGTCTGACACTTCGTGACTCTTAGGCACTATCTTCGATTCTCTGACACTTTATTGGAATCACTGACACGCTCTGTGACTCTCCGATACACTCCGACACTCTCTGAGACAATCATTGACACTCTTGGTCACTCACTGTTACACTTTGAGAGTCTCTCTGAAACTCGTTGACGCTTAGACATTCTCTGTGATTCTCGGACACTCTCTGTGAAAGTCTAGGATTCTTGGACACATCTCTGTGACTCTCGGACACTCTCTGCGACTCTCTTACAATGTCCTACACTCTGTGACACATTCCAATACACTCCGTTGCACACTCTGACACTCTCTGACATTCTTTGTGAATCTCTCTGGTACCCTGCGACACTTTGACACTCTCTGTAACTCTCTGATACTCACTGTGACTCTCTGCGACTCTTGAATTCTCTCTGTGACTCTCTGACACAGTCTGATGCTCTAGGACACACTCTCCAAAACATTATGTGGCACTCTCTGACTCTCTTTGTGACGCTCTGTGACTCTTTCACACTCTCTCGCACTCTCTAACACTCTTTGTGATGCTCCGTGATTCTCTGACCCTCTCTGTGACTCTCTGTGACTCTTGACACTCTCCAACACTCTCCAAGACACACTCCGATACTCTCTAACACTATCTATGACTCCTTTGGACTCTGTCTGACACTCCTTGACTTGTAGACACTCTCTGTGATCTCGGGCATTCTCCGACTCTGTCTGTCACTCTGTGTGCATCTCTATGACTCTTTGACTCTCTCGGTAATTCTCTGACACTCTCTGTGCAAGTCTGACACTCTGTGTGTCTCTCTGCGACTCTTTGACGCGCTACAACACTCTCCAACACTCTCTGTGACACTCTGTGTCACACTCTGTGACTCTTTGTGACTCTCAGTTATTCTCTGACACTCTCTGTGACAATATGACACTGTGTGTGACGTGTGACTCTCTGCAACTCTTTGGCGTTCTTCAACGCTCTCCAACATTATCTGTGACTCTCGTTGACTCACCGACACTCTCTGTGGCTCTCTGTGGCACTTTCTGTCACTCTGTCTGATACTTCTTGAATCTTAGGCATTCTCTTTGACTCTCTGACACATTCTTAGACTCACTGACACTCTCTGTGAATCTTCGACACATTCCAACACTCTCCGAGAAACTCACTGACACTCTCGGTCACTCTCTGTTACTCTTTCAGACTCTCTCTGACACTCTTTGATTCTCTCTAGCCCTCTCTGACAATCGTCGTGAATATCTCTAACACTCTGTGACTCTTTGATACTCACTGTGACTGTCTGATACTCACTGTGCCTCTCTGTGACTCTCGACCTCTCCCTGTGACTCTCTGTCACTGTCCGACGCACTAGGACACTCTCCAACACAGTACGTGTCATTCTCTGACACTTTCCGACTCTCTCTGAGTCTCTCTGACACTCTCTGTGACTCTTTGAGACTCTCTGAGACTCTTTGACTCTCTCCGACACACTCCGAGACACATTCTGACACTCTCAAACACACTCTGTGACTCTGTTCCTCTGTCTGACACTCCTTGACTCCTAGACACTCTCTGTGACTCTCTGGCACTCTCTGACTCTGACTGCCACTCTCTCTGTATCTCTATGACTCTTTGACACTCTCTGCATTTCTCTGACACTCTCTGTGACTGTCTGGCGCTGTGTGCGACCGTCTTCGACTCTTTGCCGCTCTACAACGCTCGCCAACATGATCTGTGTCTCTCGTTGACTCTCCGACACCCACTGTGTGGCACTCTGTGAGACTCTCTGTGACTCTTTGTGACTCTGTCTGACACTCCTTGACTCTTAGGCACTCTCCTTGACTCAATGATACTCTCTGTGACTCTCCGACACACTCCGACAGTCTCTGAGACAGTCACTGACGCTCTTGGTCACTCTCTGTTACTCTTTGAGACTCTCTCTGACACTCGTTGACTATCTCTAGCCCTTTCTGACACACTTTGTGAATCTCCATGACACTCTATGACTCTTTGACACTCTCTGTAATTCTCCGGCACTCTCTGTGACTGTCTGACTCTCTGTGTGACTCTCTGCGACTCTTTGATGCTCTTCAATACTCCCCAATACTCTCTGTGACTGTCGTTGACTCGCTGACACTCTCTGTGACACTCTGTGGCACTCTCCGTGACTCGTTGTGACACTGTCTGACACTCCTTGACTCTAAGGCACTCTCTGTAACTCTCAGACAATTTCTTGGACTCACTGACACTCTTTGCGACACACTGAGACTCTTTCACAATCTCTGACTCTCTCTAAGACTCTCTGACACTCTCCGGCACACTCCGAGACACAGTCGGACACTCTGTAACACTCTCTGTGACACTTTGTGACTCTGTCTGACACTGCTTGACTCTTAGGCACTTTCTTTGACTCTCTGATACTTTCTTGGACTCACTGACACTCTCTGTGACTCTCCAACACACTCCAACTCTCTCTGAGACACTCACTGACACTCTCGGTCACTCTCTGTTACTCTTTCAGATTCTCTCTGACACTCATTGATTCTCTCTGGCCCTCTTTGATACTCGTCGCGAATATCTCTAACACTCTGTGATTCTTTGATACTCACTGTGCCTCTCTGTGACTCTCGACCTCTCCCTGTGACTCTCTGTCACTGTCCGACGCACTAGGACACTCTCCAACACACTATGTGTCATTCTCTGACACTTTCTGACTCTCTCTGAGTCTCTCTGACATTCTCTGTGATTCTTTGACACTCTTTGAGATGCTTTGACTATCTCCGATACACTCCGAGACACATTCTGACACTCTCTGTGACTCTTTGTGACTCTGTCTGACACTCCTTGACTCTTAGGCACTCTCTTTGACTCAATGACACTCTCTGTGACTCTCCGACACACTCCGACAGTCTCTGAGACACTCACTGACACTCTTGGTCACTCTCTGTTACTCTTTGAGACTCTCTCTGACACTCGTTGACTCTCTCTGACCATTTCTGTCACACTTTGTGAATCTCCTTGACACTCTATCACTCTTTGACACTCTCTGTAATTCTCCGGCACTCTCTGTGACTGTCTGACAGTCTGTGCGACTCTCTGCAACTCTGTGACGCTCTACAACACTCTCCAATACTCTCTATGACTGTCGTTGACTCGCTGACACTCTCTGTGACACTCTGTGGCACTCTCCGTGACTCGTGTTGACACTGTCTGACACTCCTTGACTCTAAGGCACTCTCTTTAACTTTCAGACACTTTCTTGGACTCACTGACACTCTTTGTGACACACTGAGTCTCTTTCACAATCTCTGACTCTCTCTGAGACTCTTTGACACTCTCCGGCAAACTCCGAGACACAGTCTCACACTCTGTAACACTCTCTGTGACACTTTGTGACTCTGTCTGACACCGCTTGACTCTTAAGGCACTCTCTTTGACTCTCTGATACTTTCTTGGACTCACTGACACTCTCTGTGACTCTGCAACACACTCTGATACTCTCTGAGACACTCACTGACACTCTCGGTCACTCTCTGTTACACTTTGAGAGTTTCGCTCACCCTCGTTGACTCTTAGACACTCTCTGTGATTCTTTGACACTCTCTCTGACACTCCACGTCTCTTAGACACTCTCTGTGAATATCTGACACTATCTGTGAATCTCTTACACTGTGTGACACTCTCTGTAACACACTTCAACACTCTCTGTCGCACTCTCTGACAATCTCTGACATTATTTGTGAATCTCTCTGACACTCCGCGACTTTTTGACAATCTCTGTGACTCTCTGATTCTCACTGTGCCTCTCTGTGACTCTTGAGCTTTCTCTGTGTCTCTCTGACACAGTCCGACGCTCTAGGACACACTATGTGACACTATTTGACACTCTCTGTGACTCTCCGATGCGCTCTAACCCTCTTCTTTGACACTCTCTGACACTCTCTTGCACCCTCTGAAACTCTTTGTGATGCTCTCTGATACTCCGCGACACTTTGACAAGTCTATGCGACACTTTGACACTCTGTGACACTCTCTATGACTCTCTGTGACTCTATGAAATTCTCTGCAACTCGCTGTCCCTCTCTGTGACTCTCTGACAACTCTTTGTAATAATCTCTGACACTCTGTGACTGACTGATACTTACCGTCACTCTCTGACACGCTCCGACACTCTCCGAGAAACACTATGACATCCTCAGAACTAACCTGTGACTCTCTATGACTCTTTGAACCTCTCCTGCACTCTCTTACACTCGTTGTGACTCTCTGTGATACTCTGTGACTCTAAGTCACTCTGTGTGACTCTCTGACATTCTCTGTGACTCTTTGCCACTTTCTGTGACTATCTGATACTCACTGTGCCTCACTGCGACTCTTGAACTCTCTCCGTGACTCTCTGACACAGTCCGCCGCTCTCGGACACACTCTCCAAAACACTATGTGACACTCTCTGACTCTCTTTGTGACTCTCAGTGACTTTTGACACACTCTAGCACTCTCTAACACTCTTTGCGACGCTCTGTAACTCTCTGACCCTCTCTGTTCATCTCTGTGACTCTTTGACACTCTCCAACACTCTCCGAGACACACTCTGACACTCTTTAACACTCTCTGTGACTCTTTTGGACTCTGTCCGACACTCCTTGACTTCTGGACACTCTCTGTGATATCGGGCATTCTCTGACTCTGTCACTCTCTGTGCATCTCTATGACTCTTGGGCTCTCTCTGTCATTCTCTGACCCTCTCTGTGCATGTCTGACACTCTGTGTGTCTCTCTGCGACTCTTTGACGCGCTACAACACTCTCCAACACAATCTGTGACACTCGGTGACTCTCCGACACTCTCTGTGACACTCTGTGTCACACTCTGTGACTCTTTTTGACACACTCTGACACTCTCTGGCACACTCTTACCCCCTCTGGCACACTCTGACATTCTTGGTGGCGCTCTATGATACTCTCTGTGACTCTTTGACACGATCTGACTCTCTGAGACTCTCTGACACACTCCGAGACACACTCTGATACTCTCTAAGACTGTCTGTGACTCTTCGAGACTCTGTCTGACACTCCTTGACTCCTAGACACTCTGTGAATCTCGGGCACTCTTTGACTCTGTCTTACACTCTTGACGTATCTCTATGAATCTTTGACACTCTCTGTAATTCTCTGACACTCTCTGTGACTGTATGACATTGTGTGTGACTCTCTGCAAATCTTTGACGCTCTACAATACTTTCCACCTCTATCTGTGACTCTCGTTGACTCACCAATACTCTCTGTGTGATACTCTGTGAGACTCTCTGTGACTCTCTGTGACTCTGTCTGACACTCCTTAACTCTTAGGCACTCTCTTTCCTCAATGACACTCTCTGTGACTCTCCAACACACTCCGACAGTCTCTGAGACAGTCACTGACACTCTTGGTCAGTCTCTGTTACTCTTTGAGACTCTCTCTGACACTCGTTGACACTCTCTGGCCCTCTTTGACACCCTTTGTGAATCTTCTTCACACTCTATGATTCTTTGACACTCTCTGTGACTCTCCGACGCTCTCCGACCTTCTCTGTGACTCTTTGACACTCCCTGACACTCTCTTGCACCCTCTGAAACTCTTGGTGTTACTCCCTGATATTCTGCGACACTTTGACAGTCTCTGTGATACTTTGACACTCTCTGACACTCTCTATGACTCTCTGTGACTCTTTGACACTCTCTGCGACTCGCTGTCACTCTCTGTGACTCTCTGACAACTCTTTGTAATAATCTCTGACACTCTGTGACTCTCTGTTAATTAGTGTGACTCTCTGACACGATCCGACACTCTCTGAGACACTCCCTGACATCCTTGGACATAACCTGTGACTCTCTATGACTCTTTGACCCTCTCCTGCCCTCTCTTACACTCTTTGTGACCCTCTGTGATACTCTGTGACTCTAAGACACTCTGGGTGACTCTCTGACATTCTCTGTGACTCGTTGACACTCTCTCTGACTCTCTGACAAACTGACTCTTTCCGACACTCTGGGACACTCTCCGCCATTCCCTGTGACACTCTCTGCGACTCTCTGTGATTTTCCAACACTTTGTGACTCTTCTGCCACTCCCTGACAACACTTTGTAATAGTCTCTGACACTCTGTGACTCTCTGACACTCTCTGTGACTCTCTGAGACTCACTGTGACTCTCTGAAATGCTCTGACACTCTCCATGACACTCTCCGACATCCTCGGACACAACCTGTGACTCCCTATAACTCTGTGACACTTTCTGGCACTCTCTGACATTCTTTGTGAATCTTTGCGAGACTCTATGACTGTTTGGCACTGCGTGTGACTGTCTGAGTCTCTCTGACACTCTCCAATACTCTCTGAGACACTCTCTGACACTCTCTAACACTGTCTGTGACTTTGCGACTCTGCCTGACACTCCTTGACTCTTATACACATTCTGTCACTCTCTGTCACTCTATGACACTCTCCGAATCACTCTCTGACACTCTCGAACACTCTATGTGACTCTTTGTGACTCTGTCATAATGTATTGAGCGAACCACAAAATAGACTACTCTTAACACGGAACACAAATAAAAGTGAGTAGCGAAATGTATTTTCAGACACATCTCACGTTTTGAGACAGGCCAAGGACAATGCGCCATAAAGTCATTTCGCAACTAGCAACAGGGCAATTCCAAACTGCTCTGCCAAGCACACTGGAGCCTCGGTGCACCAATACTTCGCAGGAAGCGCTGAGATGGGGCGGGCGGAGGGTGGGGGGAAGAACGCAATAAGAATGGACGATGCCAAGTGAATCTTACCAATCACAGTCTCGATTTGATTAGCTTGCCCTTCCGATCAAGAATGCAGGAATGCCTCCAGCGTATCACCAGCCTATTCCTCCAACACACATGAGAAGGAAATAAGACAAATTGAAGAACATATGACATGGCGATTCATTGGAATTATATTCGCATTCGCCAGATTAGCAAATAGAGGACGAATGGAGTCACTGCAGGATTTTATTTGACAACTGCAATGAAATAACAATTTCCCTTCCGTTTCAGTGAAAACGGGGAACAACCGAACTTGGCCAGCATTGGAGCTGCTTGAGACTGGCACTCTGCGTGTGGGGCGCGACTGCGATCATGACAGCATGGCTACTGACCCGCTGGAGAGTCTGCACTCTCCCAAATCTAAGATAAGCTGCTTCATATGGAACCGAGTCTGCTGCGCTAAATGCGAACACTTAACACGCTCAGAACACACATGTAGGGTTGCAGTAAGATTCGAACCAACGTCTCATGAGCAATAACCGCTTCAAACCAGCGTCTTAAACCGCTCGGCCACACTTCCAAAGAATTGAGCAGTGCCTTTTCGTAAATGTTCAATGGTACACCTGCAAAACTACACAAGTAAACTTACAGGTTCTGCCATCCCGATCCTGCTCGCATCACTGCTATGATATGCCCTGCTGCAATATCTATTTCACAGCCGATGATAGCCCTTCAATCCACGCAATAAATCAATGGCAAGCTGAATCTATTACCTGAGATTAGCTTGAGCTACAAATGTAATGTGTGTGTGTGGGAGAATGTATATTCGGTTATGATTCGACAAAGAAACCATGAGCTGCACGATATCACTGGAATGAGGAGTATTGATTTGTTAAATGGTTTCACCCATTTCTCGAAGCAGAACAACATTTCAGGGTAACAGACAACATGAAAAATACCGCACTACAGGGAAAATGCACAAAGATGAGCAGGCCGTAATCCTGATCATACCGTGGTGCATAGTCACAGTTACCTCGCATGTTTTGCAAAATAAGCGCCCAAAGAATGTTCTCCACCTGAAACGCTGAGTTAGCATTAGAATCCGAGAAATTCAACTCACGTTGCGAGGTTGTTCGAACATCAGTGCCGTTACCAGTTGTCACTTTCCTTGTCTTTCACCTTCAACGTTATATATTCTGCAGAGCCTCCCACACCTGAACGTGAGCCACATGGATGCCAGCTGAGATGGAAACCTGTGTGGCAACCGGCGAGGAGCGACTCGGGAAATTTTACGAAATACCATGCTGCTTAATACCGATGCACAAAAGGCAGTTTCTCAACAGAAGGCAAAAGGCGATTCTCCCGAGCCCAACCCCCACGAGCTGTCAAAGAGGGGTTAACTGTATGTGAGAGTTCAATTGTCTCGATGTGAAAAGCTCTCCCGCATGTGACCTTCACGTCACTTGTGGCTGACTGAATCAGACAGAAGAGGTTTTACCAGAGCTGCATGCGCCTTCGCTGTGTTATCCCCCTGCCCCCACACCATCTACATTTTCCTGCTCATCTCTTATTTAAGGAAAACCAAATGTCATTCGATAGCCTGTCTGTCATTTCGTCAGTTTCAGTAATAATATGGCTTAGATTTCGGGGCACACGTTAATATTAGTGTGTCTATGACAGCACAAGTCCAGAGATTCATCTGAGACTGTAAACTCATTAATTAATGTTGCTGATGGAATCATCCATTAACACGCTAACGACTCCAAAAAACGATTCAAAACTTCTGGTGCTGATGTTCGCACGTTGAAAAACGGCAGCCAGCTTGCAAATGACTACTTTGGGAGACATTTGACAGAGAGCATACGTCTGGAATCCGTGGTGCACAGTGACACAAGCACATCAGCTTTCTCCTTGGCTTTAAACCGGTCTGCCTGCGCAATGAAGCCAAATGCTGTACTGCTTTTAGTGGAAGGATCAGATAACGGTAACGACATCCTTCAACAAAATGGCCATCCATCGGCGCTGTGCACATCGGTGCATATTCAGAACCAGAGAGGAGAAGAACTTCACAATGTTTCACACAGTAATTAAAGTGGAATTGCATTCCTTTTCACCACTAAAGCAGACACTGGAGAGCAAATTCAAAGCCAGGTTTGCTGATGAAAGCAGCAAGCAAGAAAGATCAGTCCATGCCAATCCAAAGGACTGCCTTCATGAACAAAGCTGTTACTGCCTGGTTGCGAACCGGGGATCTTTCATGCGTGAATTGAATACGATAACCAGTACACTCCCCCAAATAAAACGCCCCACGCCGAGCAACTGCTCAGAGTCGTCCAGCACTGAAATTTGAAGCCGTTCAACGCTTCATCTTTCTGTTTCCAGTTGCTCGATGCTGTCCAGCATAATTAGTATCTTTGAAAAAGTGAGAAAATCACCTGAAATTGCTCATAACATCTAAACAAACATGTTGTCAGGTTGGCGAGATTTGACCTGTAGGGCGAGGCTGAATAGACTGGGACAGTATTCCCAGCAGCGTTAGTGGCTGAGGTATGAGCTCACCGAAGGTTTATAAAGACATGAGGGAGATGGATGAACTTAATATTCAAGGTTTTATTCCGCAAAAGGTAGGGCGAGTTGAAAGCTAGAGAACGTAGGTTTAAGGTGAGAAGGCTAAAATTTCAAAAGGAGCAGATGCACATTTTCCACGCGGAAGGTTATCCGTGATTGGAATGAGCTCCCAGAGGAAGTGGCGGAGGCTAGTGCACTCTTAAGATTTCAAAGGCTCCTGGATGAGTGACTAGATAGAAAGGCTTTAGAGCAATAGGGTCAAATAGTGGTTAGTGGGACTTGTTTAATTGAGGCTTGCTGGTAAATGAGACTTGTTTAATCGAGGCTATGCGGTCAGCATGGACGAAGAGTCTGTTTCCAAGTGGTGCAAACCAACGCGCTATGTTGCACACACACCGGCTTTAATAGATTCTTTTCAGCTGGGTTTGCCGTCCGTCTCTGTTTTGCAATAATTTAGTCACCGGACTGTTCACCAGAAAGGTAGTATTGTGAAACAGAACAGAAGGACCTGCTTACTTTTGCCCCCGCTGACCATACTCCATGAAATATGCTCATATCCTCCGTTGAGGACTTTTGATGCAGTAAGTTACCTCACAAACCGTGATACCTCGCAATGTATTGAGCGAACCACAAAACAGACAGCACTTAACACGGAACACAAATAAAAGTGACAAACCAAATGCATTTTCAGACACATCTCACCTTTTGAGACAGGCCAAGGACAATGAGCCATAAAGTAATCTCGCAACTAGCAACAGGACAATTCCAAACTGCTCCGACAATTACACTGGATCCTCGGTGCACCGCCACTTCACAGAAAGCGCTAAAATGGAAAAAAAAACACGCAATAATAATGGATGATGAAACGTGAATCTTAACAATTACAGTCTCCATTAGATTAGCTTACCCTTCCGATCAAGAATGCAGGATGCTGGCAGCGAATCACCAGCCTATTCCTCCAACACACAAATGAAGGAAATGAGAGAAATTGAAGAACATGTGACATCGTGATTCATTGGAATTATATTCGCATTCACCAGATCAGCTAATAAAGGACGAATGGAGTCACTGCAGGATTTTTTTTTGCCAACCGCGATGAAATAACAATCTCCTTTCCATTTCAGTGAAAACAGGGAACAACAGAACTTGGCCAGCATTGGAGCTGCTTGAGACTGGCATCTGTGTGTGGGGCGGGACTGTGATCATGACAGCACAGACACTGACCCAGTGGAGAGTCTGCACTCTCCCAAATCTAAGACACGTTTCCCAAAAATGAAACCAAACCTGCTGTGTTGACCGTAAATGGTTGGCATACGCAGGTGCACATGGCAACTCGTTCGCATGGTAGTGGTGAGATCCGAACCAACGCTTTCTTAGAAATTGGGGGCTTAATTCTATACCGCAGACCTCTCAACCACACAACCAGACATGCTCTGCGTTAGTTTTCGTACACATTCAATGGTACTTCTGCAAAATAACACAAGCAAAGTTCCAGGTTCTCCCATCCCGATCCTGCTCGCATCGCTGCTGGGATATGCCCGGCTGCAATATCTCTTTCACAGCAGATAATGATAGCCCTTCATTCCACACAAGAATCAATGGAAAGGTGAATCAATCATCTGAGATTCGGTTGAGCTACAAATGTAATGTGTATGCGTTTGGGAAATGCATGTTTGGTTATGACACGACAAAGAAACCATGAGCTGCACGACATCACTGGAATGAGGATTATTGATTTGTTAAATGATTTCGCCCATTGCTCGAAGCAGAACAATATTTCAGGATTACACGCAACATGAAAAACACCTGACTACAGGGAAAATGCACAAAGCTGAGCAGGCCGTAATCCAAATCATAGGGTTTTGTACATCGCAGTCATGCTTTCTCTCAATCTTCTCTGCTCTGCGGCAAACATCCCAAAGTCTGTTCAATCTCTCTTCATAACTGAAACGCTTCAACCCACACAATATCCCGGTGAATCTCTCTTGCAACGTTCCCAGTGCTATCACACCCTGTTGTAACGTGATTTGCTGAGCTGCATACAATTCTCTAGCACGAGCCGAATGAACAATTTTAAATTGTGGAACAGAATGAGGGCTTTGCAGCATTTATTGCCTATCGCTAGTTGCACAGCGCCCAGTTGATACTCAAACCTATTGCAATGTGTCTGGTGTCATATGGAGGACCGTCCAGGTAAGGATGGCAGTTCCCTTCCTTCAAGGACATTAGAAAATCAGATGGTTTTGTTTTTCCAACAATTGGTCATGGATTTTAGGGGTCATCAGATTCTAATTCTAGATATATATTGAATTCAAATTTCATCCTCTGGCGTAGTGGAAGTCGAACTCGGTCCCCGGTTTATCAGCTGGATTACCGAATTGACAGTCCAGTGATACAAGCACTGCGCCATGGCAGAAACCCAGAGACGCTGGTCCTTTCTAATAAAGTCTCTTTCCCCCATACTGCCCTGTGTCCTTCTCCTGAGCCTAACGCTCCAATAATGTCTGCTCCATGTTAGTAAAAGCTGCAGCATGAGGATTGATCTCACAACTGCGCTATTTTAATGGATCAACTGGTTTGACCGTCCCGCTGGTGGGACAGGGGCGCGTTCACCCAGCAAAAGTGACAGAAGCAGCACAAACTGAATGTGAAAAAGAGTGTTATATTTTGCGTAGCCTTAACAAAATTAAGGAAAGGAGGGTTAGTGATTGTTGAAGGGAGTGGAATCTCGAGAACGGGTGAGTTTGTATTCTGATATATGAAACACAGAGATGTGAGCGAGCGGAATTTGAAGGAAAAATGAAAGCATCGCCTCGGAGAATATTACCATGTAAAAACAATTGACTTCTTACAGTGTTTCACAAAAGCTGGAGTGTGGAGAGCATCTAGGGCTGTGAGTCAGATTCGAAGCGCTGCTGCGTCGGTCACAACGCAGAGCACTAACCATTAACGATCACAGCACCACACTTGCAAAAGGCAATCAGTATATTAGCAGAGGAAATGTTAGGAATAGCACCAAATACACACTATCAGTACTTATACAACAGTGACAGACATGTGGGAACTCAGAATGGGCTGAATGTTAAACACCGGTGTCCCCAGAGGTTGTGGTGATTCCAACATTACTATGTTGAATGCTGAGATTGATAGATTTCTACCAAACATTAGACTCCGGGGACAGTGCAGGTTTTGATGAAATGTCTGCATCAATCAGAATGTAGTTTAACATCGGTTAATTCACCAGTTTTCCCACATAAGGCAGTACTCAATGCTGCAGAATATCATACTTAAATCCCAGTTGCCAGCCCTAAAATCAGAGAAACGGTGGCGCAGCAGCGAAGATCCGAACGGAAATCAGGACGGAAGTGAGTGCGCGGAGCTCTTCTCTGGCTCCAGTGACACAATAGGTGGTGCTTCTATAATGGTATTGAGGCGCAAGCAATTCCGAGGTTGAGAGTCCTCCTGATCAAAGACGGGGTGGAAGGGAATATTTATTCCCGATTGTAATATCATAGTAGTCTACAGTGCATCTTGCTGAGACAGCTGAGTGCTGCAACTGGAGCATGTTGAGCGCTTAGCTAAAGGTAGCTGTTTTGAAATTTGAGTTTTCTATGTGGATCAGTGGTTCCAACATTGTCAGTAGCAGCTGCTTTTGCTCGCATCACCTCAGAATCAGCTTCTTGCTTCCAGTACATCCTTCAACCTGTGGTAATATATTAAATCAGTCATTTTTGGCGACTGGGACACAGAACTGGTGACGTTTAACCTCCATGAATAAAACCTGGGATAGAGATCATGGCTTTAATTTCCTGAAATCCCGTTCATTTATGTCCCTTACGGAGGGGATTCTACCAAATTTACCCAGTGCCGTGTCCTTGTGACTCCAGGACCAGAGAAATACCTGAATCCGAGAATCCCTACCCTGTGGGCAAGCACCCTTCGAATCCACACGGACACTTTGAAGTGCATTCCGCCAGACCCACACATTCTTCCCGTTCCCATTATCCTGCATTTCCCGTGGCTGATCCCAGTAACCTGCACATCTTTGGACTATGGGAGGAAACCAATGTAAACACAGACAGAATGTGCGAGCTGCACACAGGCATTCGCCCAAGCCTGAGATCGAACCTGTGCCTCTGGCGTAGCGGGACAGGGATGAACAATAAACACTGCCCTGGCCAACAACATCCACATCCTGTGGGAGAATGAGGAAGAATAAAACAAATTCACAACAGGGAAAACGGGACTTGTGTCTGTGTGGATACGATTTGAACCGATGGTCTACCCTGGTTAGATATAAGGACACGGACACCACAGTGAAACCAGGGCAATGTGGGAACTGCTGGAAGAAATTGAATTATCAACTCATTTACTCAGTCACACAGAAGAGGCCATTCACCAGTCCCCTGTGTGGGGAGGAATTGCGGAGCAAATCAACCCTAGACGCGCCAGCAAGATTACATATCCCAGCAGGTGTTTGATTATGCTGTTATTGCTGCTATTCATCTCAACCCGCTGCCTGTTACATCGCGTCAAAGTATTACAGTCATACAGCATGAAAACACGCCCTACACTCCAACCAGTCATGCTGAACATGATGCCAAAGTAAAAGAGTCCCATCTGTCTGTTTAGTTTTCCTTGTAGTTTTTTGCCGTGTTTCTTATCCACAAGCCCAGGTGATATTATAGGGACACGTATTCAAATCATGGCATGGTAGATGGTGGAATTTGAATTCAATAAATACCAGGGATTGAAGAATCTTATGATGACCCTGAATCTGGAAAACCCCATTTGACTCACGAATGCCTGTTATGAAGTAAATTGCCATACCCATTTCGTCTGGCCGACATGTGACTCCAGACCCATAATATCGTGGTCGACTCTTAACAGCCCTCCAGACAAAAGATGATGGACGGACAAAAATGAATAGTTTTTTAATGATCCCACTGAACCTTTCCCATTCATGTATCTATTCAGTTGTCATTAAAATGTCGTAATTGTCCCATCATCAATCACTTCCTCAGAAAGTTGTAAAACACATGTAAAACACCCACTCTGAAAAAAACATGTCTCCATGTCTGTTCTTAACTGTCTCTCTTTTCCTTTTAAACATATACTCTGTCGTCTTGAAATTCCCCTACTGAGTAAAAGACAGCTACCGTTAACTCTAACTAAATTCTCAATAATTTATAAACTTCTATCAGGTAATCTCTCAAACTCCTATTCTCGATTAAAAATACGCTCCACTAGGAGAAAGTGAGGACTGAAGATGCAGGAGATGAGAGTCGAGAGTGTGCTGCCAGAAAAGCACAGCAGGTTAGGCAGCATCCAAGGAGCAGGCGATTTGATGCATCGGTCAAGAGCCTGATGAAAGGCACCTGCCCAAAACCTCAATTCTCAATTCCTCGGATGCTTCCAGACCTGAAGTGGCTTTCCAGCACCCCAGTCTTGACTCAGAATAGTCTCAGCCTATCGTGCCATTCATTATAACTCAAACCTTCCACACTAGGAAACATGCTGCTATATCACTGCTGAACCCACGCCAGCTGAATAATTTCCTTCCTATGACTGGGTGAGCCAATTTGAAAACAATATTTTAAAAGTAGCCTCCCAAATGTTCTCACACAACATCAACATAACGTCCCAAATCCTATACACAAAGGACTGATCAATGAAGGCAAGTTTATCAAATACCTTTTTAACTTGCCTGTCCATGGTTAATGCAAACTACACAGAATTATGCAACTGCAAAACTAGCTTTCGTGTTCTACAAAGTTACGCAGAGTCCTACCACTAACTTTTTAAGCCCTACTCTTTTTTGTCGTACAAACATGCAATACCTTCTTTTTATCCAAAGTCATCTAATGTGACATGTATCAGTCCAATGACCCATTGGATTAAGATATTTTTGGAATCTTAGTTAACGTTCTTTCCTGTCTCCAAAGCTAGTGTCATCTGCAAATCTATAAAGCAGTTTGTAGATCATAAAACAATCAGTCATGTAATTAAACGTAAGGAAGAAAATCGCAGATTGCAGCAAGTTATCAGCAATTGGAAAGAAAAATAGTGAAATGAATTTATTCCACAGAAGTGGGTGATAAAGAGTTAGGAGTGAAAATAATAAATGTATGAATACTAAGTGGTTTACATGAAAACAGAGACCTTAGAGTGGATAGTCTCAAATCTTTGAAGGTGATTGGACAGGATATCATGTGCCCTCGAGGGTTTGGAGATACTTTCTGTTCTTGACCACAGGCTGGAATGTAAGAACAGGGAAGTGATTCTAGAGCTTCAGCAACTGTCTATTCAGAGAACAGTCAGAGGGCCGAGCACATGTCTGGTCTTTGTATTAATAGTCTTTTCAAAAGAATAATAATAGAGAAGATGGAGGACATAAGTAAGTCTTTTAGGCCATCAAGACTGGTTTACAGTTAAAAAAGGAGACATTGGAGTCTACAATCTCAAACTTTGGAAGTGATTGGACAGGAGATCAAGTGGCCTCGGAGGTTTGGAGATATTTTCTCTTCTTGATCACAGCCTGATATGTAAGAGAAGGGAGATTTTGCTAGAACTTTAGCAGCTGCCTGTTCAGAGAACAGTCAGAGGACAGAGGACAAGTCTGGTTACTGCATTAATCAACTATTAAAAAGAATCATAAGATGGAGGTTAGAAATAGGTCATTGGCCTGTCAAGTCTGAATCACCACTCAATGTGATCATTGCTGACACTGTGCCAAGTTAAGACAGTGCGTTGCTTGGAGGGGAACTTGCAGATGGCGGTATTTCGATGCAAAAGAACATAAGAGATAGGAGTGGAAGTTAAGCCATTCAGCCTGTCGAGTCTGCTCCACCATTCAATCATGGCTGAAATGTTTCTCAATCACATTCGCCTGCTTTCACACCATGAACCTTGATCTAATGGAAACTTATGGCATGCTGAATAGCCTGGACAGAGTGAATGTTGGGAAGATCATCCCATTGATAGGATAGAACACGTCCTGAGGGCACAGCCTTGGAGTAAAGGGAAGACGTTTTCGAGCAGTGATAAGGAGAATCATCCAGAGAGTGGTAAATCCATGGAATGCCTTGACACCGAAGGTTGTAGAAGCCAGGCCATTGAATATATTTAGAATTGAGATACACAGATTCTTGATTGTCAAGGAGATCAAGGGTTATTGGGCGAAAGCAGGAGATTGGGGTTGAAAAGAATATCAGCCATAGCAGAGCAGATTCGATGCACTGAATGGTTTAACTCTTATGACTTATCGTCTTATGCATTGAAAGACTACCATCTGCAAGTTCCCCTCCAAGGAATGTATCATGCTGACATGGCACAGTGTTAGCAATGACCTCATTGACTGGTGATTCAGACTTGACAGGCCAATGGCCTATTTCTGCCCTCTATTTTTTATTTTGTCATTCTTCTGTAAACTTGATTACTGCAATGACCAGTCTTGTGCTCGGTCCTCTGACTGTTAGCTGAACAGGCAATTGCCAAAGGTCTGGCGTAATCTCCCCTCTCTTATATGCCAAGCTGTGGTCAAGAACAGGAAGTATCTCCAAATCGTTGAGGCCAATTGATCTCCTGTCAAAACACCTTCAAAGATTTGAGATGTTTACTCTAAGGTCTCTTGTTTTTCAATGTGAACAACTCGATATTCACACTTTTGTCATTTTTTTCATCTCCAAATTCATTATTACGCACTTCCCTGGATAGAGTTGCTTCCACTATTTTTCTCTCTGCAGTCTACGGCTTTCGTCCTCATGGTTAACTACATGATTAATTGTGTATGATCTGCAAACTGCTAAATCACAGCCACTACAAATAAATATAAATCACTGACTTATATGACAAAATAATGGAACTCATAGCAGGCATGCTTCATAGGTTTGCAGAGGAGACCAGCATGGTAGACAGTGAATAAGGTTTATAACATTCAAAAGGACCTTAATCCAATGGGTCATTGATTGAAAAATATCAGATGGTGTTCAATCTCGATAAATAGAAGGTGTTGCATTTTAGTACAACAGAAAAAAACAGTAGGATTTATACAGTTAGACATAGGGCTTTGTGTACTGTTGTAGAACATGGAAGCTAGGATGTAGTTACATAATTCTTTGTAATTTGCATCACATATAGATAAGATGGTCAAAAAAGCATCTGACGCACTTGCCTTCGTTGCTCACCCTTTGTGTATAGGAGTTAAGACGTTATGTTAAATTTGTGCAGGACATTAGGCGGGCCTCTTCTGGAATATTGTCTCCAGTTCTGGTCGCCCAGTTATAGGAAGGATATTATTCAGGTGGAGTGTGTCAGACGAGATGTACCCGCATATTGCCGGGGTGGAAGATTTGAGCTATATTGAAACTGAGATAATGATAAGCTGAGACAACTTTCAGATTCGAGATTCGGGTGCTGGAAAACCATAGCAGGTAAAGTAGTATCTAAGGAGCAGGAGAATTGACATTTTGGGCAAGTGCCCTTCATCAGACTCTTGACTAAAACGTTCATTTGCTTGCTCCTTGGATCCTGTCTGACCTGCTGTGCTCACATTCTCGACTCTGATCTCCTGCACCTGCAGTCCTTACCTTCTCCTAGTTGAGACTCTGTTCACTCGAGAATGAGGGGCGACCTAATAGAAGTTTATAAATTCTTGACAGTTTAGGTGGAGTTTAACGATAGCTCTCTTTTCCCCAGTAGGGGGATTTCAGGATGAGAGAGCATATGCTTAAGGTGAAAAGAGAGAGATTTTAAAATAAAGATATGTGAGGCTTTTCTTTCTTGGAGAGAGTGTTTAACGTGTGCAATTAAGTTCCTGAGGAAGTCATTGATGAGGGTACTTCACAACATTTAATTGACAATTGGATAGACACACGAATGGGAATGATTCAATGGAACTTTTTTTAAAAAGCTGTTCATTCATGCCTAGTCCATCTTTTATTTCCCAGATGGCAGTTAAGAGTCGACCATGATATTTTGCATCTGGAGTCTCATGTGGGAGAGAGCAGATGAGTATGGCAGCTTGCTTCCCTAACAGGCATGAGTGAATCAGATAGGCTTTTCAACAAAAATTGACTCAGGGTCACTTTGAGAGTTTTTAATCTCAGGTACTCAATGAATTCAAATTAAACTTCTGCCATGACAGGATTTGAACCCGTGTCCCAAAAGCATTACTATGGCTTTTGGATTAACAACATAGTAAAAACGCAACACTGGCATTACCACTGCTAAGCAGCTAGATGCGGATATTTTAGTTTGGCATTAAGTTCAGCATGGACTGGTTGGAGTTAACGGCCTGTTTTCATTATGTATGACTGTGAACTTGACGCCATGAAACAGGTAGCTGGTTGTGATTAACAGCAGCATTGACAGCATAATCCAACAACTGCTGGGATATATAATCTTGCTGGTGTCTCTAGAGATTGATTTGCTCAAAGATCCCTTCCCATACAAGCGACTGGTGAACGACCTATTCCCAGTGTGACTGACGATGGTTAATTGAGTCCCTTCCAGCAGTTCCCACATTGCCCTGGTTTCTCTGTGGTATCCGTGTCGTTGTATCAACTCGGAGTGAATGATCAGTTCAAATCGGGTCCACACAGATCAAAGTCCCGTTTTCCATGTTATGAGTGTGTTTATCTTCGTTCTCATTCAGCCACAGGGTGTGAATATCGCTGCTCAGCACAGCGTTTATTGTTCATCCCTGATTAACTGCTATCTGGCTGCACGACCGACCAGGGTTCTATCCCAGCTTCAGGTGAATGTCTGTTGGCAGTTTGCACATTCTCTCTGTGCTTGAGTTTTTCTTTCACCCTCAGACCAAAGATGTACGGGTTATTGGGATCAGCCATGGGAAATGCAGGGCAATGGGAAAGGGTATGGGATGTGGGTCTGATGGGATATGCTTCGGAGTGTTAGTGTGGTCTCGTTCTTGGATTAAGGGTCATCTATATTGTTATGGTCCTGGAATCACAAGTAGGCAGGACTGAGTAAAGATGGTAGAATCCCCTCCCTAAGGGACATGAATGAATGGAATTTCAGGAAATTAAAGACATCATCTCTTCTCCTGTGGTCAGGCTTTCATTCCAGGTTTTATTCATCGAAGTTAAACGTCATCAGTTCCGTGTCACAGTCCCCAAAGATGACTAGTTTAATATATTACCACAACACCACCTTCTCCAGGTTGAAGTATTTACTGTGAGCAAGACGCTGATTCTGAGCTGCTGCGAACAAAAGCAGCTGTGACAGCCAATGTCAGGCACACGGATCGAAATAGCAAAATCAGCTTTCAAACCAACTACCGAAAGTTAAACGCTCAACACGCTCCAGTGATGCCACTTCACTACCTCATCAAGATGCACTATAGATTGCTATGATAGCAGAAACAGGAACAAATATTCCTTTCTGCCCCGTCTTTGACCAGGAACACTCCCAACCTCGGAACTGTTTGTGCCTCGACACCATTATAGAAGGACCACACACTCCAACGATTGTGTTTCCGGAAGCGAGATAGGAGCTCCGCTTGCACATTCCCTCCCCATTTCCGGTTGGATCTTCTGGCTGCGCCACTCAGTTTCTCTGATTCCGGCTGTGGGAACTGGAATTGTGTGTGATCATCTGCAGAGGTGGGTACTGTCTTGTGTGTAGAAGTTGGTGAACTCGCTGATGTTAAACTACAATGCTATTTGAAGCATACATTTCAACAATATCCTGCACTGTTTCACGAGTCTTTGATGTTTTGTAGAAATCTATCAATCTCAGTCTTCAACATACTCATTCATGGAATCACCACAGCCTTTGGGGAGTTCGAAGTTAAAGGTTCAGCCCATTCTGAGCTACCACAAGTCTATCATTGTTCGCTGAGTACTGATATTGTGCAGTTGGTGTTCCTCATAACATTTCCTCTGCTACGGCGTGGTATTCTGTGCGTATTTTGCATTATGGCCACAACAACCTCAGTTCGAATCTGAATAATGGTAGTCGGTGGTGTCTATGCTGTCCTTTTGTGACACATTTTAAGAATTTAATTGATTTTCCTTCAATTTCTGCTCTCTCACATCTCTGTGTTTAATATGTCAGGATTCAAACCCACCCATTCTCGGAGATTCCCCTCCCTCCCACGATCACTAAACCTCTTTTCCATCGATCCTCCCGTTTCGCTGAGGCACTGCACAATCTTGCATGCTCTTTCACTTTGATATCGTTCAGTCTGTGCTGCTGTGGTCAATGTTGTTGGGCAAATGTGCCCCAACCCCACCATCACGACCTTCAAACCAGTCGATCTATTAGGATAGCACGGTTGTGAAATCAATCCCAATATGACAGCTTTTACACACATAAACCAGAGACAATTGGAGCATGGTGCTCACGAAAAGGACCTAGGGCCGTTTTGGGGAAAAGACACTTTATTAGAAAAGATCAGCTTTTGTTGCTTTCTGCGATGGTTTCGTGGCAATTTCACTGGATTGATAAGCCAGAGAACCAGGTCATAGTTTGGGTGTTTGGGCTTGAATCCTATCTTGCCAAATGGTAGAACTTGGATTGACTGAATATCTACAATTAAGAATCTAATGACTACGATAGAACCATTGATTATCTTTGGAAAAATCTCTGATTCACTGATGTCAATTCGGGAAGGAAAATGCCATCCTTACCTGGTCTGGCCTCCAAGTGACTCCAGATCCATAGCAATACAGCTGAGTCTCAACTGCTCTCTGTCAATTAGAAATGGGTAATAAATGCTGCCTATCCAGCAACGCCCTCATACAGTTACCGAATAATAATAAAAAAAAGTTCGTTAGGCTCTAGCTGGAGTATTGTGTGCAGTTTTGCAATTCTCATTATAGCAAGGATGTGATCACACTGGAAACAGTGCAGGAGATATTTAAAGCGATATTGTCTGGGCTGAAGAGGTTCAGTTAGAAAGAAAGACAGGACAGACTGGGGTATTTGTCACAGAACAGAGGAGATGTAGAGAAGACACGACTGAGATGTGTAGAGTAATGAGGGGCATGGATGGGGTAGACGGAAAGAAGATTTTCCCATTGATGGAGGGGTTGATCACCTGGGGTCATAAACTTAAGGAGAAAGACAGGAAGGTTTGAGAATATGTGCAGTAAAGCTATATCAGCCAGTGGGTG
This sequence comes from Chiloscyllium punctatum, assembly GCF_047496795.1. Lineage (NCBI taxonomy): Eukaryota > Metazoa > Chordata > Chondrichthyes > Orectolobiformes > Hemiscylliidae > Chiloscyllium > Chiloscyllium punctatum. The sequence goes on along the minus strand of NC_092771.1, from coordinate 77,753,846 downwards.
GTTCGAATTTGGAACTCACTGTCTGTAAGGGTCAGAGAGGGCAAAAACCCTTATAACCTGAAGAAATATTCAGATGTGAATTTGTGATGCCAAGAATATAAGGCAATGGGGTAAATTGGGAATGGGATTCAGTTCGTTTAGCAGTTGCTTTTGACAATTGTGGCCACAATTGGCTGAATGGCCTCTTTCAACACTGCTGTCCTTGTTAGAATTGTGGTTCATATCCCCGCTTGCTATACAGCTCAATTCCCTGCTGGAGGCAGTGAAGATGTTTTAAAGCTCTCGCTTTGTTCCCAAGTACGGTTATTGATACCTGTTGTTCCATTCTCGATGGGACATGTCACAGGATGTACAATGCTGTCTGAATCAGCTGGGGAAAGATTGACAGAACCTTCAAAGCTCAAACACTGTACTAACTATAAGGACAAGTTTGGACGATGCATCAAAACCACCATTTTCAAGTTACCTTCCAAGGCACATACCCATTGACTTGGAGAGGTATCAGTGATAAACTCATTGAGTGGTGAAGCGAACTGGATTGGAAAAGTGGCCGATTTCAGCACTTCATCTTTTATCGTACAATTTTTAAAAATATTGATTATTGTAGTGATTAATCTTGTGCTCATTCCTTTAATTGTTCCCCGAACTGGCGGTTGCTAAAGTTTTAGTATCATCCCCGGCCTGTGATCAACAACAGAAAATATTCAAAAACAGTCTCGAAATACTGACCAACTGTCTAACGATCTTCAGTGATCTGAGAATGCCCACTCCAAGGTTGAATGTCCACTCCAAGATCTCTTTGTTCCTGTACACCTCTCAGAATCCTCAATGGATTATGGCTATTACTTTCTCTCCCAAAATTCATTGCCACTATTCATCTGGATTTAATTCCATTTGCCGTTTTCCCTTTCCAACTGATTGCTACATCCCTGCAGTCTCTGATATTCTTCCTCATAGTCAATGATACTAGATTAGAGTGGTGCTGGAAAAGCACAGCAGGTCGGGCAGCATCCGAGGAGCAGGAAAATCGACGTTTCGGGCAAATGCCCTTCATCAGGCGTTGAAGCAGGGTGTCTGCAGATTATCCCATATGGAAAGAGAATAGGACGTGTCCCTGTGTCGATATGAAAGCAATGTACGTTGGATTGGAGTGTTTACTGGGAGCAAGAGTTTGATGTGGTGTCGATGTGGGCAAAAGCAGCTCTTACTGTAATAAAACACCGCTTTGTTCAGGAAAACTTCAGAGGATGCTTTCAATATATCAATCTCTCGCTTACGGCTCCAGCAGGCTTCTGCTGAACAATTCCTCAGTGTGTGTCTAACCTGCTGCTGAATCTTAATAATATAATAAATGGAGACAAATGTGCCCTTCCTCCCCGCCTTTGACCAAGAGTACTCCCACCCTCAGCATTTCAAACTCCTCTATACCATCATAGAAGGACCGGGCGCTCACCGATCGCGTCACTGGTTCCACAGTGTAGCTCCATGTGCTCATTTCTATCTCCATTTCCGGTTTGATCTTCGCGGCTGCACCATTCAGTTTCTCTGATTCCGAGTCCAGGAACTGGGATTATGTGATCGACTGCAGCAATGGGTACTTGTTAAGTGGGGAAATTGGTGAAGCAACCGATGTGCTCCCTCATTGCTATTGAAATATACATTTCAACTATATTGTGCAATATCACTGTGAGCCTTTGATGTTTTGTAGAAGTCTATGAACGTAATTCTTCAACATGCAGTACTCGATGGAACCTCCACCCCTTCTGGGGACATCGAATTTGACGATTCAGTCAATTCTGACTTCCCACCTGCCGGTTCTTGCTAGCCAAATATTCCTGTTGTGTATCTGCTGCTCTTCCCAACATATCCTCTGCCACTGTACTTACTGCTCTTTTCAAACGCGCTCATCTGTATGACCCAGTGATCGTATAAGAGTCATTATTCTGTGTTGTGGCCGCAGTAACCTCATTCAAGTCCGAGTCATGTCGAGTAAAGTTCTCCCCATTTTACTTCTTGTGGCACATGCTGAAGAAACACAGAAAACAATTAGTTGATTTTACATGAAAACATTCTCCGAGATTATGAATGTTTTTCCATCAAGCCCCTCTCTCTCACATGTCTGCAAGTCATATGTCAGGATTCAGACTCACCCATTCTCGGAGATTTCTCTCCCTCCTGCATTCACTTACCTTCTTTAAATCCCCCCTCCCATTTCCCTTTCACATTGACCCCGTTCAGTAGTTGCTGCTGCTGCAGTCACTGTTGCTGGGTGACCGTGACCGTGTCTCACCATTGGGACCTTCAAACTATTTTGATACCGCTGTCGTGAGATCAGTCCTCATGTACCAGCTTTTGCTGACATGGATTTAGATTGTTGAAACATCAGGTTCAGGAAAACGACACAGGGAAGCATTGATGAAAAGAACGTTTATTCGAAAATATCAGTTTCTGTGGACTTCCACATCATTTATTTCACTTGTACATTCGGCGCTAGCAAGGCTATTGTGTGCAGTTCCGCAATTCACATTATAGCAGGGATGTGATAACACCGAAAATGACGAAGGAGCAATTTGCCAGGATATTGTCTGGGTTGAAGAAGAGAGATTGGACAGACTGCAGTTACTTTTCTTAGAGCAGAGAAGATTGAGAGGGGACATGATTAAGATATACAAAATGTTGAGGGATGTGGATAGCATAGACTGAAATAAACGTCTCTCTTTGATGGAGAGATCGATCACGAGGGGGCATAGATTTAAGGTCACACGCGGAAAGATTTGAGAGAATGCACAGAAAAACGTTTTCAAACAGCGGGTGGTTCAAATCTGGATCTCAGTGTCTGCAGGGATCAGAGAGGCAGAAATCCTTACAACTTTCAGCTGTGAATTTGTGATGCCAAGTTACAGAAGGCTATGGATCAAATGATTTAAAAAAGGAGTTGGTACAGTTAAGCGACTGTAATTGTCCTGTACTGAAACATACCCTGAGGGGCTGCTTTCTGCATAGAAGTCCTGAGTAGTATCTCCACCTGTCACCGCGTCAGATCGGGTTGAATTCCCCTCCAAGATGGGCGCTTGCATGTTGGGAAGGCTCAGTGGGTGGCACTGTGCCTTTCAGCGCCAGAAACCCGCGTTCGATTCTGTTCTTGTGCGACTGACTGTGTGCAATTTGAGTACTCCTGCTCTTTTCCTCCCGTGTGGGTTTCATCTGGCTGCTCCAATTTCTTCCCACAGTGTGCACTTCAGGTAGATGACAAACAAAACCTGAAAGGATTTTCAGTGCTGTAAACCAAAGACAAAAGTAGAAATTGCAGCCTCAGAGAAATCGGAATTACTATTTTGGGTCGACAGATTCTTCCTCAGAACTGTTCTTAATTCGGGAGGTCAACTCTGATTTCTCTCCATTGATGCTGGCTGACGTGCTGAGTTTTTCGAGCAATTTCTATTTTTGTAGGTGGATCGTAAATGCGGGTTTAGAAAGATAGGATTGGGGACTGTGAAGCTCATCGGCGGCACAGCGCAGACTCAATTGGCTGATGGTTTCTGTCTGTACTGTGTCTAATTCCATTCACTCTGAACCTGAGTTTTTGTCCTTCTTTCGTTATTGCGTTTTGACATTCCTCCTGTAATGTGAATTGCAGAATTGGGCAAAAAACTCTCGCTGTAGCCGACTGAACAAATGAAATCAATATTTGACTTGGAAATAGTCACCTCTGGTCCCAAATGTGTATCATTAAAACCTGCTGTTCCATTTTCATTGGGACATGTCACAGGAAGAACTGTTCTCCCTGAATCAGCATGGGGAAGTCCTGCAGCTCCCGTTTGACAGTGTCAGTGACAGTGCAAACATGTGACTTTTAAGATGTACCTTGTGTCAGTTTTGGAATGAAAACCATTTGATAGATTTGTTTCTTAGTGAAGTATTTACTGATAGCAAGAAGATATACATTCTAACCCACTCCCCCCACTAGCCCATCCCACTGAATGCTACTCCTTACCGGCACTATGCCAGAAACTTTCCCTCTACTTCCACGTTCCTACCCTACCCACACAGGCCATCAGTTTGGAAGGCGGATCATTAAGCACGAAAATTATCTCTCCTGTCTCTCTCCAGATGAAATAGACCTGCTGATTTTGTTCAGATATTTGTGCTATTATTTAGATAATGTTGTTTTGTTCTGATCGCCAGTCTTCAGGAAGCGTGCGTTTGCACAAGAGGGCGTTCAGAGGAGATTCATCATGGTGCTGCCTCGGATCGACCATTTCCACTGTGAGGATAGGAGACAGTGAGGATTGGAGATTAGAGTCGATAGTGTGGTGCTGGAAAAGCAGAGCAGGTCAGGTAGCACCTGAGCCACAGGAGAATCGATGTTTCGGGCATAAGCCGCCGCCAAACCGCCAAGGCCACCCGACACCTGGAGATGGAACGTCTCATATTCAGCCTTGGGATCCTGCAACAACACGTGATAAATGTGGATCTCAACAGCTTTCTCATTTCCCCCTCGCCCACATTATCCCAGTCCCAATCCTCCAACTCGGGACCTCCCTCTGTACACATCCATCGCTCCCCCCACTACCTGTCACCTTCTCCCTCACCTTCATCCACCTATTGCTTTCTCAGCTACCTTAACTCAACCCCACCACCCCCTCCCATCTATCTCTCAGCCCCGACACACATGCCTCATTCCTGATGAAGGGCTTATGCCCGAAACGTCAATTCTCCTGTTCCTTGAATGCTGCCTGACCTGCTGCGCTTTTCCAGCAACACATTTTCAGCTCTGACCTCCAGCATCTGCAGTCCTCACTTTCTCCTCGTTATCTGATTGCAGAGAAGGCTGAGTGAGGAACTTATTAACATGCACATTAAGGGGATATATATGTGTGATAGGAATAAACGTATTATGGGAAGGGTTAATAACCGGGGTATATGTTAAATGCAAGAGATAGGATGTTCAGAGGAGATGTAGGAAGAATATTTTCACCTTGAGAGTGTTGTTTATCTGCAATTCACTGTCTGAACATGTGGTAAAGCTAAGAGTCATCAAGATATTTCAGAGTATTTAGCCAAACACGTGAGAAGCTAGAGCACACAAGGAAAGTGAGGCGAGGATAAACAGATGCTTGATGAAAGACCCAAACACCGCAATTTTGGGTGCAGTAAAATGGCGGCTAGCGCAGCTCTGTGGCGCAATGAAAAGCGCGTTTGAATTCTACAGTGTTGTTTAATGGCTATTCAAAGTTTGAGGGCTTGAATCCCACAGAATCGGAGTTTATTTCAGATTTAAGCTGAATCAATGATTTTCTGCTGAATAACGTCAATATCTGGCGTCTGGAGTTCCTCACCTTCTTGGTGGTGAGGTTTAAGCGAATCGTCTGGTATAAAACATGATCAGACCAGAATCGGCTGATCACCCCCAAAACCTATGAAGATCGTGTTGAAACCGACTGGCTCGAAACATATTTCCCTCCCATAGTTGCACAGACATTTTCAATTTATTCAATGTCTATTTCCTGCTGGGTGACAGGTTGATGTGGATGGTCTGATGAAAGAGATTGAAGTGTTCAGTCAGCCATGCAGAGATCAAATAGTGGGGTAGGGCCAGTGTTTGGAATGGACTCCTCCTGTTACTCTCTGTCTGTGCTGTTTCTGATAGATGGTTTAAAACAATAACATGATGAGGACAATGTGAATCTACTCCACAGAATATCAAGGTGCTCCCCTTTATCCCACCGCTCTCACAGCTGGAATAGATAGCTCCTGTCGCTTTAGATCAGATAGTGAAGACATAAGAATGTTATGTGAGAGTAAATTGAATTTCAGTTTAAATTGTAAAGTGGTAAGAATCCAGCGTAAGTTACAGAATGTCCGAAATTTATGCTTATTACCGTGGCCATAACTCCAGCACAGCAAAGGAGAAAACTGTCCCAGAATCCCTAATATCCACACGGCCACTTGCTCCATGTGTCCAGTAGGAAACCTGTGTGAAAGAGCATGCATTCTGACAGAGCGCCTGGAAGAATCCTCCACAATCACTGCATGACTGGATCCAGCTCTCAATTCAAGGCAGTGAGATTCACAAATTTAGTGCTGCAATGTCAGGTGTTTAAAAAAAAACTTCCAGATAAAGGATTATTTATATACGCAATGGAGCAAAGTAACTTTCTGATCACTGCAACTATTCCAGAAGATAGAGGTTTTTCACTTTTGTTGACAGCTTAGACAATTACAGCTTTGGCAGCTGCCATTAGTTATGACGAAAGATACTTTAAACAAGCATTTGTATCCACAGTGTGTGTCAAGTGTTAGTAGATTCTGGAGACCGAGATTCGGTATTTTAACCTTTAAGAAAACCGATAGATTTATCAGAACTCACTCCCCTGACATATGGTTCCAAAGGATGGCGATTTTTGTCTTCAAAATCTTTCATAGATTTGAAGCACACAGTGGCTCCTGATAAGGGGCATAGATAAAAATAGGAAACCTACTCCTTTAATGTATTCATATTCAGAATTTAGAAAATGCCACAGATAAATAAATCAATCTTCAAGACTGAAACCCGAGGAATTTCCCATTGAAGTGTCTTCATGTCCTGACACAATTTTTTTTAAGGAAACTGTGAAGCACAAGAAATAATAAAAAATATTAGAAGGCAGTGCTGTGACTGCTATGGTCTGCACTGCTATCTGATGTTTTCGTGAGGAATCCCTGACGGCCAGCTCACCAGCCATTGCCTTTCGTTTCCGTGTACTCCGAATGAAGCAAAACCTCGTCACATATTGTAGCAAACTTATTTTATGATGACTCCCTTGATTTCTCGAGAACACAAATTACTATCTGCCTGTCAAGGTTTTCAGAGCTGTAAATGGTCATAAAATTGCTACTAAATCATTTTAAGCTAACATCAACATTCACAATAAAAGCATTGTTTTTACACTTTTAATAATTACAGTAGATACTGATTTATTTCAATGAAACAATCAACGGTAGTTTGTAGGACAAGAGTCATAGAGTTCGTAGAGATGTACAGCATGGAATCAGACCCTTTAGTCCAACTTGTCCATGACGACCAAATATTCTAAATTAATCTAATCCCATTTGCCAGCAATTGGCCCATATCCCTCTGAACCCTTTCTAGTCATGCACTCATCCAGATGCCTCTCAATTGTTGCAATTGTACCAGCCTCAACCACTTCCTCAGGAAGCTCATTCCATACATGCACCATGCTTTGCATTAGAAATTTGCCGCATAGGTCCCTTTTAAATTTCCACCTTCTCATCTTAAACCTATCCCGTCTAGTTCTGGACTCCCCTAACCCAGGGAAATGATTTTCTCTATTTATCTCATCCATGCCTCTCATGATTTTATAAACATCTAAAAGGTTATCCCTCAGCCTCCAACACTCCAGGAAAAACTCCAGTCCCAGCCTATCCAGCCTCTCCCTCGAGGTCAAACTCTCCAACCCCAGCAAATTCCTTGTAAATCTTTTCTGAATTCTTACAAGTTTCACAACATATTTCAGATAGGGAGGAGACTAGAATTGCCGACAATATTCCAAAAATGGCCTCACCAATGTCATGTGTAACTGTAACATTACCTCCCAGTTACGATACTCAATGCTCTGAACAATATTTGAAAGCATACCAAAAACCTTCTTCACTATCCTATCTACCTGAGACTCAACTATGATTCTATGGACCTATGAACATGCCCTCCAAGAACTCTAGAGTAAAACTGAAGTATGGAAGCAAAGAAAGAAAAATAAAGATGCAATAAATCCATTTTTCCAACGCTTTATACTGATTGTGCAGGCCATAAATATCTCAAACAAATAACTCAAGTCTCAAATAAAGAAGGGTATGAAGTTTCCATTTTGCCCTGTGCCGATCTTTGGATATTGTCTCGAAATACAGGGCTAAATTTTCCCAGTCAACTGGCTGTGGCCTGGGACGTGGAAAGTTTGGCAAAGTGGAGAGAAACCCAGGAGTAAAGCCTCACTTCCTTCACGACAATTACACCACATTTTCAGAGGTGGGCAACCCAGGCTACAGGCCAGCACATTGGGAAAATGGTGGAAAAGAAAGGTTTGCTGCTCTGCCTTCACTCTGATTTCAATGTCAGCTCTTGCGATTGGGCCATTCCATTAATTGGCTTGTGACTAGGCAACACATTCTTGATTATCCAACATTCACACCAGACCACTCATCACAGCAGCACTGGCTCCAGCTCTCAATACAAACAGCAGAGCTCCACCACAATTCACAAAATTATTACTGGAAATGTCTTGCTTAAAAGAAAATCACCAAACAAATTCTATGAAATATGCACAGTTTGGAGTCAGAGACCAATAGTTTCCATAATGTACTAACTATGGCCTGCAATTATGTATTCTATTGGTTTCCAGGATGCATGCAGAAGGAAATTCGCGCATAACTTCACAGGAATTGTTTGTTATGCATTGATTGCCTTTATTCCAAATGCAATAGTCATCAATAATTAAATTGCACTTTAGACTAAACATACTTTGCAATGCCTTTGAGATTTGAGAAGATATGTTGTGCATCCAGATAGTCTTCCAGAACTATCACTTACGTTAAAGTTTAGTTTGTCAGTACTTCTACATATGCAATTGGTCAAAAAAGATAAATTTTGTCATAAATTTGCATATCAATCCATCCACGTTTGGGATTCCTATGAGCAGCAGTTGAGAATTCTCGGTCAGTACTCAGTTGATGTTAGAAGGATGAGGGGGTAATTTGGACTGAAAGTTACAGAATACTGAGCGGCCTGGATAGAGTGGATATGAAGATGTTTCCACTCATCAGAGAGATTAGTACACAACTGCACACCTTCAGAGTGGAGGAATCACAGTGTCAAATTGAGATGTGGAGGAATGTATTTGGCCAGAAGTGGATAAACCTGTGGAACGCACTACTGCCGATAGCTGTGTAAGCTAATTCATTCAGTGTATTCAAGAAAGAAGTTCTTGATTAGTAAAGGGATCAAGGCCGATGGGGAGGAGGCAGGACAATGGAGATGCCAAATAAATCAACTACGATCAATGGTGAAGTAGACATAATGGGCTGAATGGTATAAAATTGCCCTTCATATCTTATGGACTGACAGCTGTTTGAAAGCTGAAGACTTTGGATTCAGGATTTCAATCCTTGGTCAGCGGCTTTTTTAAAGTGGTCGCGCCCCAGATGGAAGACTGCAGTAAGTGGTTATTTTTTTCTTCTTCAAACCCTTTCAGAGGTTTGAAGAAAGGCGTAGCGAGTGATAAGGGTGAAAGAGAGAAATGGGACATATTCACATTCAGAGTTGAGAAAAGGTAACCGATTATTAACTCCAAACTTCAATACTGAAAAGTGAGCAACTTTCCTCTGAAGTGTCTTCGGAGTCATAACCTAACGCATTTTTTTAAAGAACCTCTGAACCCCAAAAAATAATGCAAATAGTAGAGAGGCATCATGTGTTTGCTATGGTCTGGAATGGTGGCCACTGCACTGCTGTGTGATGTTTTCATGAGGATTCCCTGTGTTATCTAAAAGTAACTATCAGTTCAGCAGCAATTTCTATTCACGTTCTTATACTCTGAATGAAGCAAAGTCTTTGTCACATCATGTATTCAAACTTACTTTTTCATGATCGCCTTATATCTGGATAAGCACAGATTTGCATCTCCATTATAGTTTGGTCTGTCAAGTTTACCTAGTCTGTAATTGATCAGATAAGATAAATTTAGTCATTTAAATTAGTATTAGCCTCCGTCTGCAATCGTGTGCAAACTATTGGAATGGCTGAAGGTTCTCGATTCAGTATTGTATTTTGCTGCTTTTGTTAAACTGGTCACGCTGCAGATGGATGACTGCAACAGAGAGTGGTTTGATTTCGAAAACCTTTTATCGGTTTGAATGACACGATAACTGGTGATTACTGTAAAAGAGGGAGATGGAAAACCCAATTTTTGGATATATTTATTTTCAGACATTGGAAACGTCAACAACGAAACACAAGCAATTTTCCATTGAACAGTCTTTGATGTCCTCTCCCAATACAATATTTTTGAAGCAAATTCTAAATCTCTCGGAATAATGCAGGTAAGTGAGACGCTGTAATTCTACTGTTATGGTCTCAAATGTTATTCATTATACTCTTCTAGGATGCACGCAGAGGGACATATCCATATAACTTAACAGGAATTGCTTGTTATCCAGTGGTTCATCACAGAGTAGAATCATAGAACCCTACAGTGTGGAAACCGGCCATTCGGTCTATCGAGCTCACACCAACTCTAGGAGCATCCCTTCCAAACTAACCTCCCCTCTCCTTTTCCAGTAACTCTGTTAACCCACACATTCCTGGATGCTATCGGCAATTTAGCATGGCCAATCCACCTACCCTGCACATCTTTGCACTGTGGGAGAAAACTGGTGCATCAGGAGGAAACCCATGCAGACACGGAGAGAATGTGGTTGCCTTTATTTCAAATGCAATACTGATTAAGAATTGAATTGCACTTTGGATCAAACTCATCTTTTAACTGTGGCAGATGTTTTTCAAGAACTATCAATTCCATCGCAGTTTAGATTGTGATAGCTTTGAGATATGCAATTGGTCATACAAGTTACATGTCGATTTAATCTAAAAATAGCACTTACATTCATGTACGTGTGCCCCCGTTTGAATGGCCGAAGGCTCCGGCTTCAGTTTTGCAGTCCTTAATTAGTTGGTTTTGATAAATTGGTCACACTGCAGATGGATGACTGTAATAGATGGTGATATTATTTTCTTCAAAACCTCTCATAGGTTTGAAGAACCCTAAAGCTGATTATCAGGGTTAAAGGATGATAGGAAGCTACTGTGGTCTGGAATCGTATTCACTTTACTAGTGTGTGATGTTATTTGGAGGAGTCCCTATGTTTTCTTATAGTAACTACCAGGTCACTAGCAGTTTCATTTTACTTTCTTGGATTCTGAATGAAGCAAAATCATAGTCACATATTGTATCAAACTTACTTTTGCACGACCGTTTTAGATTTTGAAGAGCAGTTTTCCAACTCCACCACAATTTAGACTGTCAAGTTTACCAGGCCTGCATTTGGTTAGACATGATAAATTTAGTCATTTAAAATAGCATTTGCCTCCATTTACAATTGTGTGCCAGCTATTGGAATGGCTGAAGGCTCTGGATTCAATATTGCAGCCTGGGTTTAGCTACTTTTGTTAAATTGGTCACACTGGAGATCGATGATTGCAATATTTGATTTTGTTTGTCGGGGACAGGAGTGTGGATATAAAGCAAAACTCTGTAGGTTCAAGATTTCAGTATTAGAAGCATCGATTACTTAGTTTGTTAAAACCTTGCATTGAAACACTAATTTAGCATTTTATATCACACCTGGCACATATCATACAAATAGAGAGGAGTAAGGCATTTAATATGATGTTGTCTCATCTGAGTTTTTTCAATGGCTGAATGCAAAGTGTAGATTCAAGTGTTTGTTTAGAATCGCTTTGTGCTGTATACCAATTGCAAATATGGAAACTTTGACACTGGAAATGCTGTGCAGAAAATATAGATAGTCACCAGGAGAGGCAGAGTTCTTCAAGAGGTAGGTCTTTTATTTGCAAACAAAAAATCATGACACTGAGAAAGCACATTCTCGAATGCCCACGAACCTCAGTGTCTGTGGATTTTTATATCTCTTTTTAATTATGTTTCTGTTAGCTTATCAGCATGTCCAACTATATTAATCGAAGTACATCACACTAGCTACACAATAAACCAGCGATGGTAGTTCCCATTATCTCTTTAGTTGTACATTCTACTTAATGTTATTCTAATGACACGGTTAGATATTTCTTGCGAACTCTGCTACAGTGTTTTTTTCTCCTGACTAACCTGTCATGATAGATATTTACTATTCCATCCATTACAACAGTCTCCTTTCTCAAGCAGACTCTACTAACTATTAATTAGATATTTTAATGTCATGTCCCAAATATGTATTGCCCAAATCCTGTCATAATAAGACTTAACAGAGAATCTTGCTTTATTACTTGTGTTATCTCATCAATCCATCATGAACTTTCAGCCGTAACCTTTTTCTGCTAATTAGTATAAGAGCATTCCACTATGGTTATTCCATCATGCCTTCCACAGACCACAGATTGCCAGTGGTCTTCATGCATTAATCCTTCCCATACTTTCATGTTCTTTGTTTTCCATAGAAAATTCAGAGGCAGATAACATTCCAGTAATGACTCCAGTGACCAAAAATTAAACTTTAGTTCAATGAGTGTCTTAATTAAGTTTCATTCAGAAAACAACAATGTGAAGGAAAATTGCTGCCACTTCCTGTAAGTTATATGAAGGGGCTTCCTATGAGTTCATGCCAGAACAATACAAAAAAAACAGACTACAGCAGTCACAAAACAAAGTTGTTTGAATGTGTCTATGATGTCAGCATTTTTATGAGATTTTAGAGATTTTGTTTATTTAAAAAACGTTGCATCAATACAAAACATCTAAAAGTGTCCAGTAGTAAATTGTTTGTCCATTCAATATTCAGATTTCCAGTTTCAAGATGACGCCCAAAACATGATGACACTTCGCTTATAACATGCAAAAACCATTTGTAATCTAACATTTAGATAGCTGACCTAAATTGAGAACTGACGTCCCTATCTTGTCCCCTCCCCCACAGTCTTTCAAACCTCCTGTGAATGTTTTGAAGAACAACCTACTACTTTGTATTAGATTAAGTTACTTACTGTATGGAAACAGGCCCTTCGGCCCAACGAGTCTACACTGACCTGCCGAAGCGCAACCCAACCAGACCCACTCCCCTACATTTACCCCATCACCTAACACTATGGGTAATTCACCTAACCTGCACATTTTTGGACTGTGGGAGGAAACCGGAGCACACCCTCGCAGACACAGGGCGAATGTGCAAACTCCACACAAACAGTTGCCTGAGGCGGGAATTGAACCCAGGTCTCTGGCGTTGTGAGGCAGCAGTGCTAACCACCGTGCTGCCCGGGCACTACGTCTGAAGGGGGGTCTATTTTAAAAAAAGTAAGTTGATCAAACAATATAATACTGAATCCCTGAGTATCCAGCGATTTTACAACAGCCATCAGGCAATTGTGGATACAAGAGTTAGCTTAAAATGTTTTTCTTCATGACAAATATCAGCTGACGATGCTGTGAGGAATCTGAAATTTAATGTCTCCAGAGACAGTTGCAGTGATCAGAAAACAAGTTTGCGCCGCTACGCGTGTAAATGATCCTTAATTGAGAATGCAAAAATATGAAAAGAATTTGCTGAGGAGCATAATTGGTTTGCAAGAAAGCAGAGCACATGTCGGGAGAGAGGCAGAGAATGTAGGGGAGTAAGCGAGGAATAAATTAAGCCATTTTTTTCAATTGTTTTTTCCTTGCAGCAGAGACCAGAGAGATCAATTGAAGGTAAACATTTCAGGGCCCGGCTGATGAAGGTGTAGGAAATAGAATTCAATTCACTTCAATAATTTCAGTGCGAGACAAGATCTGAAGAAACAATATCGTTCATTATATTCTTGCAAAAGTGTAGGCACCCCGAGTAAACAAGGTAGGCACCCCGAGTCCAACGAGCCACAACTTTTATATAATACCTTTCTCCTTTTCTCCTCCCCCACTTATTCCATTGCTCCTCCCCTGTTTACATCTCCCACTTCTCTTAGCTGGGCGCCCATTTCTCTTGTTTATCTCTTGCCTTATTTGGCGTTGTACGTGATAGAGTGCAGGCACTTGCCTGGCATTTTCACCACTTCCCTCCGTGGTCTATTGTTGGCGTATATCCTCCTTCACTGCAATCTGCTTCCTTGCTTGCTAAAGCAACATTTCCTTCCATTTTTCGTCCACACAGAGCCTTATGACCTCTTGATTGTTTTTTTTTGTTTTTGCAGAAGCGGGAAACAGATGTTTAAACATTTTGTACAAGCATATCCAGCTCAACCTACAACCCCTTCTCCTTCATGATTCAGCCTTACGATTTTTGCAGACAACAACATTTATAATTTCTCCGCGCAATTCCCCTTTTTATTTGTACATTCAATCGTTGTTTCTGCAATTTTTCTGCAATCTGGTTGCGAGCCTTGAAGCCATCAGGTACGCCCCCCCAGGGATTCCTAAGGAATTGAGATAAATGCTGTCATCGAAAGAAGTGTCTAACAGTGATATCTTACTCCTTCCTTTATTCCCTACTATCTTTTCCTTCTCAAATGCCAGGGTAAATGGAATTGCCCATTGTGCAATTGCTCATATCCCTCTCCAATCCAGAGGTAGGGTGGGTCTCAATATTTTACCTCCACAGTTCCACCACAGATCCGTTTGGGGAAACTTTAGTGGTGAGTAGTTCCCTCCTTTGTCCGTTTTGGTGACATTCTTAATTTCTGAAAAAAATTTCAGCCCCCCGAAATCTCTAGACAGATTTGTACCTCGTCTACGCACACATGATGTGTGATTTCCGACTCTGTCTGAAAGCATGGGGAGAGCTTTTAAGTCTTTCTTCTCAAAAGGAGGGAATATCAGAGGTAGGGAGGTACAGTTCCTATCATTCCATGCAGTCTTATGTTGGGACAGGGCTATCATAGATTTCATGTCCTTCCCGTCTCGCTTCCACCCTAGCAGAAGGGGGAACCAACTGGACCACTGGCCTACCGGAGGCACATGCATTACAATTGCTTTTGTTCAGACTTTTTACTGCGTACATTACCCAATCTACTCAGGCATTTGTATTCCAATATCCTGTGCCTATTTCGATGGTCTGTTTCAAGTCCTTCAACTCTATAATTTTTACCATTTTATTGTCATCAGGAGGAGTGAAAGGTTGAATCTTATTATCCAGTAGTTCTACTCGCTTTCCCTTTCCTACGCTAATTCGAAAACAACTGCCCGAGAAATCATTCCCGTTTGTTTTCATTTCCATCCCAAATGTTTCATCTAATTATACCTGGCAGGTGACCACCCCCTCCCCCCCCCCACCACCCCACCACCCAGAATTGCTTTATGCCATGTGGTTTTCTTTATCATTAAGTATATTGGGTTTTACTCTTTATTGGAACAATCGAAAGCTGGTCAGAAGGGGGCCTGGTGTACTGTGATGAGACCATTATACCAAGTACCATCCCCAAGACCGTCCCCGTAGGACTTAACATGTATCTCTGAGCTGTGGTACTGTCTTTGATTATCCACATCCCCACAATTTACTAAGCTGCATGCATCAGCTTGTATTACTTGCGGGTTATCAGACTCGGGGACCGTTGATAACACATATGAAAATGATATTTGACAAAATACCAATACTAAGAGAGCTAGTATAACTCTAAGCATCCCCAGCATTCTAAACATCGTGCTGAAGAACTAAGAGACGAAACATACGATCCTCCAAAAATGATCCCGCGCTCACATCGCCACTATATAATCAGTTACTCAGTCTCTTTAGCCTGAGTGTCAGCGGTTCTTGCGTTGATTCAGCTGTCCAGACTTCTTCCTCAACTGGTGTTTCCATTGTTCCCTTAATCCTGGTGTAGCGAGTCCAGCCTTTCTCCGCCGTTCTTATCGCTGATTCAGTAGTCAAAAGAGCCTGGTAAGGCCCTACCCAGTCCGGTTGCAATTTAGCCTCTGTCCATGATTTAACTAAGACCCAATCTGCGGGTTGGATCTGATGAAAACCGAATTCAAGGAGCGGAGTATATGCATAGAAACCCTGCTTCCTGAGGAAAGTCAAAGAGGAGGAAAAGCCCAGTATATACTTCTTTAAGAACAAATCTTTAGTTCCTGGCATTGGCAGTGGCCAGAGGATATGGCTCCACCCATCCGGATAAATGATCAACTATTACCAACATATCCCTCAGTCTTCCCACACGGGTAATTCAGTATAATCTGCTTGTATACCCTGGAAGCGTCTCAATCCCGGGTTTCTTCCTCGCAGGACTTGTTTCCTAAACACTTTCTTGGTTACTTTTTATTACATGTTATGTATCCCTCACATATCTGTTTGATTATCGTATATATCCCATTGCATCCATATTTACTTTAGACGAATTCACACATTGCTTGCATTCCCCAGTGGCTCCCCTGATATAAGGTTTCGACTCTCCTGTACCAATAAGGCTGTTGCTGCCACTGCCTGCCAGTAATGTAGCTTTCCATTCTTTAAATAGCAATTAATTAATGCAGCCATGTTTTAAATTAACCATGAAACAATATGTCAAATCATTGAGAATGTGTAAAGAAATCCTGCCGATTAACATTGGTTCAGGCAACACAATCAATTTATTATAAATATTATTTATTGATTATATATATTTTACACAAATAAAATAATCATTATCTGTAATTCAGAGTGGAAACGCAACAAATGTCTAAAACATTTTTAAAACTGCAATTGCGCAGTTCTGTTTGTTTACCATTCACTTGTAACTTCTCACTCTGTTTCTGTAATTGTTTTGCTTGAGCACATTTATTTTTAAGAACCTCAACAGTTTCATAGCACCATTTGCAGTTAATTCAATCCCCAATTTGGTGGCAGTATCTTGTCATGAGTGCAAAACTGATTCTTCGTGCCTCTCATCACAAACCTGTCACCATAATCCTATAAACTCTTTCGTTCCTGCTGCCTTGGGCTAAACATTTAAGGATGACCATGCTGCCGCCGTATCGACTTGGAAAACTACGTCCTCTTTGTAGGGTGCCACCTTTAAATTTATCAATGGTTCCTGGTCGATATCCGGGGGGCAGGAAACCCTGACACCCCTTTTCTTCATCGAAGTTCATCAGCGGTATCACCCTTTCCTCCCTTTTCAGATCCGGGCACTCCCACTTAAAGTGTCCTCTCTTTCCACAGTAGTAACATCCCGCCTGTGGGGATATCCACTTTGATTATTGTTCCTGTCCACCAGACCCCTTAACATCTCCTCCCTTTATTTTCAACATGCTGCCCGCTACCATTCCTGTTTGACTCTCTTTTTAGTTTTGTCCTTTCCTTTATTACCTCTTCAACTATGGCTATCATTATTTTTGCCATTTGTTTCTGGTTCACATGTAACGTTGCCAGATCAATTGCTGAGCCAATTTGATCAATTGAACAACTTTAGGGCCACCTAATGGCCATTCTTCTTCATCCAATTTTTTGTTGACAGCTTGACATTTTTTTAAGAAATATTGTGATATTTCTTGCTTGCAAGTGGAAGAAAGAAGGCTTATGTTTGGATGAGATATGAAGGCTCATTTAGTGCGCTTGAGGGTTACACGTTACCCAGGAAAGACCGACAGAGAGCGCTCAGAAGAGCCAGGAGGAGACATGAGAAGTCGTTGGCGAAGAGTATCAGTGTAACCTAAGACTTTCGGTATTTAAGGGAAAAAAAAATGACGAGAGTAATATTCTGGCCAATCAAGGATAGTAGTGGGAAGTTTTGTTTGGCATCAGAGGAGATAGGGGAAGCATTAAATGAACATGTTTCAACATTATTCAGTCGAAAAAAATTCAATGTTGTCGAGGAGATTACTGAGATACATGCTACTAGATTAGGAGTGATAATGGTTCACAAGGAAGAGGTATTAGAAATCCTGCAGAGTGTGAAAATAGATAGGTCCCCTGGGCCGGATGGAATTTATCCCAGAATCCTCTGAGCAGCCAGGGAGGAGATTGCTGAGCCTTTGACATTGATCTTTAAATCGTCATTGTCTACAGGAATAGTGCCAGAAGACTGGAGGATAGAAAATGTGGTTCCCCTGTTCAAGAAGGGGAGTAGAGACAATCCTGGTAATTATAGACCAGTGAGCTTTAATTCAGTTGTTGCTACAGTGTTGGAAAAGGTTATAAGAGGTAAGATTTATAATCAGCTCGAAAAGAATAATTTGATTCGGGATAGTCAGCACGGTTTTGTGAAGGGTAGGTCATGCCTAACAAACCTTATTGAGTTCTTTGCTAAGGCGACCAAACAGGTAGATGAGAGTAAACCAGTTGATGTGGTGTTTATGGATTTCAGCAAGGCGTTCGATAAGGTTCCCCACAGTAGGCTATTGTACAAAATGCGGAGGAATGTGATTGTGGGAAATATAGAAGTTTGGATCAGTAATTGGATTACTGAAAGAAGACAGAGGGTGGTGGTTGATGGGAAATGTTCATCATCGAGTCCAGTTACCAGTGGTGTACCGCAAAGGTTGGTGTTGGGTCCACTGCTGTTCGTCATTTTTATAAACGACCTGCATGCGGGGGTCGAAGGGTGGGTTAGTAAATTTGCAGAAGACACTAAGGTCAGTGGATTTGTGGATAGTGCCGAAGGATGTTGTAGGTTACAGAAAGACATAGTTAAGCTGCGGAGCTGGGCTGTGAGGGAGCAAATGGAGTTTATGCGGACAAGTGTGAGGCGATTCACTTTTGGTCGGAGTAACCGGAATGCAAAATACTGGGCTAATGGTAAGATTCTTGGTAGCGTAGATGAGCAGAGTGATTTCGGTGTCCATGTACACAGATCTTTGAAAGTTGCCACCCAGGTAGACAGGGTTGTTAAGAACGCATATCGTGTTTTAACTTTTATTAATAGAGGGATCGAGTTCCGGAACCATGAGGTTATGTTACAGCTGTACATAATGCTAGTAGGGCTGCTTTTGGAGTATTGTGTACAGTTCTGGTCACCACATTATAAGAAGGATTTGGAAGCTTTGGAAAGGGTGTAGAGGCGATTTACTAGGATATTGCCTGGGATGGAGCGAAGGTCTTAGGAGGAAAGGCTGAGGGGACTAGAGGCTGTTTTCGTTAGAGAGAAGAAGGTTGAGAGGTGACTTACTAGAAACATATAAGTTAATCAGAGGGTTAGATAGGGTGGACAGGGAGAGCATTTTTCCAAGTATGGTGACGGTGAGCACGAGGGGGCATAGCTTTAAATTGAAGGTTGGTGGATACTGGATAGATGTTAGAAGTAGTTTCTTTACTCAGAGAGTAGTAAGGGTATGGAATGCTTTGCCTGTAATGGTAGTAGATTCGCCAACTTTAAGTACACTTAAGTCATCATTGGACAAGCATCTGGACGTACATGGAAATATGTAGGTTAGTTGGGCTTCAGATTGGTATGACAGGTCGGCATAACATCCAGGGTAAAGGGCCTGTACTTCACTGTAATGTTCTATGTTCTTAATTTGATTATAGTTTTCTTCAACCCGAAGATTTATTGTATTTCTGATCACAGCAAGAGTTAAATATTTTAAAGCTAAAAAAAATTCAAAAATTTCTGATTTTTTTTGTAAACAAGAGAAAAGAATTTGTTCTTTCCTTTATCAGTCAGAGTTAATTTTTAGTTGCTGAAAGTTGTACATTTGTGTAAGGAAGGGGAGTTGTCTGCAGCTAAATACTCACAATGAATGACATTTTGTTTGCGATTCCATCCTGCTGCTAAACATTCTAATGATCTTTTTGTAATAAGAAAAGCTGATTAAACATATTCAGCAGTTTTTTTATGAATTTACAACAAGCGCATTATATGTGTATGTACCTTTCTTTCTATTGTCATTATATTTATTTTTAAGTAAGAGCATATGTGCTTAGTACCATCATTATTGTGAATTACCATTTCATTTTCAGTCCGTTACACACAGAAGCAGTCTAATTAATTCCAAGCCCAATTATTGGAATGAAAACCTGTTAGTTTTTATTTGAGTAATCACAATTGATATTGTTCTGGCCCTGGGTAGTGTTGTCAATCAGAGACCAAGGGATGCAGGTACAAAGTTCTTTGAAAGTGGTGTCAAAGGTAGACAGGCTAGTGAAGCAGGTGTTTGGGATGGTTACCTTCATTGGTCAGAGGATTGAGAGTTAGGGTTGAAATGTCATGGTGTGTCTGTAGAAGACATTTGTGTGGCCACCATAAAAGCATTGCTGATCAGGAGGAAGAACTCATCTGGTTCACTTACTTCCTTTAGGAAGGACATGTAATATTTTACCCTGGTCTGGCTAACATTTGACTACAGACCCAAAGCAATATGGCTGACTCTGAGCTACCTTCAGGGTAATTAACACCGTTCAGTCCCTGGTCTTTCTATGCATAACATCGTCACCACGTCCAGCATCTTCAGCTGTTCCTATCATGTCATTAAACACGAACAATGATTCCCCTTCCAACTACCCTCCTCCTGCTAGCAGACCTTTTGCAATCCCTTCAAAATGTATTCCTAAAACACTCTGTCACTTCAGAATTTTAAGTACATTTTGGTAATTTACTAAGCCTGATAAACTAATATGATCCATTTTGTTCTGAGTGAGGGACAGGTGGGAATTTCTTGTTGAGGTTTCGTCTGTTTCAATGGAATGTCATTTTGTTGAGTGTTTTACACTGTTCCTTCAAATGTTTTCCACTGTTCATTCACAGACACGTTTCAGTCTGTTCAGCTTGTTTACCTTGGTCAGATCTCCTCACAAACTCATGTAATTGGTAACTTTTGTTTCTACTGGTCGCTTTCCTTTCTGTGATGCACTTGAAAAGTTTATATTTTTTAAAGTGCACGTTATCCCAGTTTCCTGGAAGATCTCTGCAGGTGACATTACTCATTCACTAACGGTCGATGTGAGAGGGTTATGTCCCTAGCCAGTTGTACAATGTGTTATTCAAGGAAACACTGAAAGAAAACTTCTCCCAACTCCTCTTCCAATATCAGTCTTACCGGTGTGATTGTCCCAGATTATAAGAAGGTTGAAGATTCCCAAAATTATCACATTGCCTTTATTAAACTTCCAAAGAATTCCTGTTTAATGCAATGATGAGTAATGAAATGCTGTTCGGTAGCCTAAAACTGTTTTGCTGCTTGTCTCCTTGGCAAGTAGTAGCCAGAATTTACATTCAGACGGACTGTACATCATGATTTGCGGCCAAATGCTTTCACTGAACCATTGAATATTTTTTTCGCCCTGTAACAATGCCTCCCTGGTTTCTAAATCTCTTTTATCTTTGTGTCACAAATCCATCTACCTTATTGCTGAGAGTTTGTCCATTTAAAAAAAAACATAGTTTACTCTTTCCCTCATTTTTCTGTCGCAAACTGTTTTGCTGATGTACAGTTTTCGCGAAACTCTGTCATTTCCTGTTCCTTCCTGCTCGTCTTCAATCACATTCCCATGCTATTCGGATGCATCACCTTTTCTTTTTATTTTGGAAAACGACTTTCATCTGAACACTGTCTCTGCAACCTGTCTGTCAGTTCAAAGCCCTGTCCATAAACCTAGCGACATGATTGGTCAGGATACTGGTCCCAGCAAGGTTCCAGTGGGACCATCCTAATGGATATTTTTGAAAGCAGGTATGAGATGTGGGTGCCTCTGGCTGACCAGCCTTTCTTGCCCAGCCCTAGCTGCCCTTGAACTGAATTGCTTGCTTGACCATTTCAGAGGGTAACTGAGAAGCAAAACACCTTTCTGTGGGTATGTTGTGCAGAGCACGCGACAATGTGCAAATGTCCTTTTCAAAAAGACAAGTTTTGGGGTTTTTTGTGCATCAGCAATGTTTTCTTACTTATTTATGTATTGTAAATTACAATTTTTAAAAAAAATATTGGTTTGAAATTCCACCGTTTCTGATGGTGGGATTCAAACCTGCCTCCGATGGACCTTAGCTGAGGTTTTGGATACATGCTCTAACAATAGCACCACGAGGCCATCACTTCGCCTGATCACTGGTTGCTCATCTCTGAAAACTGATACCAGTGCATCATGAAGCAAAAGCCATTCTTCCTACATAATTGGTTAATCCTGACACGTTCCAGCACTGTGGTGATATCACTCAGTATCTCTCCATGTGGTGTCCCTCATTGTGTGGGTCTAATTTTTGCCTCTGTCAGCGCCTCTCGCTCTTCCAGTCACTCGAGATCCTGAGCCAACAGAATTCTCCACTCCAGAGAGACGCAACAGCACAGGCCAAGACGGAAACTGGGATTTTCCATATCTCTATGGAACTCAGTATCATTTCGCTTGTGTAACCCTCACTAAATCAGTTTAATGTGCCATTCTGTCTATTTCTATGTCTCCTGTAGGTACTCAGCAAGGTCCTGACACAATCGACTTCCACCATCACATTGAAGGGGTTGGACAGCCAGAGAGACAAAGGAAAGGGAAATCTAGAGCCTTCAATAAATCCTGAAGTGAGGTATGATCACTCACAGTGCATCGAGCAGGAAGCAATGACAGGGCTCCAAACATCGGCTAACAAGACATGACATAGGTACAATGCTGAAAGGGGAGCACAGTGCAGACACACCTCAGGCTCGATCACCACCGCTACTGTAAGTTCTGTTTTACTAAGACAGCATCGGGAGTTCACAGTTATCAATCCAGGCCTGTGCTGTCTTCATAAGCATTAGGATAATAGAGAGGAAAGCAGGCCTCCCATGGGAGGGTGGTATTGCTAACTGGAATCCGACAGTTCTGTGTTCCATCTCCAACACTGTATTTACGGCATATCATAGGACCGGTGTCTTCAATAATTTATAACTCCTACATGAGTTCCTGTCCCTGTAACCTCCTCAATTCCCTACAGACCTTCCACATATTTGAAACGTGTTGCATTCCAGACTACCACTTCGATCTCTGTAACTTATTTCAGTGTCTACCACATGCCTTATCTCAGTCGTCTCCTCCTCCAATAACTGTAGACAGAGTCCTGCAGCAAGGTAACAGAACCTTCGGTCCGACTAGTCCATGCTGACCATGGTTCCTTAACGAGTCGCATTTGCATGCGTTTGATCCATTCCCCTTCAAACCTGCTCCTCTCCATGTATCTGCCCAACCGTCTTTCCCATGTTGTCATTGTACTTTTCTCTACCACTTCTCCAAAAGCCCATTCCATACGTGCACTATCCTCTGTGTGGGAAATGTTCTCCGCTGGTCCCTTTTAAGTATTTCCTCTCTCACCTCATATTTATGCCCTCTGGCTATCGATTCTCCTATCCTGGAGAGGAGACCTTAGCCATTCACCTTGTGTATACCCTTCATGGTTTTATAAACCTTGAGAAGGTTATCCCTCAGCCACCTACAACCAAGGGAAAGACGAAGGACAATGATTCAAATATCTATTTCGGGTCCCCGCCACTACTTTGCCACAATGTTCTGGGATACACTTATTCAGGACCCAAGGCTTTCTCTACCTTTGTGTTCTAAGACCTCCAGCACCACCTCTTCCATAAAGTGGAATCTTTTCAAGCCATCAATGTTTCTTTCCCTTTATGTTCTGTCTTTCTTCATTGTCTGTTCTGAATATGAAATATTAATTTGGGATCTCACCCATCTCCTGTGGTTCCACACATTGATGGCCTCATTTAATTTGTCTATTGTCTCTCTAGTAGCTTTATGGTACTTGTATGCTGTAGAATCTCGTTGGATTCTCCATAATCTTATCTGCCAAAGCTATCTCATCCCACCACTTTGCTTCCCAGCTTATCCGGTCTCTCTGTATAAGTCAAATCCTTCAGTAACAGTAACATCTTTGTCAATCTTTGCTCCATTAGCAGTTTCAGAAAATGCTTCCTACATCAGGATGATCAGAATTCTTCACAATACTCCAATGTATTGTACAGCCGTATCATGATGTACCAACTCATGTACTCAACGCTCTGACCCGTGAGGGTATGTGTGCCAAATGCCACTTTCACCACCTTGTTCACCTGTGATGCCACTTCCAAGGAGCAATGTAACTGCACCCCTTGGTAGTTTATAAAACTATCCAGGGCCCTACTATTAACTGTGTTAGTCCTCCCTAGTTTGTCTTAACAAAATCCAAAACCTCAATGAAAATCCATTATTCAATCCTTGATCTACTCACCCAGTTGTTCAAGCGTCCCTTCGATAACTGTATTCACTGCCCACTATAACACTTATTTTGCTATCCACAATCGTACTAACAATGATTCCTATGTTCTCGTTTATGTAAATAATGCACATGTGTGGAACATGCACCAATCCTAGTGGCACACCACTGGCAAACAGGCCTCCAGTCTGCACAACAACCTTCTCCCATTAAACTCTGTCTCCTAGTGACCAGCCACTTTTGTGTCCGTTTCGCTTGCTCTGCCTGATCCCATGTGATCTAACCTTATTTCAAGTACTCCACGCAAAACCCTATCAATGGCCTTGCTGAAGTCAGGATAGACCACGTTTGCTGCTCTGCCTTCATCTGTTTTCTTGGTCACCTCTTTGGCAAACTCAGTCGAGTTTGCGAGACACTACTTTGTACACACAAAGCTATGCGGACTGTCCCTAATCAATCCTTGTCTTTCCAAATACATGTAATTCCTATCCCGCAGATTCACGTCCAAGAACATTCACACCACGGCCATCATGCTAATTGTTCTTTAGGTCCCTGGATTTCCCTCGCAGCCTTTCTTAAACACTAGCACAAAGTTAGCCTCCCTCTAGCTCATCATCCGTGGCTGTTAATGATAGAAATATATCTTCAAGGTGTGCCCCACAATTTCTTTCCTAACTTCTCCCAATGTCCTGGGATGCACTTGATTAGTTCCCAGGAGTTGCCTAATTTTTATGTGTTTTACATCCTCCAGCACCTCCTGTTCTCCAATATGTAGTCTTTCGAAGACATCACTGTTTATTTCCCTGACCTCCCCAGGCTTTTTTTTCCACAGTAGATTCTGAAGTGAAATTTTTGTTTCAGATCTCACCCATCTCGTGTAATTCCACATATGGATGCTTCATTGATCTTTAAAGGGTCACATTCTGTCCCAAGTTAATCTTCTGTTGGTAATGTACCTGTAGAATCTCTTTGGATTTTCCTGAACCGTATCTGCCAAATTTCACTCAGGTCCCCTTTGCCATCCTGATTTCCCTCTCAAGAGTATTACTCCACCTGCAATGTTCTTCAAGGGATTCCCTTGATATAGCTGGCTATATATGACATGTGCCCCCCTTTGTCCTGACCAGATCCTCAATATCCCCACTCATCCAGTGTTTCGTACTTTTGTCAGCATTGTCCTTCACACTAACAGGAATGTACTGGTCCAGAACTCTTAATTAATGTCTCTTTTGAAAGCATCCCACTTGTGAAACGTCCCTTTACCTGCAAATTGTCTCCATGAATCAACTTTTGAAATGTCTTGCCTAATACGTTCTGGGTTGGGGCAAGGCCAGTTTTGGTCTTTACCTTGTGGACCAGGCCTGCCCTTTTTTATGACTATTTTCAAACTAATAGAATTGTGGTCACTTTGCCAAGGTGCTCCCTCACGAACACCACGTTCCATTTCCCTAACTTGTTTCCCAAGGTGAGGTGAGGTTTTACACCTTTCTCCAGGTGGGCCATTTACAATCTGACTGAGACAGTTACCTTGTGCATGCTTAACAAATCCCTCCCATCCAATCTCTGAACACTTTGGCTGTCCCAATCTAGTTTTATCAAGTTCAAATCCCCGGCCATTACAACCCTATCATTCTTACAGATATCAGATCTCCCGACATATTTGCTGCTCAAATTCCCACTGATTATTGGGGGCCTGTCGTACAGTCATTTGAAAGTGATGTCTCATTGCTATTTCTCAGTTCCACTCACATAGCTTCACTGGGCGTTCCCCAGGAATATCGTCTCAGTGCTGCTGTGATGTTTTCAGTGATCAAAAGCTGCACTCCCCCTTCTTACCTGCCTCCCCTTCTATCCTCTCTGTAGCATCTGTCCATGGAACATTGAGCAGACAGTCCTGACGCTCTCACAGCTGTGTTTCTGTCATACCTATGATATCCCTGTCACATTTTACCATTCGTGCACAGTGTTTATCTGCCTTTCTTGTCAGGACTTTTGCATCAAAGTAAATGCAGTTTAATTGATACGCTTTCGCCTCATTGCCTGCTGTGCTCTTGCCTGCCTTGTCGATTGAAATGACTCTGTTGAAACCTTGTGCCAGCCTCAACCTTTTTATGCAATGTATAAATCGACTGATGATACCTTCAGCTTTCTCATCCGAGTTATTAACGTACATAATAAACAGCAATGGTTCCTGTAGAGATTAATGTGGTGCCCCCGCTGGGAAAAGGCTTTCATTCACAAAAACAACCCTCCAGCAATTGTGGATCCAGTTTGCCAACTTGCCTTGGATCCCATGGGCTCTTCGCTTTTGGACCAGCCTTCCAGGTGCGACCTTGTCAATGGCCTTAATGAACTTTATGTCACCCACATCATCTGCACGGCCCTCATCAATATTTTTAATCGTAATTTCAAAGAAAACTCAGCTGAATTCATAGGACATGATCTTCCTCTGCTAGATCCGTGATGACTGTCCCTAATAGGAATTCTTGCACATCATCAGAAATATACACATAGACAAGGAAGAAACTGTGGTCTCATTCGATGTAACGGCACTGTTCACCTCCATCAACAAAACACTAGCCAAGGAAACAATAACCAACCTGCTGGACAGACATAACAGACAACAGGACGTTGAACCTATCAACAAAGACGGCATACTTAACCTACTGGACTTGTGCCTCACAACACACTTCACATTCAACAACCAAATATACGTACAAATCAAAGGAAAACACATGGGCTCACCGATCTCAGGACTCAGAGCAGAAGCTGTAATGCAAAGGTTAGACCAAACAGTCTTACCACAAATTTAACCCAAACTCTGGGTCAGATACGTGGATGACACCTTTGTAATAATTAAAAAACACGGAAATAGAGAACACACACCAGATCATTAACGCCACACTCACAGGAATCCAATTCACTAGAGAGGAAGAAAAGGACAACCAACTCCCATTCCTAGACGTGATGGTACAGAGAACACCGAACGGAGAATTCACCACAAAGGTTTACAGGAAAGCCACACACACAGAAGAAGTTCTAAACTATGAAAGCAACCACCCCAACACACACAAACGAAGTTGCATCACTATTCAAAAGGGCCACAACACACTGCAGCACACCAGAACTACAAAAAGAGGAACAGGAACACCTATACAAAATATTCGCCAAAAACGGATATCCTCGCAATTTCATCAACAGATGTCTCAGGGAGAGACAACGGAACGAGGACATGCCGCAACCCAAAGGACTAGCCACACTACCATTCATCAGGAGCATTTCTGAACTGACAGCCAGATTACTGCGACCACTAGGACTCATAACAGCACACAAACTAACAGTCACGCTCAGACAACAACTCACCAGAACAAAGGACCCGACACCCAACATGAGCAAAACTAGTGTAGTGTACAAAATCCCATGCAAGGACTGCACAAAACACTACATCGGACAAACAAGAAGACAGTTAACGACCCGTATACACGAACACCAACTAGCCACGAAACGACACGACCAGCTATCCTTAGTAGCCACACACACAGACGACAAGCAACATGAATTCGACTGGGACAACACTACCATTATAGGGCAAGCCAAACAGAGAACAGCCAAGGAATTCCTAGAGGCATGGCACTCATCCACAGACTCTATCAACAAACACATCGACCTGGACCCAATATACCGGCCACTAAAGCGGACAGCTCGAACTGACAATCAGAAGCGGCAGAGACAGGCCACTATAAATGCCGGAAGAAACAACACAGAAGCGCTTCACAGGAGGCTCCCAAGCACTCAGGATGTCACCTAGACAGGGGACGAAACGTTTGCAACACAAATTCCCAGCTCGGCGAACAGAACCACAACAGATCCCTGCCTTTCGAAATATTAATTCAAACTGTTCCTCAGAATTGTTCCCAATAAATTCCCCAACCCCACCCTGCTGTTGTCAGACTATCTGCTTTGTAAATAACTGGCCTACCACTGCTGCATATCTTGAACAAAGGAAACACATTTGCGATCCTCCAGTCATTCGGCACTTCACTTGTGGCCACCAAAGTATTAAATATATCCACCAGGGACCCAGCAGTCTCCTTCCTTCCCTCTGATAGCAACCTGGGATACATTTCATTAGACACTGGGATATCTCCATATTTATGCCTGTGAAAGCATTTACTACCTCCTATTTATTGATCTTGCCGTGTTCGAGAATCTCACCATCCCGACTGAAATCGTTGGCGAGAATGCCTTTGGCCTGTGTGAATACATATGGGAAATATTCATTGAAGACGTCACCTACGGCTTCTGGCTCCATGCAGATTGTTCGCTTTGGTGTCCAACATGCCCCACTCTTTCCCCAGTAATCTTCTTACTCTAACTGTCCCGGTAAAATACCTTGTAACTTTTCCTGAACATGATCTGCCAAAGATATTTCGTGACATTTGTTTGACCCTCATTTTTAAGGAACCACTTGCCCTCTCTATACTTGTGAAGGACGTCACCTATTTATATTGCACTGTGTTTTCTTATCAAACACACGATATTACTTGACTAGTATTCGCTGGACTTGCTGTCTTTGCCCTTCCATCTTCATAAACACACTCGCCATGAATTATCACTGTATCACATTAAAATACTCCACTTTCCAAATATAGCCCCAGTCGCAGGTAGTTCATCCCAGTCTATGTTTGTCAGATCCTATATAAGGGTAGCAGTAACGGCAGGAGACTCAGTCGTGAGGGGGACAGGCAGGAAACTGTGGGTGCACAAAAGACCCCAGGATGGTGTGCTGCCTCCCGGGTACTCGGGTCAAGAATGTCTGAGTGCTTACAGAATATTCTGAAGGGGAGGGTGAACAGCCAGAGGTCATTATGCACATCGGTCCACATGACAGAGGTCGACATAGGTATGGGACCCTGTGAAATGAGTATTGGGAATTCGCTAAGAAGTTAAAAAGCAGGATCTCAAGGGTAGCGACTTCCAGATTACTCCCAGTGCCACGTGCCAGTGAGGATAGAAATATAAAGATAGGTCGGAAGGATGTGTGGCTGAGGAAGGGAGAAGGGTTTTCAGTTCTTGGATAATTTGGATCTCTTCTGGGGTAGAGGTGACTTGTACAAGGGGGACGTGTTGGACTTGAATCAGTTGTACACCAGTATCACTGTGAGAAGATTTGGTAGTCTTACTTCGGAAGGTTTAAGCCGTTTCGGCAGAGACTTTGAATAAGAGAGAGTCCATTGAAAGGTCAGGGGAAAATATATTGGCCATTGAGAGCAAGTTTCCTATTCAGGATATCCAGGGGCACAGTCAAGGGAGCGAAAAGACCTCTGTTTTAAAGGGTATTTATTTCAACGCACGAGGCTTGGCTGGTAAGGCAGATGAGCTCAGAGCATGGATTGGCTCTGGGGACTGGGATATTATAGCCATAACAGAAATATGGATGAGAGAACGGTAGGACTGGTAGCTCAGTGTTCCAAGATAAAGAACCTACAGGCGTGACAGAAGGACAAGTAAATGAGGGGGGATGGGGGTGGGGGGTGGGGGAGAGTTGTCCTTTTGATGTGGGAAGACAGAACGACAGTGCTCAGACAGGATACTCTAAGCGATCATCAAATAGGCCACATGTTCAGAACTTAGTAACAAGAAATAGTGGTCACTCTCTTGGAACTGTATTATACACCCCCAAATAGCCAGCAGGTACTAAATAAGCAGATGTGTAGACAGATTGGAGATAACAGTCGGAATAATATAGTAGTATTGGTTGGAAATTTTAATTTCTTCTGTATTGTCTAGGCCACCAGAGAATAAAAGGTCCGTACAGAATGTAGTTTGTCAAATGTATTCAAGAACGTTTCCTAAATCAAGATGTCGATGGTCCTACTCTACTCAGGCCGGTGCAACACGAGACATCCCCTCAGAAAATGTGGTCGGGAAAGTGACTGAAGTGTCAGTCGGAGAGTACTTTGGGTCCAATGGCCACAACGTTGTTTTAACGTTGTGGTGAAAAAAATCAGACAGGTCCACAGATTAAGGTCGTAAACTGGAGCAGGGCCAGGTTTGGGACAATTAGGCAGGATCGAGCACAGGTCAATTGGGTGAATTAAAAATCTCTCAACACCAGGTTATAGTCGAACTGGTTTATTTCGAAGTCCAGGTGATCATTCTAAAGGGTGAAAGGCTTCAACTAAATTAGTTTGATATTACATTCCATGACACTGCAATCCTGTTGCTATAAATTCTGTGCCTTATGATTGTGCTGACAAAGAGGCAGCGCTTTGAAAACTAGTGCTTCCAAATAAACCTGCTGGACAGTAAGCTGGAGGTGTGTGATTTTTAACTTTACCCATCCCAGTCCAACACCGGCTCCTCCACATCATGACTACCATCAACAATGTGAGCCTGTTTGAAGGAAAATGAATTACTGACAAATGGGAGGCTTTGAAAAGTGTGATCTCAAGAATCCAGGTCCAGTATGCCCTGTTAGACTGAAGGGAAAAGCAGGCTGGTTTAGGGCTCCCTGGCTGATGAGGGATATTGAGGCTCTGGTCTGATGATGGTATACATTGAATTTAAGGTTTCCGTATCTACCTAAACTCTTCCAGCCCTAAAGACACACTCAATCTGTGGAGACCCTAAATCCATCTCAGGTCTCTGCCGCACTCCCTATATGTGGAACCCAGTCCAATCCCTGTGACTCTCCTGATCAAGTTGCTATAAGACTCACTATCTGCGTAATCTCCCCCCGTCGGTATCTCCCACCCTGTCAATGTAAGCTTCTCCAGACTCTCCATCTATCTACTCATTTCCATAACTGTCTCCAGCTCTTACACCCCTATCTGTGTAAACTGCACCCTCCCGTACAAATCTTCCCACTTTGACCAACTGGAGGAGGTTACTAATGCTCCCTTACCTGAGAAACTGTTCTCCAACCAAAATTACTCTCCTTTTATTCTGAAAAGTCTGGCTAATTCTATGCCTTCCATGTCAAAATAACCTGCTGAACCTAAGCCTTCCTGTATCTACAAACATCTTCAGTCACAACTACCCTCCATATATCTGTTTGTTCTTCCAGTCTATACAACAGCATTTTCTCTGAAATCTGCTCCATTCCCTAAATAATCCCTGTCTGTGTAAACCACACCAACTATCAACATCCGTATCCCTGTAAAGTGCTCCGTCTCTCCCAACCTCCCCAACTCCATGAATCCCTGTCAGCTCTACAGCTCTCCACATTTCTGTAACCTCCTGTGGCTCTATGGTCCTCCCTCCCTGTGAAACCACCTCCAGTCCCCACACCCCTTCCAGTCTGGGTCGTCTAATCTAGATCAGACCATTGCTTTCTCCGTTGCCACCGAAACTCCTACAAAACCTTCCTATTTGTGTCGCTTCCTTCAGATCCCATCCTCTCCAGTTTTCCGAAACCTCTTCCTGCCATTGTAACCCTCCCTATGTAGAGCATGAAACAGTACAGCATAGTACACACCCTTCACCCCTCGCTGCTGTACTGATCTTTTATCCTAGGCTAAACTGTGAAGGTTTACTGCCGAAACCTCCATTCTTAAACCCGCACCATTTGGTAAATTGCTCCAGTCCCTACAACATTCAAGTGCCTACAAGTCCCTTCTTCAAGTCGCTAAAATCCTCCTTCGCTCTGTGACCTCCTTTATGAACATCAACCCTCATAATTACCAAAACCTCTTTTGGTCACTACAATGTTCCTAATATCTGCAAAACCCACCAGTCATGATATCTGTCTCTTTCTCTGTAACATCCACTTTCTTCCAGTGCCTTTCTGGCGAACACTGCAGTGGATGGAACAGCTGTAGAGATCGGGCCATAATGTCGGAAGGGACGTGGATTCTGCAGGAGGCTAGAGGTGGCGGGATTGATAGAACCTGTAGGATGGGACCGAGAATAGGTTGTGGAACCTGAAGGATGTTACCATTTGAGCCATGGATCTGTTTTGATTGGACCATTGGACTGATCATGATGTCTTAATTCTGGATGTCTTTACCAGAATTATTGAGCACAGCTTCAGATTGCCAGGCTGGGAGATGCGAGTTCAGATGTGAATCTATTTGCCCAATTTGTCTGTGTGCTTGACACTGACCTGGTGCTGCTCTGATACGAAGCACTGTACGTGTAATTGCTAACCTCCAGATCTACAGGACTGACCAGAGCTCACCTCATCAAAGTCTTCCTTTGGAATGATTTTCTTTTAATATTTTTAAGTGACAATTACATGAGATGTCGGAATTGGGAAGTTTCCATTTTGAGAGAATGAAAATTTATCATTGCCCCTGACCCATGAAATGGAGTTTCGTGGATTCTGTTGTTGTCTGCAGACTGTCACTCAGAGGATTGAATAAGCAGGGAATCTGAGTGCAGATCATCTTTGCTTGGGAGAGTTTGTATTTACCAGTTTATGTTGACAGGGGGACTGTGTTCCTGGAGAATGTATAACTGTGTAAATACCTCACCGACTTGTTAAGGGGTGAGTGCACTGGGCCCTGAGCACCAGGTATTGGGAACCTTCATGCTGTTCATATGTGAGGCTTGGCACCAGACTGGGTGAGCGCAGCTCTCTGAGTAAATGATAGGTATGGAGCTTGGGATCCTCCTGCTTTGTTTGACCTTGTGTCATATCATTATCTAGAAGAGGGCACTGCTGTTATGATCATCAAGTTTGCAGATGACACAAAGATTGTTGGAGTAGCAGAAAGCATAAGGAACTGTCAGAGAATACAAGAAGATATAGGTAGACTGGGGAGTTGGGCGGAAAAGTGGCAGATGGCTTTAAATCCAGACAATTGTGAGGTGATGCATTTAGGCAAGTTTATTTCTAGGGCGGATTATACAATGAATGTGAGAGCCTTGGGAAAAGTTGATGGGAAGAGAGATCTGGGAGTGCAGGCCCATTGTACCCTGAAGAAGCCTGCACAGGGGGATAGATTGCTCAAGAAGACATAAGTTATGCTTACCGTCATTGGACGGTATATTGAGTATAACAGTTGGCAAGTCACGTTAAAATTGCACAAGAAATTGGTTCGGCTGTATTTAGAATACTGTATACATTCTGATCGCAGCATTACCAAAAGGATGTGGACGCTTTATATAGGGTGCAGAGAAGGTTTACAAGGATGTTGCCTGGTATGGAATGTACAAGCTATGAAGAGAGGTTGAGTAAGTAAGGTTTATTTTCACTCGAATAAAAAGGAGTTGGGGGAGCTGATTTAGGTTTACAAAGTCATGAAGGGTATAGACATGATGAATATAGATAAGCTTTTTCCCAGGGTGAAGATTTCACTAATGAGAGGTCATGCTTTCAAAGTGAGTGATGGCAAGTTTAAGGGGGATACATGTGGCAAGTACTTCTCACAAAGGGCTGTGGGCGTTTGGAACGCGTTGCCAGTAGAGGTGGTAGAGGCAGGAAGGGAAGATTCAATGAAGATGTGTCTGGACAGGTGCATGAGTAGGTGGGGAGCAGAGGGGTACAAATGCTGAGGAATTGACCGACGGGTTTAGACAGTACATTTGGAACGGCTCAGGCTTGGAGGGCCGAAGGGCCTGTTCCTGTGCTGTAAATTTTCTTTGTTCTTTGTTCTCTCATGAGTAAGTGCGTCATGTTCTCCAGTCCTGACAGTGTCCACTCCCTGTAAACACTTTCAACTGTTGAACATCTCCTTTCTCTATCACACCCTCCAGCCCTTCCAAAGTGGCCTTCATCTCGCATCTCCTGCAGTCCCAAACGACCTTGTTCTTTGTTATTGCATTGCATTCCTTTGAGCTTGATGCGAACAAACCTGAAGTAGGTTTGGGCCATTGAAAACAATGATAATGCCTCCAATCTCCATTTTTGTCAAACAAAGACTCCTTGTTTGTCCCTCTCCCATATGTGGAAGGGAGTGTTCTTTCAGGATCCACCCTGTCCATTCCCCTAATAATGTGCATGTTTTAATAAGGACAGCGGTAATCCTGATGTCCTTCAGTGGCACAGCACAGAAGTGGTATGTTTATGTTCCTCTATTTTCTGCAACCACCTCCTTTTGCTCTCTTCCTCCCTCATTCTGAAACCTCCCATAGTCTGGGCAGTGCTCCAAACCACTAATTACTGAGAATGCTCCAGTCTCCCTATCTCTGTAAACTTCCCACATTCCTACAATCCTCCTTGTCTGTGTGAACCCTTTCAGTTTCTACAGTCCATCCAAATTATTGCATCTCCTACAGCCCTCACAATCTCTGTATCCTCCAATCACTACATTTCTCCATGCCTCTGTACAACGCTCCAGCGCCCTTCAAATCTGCCTATCTCTTAAGGTCCTGCAGTTCCAGAAAACAGCCATTAACGTGGAACGTCCACCAGAGTCCACTACCCTGCATATCTCTGCAATCCCTTGCTGATCTCTTTATCTCTGATCCCAGCTTCAGTCCCGACAACCCTACTTCCATGTATATCATCAGGTCATTGCAATCCTCCCAATCTGTGCAACCTCTATCAGACCTTACAACAATGCCATGATTTCTGATTGCCTGCATTAATTTCAAAGTTCTGCAATTCTATAACATCTAATTTCTCCATGCCCCTCCCTACCATAGTGAGCTACTCCAAACCTTTCTGCCTGTGTACACCATCACGTTGATACATCTCTTATCATTCCTGTAGTGCCCTGCCGATCCTACAATCCTCCCCGTTTTTGTGAATTCTGCCTATCACTAGTCCTATCCCTACTGTGTAATTGCCTCCAGTTACTCCAAACCCCTTTACTGCGTCGCATCTTCCAGGCCCTAAAGCCATCGCTCTGTGGGTAACCTCCATCAGTTCTATATCCTCCAAATTGCTCTCACAATTGCTACCCCCATTAATTCTTAACATTGATTCGTCTCCAAAACTATCCCAATCGGTGTGATCTCCTCCACTGTGTACCACAGAATCATGAAGGGTATGGACAGGGTGGATAGAGACAAGCTTTTGCCCAGGGTGAAGGATTCATTAACGAGAGGTCACACTTTCAAGATGAGAGGTGGAATGTTTAAGGGGGATACACGTGGCAAATACTGAACACAGAGTGTGGTGGGCGTTTGGAACGAGATGGTAGAGGCAGGCACGGTAAATTCATTTAAGATGTGTCTGGAAATATGCATAAGGAAGTGGGGAGCAGAGGGATACCAATGCTAGGAACTGGGGGACCAGTTTAGACAGTAGATTTGGATCGGCTCAGGCTTGGAGGGCAGAAGGGCTTGTTCCTGAGCTGCAAATGTTGATAGTTATTTGTTCTTTATGTACAACACTCCTGGTCTGTGTACTCTCTTCAAATACTTCATTTCCTATATACCTACCTGTTGGTGTTACTGTTTTGAGACCATTATATCCTCCTTTCTATGTGTAACAGCTCCACACACAGTGTAACATATTCTTTGCTCATAAGCAACTCGAGTCTCTAACAACCCTTTCTATGATTGTAACCTCCTCCAGTATCAACAAGCCTCCTGATCCCTGTCATAAATTCGTACATGCACAACACTCACATTCATTGAAATATCTTCCAGTGCTTAAAATCAGCTCTCCCTCTAACTTTCTCCAGTCCATGACTTACTCGCCATCTCTGGAGCATTGTCTAGTCCGTACAATACTCCCTAACCCTGTCATATTCTACTGTCCATAACTTCCGCCCTATCCCTGTCATGTTCTAAGGTCTATACTATCCACCCTATGCCTGTAACATTCTCCAGTGCATACCATCCTCAGTATCTGTTTAATATTCTCGAGTTCATACCAACCTCCCTACCCCTGCAATATTCTCCAGTTCATACCATCATCCCTATCACTCTTAACTGTTAAATGTACCACATCCTCGTATTCTGTGAATGATTCTACACCCTGCACAACGTAATCCTTGTAATGAGCCACAACTCTACACACATCCCCATCTGGAATCTATTTAAAGCGGCTCTATTTCTGTAATTTCCTCCAATTAATGAATCTTTTCTCCTGCAAACATGCTCTGTAACTATCCTTAAACTTGTCGATCCCCCAAACGTGTCCCTAACTCTGTGACCTACATCCATCCCTCAAAGGCCCACTCTCAGCATTAAGCGCCCTGCAGTTGTAACAAGGCAGATGGAATGACGGCATTGCCTGTAGTGAACAGATATGTTCGCACTGTGATTATGGAGATGTGGCTGCAGAATGACCGTGGCTGGGATGTGATTATTGAAAGGTTTAAGCAGCAGCAGATAATAGCCAAACAAAGTCCAGATGTTAGGTAAGGATACAGTCCATGCATTCGTGAGACCGCTAGTTTTATCGGGGAATCAAAATTTAGAGGGTATAGATAGTGTAGTGAGTGGGGAAGGGCCTCACAGATTGAGTACGATGTTGGTAAATATGAATTCATCCATTTTGGCAGGAACAGCAGTACACTGGACAACTTTTTATATGGTAAAAAATTGCTGCCTGCTGCTATGCAGAGGGTCCTGGTTTTCCTTGTGCAGGACTCACAAAACATTAATTTGCAGCTAACTAAGAAGGCAAATAGAATATTATCCTTCATTGCTGAATGGATACACTTCAAGAACAGAAAGATTATGCTGGAGCTGTAAATGGCGCTGATGACACCACACCTCATGTATCGCATACAGGTTTGGACTCCTTACTTGAGAAGGAATATACTTGCACTCGATGGGTTCAGAAGAGTTACACTATGCTGATTCTAGAAGTGAGAGCGTTCAATAATGATGAGAGATTAAGTAGATTGGGACTCTCCTCATGGGGACTTAGAAGAATGGTTGGGGATTTATGCTAACATAACATTGTGAAGGGAGTAGATACGGTAATAGAAGTGAGGATGTTCTTACTGTTGGGTGACACTAGCACCTAGGGGGATCCTGAAAATGAATGGGAGCAGATTTTGGACAGAGTTGTGGAGGAACATCTTCAGTTGAATCTGTGGAATACCCTGTTGAGTGAAGTACTTGAGGCTAGTTTTCTGAATGCTTTTAAAGCAAAGCTAGATTTTGGAACAGTAAAGGAATCAAGGGTAATGGTGAGAGGGCGGGTAAGTGGAGCTGAGTCTATGAAAAGATCCGCCCTGACGTTATTGCAGTGCAGGCTTGAGGGGCTAGATGCTCGACCCCTGCTTCAAATCCTTCTGTTCTTATGGATTCATATTAATATTTAATGTTTGTTATGCAAAGTGCCTGTTGATTTGGTTTTGGGGAGAGATTTCTAACATAAGGCTGAGGGGATCTCACCAAACTCCCCACATAATTGGTGTTTGAGTCCTCACTATGAGAATCACATTGCCCTTCCCCCACTTCTTATTGCTCACCATTCCCAACACGGGAAAGCCTGGAATTACCCAGCATCCCAAGGAACCTGTGCATTCTTTGAAACCCCATAGTGCACTGTGACGAGCACAGTCGTGTGGAGATAACCGGCACACCCCCTGATATTGAGCCTGTACGTGGCAGGCAGGGTGACATTTCTGCCCTACCCAAACCTTTGGGCATGGGCATGAGCTCTTCTCGGGTGTGAAGGGTCACAGGCAGGACCTCTCCTACCCCCAGGTCGAGGAGTGAGGGCCATGACAGCAGACTATGCCTGCCTGCTCTGAATTTGCTCCCAAGATTAGAGCAGGTATCGGGAGCAACATATATAATTGTTGGGAGATCATTGTGATTCTCCACTCAGCCAGCACAAGGGGAGCCCCGGGAAAAATCTCACCATTCCCCTTGAGAACGACAAACACGATGCAGCAAACTTATCTTAACATCAAGGAAGGCCTCAGGGAACATCTCACTGAATTTATAATTAATCTTACCACAGCCCACGGCGCTCAGAATATAAAGAAACATTTTGTCTGGAGTTTGCAAATAGCAAGAAGAAACAAATACTGGTGGGAGTTATCGCTCAAAGTCAAACCTGCAAATTTTGTGCATATTGTAAGCAGGGCGTTAGATATGCAAGAAATTGCTGGCAAAACTCAGCAGGAGTCGTAACATCTGAAGGAAGAAAGCAGAGTGAACATTTCAAACCTGAAGACGCTGCATTAGAATAACTTTTGGTTCAGATCTCCAGCATATGCACTCTGTTTTATTTTTCAATCGTCAATTATTGTGCATACCATAGTAGTAATGGTTGACTTAATCTAGGAAGAGGGGAGGGAGTGAGGGCAGAAGTGCAAGACATGGGTCAGTTTCAGCTGAAGGCCTTGTCCATCAAAGTTTATGAGGGGTAATGTAAATCCTCGTGTGAGAGAAAAGGTGAGCATGCTGAAAGAACTCCACTGGAACTCGTGATCATCTGAACGGATGTGAAGGTTCCAGAGAAAGTAGGAGAATGCAGTCACTCTACGCTGGTCACGGGGGTAGAATGTGGCTCACTGGTTAGCACTGCTGGCTCACGACACCAAGGGTCTAACTTTGATTCCGACCTTGATTGACTGCATGTGTGGTGTTTGCAAATTCTCCCTGGGTCTGTGTGGGTTTCAACACCATTTTTGGCTTTCATCCCACAGTCCAACATGTGCAGTGACCTTGCCAAACTGCTGTGCAGTATCCTGGGTTGTGGTGTATTGGCTGTGGGAAATGTCAGGTTAGTGGGGTAACACATGGCTGTATTAGTCGAGATGCTGTTTTGCGGGTCAGTGTGCACACAATGTGCCGAATGGCCTGTTTCTACACTACAGAGCTTCTATGATTTATATTTTGGTCTCTGTGGCTGGTAATATATCCCAAGATCCTACCTATAACTTCTGCCCCCAGTTGCCTCATCAAACTGGAGTTTGTCGAATATAAATCCCTTCAGCAAGTCCTCGACAGTTTGGCTCATCTGATCTGGGTGCCGTTGTACTCTGAGTTAACCATCTTCACTGTTCACTAAATCACCAATGTTGGTATTACCTGCCAACCCACGACGCATTCCTACCTTATTCACATCTAAATCATTTATGTTCATTGCAAAATCCATTAAGTCGTTATGGTACTCAGCAGAAAACAGGCATCCAGTGCAAAATAAACCTCTCTACAAACATTTCCTTCACCTCTTACCTTCCGTTCAATTACCTCTGACTCTCCCTGTATTTCATGTAATCTAATAAGTGCTACCCAATTTACCATGAGGAATCTTTTTCAACACCTTACCGATGACCATATGGACAACCCATACTTCCGCCCCTTCATCAATGTACTTCGTCACATCTTCATAAATCTAAATCAGATTAGTGAAATATGATTTCCCAAACAAAAAGCCATATTGACTATCTTGGTCAGTCCTTGCATTTCCAAAAGCAAGTTTCTCAGAGTCCTGTGGAGCAAATTACCCACCAATGACATCTGGCAGACCGGTCTACAGTTCCTGGCTTTTCCTTCCCAGTTGCTCTTTAAAAATCGCACAATATAAGCCACCCTGCAGTCTTCTGGCAGCTTACGCGTGACTGTCCGTGATACAAGTGTCTCAGCGAGAGGCTGAACAATTACTTTCCTAGCTTCCCAATGGGTTCTGTGAAACACCTGATTAGGTCAGAGAACATCGAACAGTACAGGCCATTTAGCCCTCGATATTGTGCAGATCTTTCATGCTTCTCCAAAACCAAACTAACCTGCATGCCTTTCATTGTACTAAGTTCCGCGTTCCTATCCAGGAGTGGCTTTAAAGGCAGGGAGTTCCAACTCTATTTTGATTTAATCACTGCCCTCCCCTTCACCGTTTGATCACGCAGCATTGCCCTTTGGTGTTAAGGGCGCTGCTGGTACTGGCCACTTTGGTGTTTCTTTTCTTCATGGTCATGGAAATGGAATAAAGGATTTGTACACCTTGTGTCTTTCACTGCCTCAAACCTGCACACGCACAAAAAAATAACAGGAGTGTCAAAAAATAAACAGGGGTGTCAGTGGTTCTGTCACCCTGAGAGCTGCCTCTGAGATAGCAAGATCAGTGTCAAGTACTCTCTCTGGTGATGGGTTGCCAGCCTCTGTGGAGTTATTTCAGTAGCATCAAGAATAAAGCACATTCCCGAAACTTGATCCTGTTACGACACGGGAGATTACCCCTGCAAAAAAAGGGAAAAAAAAGACAGGGAGTCATTCACCTTAATGCATTTTAAAATGGACAGTTCCTCATCTTCTGTCATAGGCACACTTGTCAAGGCATCATTGTTCATTTCCTCAAGTTATCTGCATCACGTATCCTTCTCCACAGTACATAAGAACGAGAAATATTGATTTAGTGTCTCCCCAAATCCTGTGATTCCACATTTTAGTCGCCTTGCTGAACCTTCAGAAGCCTAGTCTCTCCCAGGTACTCGTTTGACCTTAATATGTTTGAAGAAACTCTTTGGATCATTGCTTACCATATTTTCCAAAATCATATTATGTCGCCATGTTTCCCTCCTGATTTCCCTCTTGAGTATTATCCTACTGCCCTTGTACTGCTCGATGGATTCAGTGGAGCTTTGCTACCTACACCTATCACATGCTTCTTTCTTTTTGTTCAACAGAACCTCCATCCTTTTCGTCATCCATCATTCTCTACACCTACCAGCCTTACACTCCTCATGAACAGAAATATACTGTCGCTCGACTCTTTAATATCATTTGTGAAGGGCTCCCACTTTCATGCCAATAGCTTCTCTCAAGCATCTTTTCAAAGTGCCAGCCTAAAATGTAAAAAGTTGTCCTTACTCAACCTTTAACGTTTATGTCAGGATTAATTTCTCCATAAGTATTTAAAACTTATATTTACTGCATAACAGAATAAAGAGGTAGAATGGCTTCCTCCTGTTCCTCTGTGACAGGGTCAAGGGGCTGAATGGCTCCTTCTGTCCTTCTTTAACACACTCGAGAAGCTGAATTACCCTGGTATAACAGGGAGGAGAGGCTGATGGCCTTCTCCTATCCTTCTGCAAATGGCACATGGGGACAGAATTGCTTCCTCCTGTTCCTAAGCAGCAATTTAAATGCTTTGGATGATTCCTCGAAATTTTGGAATGATTGGTAAAAGGGCACTTAACATTAGGAATGAAATTACAAAAGGCAATGGGCAATAAATCTTGTTACCCTATTTTATGGTATCTAGAAAATGCCCACCAGGGCATTTGTGAAGGTGGTCTGTTATTTTATCTCTGTCATTAACAATCCTGCAGTGTTCTGACAGTGCTCCTACATACAGGGAGGAAAGATTTAAAATATTGAAAATTTATAGTCAGCCAACCTCGTCCATTCCATCCAGATCGAGGACATGTTTCTTTTGTTGTGATATGGGAAGTGATGTAAGGAAGGGGTTAATTTCACCTATTCCTTTGGTGACTGTGATTAATGTCAATCTCCAAATAATCTAAGCATTCCAGTGGAGGGTTTCCATCTTTTAACCGTAAGTCGGCTCCATTCAATGTGTTAACCCATCGAATGAGTGGAAGCATCACCAACTGTACTAACAGGAAACAGCAGCTCCACAGAGAGGGACTGGAGAGATCACAATCTGAGAACGTTAGACTGGGATGTTCTAAAAATTGAACAGAATCTGAAAATATTAGACGGAATGTTCCAACAATGGATAGAAGTTTATACTGGGACATTTGGCTTCCTTCTACATATCATGATCGAAGCTCATTATCATGTTGGATCGAATATGCACCTAACAAACCACTACTGACAGCATCCGTGAATTTGATAATTCGTTGCTTCGGGCAGTGTTACTATGGGTCTCTATGTTGACCGACTCAATTTCAATTGTGAAACATGTTTTATTGTATCACTGTCCTTGATATTTAAATATTGGGAGCATAGAGCACTGTTTTCTATTCTGATTATAAAATCAATTTCCTTCCTTTGACTCCATCCCATCCCTGACCAATATCTGAGGCTGAAACAGATAAATGACAACTGTAGTGATCCCTTTGGCCCTGTTTTGATTCCTGATACCAGAAACTGCCCACTCCTAATTGTAATTACTGACACATGTAGGATATACTTAACTGGCTCCTCCCGTCTGTTATTTGAACTTTGTGCTATGATAGACAGTCTTAATAATGCCAATAATCAACTGCTAATACTCCCAGCTTCAAACCTGCCGATGTAAATCTTCGTCGATTCAATGTGGCTCTTATCTGAACTCTCAGAAAAATTCCCCATCGTTCTATCATTCCTTTGTGCGCTGATGTATGTTGTTACTGGGTCTGGCAATGCCTTTATTTTAATACTCTCAAGCATATCCTCACATCTGTCCATGAACTGTTTCTCACTCCCTATCTGTCCATCATCGCAATCCCTGCAGTTATTCATATTTAAACTGTTATTCTCCATATGTGTTCTATCTTAGACAATGATTTTCACATGTATCATCGCCTTAGTCGTACACACACGCATGCATTCTTAAAAAAAATTGCATCGAGCTGATGCATGGAGACACTGAAACGTAAATTTGTGGGAGCCCCATTTACCGTCATTTACAGTATGGACAACAAATCTTCCCATGCATAACAGATATCTATTGCACATATAGCAGGAATATACTGTCCAAGATTTTCAATATTCCCCATGCTGGGCAGATATTCTAGCATACTAAGAATTACACGAGCATAGTGTGCACTGCTCTCCATGCCAAGTTGTTAACCTATCTCAGTTAAGACAGTCTGTGTTTGTTCTGTGAGGCATGGCTTTTATTCAATGTTCTCATTCTTGTGATTGGATCTATCAAGGTATCACTCTTCCAATTAGATGTACTACCCTGTGTCTTCCTCCATAATTCAACATTTTCTGTTTCAAACTTAATTGTCTCTTTCTATCTTTAACACGAATCTTTCTGTTCCTCAGTATTGTTCCCTGACATTGGGTGTTTGGCTTCTGAATGTATCGAGTGCTTGCATGGTGAGGCTCAGAAACAATGACATGAGGTTTGTCAGGCTGTTGTTCACTTCCCGGTTTTGGTCGTGTGGTGCTCCATGTTGGACAGGATGCGCAGCAGCTTCACTCACGTCTTTGAAGGTTGGTCAGTACCTGTCCACTGCAAGCCTGTGTTTGTCTTCTCAGCTGACAATGTAGTCAGTAACATGAGGAAGCCCCTAGTTTAGTATTTTAAAGAAACAGGCATTTACCTTGTGACTGATGGGCTTCAGCCTGATTTCTGCATTGAAAAGTTGGTAGATGTGTTGGGGATGATTTGCTGGAGGTTGTGCTGTAAGCTGGCTCAGACATTCACGGAGACCTGAGGACTTGGTGATCCAATTCTGGATTAAGCATGAAGACTGTAATTACAGCATCTGGGTGAGTAACTTGAACAACAAATGGAGCAGAGGCTGCAGAGAATGGAAGCTCTGAAATTACAAAGTGAGTATGGGGAAAGATATCTGCTATATCTGTCCTTGTGTTAATGTCGATATACATAATCTGACTTTCCCCTTACACATACTCACACTCACAGTCTCTCTCTCTCTCTCACACACACACACATATCTCTCCAACCCCTCCCAAAGACACACTCCACCCTTGCCATACTCACAAGCACATACATGTAAATCTGCAGTGTGGATTTGGATTTGCAAGTTTGATTTTGCAGCTGCATTCTATTTTGTTCAAAAAGCACGCAATTTGTCAACAGTCAATGTCGTACTTTATAAACTCCTATGTAGGAAATTAAGCCAGTCTGACGCCGGGTTAAGACACAGACAGACGATAAACAAGACATCACGCTTAAAATACATTGTCAGACCGGAGATGTCATGCACTTTGCATCGATAATACTTGAAGTTATCTCCAGGCATTGACTTGAAGAAAATTGTTGGATTCTCATCATCAAAGAAAAATCTGCCCCTCCAGTCTAAATAATGAAATGTTTAAGAGCTATATTAGATGTGTTCATGTCATGTGCATGAATTTTATGAGCTCTTGGTGTTTTCCTTATCAATTCTGTGTTAAGGCCTTCCTCTCTTACTAACACCTGATGAAGGAGCAGGGCTCTGAAAGCTAGCATTTTCAAATAAACCCGTTCAATTTTATACTGGTGTCATGTTATTTTTGACTTTGTCCAAACCAGTCCAATAACAGCATCTCTACATCATGGTTTCTTTTTTATTGGTTAGCCAGTCCTCTCTCCAAGAAATTAAATTTTCTTAACCCTCTGTGCTCTTACCTTGCATTTGAATCATTTATGATGCACGTTATGCAATGCCTTCTGGAAGGGCAGATATAATACATCTATCGGATCCCTTTTATCCACCATGCTTGTCACATTAAAAGAATCTCAGCTAAATAATTCAAGAACAATTTATCCATCATAAAATCAGTTTATTTGGGATGGATTAAGGGCTGACTTTGATAATCACCTTACTAACGGAATCTAACAATTTGACTTCAATTCTAATAATTTGCTCACTACTTTTCATTCCCTTCTGAAATTGGTTATTCAAAGTTCTTCCCTTTCTATAATCTCCACGTTCCCTTTCAATTCCTGTGTAACAGGCACAAGACGGCAAAAGGTACAGCTCCAATTGCCGTGAAAGAGGCATGAGTGGTTGATTAGACTGATTTTGTTCCTAATTTACACACTCGAGTGCTGATTGGGCTTCTTGGTGTTCCAACATTATAGTCTTGACACGCTGAATTTCGTCCTAATGTTCCGCTATTATTGTCTCAAAGGGCTGAATTTCCTTCTCCTGTTCCTGACCAAGCCACTCGAGACCTGAATGCTTTCTGCTTTTTCTTCATGTGAGGACTGGGGACATATGGAAACTTACTGCAGCAGTGCACCGTTTCAAGTGGCTGAAGTGTCTCCTCATGTTTCTTCATAAAAGGCTGGAGAAACTG
Organism: Chiloscyllium punctatum; assembly: GCF_047496795.1. Classification (NCBI taxonomy): domain Eukaryota; kingdom Metazoa; phylum Chordata; class Chondrichthyes; order Orectolobiformes; family Hemiscylliidae; genus Chiloscyllium; species Chiloscyllium punctatum. The sequence continues at coordinate 77,709,214 of NC_092771.1, read as the reverse complement.
AACAGTCTCGTCCTATATCCCTGAAATCGCAACGATGGTGTGATTTGACTTCTCCGGTTCCCATAGAACATAAATGTGAATGAATTGCCCTCTCCTGTTCACATTAAAATAAACACCTCAAACGGTTTCATGCCAGTCTGCTATTCTTGTGCAATTGACTCAATCGGCTGAATAGCCTTAACCTAGTGTGAAAATTTCCAATAACTTTGTGGCCTCTTCCAGTTCTTGTGTTGCAGCATTTAGAAGGATGAATAGCCTCATCCTGTTGTTGTGTAACACGATTTAGGTGTTATATGGTCTATTATGGGTCCTGTGTTGGAATGTGGAGGTACTGATTGGTCTCTTCCTGAAACTCTATATCAGGATCCAGACACGAAAAATCCTCCTTCTCCATCTGCTGTAACAGTTTCGAATAATCTCCTTCTGCTTTTCCTGTGTTCCAGGTTCGAGAAGTGAAACGGATTCCAGAATTATTGTGTAATTGATTTCCATTGCTGAGTCCTAAAACAAGACCATTGTCATTCTTGCAAACATGAAGAGGTAATGGATCAACCTGCTCACCCCTCCCTCCTAGGTTCACGTGACACTGTGGTTTAGTTTATTGAAGTTCCTCCTTAATAAACAGGTAGAATTGGGGTTAAGAACCTAGCAGCGTCTGCACCTCACATGCGCTATTCCTTGTTAAACCTCTCTCAAATGCCATGTTGCTGTTCTATCAGGTTGTTGATCCAACTTCGTGGTGCAGAAGGAGGCGGTTACTTGTTGAACGTGTGTCGTGGAAATTAAATTGACATTACTCAAATGCTAGCAAGAGGAATGCAAAAGCTTTACTGTAACCTCTGCAGGAGGCCCAATACACTTTGCAAGATGCTGCATGTAAGGGGCTGAACAACTTGCACATATTATTTCTATACTACATTTCACTTATCCTTATCACACGCTCAAGGACAAAAACAGGGAACATTCGGCTGTTGGTATGATTGCGTAGTTTTCCCTGACTCCTGTTGAATCTGACTGCTTTCCAAGACTTGCAAGGCGAAGCTGTCTGCTTGCAGAGTCGAGCAATGTCAGGCTGTCTACTTAAAATTTTAGCAAAGTGTTAGTTTTATCAAAATATTAGATTTAGCAAAGTATTCTCTTTCAGATTTCACAGTAAATGTTAATTTGGTTAATTTTCCATTACATCCCCCCCCCCCCTTTTGGTATTTAACAGTAATGACAAAAACAACAACAAAGAAACTATACAAATCTAGATAACTGTACATCAAAATTTATTAGGTAACACCAGGCCTTTCCTCAGACAACATCTAACTTTTACACAGTTATGTGTTCGTATCATCACTTGCCCTTGTGTGCTCTGTACACAGCCCTTTTTCACACGTCATACTCGCCAACGTGATGGTATAGTGTGGCCCTCGCAATCGGATCCTCTTGTTGCGGGCCAATGAATGTTTTACCATTTGGAACCCCACTGCACTCATAAGCAAACGGCGTAGCCAGGTACACAAGCAGGGTCCTATACAAAGCATTGTGAGTATCACCAGTCCTACAAGTAGTAGAATGTGTCGGATTCAATATCCCCAATCCTCCCCAAAGGGAGTGTAGCCTTTTGTGCAAATACACGTTTCTCCACTGCCTTTCACCATGTGGAAGGCTGTGATCGGAAGCGTGCCAGCCTTGGGTTTGCAGTTGGCCTTGAGTTCGGGGGGTGGCGCGAGGTTTGCCATAATTGCTCCCCTTATCAGGGGCAGGGGAGTCACCGCCGTGGAAGCAAAAAGCTTGCATTTCTCGCCAGGCTCTCTGTAATTCGTTCAGCAGTCCACCGTTGGGCAGTGTAGCCAGCAATGGCTGGCGTGTAACAAAGTAGCCAACGTCTAATTTCCTGAGTTGTATTAGGGCCAAAGAACGTGCTCTGTTCCCTTCACATCTAGCAATGTTCCTTCGCATCTCCGAACCTATTGGCGTCACATTTACGCCATCAACGTCCTGCAGAGCCAATTCCACTACCGAGTTAGTGGACGACTCCGTCCAGGTTCGGGCGTGGCATTAATGCCCTCTGCCCTGCTTGGGGTTAGGTCCATGATTTAGTTTATGTAGTTGCCATGCCCCAGTGCTACTATCTTCTGGAGGACCTTCTGCACTGCATCTCGGGTTGGGGGTGTGGGGAGTGACTCAGCCACTATATTCACCTGCCTATCGATTTCAGAGAGGTTCTATCCATTTCACCAGACTCCCTCATCGCTCTTCTGAGTCTTGGATATTATCACACGTGATTAGGCACATCCTACTTAGTTCTTCGTCAGGTGTCCCTGTAGCCGTGGTAGCTACTTCTAATTGCCAGTCACTGGCGCCACCAGAATCCCTGCATAAATATTTATTATCCACATTATTGTCATACTGGCTTGTAAACGGCCATGGGTCGCATCTGAAAGTTCTTCTTGCACCGTCAGTTAAGATTATCATATGCAGCTGTATCCCAGACGCCAGTCGTACGAGAACGTTTGCTAAGAGTGTGAGCTAGGGCATCCCCATAAGCGTACGAGTTTTCTAATTACTTCTTGCACTTAATTGGTTCCGGTGCTGTCCGATGTCTCCTCAGGCCCAGTTGCACGTTTGCAATGGCTGGCGTGTATCCAGGCTGGCGTGTATCCACGTCGCTCTTTCGGCGCCCTGAACAGCTGTCTGTGTCGTGAGGAACACTTGAAACGGTCCCAGCCACCCCGTCGCCTTCAGTTATTCTTCCTGAAGTCTTTCACCACTATCCAGGCTCCAGGTTCTAGATCGTGCAGCTTCCCTTCTGCTGGTTGGGGTAGTGGTGCTTTCACTTGATTCCGCATTTGAAACAAAAGTGTAGAGCGTTTCATACAGTTACACAACATTTCACCCTCACAGTGGTCTGTTATCTGTCTTAACGTGGGTCTTGTTCTAATTCCTGTATTGGGAGCTTACCAAACAAAATCTCGATCGAGCTAAGATTAGCTCTCCCTCTCCTCCTAGATCTCATATACATTAACATAATCGGAAGTGCCTTTGTCCATGTCAACCCTAGTTCCTCACAGCATTTTTTCAATTTATTTTTGAGGGTAGCATTTTCTCTTCCCACTGCCCCACCGCTCGCTGGCTGATAGGCACAGTGTCGTTTCATATTTATTACGAAATAATCACTAATTTACTGTCGGGCATTATTGACAAATGGTGTATCATTCTCACTACTAAGCCTTTCAGGGATGCCCTATCTCGGAAATATTTAAGTTAGTAAAACCTTGGCTACTGCACTGGCATCATGTTTAGACGTTGGGACAGCTTCAACCCATGTGGAAAACATATCAACTTTTACCGGATAATATCCTTTCCCGAGGCTGAGTGTTAGTTCAATAAAATCCATCTGTAAATGTTCGAAGGGTCTTTGGGGTTGCAGGTGTGCTGCCTGAATCATCTGTATTCCCCTCCACACATTATTAGTGGCCCAGATAACATATCGTTCACAATATTTCTGGAGTAATGATTAAATCTCTTAATATACCATTATGCCGAAATACTGGCATGCATCCCGCTTTTGACACATGGTCCTTACCGTGTGTCAGTTTGGCATAGAATGGAAATAATGATCGTGGTAGACAAGGTTTACGATTGGGGCCACACCATCCCTCTTCCCTCAAGCTGGGCCCTGCTTTTGTCCACTCATGATTTTCTTCCAGCTAGGCCCGTGACTGTAACTCCCGTACGTCTGCTGTTGGGGTACAAATTTTTGTCATACACATGACAAACTGATCACTTGGCGGCTGCTGGGTTGTCGTCCTTGCCGCTGAGCTTGCCTTGCATTGCGTTGATAAATAAAATCGTTATTTTTCGTGTGGGCTTCATATTTGCATACAGCGATTGATTTCAGCAATACGACTGCTTCCACGAGGTCAGAGATCAGGCCCCGGTGTGTGATGGGCTTTCCGGTGGAGGTCAAGGAGCCCCTGTGTTTCCAGGGGATTCCAAAATTATGTCCCACCCTGAGTGCGTATCTGCGATCGGTGTAAATGTTCACTGTCCTCCTTTTTCCAACTACATGCCTCAGTCAAGACAGTCAGCACTGCTGCGGGAGCTGACAGATGAGAAGGGAGTGATCCTGCTTTAACGACCTCTTCGGTGGTCACTACAGCATACCGACAACAATTCTGGCTTGTCTCCTTGCTCCTGAATGCTGACTGATACACAAAAACCTTCATATGCGGACTCGAAATTGATGAATCTTGCAAGTCTGGTCTAGGGCTGCAAATTCATTAGTCACAGCGACACAAGCATGTGGGTCTCCGCCTCCTTTTGTGGGGAGAAGGCTAGCAGGGCTAAGAACGTTACACCACTTTATTATAATGTTAAGCATCTCCAATAACACAGTATTGTATCCGAGCCAATGTGCTTCCGACATGCGTGCTGTCTTTTGCTCGGAAAGGAGTAAGGATACTGCATGTGGGACCAGTAGGGTTAATTCACCAGAGCCGACTATGTCCCTGAATGCCACAATAGCCTTTTAAGCTGCAGTCATGGCTCGCAGATTTTTATGCAATCCTGCTGCTACGGGGTTCAGTTTAGCCGAAAAATAAGCTACCAGCCTGAACTTTCCCCCATGATCGTGCAACAGCACAGATGTCATGCAGCCACGCTTCTCATCTGCAGTTTGTACAAAAGTCTTGTTTGGATTCGGAATCCCCAATGTGGGGGTAGTTTGGAGAGCCTTATTTAAAATTCAACCAAGCCACTCTCGGCCTCTGGGATCCACTGCAACGGACTCAGGCTCTGAAACGTTTCTCATCGGCAATGTCACTTAGGGGAGCCTCAGGGGGTGCGTAACGTGGAATAAACATTCGACAGTAAGAGCACATGCCCAAAAAGGACAGCGCCTGTTTCTTTGTATGAGACATTGGAATTTGCTGGATTGTTTGAACTCTGTCTTGATTAATGGCCTTCCCTTGTTCAGATATAAAGTGACCTAACAACTTCACCTCTTTTGCACAAATTGTAGCTTTGCGAGACTAGCTTTCTGCCCTTCCCTCGCTAGATGAAAGAGCAATGCAAGTGTATCATTCTCACATTGTTCCTCTGTCAGTGCTGCTATCATACTGCAGAAGCACTGATCCCGGGGTTAAAACTAGAGTCTCCAGACTCCTGCATAAAACCTCATTATATACGATTGGGACTTACAGTAACATTGACAAAGTGGCATGAAGGTATATGATTTCCCTTTGAATGAAAAACCGAACCAGAATTGAATATCTGGGTGTACCGGTACACTAAAGAAGGCATTGCTAAATCCACAACAGAGATCCATTTCCTGTCCGGTGTAACTTGAGCTGCTATAGCATAGGGGTTGGGAACATTTGGGGCGTGCGGGACAACAGCGTTATTGACAGCCTGCAGTTCTTGAACAAACCTCCATTCGACCGGTTCACCGAGAATGCTTGCCTTTGTTCTCAACGTTGAGATTTCACAGGGGATTATCACTCCAGCCTTTAAGAGGGATTCAAAGCCTGGAGTAATTCTTTCTATGGCCTCGGGTTTTAACAGTTATTGTGCTCTGCAAGGAAGATACACGGACTTCGGGCTTGTTCTTAGAGGTTCAGTCTCGGATGAGCGCCACACCATGTTTGCTTTTTGGCCATAACTCAGTAAAAGCTGTTTTCAATCTTGGGTCCGAGACTTCTATCTTAGGGAACGCCAGTCTACCCTTTTACGCTCTTCAGGACTAGTGGGGGCTATCTGGACTGTCAGATCTGCCTGAGTTAGCCAATTTAGTTTCTTCCAATATGTCTGCATATCTGCATTGAACCAGATACCCACAACGCACCTGAACACCCAACCTTTGTGCCTTTAACACCAATGGTCCTGATTCCTGTCACTTGCCACTGGATGTCTTCGTCTATGACACATAAGGAAAAAGAGCCGTGCACATCAAAAAGGAAGTGTCTGCTTGCAGTTAGATACTTTAGATAAGTTCACACTGACTGCACATCTGTGATCATTCCAATAAATTTCCCACAATAACACATGATCTGGTTTAACGAATCTCGTGAACCAATCCTTTCCATATGATTCGTCAGGGACATCTCAGTGTATCTGTGCTGTGCAGTGCAGCATGTCCCCAGTAAGAAAATCTGTGTTAATAGGATTATCCTGCTCATTTATTTCCAGGGCGAGTGAATCGCTCACTAAACTTATTGCTCTTTGGCTTAATCGCCACTCGTAGACATACATCAGGGGTCGTGGGCCGTATTTTACAGCCTGCACGTGTAAATATTCCCTTTGAATTACCTGCAAACACTCGGGGTTCTGAGCAAATCCAACCCCAGACTCAGTATGAGATCCCGAGCCATCAAATTTAAAGGACAGAATTCAGATAACAAAAATGAAAGTTGGAATGTTTCCCCAGTACTAGGTTCTCATTTTGGGGTGACAAAAATCTCTCTCATATCACGACATCTGATGCACCCATTGTGTTCTGGAACATTCCACTCATCTTTATTTTCGTGGTTTCTCTGAACTGCCTTAATTTAAGGACTGAATATGTTGCCCCTGTATCTACCGAAAAGGTAACTGGTGCACCTTCCACATATAACATGGAGGTAGGCATCGACTTATTCGCATCATAGTTATATTGAACATATAGTCCACATTTCGCAATCTCAATGCTTAATATGGCCTTGGGACTAGTTTCAGTGCCCGTACATTAATCTGAAGAGATTAGCATAAGCGAGCGTTCATTGCCAAGCATAAGGGAAATAAGCTTACCTGTACCTAGTGGGCTGCCCATCTCCACTTCAACATTCCCCTGACAGTCACCCTGCTGTCCAGCCTCCAGGGCTGATTGGAATTGTCTGAACGGACAGTGGTCAGCCCAGTAGTCCATTGCTCTGCATACAAAGTACCCGCCAGATCTACCTCTGCCAGCACCTTTCCATGACTCATTCGTCATCCTCTTCCACGACGTCCACATCTGCATCTCTCCCTGCAGCACCTCCCTCCAATGGCTGACCATTTGCATCATACTTAAGCTGAGGTTTATGTGCTTGCTGCTCCATCTTTAGTTTCTGCTTATCCTTCTCTTGGGCCAGCATTTTTTTCAGCATGTATTGCATGTTGCTGTATCAAATTCAGCTTTCCAGTGTCCCAGTTAATACATATGTCTTTTACCTTTTTGGCTATTTCGTTCTTCATTCCATTTATGAAGCTGTTCTTTAGGTGTTCCTCATACGGCGTGATTTCTACTGCCATTATCTCGTCAGGTGGTCTCAGTCCACGATGGGCATTATGGACTTCAGAGAGGTGCGTAAGGTACTGGGACACTGTCTCACCTTCTTGTTGTTTACACATTGCAATTTTGGTCATGTCCATTTGCACTGGGAATGCCTCCCTACAGGCGGCTGCCCGCGCTGCAACAAAAGCATTTCAGTCTCTGTTCTCTTACGCTGGCAGGTTGGTTGATCTGGTATGGACGGTTATGGCTGACCATTTATCCTTGATTTTGGTGACATCGGCATCAGTGTTTGTCCCAGGAGATGTCTCATCTCATGTGACATGGGACAGAACTCAACACAGAACTTTGTTATTTTTTTCAGCAAACCTATTATCTCCAACCTCGCGTGGGTCATGCAACTGCCCAAATGCAGTTTCCAAATCTTTCATGGTCCATGATCGGTGGACCAGCACTGGGTGCCCTTCTGGACCTGCATCCTCAACCATTGGTGCTTGCATGATGACCTTTTTAGATGATCGCATGTCAGTACTCTCGCTGTCTGACTAATCGTCCGTTGTGGATTGATTGTGAGCCCTGGAAGTCTTTCAGTCTTGGAGAGGCCGCCCTCATTTTAGGCGACTTGCTTCAATTGGTTTCAGGTACGATAGGCTATTGGTGATCCAGTAGACCCTAAGGCGGCGGTCACTGACTTGAAACCTTCGGCAGGTGGATCTTGTTGGGGGACTGTCGGTCTTGGAGGGAGTCAACATGGTCAGGATCTGGAACAGACTTAAGACACTGTACAACTTTTTGCAAGGTTTGTGAACCCCATCCAGGACAAACAGATAAATAGAAAGCAGGAGACAACAGCTTCGTTTACTTGGAGGTCGCCACTGATGATGTTACCGAGCCAGGTAATGAAACGTCTGGATATCAAACCTACAGCTTAGCAAGCAAACCTACACCCTAAACTGTACAGCTTCGTTAGGTTTCTTTCCGTGCACATCTGCATGCGTGCTAGTGTTTATATGCGTATCTGATCGATCTTTTACTTGGTATTTACTTTCCCTGCTATCAGCCCAACCTTCCACATTTTATAAGCACTCCAATTTACAGGTTTTATTCTTCCCTTCCGTTTTTCGTTCTCTCTCACCTCCAACCGTGACCTCAATATTTCCAACTGCCTTCAACTAAAACTCCCATCCTCCGAAAAACACACTCCTTAATCCACAATTCTACCTGCTTTACATACTCTGGGCCGTAATTATTTAACATGTACTGTACTATTGGTTGACGATTCCAAGTCCTCTCAGGACCCTCTTTTTATTTGCTCTTTCTGGGGCCCATTTTCAACGTTACTGGAAAAGTGTTCAGCTGTCTCCCTCTCTCTCTCTGTACTGTTATCATTTCCTTTTTGAATTGCTTTCACCTCCGGAGGTTCCTTCTCACATTGAGCGCGTCTGCCTCAATGCCTTGGGTTTCGCAAATGAAGAAACCACCAGTCCGGTACGTCTTTGCAGAGTCCACCTCAGGCAGTGCTGATTCTACGTCTAAAACTATCCTTAAACTTGCTGTCTCTAAATCACTGGAGAGACAGCAATCCCTTCCGTTGGGTTTAACTCGAATACCATGCGGAAGTTCACTGGAACCTCTTCCTGCTTTATTTATTCTCTTACAATGATTCTCTACGTAGGATTACTTAAGCCACAACTCTTACCCCGGCCCTATTCGATTGAAACCCCGGCGGTGGGGCGATCCACAAATTTCCAGTCGTCTCACGCAAAGGGGCCAATTCAGCGCTCGAGATGAAGTGAAGGTCCTTCAACGTGCTGGCGCCGACACCTCCTGGGAATACTCAGGTTCTTACACGGGTGTGGGGTCCCGGACGAGTTCCTAAGTTTACAGTCGTGGAAATTAAATTGACTCGAATCAAATGATAGCAAGAGCAAAGAGAAAGCTTTATTGTAACGTCTGTAGGGGGCTCAATACACTTGGCAAGATGCCGTATGTGAGGGGCTACACAACTTCACATATTCTTTTTATACTACATTTCGCTTATCCTTATCAAGGACAAGAACTGCGAACATTCCGCTGTTGATATGAAGCTTATATTTTCCCTGACTATTGCTGAATCTGACAATTTTGCAACACTTGCAAGGACAAGCTGTCTGCTTGCAGAATCCAACAACATTAGGCTGTCTGCTTAAAATGTTAGCAAAGTGTTAGATTTTGCAAAGGAATCTCTTTAGGATTACACAGTAAATGTTAATTATCTATTACACGTGCTTCTTGTGTTTCAAGGTAACAACGCTCCCACTCCTATAAGCTGGGCTTGTCCCGACATCAGACAATGTTATGTTCCGTTGAGGTGATTGTGTACTAGTATTTGTGCACTTCCCTATAGAGCCAGAAATGTAGTAATGTCCTCAGAAGCTCGATTCAAATCCTATTCATGGGTTCAGTTTTGCGTGGTTGTGTAGCCGAGCAAGGTAACGCGCTGTTTGTAAGCTTCACTGTGAAAGTAGCTGGGGGCTTGAATCCCATCGCTGCCATTTGTGCTAATTGCGTGTTATGCTGAATCTTCGTGTGAGTGAGCAATGTTTAAATTGACCGTGACAAAAATGTAATCTGTTTCTTGCAAAGTGATCTATGATGAGGGACAAGGCAGAGCCTTCAGGAAGTCAGCGGCCACTGAGATTCTGTGGGAGTTGTTACATTCACCTCACGTGGGAAAAGTCCCTATGTCGAAAGAAGTGTGTGCTGCTCCTTTAATATGTAGGCAAGTTCTAAGACCGACAGAATGTCGCTCAGTCGTTAACACTGCAGCCTCTCAGCGCTAGAGAACCGCGTTCAATTCCGGCCTCAGTTAACTGTCTGTGCCGTGTTTGCACATTCTCCCCGTGTCTGCCAAGGTTTTCACTTGGTCTTCCAGTTTTGACCCACTGTTCCAAAATTTGCAGAATGGGTGGAGTTGCTTTGCTAAATTACCCAGGATGTCTGGGAATGTGCAGGCTAGATGCACTAATCATGGAAAAAGTAGGGTTACAGAGATTGTTTGTGCGAGGGCAGTGTTTCGGATTGGGATGTGATGGTCTCCTGAGGCTCAATGTGGAGTCGATGGGTCAAATGACCTGCTTCCACACTGTAGAGATTCTTTGATTAAAATCTTCACAGCGGAAATAAGTTAAGGGAACAATCTCTAGGTTAATTCAAATATCTTTTCCTCAGTTTGGAGTTTAAATCTGTACACGCTACTCCAGGTATGATCACACTAAGATACTGTACAGCAGCAGCAACACTTACCTGCCGGGTGTAAGGATCTCACCCAGGTTAGAGCGGTCTCAGTTGTCTGGGGGAATGCACAGTATTGTTGAAATATTTTGCTCTTCTCTACTCCACGAGCATCACGGGCGAACTGGTGAAAACGTCAGAATGACAGTTGTGAAGAACATGTAGGATGCGGCGAGATAGTATCAATGTTCAAATATGCCTTCGCCAAACATTTCGCCTGAGTCGGCCATTAATTTTCCTCGATCCCACGTCGCTCAGATTCCATAGAATCTGCTAAAGTGGAGTTTAGAAACAGCAAAGGTAAGCAAATATTGATGGGAGGTATTTATCAACGCCAATGTTGTTACACAAATGGTGCGTATGTTACAAAATAGGAAAATAGAAATGCAAGATTTTGTGTACTGCAGTTATTATGGAGACATTAAAATCGCATCTAAACAATGTGAATCACAGTTAATGTTAATACTTGAAAAATGGGTGTGTATGAGCTGTGTCTGAGCTGCTTTCCTTGAACAATATGTTGAAAAGAGAAGCCGAGATCAGGCGGTTTAAGTGTTGTGTGATCAGAAGAGCTATTTGAAAACCTTGTGGAAAAGGAGCGTTTGGGAATAACCATCTTAATATATTGAATTTTACATGACGTTTGAATACAAATTATTTTTTTAAATTAAATTACGTGTATCTGATTGGAGTCATGAATGCATGAGAAGAAATGTGGCAATTTTAAAAGTGCATCAGAAAGATACAGTGGAAGACAGGCATTTTCCCTTGATTAGATTCTCTACAGTGTGGAAACAGGCTCTTCGGACCAACAAGTCCACACCAACCCACCCAGACCCATTCCTCTACACCTAACACTATGGACAATTTAGAACGACCAATTCACGTAACCTGAACATATTTAGACTGTGGGAGGAAACAGGAGCACCTGGAGGAAACCCACGCAGACACGGGGAGAATGTGAAAACTCCACACAGACAGTTGCCCGAGGCGGGAATATTACCCGGGTCCCTGGTGCTGTGAGGCAGCAGTGATAACCACTGAGCTACCATGCCGCCCTTCATTTATCGAAACACAATAAGTTGCACATATATCCTCAAGGCGCATATGGCAAAGGTGTAAGGTGACTCAACCATTATTAACAGACGAAGTTAAAAATTGTATTATATCAAGGTAAGTCGTTCAGAAAAATGTCAGACATTATGGATTCATTGGAACAAAGGAGGACTAAGAACTTGTTAAGGACATTAAAAAGAGATCAAGAATGCAAACAAAAAAGAAACATAAAGACTAATGCAAAGCTTCGAACAATATTTGAAAGGAAAATTAAAGCCACGGGAAATGTTAAGCAGTGGGGGACAGATGTGGACAGGATACTTTATTGCTGATAAAACAGAGATTGCAGGGAAACTAACTCGTTATATTGTGTCTGTCTTCGTGGAGGAATACACAACATCTCCCAGAAATACAAAGTGACCATGAGACTTGTGTAACTAACGACTCAACTCATTCATATTAGTAACGAGATATGTTTGAAAACATAGCCGGGTTAGTGATTGATAAGTCTGACAGACCAAATGTACTTCACAATGAAATTTCAGAGAAAGAAGCAATGCACAGATTGATTGCATTGGGCAACACAGTACTTCTCCTGTGCAATTTGGAAGATTATAAATGCATCCCACGATCCAAAAAGGGAAGAAGAGGATAATTGGGGAAGTATAGACCAAGTAACTTGTCATGCACAGGAGGGAATCTGTTTAAATCTATTATAACAAATGTGGTATTGGTCATTTAGAAAGTAATAGCAACCTTCAAGAGAATGCATATATGAAAGGGAAGGTATAATTTTCATATATTTTTTCTTGAAGATATCGCTTGTAGATATAAACAATGGAGAACCAACAGATGTGATATAATTGTATATTCAGTAGATTTTTTAAAAGAAATATCACAGCACGTTATTAGAAAGAAACTGAAGAAATGGGTATTGGAGAAACACGTGGAAACACGAAAATAACGTTTAGGTTTACCTTTATTTAATGGGAATCAGAATGTAGATCATCCAGACTGGAAGCATTAGCTTGCTCTTTCTCCAGTGATGCTGCCTGAACCGTTGTGATCTTCAGCATTTCTTGTTTTCAGTACAGATTCCAGCATCAGCATTAATTTACTTTAATTAAAGGTAAATGTGTCTTACCTCGCTTACACCGAGTGTTACTGAGACTGTGCCTTTAACACTGTGTAAATTTCGGTGTCCTGATCTAGGGAAGAATATATTGGCAACATATACTGAATGGACATTCTCCAGATTAATCCAACAGATGGCAAGATTTTCTGGCGAGGGAACTCGGCCTCTGTTACCTGGAGTTTCACCAATTGAAAATCAATCTTAATGAAAACGAGAAACTTCACATGGAAAGGGCTGAATACAACAGGGAGTTGGAGAAATGGGAGCAGGCAAGCTTGGGGAGAGTCTGAAGATTTTGCACGTGGACATCAAACAGAATAATCTTACAAGCGAACAGTTCGAACCCATTAGAAACCAAGAGAACAATCTGTGTGTGAAGGAGGAGGCATGGACAGAATTTGAGAAGATGGACTGGGAAGCTATTGAGCAAATTAATATAAGATGTGATCAATGATTGATGGTTTTAGCTGGTCTAAAAATTGGACAAATGATCCGGACTGCGTTTTATCCCAGACTGCTGTTGCAGATAAGGGAGAAAAGGACCTGACCAATTTTTTTACAGAATCTGGTGACAAGAGATAGAAGCTAGAGGACGGATGCGGTTTCACTGTACTGGAAGGGTGGTGCAGAAAGACCAGGGCACTATAGATCAGTGAGTATCAGTTCACTTTTAGGGAAGCTATTGGGAGAATATAAGGAAGGACAAAATAGATCTCCAGTTGAGAGGCAATGTTTCATCAAGGACAGTAACCATGGCTTTATCGGAGAGAGGTCATGCCGAAAGAATTTTATTGGAATTTTTCAAGGAGTTCTTTTAATGGTTTTCTCACCAAGTCCATTGACAAAGCACGGCAAGGGAAACTGGCAAATTAATTGAAATCTTATGGTATCAAGGTTAACTTGGTAAGTTATATCCGAAGCTATCTCAGTAGAAGGAGAAGGAGGGTGGTGGCAGGAGGCTGTTTGAGTGACTGGAGACGTGTAACACAAGGATCAGTGCTGTGTCACTTACTATTTGTGGTACTCTAAAATAATGAAGATGTGAATGTTGAGGGTGGAGAGGGAATGTGGTTCATAAGTGTTGGTTTGATAGTGAGGAGAAAGGTCTTATGCAACAGGAACATGTAGATGAAATTGCCAGATCAATGACAGATGCAATGTAACACTGATAAGTATAAGGTGATGCACTTCAGAAATAATAACGCAGACAAGGGAGTACTCAATGAAGGGCAGCAAACTGGGATGTCCAGAGGGGGTTTCTGCACTGATCGCTGAGTGTGGGAACACCTTTTTTGGGTGGATGTATCGTAGTGTGTGACAGGAATTGGGCCATGTCCCCTAGGTATTCCCAATACGCCTCAAACATAGGGTTGTCGGAACTAAACACAATATTTTCAAGCCTGCTGACAGCACTAAACGGTGTCTGATTGTGAGTGGGTGAGGAGTATATCAAAACGTTTCAAGGTGACTGAGACGAGTGGAGTGAATGGACAAGTACATGGCATTTGAAGACCAATATGTGTAAATGTGATGTTGTACACTTTGGTGGGAACAACAGAACAGTTGCCTGCCATTTGAAAAGGGATTGGTTAATAAATATTGTTTTAAAGGGACTTCTGCGGATATTCTTGCTTTCATCTGCACAGACATTCGAGGTCCATGCACAGCTTTGAGTTCTGACGGCAGAGATCAGTACTGGGAATGGCATTGTCACAGTGACTAGTGTACATATACCCACTAAGTAATGAGCTGTAAGATTGGAAATAATCTGGATCCTCTTATACACTAGTCACTGAAGGCAACATTTAGGCAGATAAAAGGTGTGTTGACCGTCATTTCAAGGAAATTTGAATACAGGAGAAATGGTGTCTGACTGCAGCTGCAATTTGGTGAGAACCCATGTCTAACATTATGTGCAGTTTTGTTTTCTGTACCTGATAAAGGACAAAACTGACCTTCAGGGAGTGCAGTGAAGGATCTATGGGATATCAGGCGTGTTTTGGGAACATAATTTGTGTGGGCTGAGCCTGTATTCCAAGGGGTTTAGGAAAATTACATCATAGAGTGGAAACAGGCCCTTCAGCCCAAGAAGTCCACACCGACCCGCCAAAGCGCAACAAATCCATACATTTACCCCTTGCCTAGCACTATGAGCAATTTAGTATGGCCAATTCACCTGTCCTGCATATCCTTGGACTGTAGGAGAAAACCCACACAGACGCTGGGAGAGCGTGCAAACTCCACACAGACAGTCGCCTGAGGCAGGAATTGAACCCGGGTCTCCAGCACTATGAGGGAAGCAGTGCTAACCACTGTGCCACTGTGCCACTGCGCCCCCCACGAAAAAGGCGTGGAGATCTGAGTAAATAATATAAACCTGTCATGGTGAGACAGATTCGAAACAAGAATGCTAATTCACCTGCGTGGGACGTCTGAAACAAGAGGGCGCATTATGAGATCCAGCCAGGACACTGCGTTGAGAAGAGAATAAATGTCTGCACCCAGAGACTGTTGAATCTGGGGAATTCTCTCCCACCTAAGTGTGTGAGACGAAACACACTGAATATACATAGACACTAAATGGGAAGAGATAGTGCAGGACCATGGTTTGAAGATAAAGGATCAGACATCATTTCATTGAATGGGGCTACAAAACGATGGATCGAGGGGACTGCTGAAGTTGATACTTAATATTTTTCCAATGCTTGATAACATTAAGACATGCATTCATTTTGAGGGAGAAGTGCATGAGGGAGATGTTCAGCCATGAACTGGAATGGGGGATGCTTAATGTGTTGAATGGCTCACTCGTTTCCCGATCTTTCTGTACAGGATGTGGGGAAGCTCTGTAAAGGTTGTCACAAGCTTTTAGAAGTTAGGAAGCAGGCCTCTACAGGGTCGGTAGGACTGTACTTCCCGTACCCTTTTCCGATGCAAGGCTAAAGATCGGTGCTGTACCGGGGTTAAAAAGCAACAACTCCAAAAGTACACAACCCGATGAAGGAGCAGCGCTCCGATAGCGAGTGCTTCCAATTAAGACTGTTGGACTACAAGCTGGTGCTGTGTGATTATTAACTTTGTACACCCCAGTCTAACATCGGCATCTCAAAATCATGAACTCTATTTGGGGTTATCCTTTCGACCTCGGAAAAATTTGATACAATTGATCGTATAGCTTGGCCGTTTCTATGCAGCTCGACAGCCGTCAAGAAGATCTTCCACGAATTTAACTGTCGTGATGAGCCTGAGGGTGTGGTACATGTTCTGATTGAAATTACTCCCCTCTTGGGGAATAGGACATAGTTGAGTAATGTTCCAGATTGCAAGGGAGATGTCAGAGTTGGAGCTGGAATGGAACAGCTTCCCCAGGGACACGGCTTGTTATGCAGCACAAGTCTTCAGTCCTAGTGCAGGAATGATGTCAGGGCCCGTTGACTTTGTCAGGTTACTGTGTTCTGTTGTTTCTTCAGGTCACGTGCAGAAAATCGAATTGATTTTAGACTGGCATCTGTAATGCTGTGGGCATCATGCGGGGGTTAGTTAGATCAATGATTCAATGCTTCTGGCCTGGTATGCTGCAGATTCTACATCCTTCTCTTTTACACTGAGCTACAGCGCTGTTCCATTATTTAGGATGGGGATATTTGTGAGTCATCTCCTCCAGTGAGTTGTTTAACCGTCCATCACTACTTATGACTGAATGTGGCCAGACTGTTGGTCTGTTGGTCTTGGGGTTATTTCGCACTCTCTGTAAGACGTTAGGCCAACGGTTCGGAATATAAGCAGTACGTTCGGTAGTTTTAATGGTTTGCCACCAGGTTTAGGTACACATGGTTCTGTCTGGAATGTTCACCCACACTCATCACCGAACAATAGATCAGCTTAGTCATCATGGCAGACTGAGAGATTATCCCCAGAAGAAAATGTTGCAGATCGTGGTTGAATATAATTATGCTTCTGCTGCTGCTGAGGTCTGTAGCACCACATCAGCATCAGGAATTCCCTCTCCCATTTTTCCTAAATGGAACTAGTTCCATTTTTCTGCTTTTGGCACCTACTCCTCCAACTCTTTCCGATACATGTACCCATCTAATTGTCTTTTAAATGTTGCCATTGTACATCTGATAGTTGGCTACATATACGTACAACCCTCTGTGAGAAACAACTGCCCCTTAGTTCCCTTTAAATCTCTTCACTCTCACCTTAACCCTATCCTCTCCGGTTTCAGACACACTTACTGTGGGGAAAAGTCCTTAGCCGTGCATCCTATGTGTGCCCCTCATGATTTTATAAATCTCTATAGGGTCACCTCACATCTTCCTCCACAACTGGAATAAAATCACAGACTTGCCATATATCTGAAAGTCTCCCACCTCCGCCACATCATTTAAAACATTTTGTGCCCTTTCCAGTTTATAACATCCTTCCTATAGAAGGGCGACACGGATTGTACTCAGTACACCAAATGTGTCCTTACCATTCTCTTGCACAGCCACAACATGATGTCGCAATTCCTATACTCAATGGTGTGTCAATTGAAGGTAAGCGTGAATAATACCCTCTTCCCTACCCTGTCAACCTGCGACTCCACTTTCAAACAACTATGTACCTGCAACCTGGGTTTCTCCGTTGAACAACACTGCCCAGGGCCCAACCGTTAACTGTGTAAATCCTACGCTGGTATGTCTAACAAAATGCAACATTTCACATTTAACAGAAAGATGCTTCATCTGCCATTCCTCGGCCCACTGGCCCAGTAGATCAAGATTAGATTACCTACAGTGTGGAAACAGGCCCTTCTGCCCAACAGGTCCACACCAACCCTACGCATGTTAACCCACCCCAACCCAGTTCCCTCTGACTAATGCTCCTAACTTATGGGCAAGTTGGCATGGCCAATTCATCTGACCCGCACATCATTGGATTGTTGGAGGAAATTGGAGCACCCGGAGGAAACCCATGCAGACACGGGGAGAACGTGCGAACTCCACACAGACAGTTGCCCGAGGCTGATATCAAACCTAGGATCCTGGTGCCTTAAGGAAACAATACTAACCACTGAGACACCGTTCTTTACCGGAAACTTCTTCACTGCCCACTATAACAAATAATTTTGGAGGTTTCATCGTCCACCTTCCAAGGTTCCTACATTCCCATCCAAATCATTTACAAGAACAATGAAAAGAAGCATACTGCTCCTTGTGGCACACCGCTGGTCACAGACGACCAGTAGAAACAATCTCTCCCAGCATCCTCCGCCTCCGACTGTTAAGATAATGTTGTGTCTAATTGGCAAGCTCTCCCAAGTGTTGGGGCTTGCTAAGGTCCACGTGGACGATGTATGCTGATAGCCCTTCATCTATCTTCTTGGTCACCTCTTCAAAAAATGTAAACTATTTTTTGAGACTAGTTCTTCCATACAAAAAGCCATGCTGACTATTTCTAATCAGTCCTTGTTTTTCCCAACGCATGTAAATCCTGTCTCCCAGAAGCTACTATAAACATTTAGCCACCTCTGACGTCAGAGTCACTGGTCTGTAGTTCATAGCAGCCTTTTTACAAGTAATGTTTCCACATTAGCTGTCTTCAAATCCTTCAGCACCTCACCCGTGGCTATCAATGATAGAAATAAATAAAATGACAGGACTGCAGATTCTATAAATCAGTAAGAAGGACAGAAGGTGCTGGTAAAGTTCAACAGGTCTGGCAACATCTGTGCAGAGAAGTCGGAATTACCGATTCAATAACCCTTCACCAGAACTCTAAGGAATGATACAAATATCTCAGACCGTGCTAAATCAGTTTCTTACCCAGCTTCCTGCAATGATTCCGGGATACATTTGAACATGACCCGGGTTTTTAATCTACGGTTATGCATTTCAATACCGTCAGTTCTTCCACTACTGCAATATGGTGTCGTTTCAAAGATCACTTATTTTTATTTCCCTGTCTTTCCTCTCTTCTGTATTTTCCTCTCGGGTAAATAGCGACGTAAAGTCTTTGTGTGGGACCTCACCCTTCGAGCAGAAACAGGTTATAAGGCAGCGGAGTGGGGGAGGTCGTGTCCTTATGTAGAGTGTGAACCCAGCATGGCCACACGCTTATGGACTCTGTTGTTGAACAATTAACTGATTTTGTGTTTTTCCACTACTACAGGAACGGCCGTAATGTTTTACATTTAATTTTATTTTCTTTATTTTTCTGATTTCTACCAAGATTTTGTATTTTGGAGGTGGGGGCAGGAAGCTTTGTATCTAAGATTGTGTCACATGTGGCGACTTGTAAACTTTTCACTGTCCTCACGTGAGTACATAGAACATAGAACATAGAACATAGAACAATACAGCACAGAACAGGCCCTTCGGCCCACGATGTTGTGCCGCACTTCTATCCTAGATTAAGCACCCATCCATGTACCTATCCAAATGCCACTTAAAGGTCGCCAATGAATCTGACTCTACCACTCCCTCGGGCAGCGCATTCCATGCCCCCACCACTCTCTGGGTAAAGAACCCACCCCTGACATCTCCCCTATACCTTCCACCCTTCACCTTAAATTTATGTCCCCTTGTAACACTCTGTTGTACCCGGGGAAAACGTTTCTGACTGTCTACTCTATCTATTCCTCTGATCATCTTATAAACCTCTATCAAGTCACCCCTCATCCTCCGCCGTTCCAACGAGAAAAGGCCGAGAACTCTCAACCTATCCTCGTACGACCTACTCTCCATTCCAGGCAACATCCTGGTAAATCTTCTCTGCACCCTCTCCAAAGCTTCCACATCTTTCCCAAAGTGAGGCGACCAGAATGTGTGACAATAGACTTAATAAACCTCATTAATCTCCTCTCCTGTGGAGCCAAACATTAGATGGCTGATAGATTTTTATGGTGCCCTAATCTCTCTCTAAATTCTGTTTTCTCATTAATATATTTGAAGAATCTCGTTCTAATCTCCTTAACCTTACCAGTCAAAGCTACCTCATGCACCCGTTTTGCCCTCGTGATTTCCTTGGGAAGTTTTCTCCTACACTCCGTATGCTCAAGGGATACCTTTGATACCACTTGCCTGTACATGATATATGCCTTTTTTTGCCTTGTCCAAAGCCTAAATATCCCCTGACATATTCTGTGCCCTACTCCTGTTAGTATTGCCCTTTACACTGACGGGAACATGTAATTCCTGAAGTCTCACTATCTCGCTTTTGAATGACCCCCACTTCACTGACGTCCTTTCATCTTCAACAGCTTCCCCCAATCATCACAATTGGTCTTGCCCCAAATTATAACGTAAACTTGTGGAGTAGGCATATTCTTTTTCAGGATTATTATCAAACTAATAGAATTATGTTCACAGGTCCAAAGAATGCCCTCATTCTCACATGAAAGCCACTTCCCCTGCCTTATTTCCCAGGAGGAAATAAAGGAGTGGCGATGATCAGATCAGCCACGGAATGCCAAGACAGGCAAGAAGGGCTGAATATCTCCATGGATCTGCACGAGTATGGCGTGTGTGTGTGTGTGTGTGTGTGTGTGCGTGTGTGTGTGTGTGTGTGTGTGTGTGTGTGTGTGTGTGTGTGCACGCGCACGCACGTGCATATGTGCTTCAGTGTATTGATGTATGTATTTCTGCATCTGCGTCTCTGAGCATTTGGGTCTCTGTTTTTTGGGAGTAAATCCATTGAAATGGGAACCAAAATGTTCCCCCTCACTCTCTCGCTGTCTGTCTCTCTCTCTTGTGTTTAAAATAAAGTCATAAAATTCTCTCCAGATGTTTCATGTCACTGCACAAGCAGCAGGTTTGTTTGGAAGGAGCATCAAAGACAGTGAATCTCTCACATTTGAATTGAATTGGCTTCATTGTCACGTGCAGTTTAATGATTGCAGTGCAAAGTTTGCAATGGCTTTACTTATGCATTATCACAGGTACAAGAAATCTAAGTGTAGATTCTTAACTATTTGGTACAAAATTGAAAGAATAATAAATGAAAGTCCAGCAGAGAAATAAAAATGAAAGAGAGAACTGACTCGAATAACGTACCAGTCTGTGCCAGCAACAAGTATCCAGACAGCACTGGGCCCAGTCTCCAGACCGCACCAGGCCCAGTGTCCAGACCGCACCAGGCCCAGCCTCCAGGCTGCACCGGGCCGACACTCATAGAACAAAGACATTTACAGCGGAGAAAAGGCCCTTCGGCACTCAAAGCCACCGAATGGTGCAAATAATCCTGATTCATATTTAACCTACACCGTTCCATTATTATGCATATGTCTATCCATGGCCAATTTAAATGCGCTTAATGTCGGCGACTCTACTATTGTTGCAGGCAGGTCATTCCTGGCCCCTATTGCACTCTGAGTGAAGAAACTACACCTAGTATGAATCCTATGTCTATCACCCCTCAATTTAAAGCAATGCCTCCTCGTGTTAGCCTTCACCATGCGAGGATAAAAGCTCTCACTGTCCATTCTATCCACACTCTGATTATCTTGTACGTCTCGATGAAGTCACCTCTTAACCTTCTTCTCTCCAACGGATCCAGTGTAAGTCCTCACTCACCCTTTCCTCGTTAGACCTTCCTTCCATGACAGGCAACATCCTCGTAAATCTCATCTTGAACCTGTCCAAAGCTTCCACATCGTTCATATAATGCATGCCCAGAACTACAGTCAATAATCCAGGTGCGGCCTTACCAGTTTCCTGCTCAGTTGAACCTTGCCCTTTTGGCTCCGTAACTCAATCCCTCTACGAATAAACGCCAAATACACCATATGCCTTCTTAACAACCCTATAAGCCTGCGAGGCAACTTTCAGGTATGTATGCACCTGGACACGAGATCTCTCTGTTCATCTAAAATGCCAAGACTTTTACCATTAGCTCAATCATCTGCATTGTTGTCATTTCTTCCGAATTGAACTATCTCAAACTTGCCTGCATTAAACTTCATTGCCACTTCTCAGTCTAGCGCTGCATCTTATGTATTCGTCAGAATGATCCACAACTTTGCCTCCCTTCGTATCGCCCGCAAACTTACTAACCCATCCATCTTCGCCCACATCCAGATCATTTATAAAAATGACAAGCCGCAGTGGTCCCAAAGCAGGTCCTTTTAGCACACCACTGGTAACTAACCTCCCGGATTAGCATTTCCCACTAACTACCACCTTCTTTCAGATCGCCAATATCTGATCTGAACCTCTGAATCACCCTGAATCCTAAAACGCCGTGTTTTGTGCAATACCCTATCGTGTGGAATCTTATCAAATGCTTTACTGAAGTCCTTGTACACCACATCAATCACTTTACCTTCACTCACCTGTTTTCTCATCTTATCGAAGAACTCACAAAACTATGCTGACTACCTCTAATCAAATTATTTGTTTCCAGATGATTATATATCTTATCTCACACAAAGTTTTCCAACATCTTACTCAGAACTGATATAAGACACACAGCCCTTCAGTTACCATGGTTATTCTGACACCCCTTCTTAAACAAGAGAACAACTTTTGCTATCCTCCAGTCTTCTGGCATACTCCCGTCGACAATGATGACATATATGTTGAAGTCAAAGACTCTGTAATCTCCTCCCTGTCTTTCCAGAGAACCCGAGAATAAATACCGCTGGCCTTGGTTAATATCTATATTCAGATCTTCAAAAATTTCGAAAAACACCCCTTTCTCAACATCAATCCCATAAAATCTTGTAGCCTGTATAACTGTATTCTCAATTATTAAATAAATGCTTCCCCATGTCCTCAGATACAACTAACACTTCCCACTACTATATTTCATTGGACCAAATATTACTGGCGACATTATCCAAATCTAGTCTCGAGACTGTCGACAACACTAGGTTCAGTCGGCAGACCACACCAGGCTCAGTCTCCAGACCGCACCATGCCCAGTCTCAAGGCCGCACGGGGCCCAGACTCCAGACTATACCAGGGCCAGTGTCCAGAGCACACCGGGCCAAGTCTCCAGACCGCAGCAGGCCCAATCTCCAAGCCGTAGCAGACCCAATCTCTGGGACACACTGGGCCAGACTGCAGAACATTCCGGAACCAGTCTCCAAACTGCATCAGGCCAATTGTCCAGGTGACACCGGGTCAAGTCGCCAGGCCACACTTGGTCCAGTCCCCAGACCGCACGGGGCCCAGTCTCCAGACTGCTCCGGGCCCTGTATCCAGTCCGCAGCTGGACATGTCTCAGGCCGCAATGTTCTTTACATCTTGAAGCCTTGATTCCCCTCGTGATCCTCTGACCTGGGACTCAATTCATCCTTTCCCAAAGGAGTCACTTTAAAAAGAAAATAGTTCGGCAAGAAAATACTCTCCAGAAAATAGAATAAACAAGAAAGACACAAAGTGTGGGCGGAGCATAGGCGTTCAACCTGGAACATTCTGATCCTGACACCATCTTTATGATATTCCACGCTGTTTCCTTCTTCTAACAATGCATTTAAAGACTCAGAGCAGTTTTCTATGATTCCTTGCAACGTTGTCCATGAGATAATAACAGCAAGAGATAGACATGCCCTTTGGTGGCCAGTATGCTGCCATTGGGGTTGTTTCATGACTTTACAATCTATTCTCACTATACTTTCGAAGAATATATACAAACAGAAATCAAAGTTGGAGAAAGCGAACTAAATTAAACTCGACCTCACTTATATTGCTTCTCTCAGGGTGGCCTCGATGAAATTTAACTGCTGTGGTCTGCATAGCTCCCTGTGTTGGACAGATATCTAGTCCACGTGTGTAGGTAAATGCACTGCTGTGGTCCGCACAAATTCTGGTGCTGGACAGATGAATTGTTCAGGTCTATAGATCAATGCACTGTGTCGATCTGCTTAACTCCCCATGCTGGACAGATATCATTTCCAGGTTCATAGATCACTGCAGTGTTGCGGTCACCCTGGCTCCCAGTGCTGGACGGAGACCTATGAGAAAATGAGGACTCAGGTGCTGGAAATCAGAGTTGAGAGTGTGCTGCTGGGAATGCACAGCAGGCCAGTTAGGATCCAAGGAAAAGGAGAATCAACGTCTGGCATAATCCCTTCATCAGGAATCTGATCAGGCCTTATGCCCGAAACTTCGATTCTCTTGCTCTTCGCATGTTGCCTGGCCTGATGTGCTTTCCCAGCAGCACAACGTGGATAGATACCTAGTCTGGGTTTATAGGCCAATGCACTGCTGCGTTGTGCATAGATCATCGTGCTGGACTGATATCTATTTCGGGTTCATAGATCAATGCACTACTGCGGTCTGCATAGCTCCCGGTGCTGGACAGACATCTAATCCCGATTTGTAGATTTGTGCTCTGCATAGCTCGGCGTATTGGACTGATATCTAGTCTGCAAAGGATATTGTAGATGACATTGGCGTAGGTACAGATAAGTTTCTGTCAGATGCAAAAGGATACTTTTTAACCACAGATGTATATGAGGTAGGAGATGTGGGCGCATATTTTGCAGGTCTTGTGATGGCCGGGGAAAGTGTCGGGAGTGGGATGAGGGCTGGTGGTGGGCGTCAATCTGACGAGGAAGTCACGGAGGGAATGGCCTCTGATCAGGGTAAGGAGGGAACTATATTCCAAGTTGAGTGGTTTGTTTGTATGTGGCGTAAATGGCGAAGGATGGTGCGATGTATGCAGAAATTGGTGGAGTGGAAGGTGAAGGGGTTCTGTCCTTGTTGCGTTGGGAGCACTGGTGTTGGATGGCGCATGTCCAGGAAGTGGAAGAGATGCGCTGGACGGCATCATCAAACATGTGTGAAAGGAAATCGTAGTCTATGAAGAAGGAGGCTAACTAGTTTTTTTCTGAGGTGTAATTGGTCCTCCTGGGAGCAGTTGGGACGGAGATAGAGCAATTGTGAATAAGGAATCGCGTTTTTACAAAAGGCAGGGTAAAAGGAGGTGTAGTATATATGGAGGTCAGTGCGCTTGTAGGAAAAGTCCGTTGTTAATTGGTCGCCAGAACTGGAGATGGAGAGGTCTAGGAAGGGATTAGGGTTCCAAGATGGTCCAGGTGAACTTAAGGTTGTCTAAAATATACTTGTGAAGGTGATGAGCTGTTCAATCTCCTCGTGGGAGTACGAGGTAACTCCAATATAGTCATCAATGTAGCAGAGGAAAATATGGGGAATGGTGCCGAAGTAGCTGCAGAAGATTTCCCGGAATATTCTGTACCCAATATTTTATAACGGACAATCCCAGAACATTCTATCCCGGACATTATTTGTGAACGGCTGGACGTCAGCGAATTGCACGAATGGTCAGATGCCGAGGGAAAGGATCCCTCCAGGGAGAAGGAGATTGTTCCGATGTCCGTCAGGCAGTGAAAGGGTTGAGTACGTTTTCCCTGCATTTACATATGTTCACGACACATGATTCACTAAAAAACAGAAATTTCGAAACTCCGTTTGTGTTCAAGGAAGTGGGACTGAATCCTTCGGGACAGCAACCTTTATACCCTCGGTATTAGGATCTGGAAAGAAGTGACCTGTGCCTGCTCTCGTGTGATCGAGTGTGTGGGAATGTTTGAGGAATCATCTGTTCTTATGGACGTGTCTCTGTGTGTTTGGGGAGGGAGGGTTTCTTGTGGCTTGTGACAGTTTGTCAGTAATTCAGAATTTCCCATTTGTTATTGCAGCTCCAATTATTTCAGTAACAATTCCCTTTGATAATCTCACGTGGTCCTCAGTCAGACTAAGAAATTTGCGTCTGCTCTGATGAGTAATCTGCTTGTTTCCCTTCCTTACAGTTAACGCACTGACAATCTACGTCCTGCGTGAGAAAGAATGTGGATTGTCTACATGTGTGAGACGTTACCTGGTGGCCATGGCAGCAGCAGATCGACTGGTCATTACCTTCGAAGTGATACTGAGAAAGATTCCCGTTGTTTATGCAGAGTTGTTTTATTTTTGTACGTCCATCCCAGTATGTAATATCCACGCCGTCCTGATTTATGCATCCATTGACTATTCTGTCTGGTTCACCGTCACTTTCACCTTTGATTGGTTTGTGGCCATTTGTTGCCAGAAACTGAAAATTAAATATTGCAGTGAGAAAACAGCGCTAGTGGTGCTGGGAGCAGTGACTATACTGAGCTGTTTAAAGAACACTTTCTGGTATTTTCTGCTCACAACTCGGTATGTGCTGATAAACCGCGACTGGTTTTGTTATACAAAAGTTGGTGTTCCTTCCTCCCATGTCTGGGTCACAGTCCAGTCCATTCACTACACTGTAACCCCGGCTCTCCCATTTCTCCTGATTTTGCTGCTCAATGGTGTGACCACCGCACGCATTTTAGTGACCAGCAGAGCCCACAGGAGACTCGGAGCTGCCACCAATGGGGACGCTCGGTCGGACACAGAAATGAAAAAGCGACTTCAATCCATCATTTTACTGTTTTTGATCTCGGCCAACTTCATCCAGTTATGGTCAATATTTATGCTGTATTCTATGTTGGTCCGGATTCAGGACATTGTGAATATCCTTGTACGTCTCCACCCTTATCTACGAGAATTGGGCTTCATGCTGCAGCTCCTCAGTTGCTGCACAAACACCGCGATTTATGCCGTGACACAGAATAAGTTCAGACAGATTCTGAAGAATGCGCTGAAATATCCAATTACTTAAATTCATCAATCAATT
Source organism: Chiloscyllium punctatum (assembly GCF_047496795.1). Taxonomy (NCBI): domain Eukaryota; kingdom Metazoa; phylum Chordata; class Chondrichthyes; order Orectolobiformes; family Hemiscylliidae; genus Chiloscyllium; species Chiloscyllium punctatum. Next base: position 77,682,857 of record NC_092771.1, on the reverse strand, counting down.
AAATTCAGTTGATAATCAGTCCATTCAGGATTTCCTCATATCATTTCAGAGTTTGAAAGATGAAGAGTCTGTCTCTTTGTTAACAGACTGAGGGTAGCTCTGGTCTGTCCAACATTACCCCGCAGTGGGGCTACAGGGACACATTAGAATGTTTCTCACAACATATGGGCAAATAAGCAAGGCAAATCCCACTGACTGTACTCCATCACTTCAATTTGTAAACAACAAAACTGTTCATTAAAAAGTGCCAAGCAGCAGAGTGAATAGTATTGTTGCTTGCTTTTGCTTTGAAGAAGCTGGGCTGGGGAGAGACAGAATCAGCCCCAAGTCCTCGTCCACAGGAAGGGGAGGGAATGGGCCTGAACTCAGTCACTCTGTCCTTGCTTTCACCTCTGCATACCTCCATTCTGACATGGCCTTCTGCACAATTAATCTCTTTGACTTTTTCCCTCTCCATCCATATCTCCCTCCCATGCTCACACTGTTCCTCTATTTCTCTCACTCCGTCTTCCTTTTACAGTCTATTTTACTATCCATCCATTCCCCACTCTCCTGCGCTCTCTGCGTTCTGCACTCATTATCTCCCAAACTCCCTCTCTCCAAATCTCTCTTCATCGAATCCTCTCATTACATTCCATTGCTGGGGGAGCAGAAGATGCGTGTGGATGTTCAGGCCTATGCTGGGGGAGCAAAAATGAATGTGGCGTGTCAGGCTGTTGCTCACTTAACAGCCAGGGGCTTGGGACAAACGGCTTTGCTCGGTGAATGTGAGTGCATTAGTCGTAACAAGGAGGTACGAGTGGGGTAGGCACCATCGGCTGTAGCAGTGGCTGATGGGTGGCAGTTGGACAACAGGCTGCTTCACACGGAAGAGACTGTATGGAGCCCATTGTTGATGTTCATTGATCTAAGTGGGAGTGTGATTAAAGACCAGTTCGAGAGAATGAACTAGGCAGGGGTACATGACCAATGCTTTGGGTAAAGAGTGTGTGGGTGAGTGAGCGTAATGGTGAGGGAGAATCCAGGCGGATGAGCGGGACGGTGTGGACTGTGCAGTAGAGTAAGTGTGACGGTGCTGGAGTGTACGAGGAGTGAACATGTTGGTAGAAGACTGTGCGGGGTGATTGAGTGGCACCGTCGGGGAATGTGCGGGAGACTGAGTGGCATGGTGGCGAAGTATTCAGGGGGAGTGAACATGATAGTGCGGGGGTTTGCGGGGAAGAGAGCGTGATGCAGTATGAGTGTGTAGGGAGTGAGCGTAATGGCGGGGGAGTGTGCCGGGGAGTGAGGGCGCATGATGATGGGCAATTGTGCGGGGGAGTGAGGGCTATGGTGTTGGCGTGGGAAGGGTAGAGTGTGTCACAGTGAAGTAGAGTGTATGGGAAGTAAAAGTGATGATGAGGGAGTGTGTGGGTGAGTGAATGTGATGGTGAGGAGTGTGCATCAGGGTCGGTGTTATGGTAATGAAGTGTCCGAGGATTGAGCATAATGTTGGGGGACTGCGCGGGATGAATGAGCATGGTAATGTGGGCAGGTGGGGGAAGAGAGAGCGTAACGTTGAGGGGAGAGTGTGGGGGAGGCAGTACGTTGCTCGGTGAGTGTGGGGGTGGTGGTGAGCATGACGGTGACAGACTTTGTGGGTGATTCAGCTTGACTGTGGGGAAGTATGCAGGAGTGTGAACATGATGATTTGTGCGTGTGCCGGGAAGAGAGGGTGACAGTGAAGAAGAGTGTAGAGGGAGTGAGTGTGATGGTGGGGAATTTGCAGTGAAGTGACTATGATGGTGCAGTAGTATGCATGGGAGTGAGTGCGACTGGGATGGAGTTTCTGGGGAATGAGTGTGATGGAAGCAAGTTTGCTGGGGAAATGTTATGACAGTGGAAGAGAGAGCTGAGGAATAGGTATGATGGCGGGGCTGTGCTAGAGTGAGCGGGACAGTGGGAAGGAGTGCAGGGGAATGTGTGTGATGGTAAGATAGGGTGCAGGGTATTGAGCATTACGGTGTGGCGTTGTATAGGGAAGTGAGCATGTCGGTGGGGCAAATGCTTGGTGGCGAGTCGATTTTGGGGACGTGCACAGGAGAGTAAATGTGACCATAGCGATTTGTGTGGGGGAGTGAATTTGACTGTGGGGAGCATTCAGGGGAGTGAGCATGATGGTGGAAAGTGTGTGAGTGAGTGAGCGTGATGGTGGGCATATGTGTGGGGAGTAGGCTTGTCAGTGAGACAGTGTGTGGTGGAGCGAGCATGACAGTGGGGGAGTGTATAGGGGAGTGAACACGATGGTGGAGGGATTGGGGATGTGAGTGAGATGGTGGTCAAACGTGTGGGGAGTAATTGCAATGGTAGTGGAGTGTGTGAGGGTGTGAGTTTGACAGTATGGGAGCTTGCAGGGGAGTACGCATGACGATGTGGGTGTGCAGGTGGAGTGAAATTGACGATGGCATTTGTGCATATGAGCGAGCCTGTCCATGGGGGAGAGTCTAGCAGAGTAAGTGTGACAGTGGGGGTGTGTATGTGTGCATGCATGACATTGGCGGAGAGTGTGAGGAAGTGATCGTAATGGTGGGGCAATATGTGAGGGAGTGAGCATGATGGTCGGGGAGTGTGCAGGTGAGTGAGTGTGATGGTAGGTGGGTGTGCAGAAGAGTTAGAGTGAAGGTGGAGAAGTGTGCGGGAGGAGAACATTACAGTGAGGGAGAGGAAGGAGGAATGAACGTGATGGTTTTGGGAATGTGCAGGGAAGAGATAGTGACGGTGGGGGATAAAACGTGAGAGTGAGTGTACAGTGGGGGAGTGTGTAGGAGTGTGTATGAAAATGGGGGCGTGTGCAATGCAGTGAAGGTGATTACGGGTGATTGTGAGTGTGAGGGTGGGCAAATGTGTGGGGAGGTGAATAAGAGTGTGCAGTAATGTTTGGGAATAAGTGTGATGATGGAGTGATTGCGGAAAGTGTGTGTGAGACCATGGGACAGAGTGCAGGAAGTGAACATGATGATATTGGAGTATGCAGGGGAGTGAGTGCGATGTTAGTGGAGACTCCTGCTGAGAGAGTGCAACATTGTGGGAATGTGAGGCAGTGAGCATGATCATGGGGGAGTGTGTCGGTGAGAAAGCGTGACAGTGGAGGAGTGTGCGGGTGAGTGAGTGTGATGGTGGGAGCGTATGCTCGTGAGTCAGTGTGACACTGGGGGTGTGCATGGAGAGTGAGCGTGATGATGGAACAGTGTTTGGGAAGTGAGTGTGACGGTGGCAGAATGCATTGGGGAATGTGTGTAATGTTGGCGGAGTGCGCACCATGATGATAGAGTGCGTTTGATGAAGGGGGAATACATGGGTGAGAGTGATGGTTGGCGAGTGCGCGGGGGAGTGGGCATAACAGTCGGGAAGCAAGACAGAGTGAGTATGATAGTGTGGGATTGTGTGAGGGATTGACTCTGACAGTGTTAGTGTGGGTGGAGTTGTGAACGTGATAGTGAGGGAGTGAGTGGGAAGTAGTCATGATGGTAGAGGAGTGTGTCAGGGAGTCAGCGTCAGGATGGGATGTGTGTGAGGAGTGAGCATGAAGGTGCGGGAATGTTTGGGGTAGTGACGGTGGGAGAGTATACAAGGGCGGGATTCTGATGGTGGGAGTATGCACGGGAAGGGAGAGTGACGTTGTAGAAGTGTGTGGGGGAATGAGTGTGATGATGCTAAAATGTGCAGATGAGTGGGTGTGACGGTGAAGGAGAGTGCGGGAAAGTCAATGTGCTGTTGGTGGAGTGTGGGGGAAATGACCGTAAAGTAGAGTAGTGTGCATGGCAGTGTGTGTGATGGTAGGGGAGTGTACATGGTAATGAATGTTCAGTAGGGGTGGTTGTGGGAGGGGAATGGGCTCACGGTGGGGCAGTGTACAGGGGTGTGTGTCTGATTGGGGAGTGAGCATGACCATGGGGAAGTATCTGGGACACTGATTGTGATAGTGGGTGTGCGTGTGTAGTGGATTGTGTGTGACATTGGGGGATCATGCAGGGTGACTTTGGTGGAGTAAGTGTGAGGTGGTCAGAGTTACAGAGTGAGAGTGTGTGAGTAGCCAGGGTGACATCGACAGAGTGAGTCTGAGGGCCGGGGTGGCAGTTCCAGAGTGAGTGTGATGGGGTCACGGGGATGGTGAGGGAGGATGTCTGATTAGGTCAGGTTGATAGAGATGGAGTGAGTGTGAGGGATTCAGGGTTACACCGATGGAGAGAATTTGAGGGTGCTATTCTTACTGTAATAGATTGAGACTGAGGGGTTCAGGGTGACAGTGACGGAGTGAGACTGAGGATGTCAGGGTGGCAGTGATGGAGTAAGTGTGAAGAGGTCAGTGTGACAGTGACAAAGTGAGCATGTAGAGATCAGGTTGCTGGTGACAGAATGAGCGTGAGATGGACAGGTTGACAATGGCGGACTGAGTCTAATGGAGTTAGTGTGACGTTGACAACGTGAGTGTCAGGGAATTGAGGGTGACAGTGACTGAGTGAGTCTGGAGGCATAGTGTGAAGGAAGTGCAGTTAGTGCGAGGGGTCAGGGTGACAGTGAGGGAATGAGTGTGATGGGGACAAGGTGACAGTGACTGAGTGTTTATGGGCGTCAGGATGCCTATGACTGCGTGAGCTTGAGGGGTTCAGAGTCACAGTGACATTGTGAGTGTGAGGGGGTCTGAGTGACAGTGACGGGGTGTTTATGAGAATGGTCAGTGTGATGTAGTGAGTGTGAGGGTGCGAGTGACAGTGACAGAGGAAGTGTGAGGGGATAAGGGTGGTCCTGGGGGAGTGAGCGTGAAGGGGTCAGCGTGACACTGACGTATTGGTTTTGAGGGTTAAGGGTGATAGGGAAGGTGCATATGTGTGATAATGTCAGAGTGACGGCGTGAGAGTGAGCGATTCAGATTGACGGTGATGGAGTGAGTGTGATGGGCTCAAGGTGACTGTGATTGCGGGAGTCTGATGAGGTCACGGTGACGGGAACATTGTGAGAGTCAGCAAGTGAGTGTGACAGTAACAGAGTAAGTCTGAGCAGGTTAGATGACGTGACCAAGTGAGCGATGGGCGTTCAGGGTGATGGTAACTGAGTGAGTGTAAGGGGGTCTGGGTGTCAGTGATGGAGTGAGTGTGCGGGTGTCAGGCTGGTGGTGAAGGAGTGAGTGTGATGGTGTCAGAATGACGATGACAGATTGAGTGTAATAGAGTGAGGTCTTCAGTGTGACGGTGACAAAATGCGTTAGAGAGTCAGGGTGATAACCGCGGAGTGAATGTAAGGGATTTCACGTTGTCGGAGTGAGTGTGAGTTTATGAGGGTGATGGAGAGAATGTGAGAGGGTCCGGGTGGCAATGACAGAGTGAGTGTGAGGGGATCAGGGTGATAGAATGTGTGTGAGGGGGTCAGGGTGATGGTGTCAGAGTGTGTGCGAGAGGGTCAGGATGACAGTGGCATAGTGAGTGTGAGGGGATCAGAGTGACAGAACGCAGTTGCTGTGAGGCTGGGCAGCGGAACAGTTACAGAGAGTGCGAGGGTTTCAGAGTGACAGTGACAGAGTGAGTGTGAGATGTTTAGGTTGACAGTGACTGACTATTTACGAGGGTGTAAAAGGATCGCTGAAAGAGTGACTGTGATGGAGTCAGGGTGACGGTGATTGAGTGAGTGAGAGGGGGTCAGGGTGGCAGGGAGGACTGAGTGAGATTGGGTCTGGATTACAAAGTTAATGGAATGAGGTCAGGGTGATAGTGACGGAGTGAGTGTACAGGGTCATGGTGACAGAGATGGAGAAGTGTGAGGTGGCCCGGGGACAGAATAAGTTTGAGATGGTCAGGATGACATTGAGGGTTTGAGTGTGACGGGGTCAGGGTGGCAGGGTGCACTGTGTGTAATTGGATCTGGGTGGTGGTGATGGTGTGAGTGTGAGGGGGTCAGGAGGAAGGAGTGATTGCGAGGAGGTCAGGGTGACAGTGAAGGAGTGTGTGTGGAGTGGGTCAGGGTGACAGCGAGTGAGTGAATGTGAGGGGGTTAGGTTGCTTGTGTCCGAGTGAGTGTGAGGTATCAGGGTGATGGTGATGGAATGAGTGTGGGGGATCAGGGAAACGGTGACAGGGTGAATGTCAGGAGTATACGCTGATTGTGACTCAGTGACTGTGAGGGGTCAGAGTGCCAATGACTGTGACTGTGACTACAGGGTTACTTTGCTGGACTGAATGTGATGGGCTCAGCGTGACAGAGACAGAGTGAATGTGAGGGTGTTAGGGTGACGGTGAGGGAGTGAGTGTGATGGGATCAGTGTGACGGTACCAATGTGAGTTTCGTTGTGAGTGTGACAGTGACAGAGTGAGGGTAGGGGGAACATCTTGAAGGTGATAGAGTTAGTGAGAGTGGGTCAGGGTGAGAGTACCTGAGTTTGTGTGCGGAGGACAGGATGACAGTGATTGAAAGAGTATGAAGGGGTCAAGATATTTGTGACTGAGTTGAAGGGCGTCAAGGTGACAGTGACAGAGTGAGTTTGAGTGTGTTATAGGTTAAGGTGATGGAATGAATGTGAGAAGGTAAGTATGACAGTGACGGATGAGTATGAGGAGGTCAGGGTGAGGGGGATGGAGTGAGTGTGAGAGTGTCACGGTGACCCTGACGGAGAGCGTGTGAGATGATCAGTGTGACAGTGACGGAGTGAGTGTGATGGGATCAGAGTGATAGAATGAGTGTGAGTGGCTCAGGATGAAGGAGTGATTGCGAGGAGGTCAGGGTGACAGCGACAGAGTGAGTGTGAGTGTGTTATAGGTTAAGGTGATGGAATGAATGTGAGAAGGTAAGTATGACAGTGACGGATGAGTGTGAGGAGGTCAGGGTGAGGGGGATGGATTGAGTGTGAGAGTGTCCCGGTGACCCTGACGGAGAGCGTGTGAGATGATCAGTGTGACAGTGACGGAGTGAGTGTGAGGGGATCAGAGTGATAGAATGAGTGTGAGTGGCTCAGGATGAAGGAGTGATTGCGAGGAGGTCAGGGTCACAGCGAAGGAGTCTGTGTGGGGGGATCAGGGTGACAGTAAGTGAGTGAATATGGGGGGAGGTTTATTGTGTCCGAGTGAGTGTGGGGTATCAGGGTGATAGCGATGGAATGAGTGTGAGGGGATCAGGGAAAAGGTGACAAGGTGAATGTGAGGTCTACACGGTGATTGTGATTCAGTGCGTGTGAGGGGTCAGGGTGCCTGTGATTGTGACGACAGGTTTACTTTGATGGACTAAGTGTTATTGGGCTCAGCGTGACAGAGACAGAGGGAGTGTGAGGGTGTTAGGTTGACGGTGAGTGAATGGGTCTGGTGGGATCAGTGTGACGTTACCAATGTGAGTTTCGGAGTGAGGGTGACAGTGACAGAGCGAGGGTGGGGGAATTGCGTGATGTTGATGGTGTTAGTGCAAGTGGGTCAGGGTGGCAGTACCTGAGTGTGTGTGGGGAGGACAGCATGACAGTGATTGAGTGAGTGTGAAGGAGTCAAGGTGCCTGTGACTGAGTTCGAGAGCGTCAGGGTGACAGTGAAGGAGTGATTCTGAGGGTTTCAGGGTAATACTGAAGGAGTGAGTGTGAGGATGTCATAGCTTATGGTGATGGAGTGAATGTGAAGAGGTAAGGATGACAGAGACAGATGAGCGTGAGGAGGTCAGGGTGAGGGGATGGAGTGAGTGGGAAAGTATTATGGTTACCCTGGCGGAGTGTGTGTGAGGTGGTCAGGGTGACAGTGATGGAGTGAGTGTGAAGGAATCAGGGTGATGGTGATGGCGTGATTGTGAGAGGCACAGGTTACAGTGATGTTGTGTCTGTAAGGAGAAAAGCGCGATGGAACCTACTCAGTGTGATTGGGTCAGGGTGACAGTGAGAGAGTGCATGTTAACATGGGCCAGTGACTTTCTGAGTATATGGCGGACAGTGTGTTGGTAGTTGAGTGACTATTACGGGTCAGGGCAACGGAGTGATTATAAGTAGCAGTGATGGAGTGAATGCGATCAGATCAGTGTGAGGGCGATGGAATGAGTGTGAGGGTGTCAGGCTGATGGTAATGGTGACAGATTGCATGTCAGAGTGTGACAGTGACAGAGTGAGAACAAGGGGGTCTGAGTGTCTGCGATGTAGGGAGTGTGAGGATGTCACGTGACATTGAAGGTGTGAGTGTGATGCATTCAGGGTGACGGTGATGTAGTGAGTGTGAGTGGGTTATTGTGATGGTGGCAGAGTTAATGTGAGGGTGCCAAGGTTACGGTGATGGAGTGAGTGTGAGGATATCATAGATTACAGTGATGGAGTGAATGAACAGAGGTAAGGGTGACAATGACGGGTGAGTGTGGGGATATCATGTTGAGAGGTTTGCAGTGAGTGTGAGGGAATCCGGATGACACTGATGGAGTGAGTGTGCGGGTGTCAGGCTGCTAGTGAAGGAGAGAATATGAAGGGGTCAGAGTGACGATGACAGGTGGAGTGTCGTGGTGTGACTGTGACAATAAAGGAGTGAGTATAAGGGGGTAGGTGTATCGGTGATGAATTGTGTGCGAGGAGTCAGGTGACCGTCCGTTTGTGAGTGTGAGGTTGTCAGGATGACAGAGTGAGTGTGAGGGAGTCAGGGTGACGTTTACTAAGTGAGTGCGAGAGAGTCAGGGAAGAAAGGTAGTGGCGGTGTCAGGGCGATTGTGACAGACTGTATGTTGGAAGGTCAGGGTGACAATGCCAGAGTGAGTGTGAGGGGATCGGAGTGACAGAATGAGTGTGAGGAGGGCAGGTGACGGTAATGGAGTGAGTGTGAGGTCGACAGAATGACAGTTACGGAGGGAGTGTGAGGGTTTCAGAAAGATAATGAATGTGTGGGGTTCAGATTGATAGTGATGGAATAAGTGTGTGAGGATCAGGTGATAGTGACAGAGTGAGTGTGAGATGTTCAGGGTGACAGTGACTGACTACATGCAGGGGGTAAAGTTGTCACTGACGGAGTGAGTGCGAGGGGGTCAGGTTCATTGTGACAGAGTTAGTCTGAGGTGGGCAGGATGATTTTGAGGTTGAGTGTAAAGGGGCTAAATGTGTCTGAGCTGAGTGAATGTTATCGGGTTTGGATGACATAGTGAATGTGATGGGGTCAGGGTGACGGTGACAGTGTGAGTGAAGTGGCCAGGGTGACAGACATGGAATGAGTGTGAGATGGTCAGGGGACAGAGTGAGGTTGAGGGGGGCAGGATGGCATTGAGGTTTTGAATGTGAGGGGGTCAGGGTAGCAGGGTGACTGAGTGTGATTGGGCTTGGGTGATGGTGATGGAGAGAGTGTGAAGGATCAGGATGACAGACTGGTTGTGTGGGGGTCAGTCTGACAGTGACGGAGTGAATGTGAGGGTACACGGTGACGGTGACTGAATGAGTGCGAGGGTGTCAGGATGCCTATGACTGTGACTAGTCAGGGTTATTGTGACGGACTGAGTATGATGAGGTCAGCGTGACAGAGTTGGAGTGAGTGTGAGGGTATCAGGGTGTGGGTCAGGCGGTGATTTTGATGGGGGTCAGTGTGACGGTGGCAAAGTGAGTGTCAGGGAGTTGTGGGTGAGAGCGATGGATTGAGAGTAGGGTAGGTAGTGTGGTTGTGATGGAGTCAGTGCTTGGGGTCAGGTTGACAATGAGTGAATGAGTGTGAGGGTGCCAGGTTGGTTTTGACTGAGTGAGTGTAAGGGGATTTGGGAAACGCTGACGGAGTGAGTGTGGGGGGGTACATAGTGATAGTGACTGAGTGAGTGCGAGTGGGTCAGGGTGCTTTTGACTGTGACTAGTCAGGGTTACTCTGACGGACTGAGTGTGATGGGCTCAGTGTGATCGAGGCGGTGTGAGTGTGAAGGTATCAGGGTGACGGTGAGAGAGTGGGTTTGATGGAGCCAATGTGACGGTGACAACGTGAGAGTCAGGGATTGAGGGTGACAGTGATGGACTAAGTGTGTGGGGGTAGTGTGATGGTGATGGAGTTAATGCAAGGTGGTCAGTGTGACAGTGAAGAAGTTAGTGTGAGGGGATCACTGTGATTGTGATGGAGTTAGTGTGAGTGTGTCAGGGCGACAGTGATGGAGAGAGCGTATCGGGATCAGGGTGACATTGAGAGTGTGAGGGGGTCAGGGTAATGGTGATGGAATGAGTGTTGAGGGGGTCAAAGTGATGATGATGGAGTGAGTGTGGGGGTGCAGGATGACCATGACCAAGTGAATGTGGGGAGGTCAGGGTGACAGTGATGGAAAGAGTGTGAGTGGGTCGGGGTGACAATGATGTGGTGTGTGCCTGCGGTCATTGTGATATTGGGACACTTAGTGTTAGTTCCCAAGAGTAACAGTGACGGAGTAAGTGGGAGAGTGTAATTATGACGATGAAGAAGTGAGTGTGATGTAGTCAGTTTTACTGTGACAGAGTGAATGTTAGGGGTTCAGCGTGACAGTGAGGGTTTGAGGTTGAATGGTCAGGGGAACAGGGTGGGAGTGTGCGTGACCCAGTCAGGGTGATGGTGTGAGATTGAGGGGTTCATTGTGATGGTGATGGTGTGAGTATGAGAGTGTCATGGTGACAATGAGGGTTTGAGTGTAAGGACGTAATGGTCACAGGAATGGAGTGAGATTGAGCGTCAGGGTGATGGTGAGGGAAGGATTCTGATGGGGTCAGGGAGTTAGAGTGACAGTGACAGGATGAGTGTGAGGGGGTCAGACTGACGGTGACAGAGAAAGTGTGAGGAGATCAGATTGAAAGTGACATAGTGACCGTTACTGGATCATGTTGACAGTGAACGAGTGAGTGTGAGAGAGTTGGTGTGACGATGGCAGCGTGAGTGTGAGGGACTTAGGGTTACGGTGAGAGAGTAAGTGTGAGGGGGTCAGTACAACGGTGATAGAGTGTCTGTGTGAGTGGAACAGAGTGACGGTGAGTATCTGTGTGAGTATCTGTGCGTCAGTGTTACAAAGATGCAGTGAGTGTGACGGAGTCATGGTGATGGTGACTGAGGGATTGTGACCCTGTCAGGGAAACTGTAACTGAGTGAATATGAGCGGATTAGGGTGACTGTGAGTGTGTGGCTGTGAGGGAGTCAAAGTGATGGTGACGGAGTGAGTGTGAGGGGGTTCGGCTGACAGTGATAGATCGAGTGTGAGAATGTCAGGGAGACAGTGGTGGAATGAGTGTGATGGCATCCGTATTACGGTGACGGGGTGATGGTGATTTAGTGAGCGTGTGGGGGTCTGGGTGGTGGTGACAAACTGCATTGAGTGCTCAGGCTGATAGCTATGGAATGAGTGTGATGGGTTTAGGTTGACGATGACACAGTGAGTGTGGGAGGGTTAGGGTGACGGAGGCTAAGTAGCGTGAGGGGGAGACGGCGACAGAAACTGGGTGAGTGTGAGGGGTTCAGGGTGACGTGACAGAGTGAGTTTCAGGTTGTCAGGTTAACAGTGACAGAGTGCGTGATGGGGTCATGGTGATGGTGCTGGAGTAAGGGTGAGGGTGAGGACCTCAGTGTGACGGTGATCGAGAGAGTCTGGGGGTCAGGGTGATGGTGACAGTGAGTGTGAGGATTTCAGCATAATGCTGACGGCGTGAGTGTGAGAGTGCCAGGGTTATGATGTTGGAGCGTGCGTGAGGGTGTCATAGGTTATGGTGATGGAGTGAATATGAGGACTCAAGGGAGACAGTGACGGATGAGTGTGTGGAGGTCAGAGTGATGGTGATAGTGTGAGTGCAATGGGGTCAGGGTGAGGGTGAATGTGAGAGTGTCAGTGTGAGGACGTCATGATGACGGAACTGAGTGACCATGATGTAGCGATTTTGAGGAGGTCAGGGTGACAGAGATAAGTGAGCGTGAGGGGGTCAGGAGGAAGGTGGTGGAGTGAGTGTGAGAGTGTCAGGGTGATGCTGATTGAGAGAGCTGAGGGTCATGGTTACAGGGACGAAGTGAGTTTGAGGGTTCATGAGTGATGGTGACACATTGAGTGTGAGTGGGACAGGGTGATGATGATGGAGTAAGTGTGATGGGGACAGGGTGACGGGGACAAAGACTGTTTGAGTGTCTCTGCGTGACAGGGACAGAGAGACTGTGAGTGCCGCAGCGTGACGGGGATGGAGTGAGTGTATGTTTCCATCAGGTTGACATTCATACATTAAGTTTGTGTGTTTCAGGGTGATGGTAACTGCGTGAGTGTGACACTGTCAGGGAAACAATGGCGGAGTGAGTGTTAGGGGACAGTGTGATGGTGACTGGGTGAGTTTGACGGTGAAAGGGTGACAGTTACTGAGTGATTGTGTCCGTGGCTGGGTGACAATGATGGTGAGTGTGAGGGTGCCATGCTGACAGAGACGGAGTGAGTGTAAGACGGTCAGGGCAATAATAACGAAATGAGTGTGAGGGCATCAATGTGACAGTGATGTAGTGAGTGTGAGAAGTTCAGGGAGACAGTGCCGGAGTGAGTGTGAGGGTGTCAGGGTGACCGTGACAAAGTGTGTGTGACGGTATTGGAATAATGTTAATGAGATGACGGTGATGCACTGAATGTGAAGTGGTCAGGGTGACAGTGAAGGAGTGAGTGTGAGACGGTCGGGGTGGAGTGAGCATGACAGGGTCACGTTGATGGTGTCTGAATGAATTAGAGGGGTTACGGGTGATGGTGACTGAGTGTGTGCAAATGGGTCAGGGATATGGTGATGGAGTGAATGCGAGGGGGGTCAGCGTGATGGTGATGGTGGGGTCTGATGGGTTCAGGGTGACCCTGATGGAGTGAGTGCAATGGGACCAATGCGAAAGTGTGAGAGATGGTAGCGATGGTGACGGAGTGAGTGTGAGGTGGGCAGCGTAACGGATCCAGAGTGAGTGTGTCGGCGTCAGTGTGGCAAAGATGGAGTGAGTGTGAGGGGGTGACGGTGACAGGGACAAAGAGAGTGTGAGGGCCTCAGGGTAACGGGGACTGGCAGATTGTGAGGGGCACAGGGTGAACGTGACAGAGTTATTGTGAGCGCCTCAGCATGTCAGGGACAGAATGTGCGTTTGTGCACCAGGTAAACAGTGACAGAATGCGTGCGACGGTGTCAGTGTGACGGGGACATGGAGAATGCGAGGGGCTCAGAGTGATGGTGAGTACCTCGGCATATCAGGATCGGAGTGCATGGATGTTTGTCAGCTTGTAACTGATGCAGTGACTGCGAGGGTTTCAGGGTGATGGTGACTTAGTGATTGTGACCCTTTCCAAGGAACAGTGACGGAGTGAGCGTCAGGGGGTCATGGAAACAATGGCGGAGTGAGTGTGAGTGGTTCAGGGAAAGGGTGACTGAGTGAGCGTGTGGGTTTCAGGGAGACAATTACGGAGTGAGTATGAGGGGTTCAGGAAAACGGTGACGGAATGAGTGTGAGGGGATACAGGTGTCAGTGACTGACTGTGGGGTTTGCAGATGTCAGTGACTGAGTGAATGTAAGCGTGTCAGGGTGACTGACAGTGTGAGTGTTGGGGTGTCAGTGTGACAGTGATGGAGTGAGTGTGAGGGAGTCAGGCAGAGGGTTACAGAGTGAGTGTGAGAAGGTCAGGGTGATGATGATGGATTCAATGTCAGGTTGTGAATGTGACAATGATGTTGTGAATGTGAATGGCTCAGGGTGACGGTGACAGAGTGACTGTGAGGAGGTCAGGGAGGGAGTGAGTGTGACGGGGTCAGTTTGACGGCATCAGAAATATTGTGATGGAGTCAGTGTGAGCGGGTCAGGGTGATGGTGTGAGAGTGAGTGTGTGGGAGACAGTGCGACAGTGACGGATGAGTGCGAGGCAATAAGGAGATGGTGACAGAAAAAGTGCGAGGGGTGATTGGTATGGTGATGGGGGAGTGTGACGGTGATAGGATGATTGTAATTGCAGGGAGTGTGTCCGGGGCTTGGTGCAGCAGAGTGGCAGGAGCTGGGCGGAAGTGAAATCAGAGCGCAGAGGCTATTTGGGAAGTTGAGCGACTGTTATTTCAGAAGGTGTGTTCTAAGTCCAAGGTCCTACGGTGGCACGGTGGTTAGCACTGTAGACTCCCAGCGCCAGATACCCGGGTTCAGTTCCCGCCTTGGGCAACTGCCCATGTGGAGTTTGCACGTTCTCCCCGTGTTTGCTTAGGTTTCCCTGACTGCAAAGCTGGTTTAGTGTGCTCTGTGCATGATGTTGGAGGTCAAGTACTCTGGTGTATATGGCTCGTGTAACTGTGGAAAGTGTGTACACGTTCAGCTTCTGACAGAGCATATTGCCACACTGATTAAAGAACTTGATGACCTCATGCTCATCCAAGCGAACGAGATCTTTCTGGACACTACCTTCAGTGAGGTGATTACAGCGAGCATACCAGAAGGGAAAAGACGGTGAGGAAGGCAGAGAGGAGACAAGTGCTCGAGGCCCTAGTCGAAGCATCTGTTAGGAACAGGTTGAATCTTTTGGAAACAGGAGAGACAGATGACACTGCCAGTCCGCGATGCGGTCAGGTCTGCCAATCAAAAGTTGGCGTAGGAGGCAGACCCGAGGAGTCAGACATCATCTCGAACCGTGGTAATAGGGGACTCCATACTGAGAGGAACTGAACGGGGATTCTGTGGCAACAGGCGGAATTTGAGGAGAGTGTGTTGCCTTCCTGGTGCCAGGATAAAGGATGTCGCAGACAGAGTGCTCAAGGGCGAAGGTGATGGTACATGTCGGCACAAATGATGTCGGGAAGAGGAGGAGAGACATTCTACAGCGGGAATTCGGACTACTGAGAAGAAAGCTGAAAAGCAGCAAGTCTAGTCTGGTTATCTCTGGTTTGCTTCCAGTTCCTCGGGTTGGAGAGGACAGGAACAGGGATATAATTGACTTGAAAGGGTGGCTGGGGAACTGGTGCAGGAAGGAAGGATTTAAAGTCTTGGATCACTGGGGTATGTTTTACGGTAAGGATAAATTATACAAGAGGGACGGCTTGCGGCTTAATAGATGGGAGACCAGCATTCTGGCAGGCAAGTTTGTCACTGCAATAGAGTTGTGTTTAAACTAAATAGCGTGGGCGGGGGGACAAACTGAAAGTTCAAGAAGGAAATTGAATGTAAAGTTAGAACAAGAGAAGTCAAGAAAGACAACAGAATCAATGGAGCAGAAAACTCACCAAGGGATCATGCCGTAAGGTCAAGTGAAATCGGGATTGATAGGAAGGGTGAGGGCAGTAACAAATTAAAAACATTATATTTGAATGCACAAGACATTAAAAATAAGATGGATGACCTTGCGGCTCATTTGGAAATTGGCAATTATGATGTTTTGAAGATAACGGAGTTGGGGCTTCAAGTGGACAGTGCCTGGGAAATGAATATTCAATGCTATGTTCTATCGTAAGGACAGACTGACGGGCAAAGGGGGTGGGGTGGCCCTGTTCGTCAGGGATGGTATTCAGTCCCTTGCGAAGGAGGACCTAGAAGCAGAGGATGTGCAGTCAGTATGGAGAGAGCTGAGAAATTCTTAGGGTAGAAAGACCATCGTGGGAGTTATCTACAGGCCCCCAAACGGTAGTCTGGATGTAGAGTGTAAGTTGAATAAGAAGCTGAAATTGGCCTGTCGCAAAGATATTACTACAAAGATATGTCGCAAAGATATGGTGGATTTCGACATGCAGGTATACTGGGAGAATAAGGATGGTACTGGAACACAAGAAATTGAGCCTGAGGAGTGCCTCAGAGATGGATTATTGGGACAGGTGGTGCTGCAGCCTAACAGGGAGAATGCAATTCTGGATCTGGTGTTGTGCAACGAACCGGATTGGATCAGGGATGTCGAAGTGAAGGAGCCATTAGGAGATAGTGACCATAATATAAGAAGCTTTAATCTGCAATTTGAAAGGGAAAGAGTAGAATCGGAAGTGAACTGAAGAATATTTCAATTGAATAAAGGTAAATATAGAGCTATGAGAAAGGAGCTGGCCAAAGTTCAATGGTACAATACCCTAACAGGGATGGATGGCAGTGGAGCCAGGTATTTCCGAGTATAATGCAGAAGATGCAGGATCAGTTCATTCCAAAAAGGAAGAAGGATCCTAAGAGGAGGCAGGGGTGGCCGTGGCTGAAGAGGGAAGTTAAGAAACATATAAAGTCAGAAGACAAAAAGTATAACATAGCAAAGATGAGTGAGACAACGGACGACTGGGAAAATTTAAAGAACAACAGAGTATAACTAAGAAGGAAATACGCAGTGAAAATATGAGGTACGAAGGTAAACTGGCCAAAAATATAAAGTAGGACGGTAAAGCTTTTTTGAATGGAAAAAAATTGTTCGGACTAAATTTTCCTGTTGAAGTCAGAAACGGATGAATATATTATGGAGCACAAAGAAATATCAGAAGAGTTGAATTGGTACTTTAGATCTGTGTTCACTGTGGAAGACACAAGCAATCTCCCAGAGGTAATAGTGGCTGAAGGACCTGAACTGAAGGGAATTTATATTTGCCAGGAAATGGTGTTAGGTCGGAAGGCTGGTAACTCCCTGGGACTTGATGGTCTTGGTTCCAGGGTACTGAAGGAGGTGGCTCTAGAAATCGCGGATGCATTGGTGATCATTTTCCAATGTTCTACAGATTCAGGATCAGCTCCTGCAGATTGGAGAGTAGCTAATGTTGTCCCACTTTTCAAGAAAGGAGAGAGAGAGAAAGTAGGGAATTATAGTACAGTTAGCCTGACCTCAGTGGTGGGCAAGACGCTGGAGTCAATTATAAAGGATGAAATTATGACACATCTGGGTAGCAGTAACAGGATAGGTGGGAGTCAGCATGGATTTATGCTTGACTAATCTTCTGGAATTTTTTGAGGATGTAACTCTGAAGATGGACAAGGGAGATCCAGTGGATATAGTGTACCTGGACTTTCTGAAAGACTTTGATAAAGTCCAACATAGGAGGTTAGTGAGCAAAATTAGGGTGCATGGTATTGGGGGCAAAATACTGACTTGGATTGAAAATTGTTCGGCTGACAGGAAACAAAGATTCGTGATAAACGGCTCCCTTTCAGATAAGCAGGTGGTGACCAGTGGGATACTGCAGGGATCAGTGCTGGGACAGCAGCTTTTTACAATATGCATTAATAATATAGATAATGGTAGTAAAAGTAATATTCGCAAATTTGCTGATGATACAAAGCTGGGTGGCAGGGCGAAATGTGAAGAGGATGTTAGGAGATGACAGGGTGACCTGGACAGGCTAAGTGAGTGGACAGATGCATGGCAGATGCATTTTAATGTGGATAAATGTGTGGTTATCCACTTTGGTGACAAGAACAGGAAGACAGATTACTAACTAAATGGAGTCAAGTTAGGTAAAGGGGCAGTACAACGAGATCTAGGTGTTTTTGTACATCAGTCAATGAAAGCAAGCATGCAGGTACAGCGGGCAATGAAGAAAGTTATCAGCAGGCTGGCCTTCATAAGAAGAGGAATTGTGTATAGAATCAAAGAAGTCCTTCTACAGCTGCACAGGGCCCTGCTGAGACAGCACCTGGAATTTTGTGTGCAGTTTTGGTCTCCAATTTTGAGGAAAGACATTCTGGCAATTGAGGGAATGCAACGGAGGTTCACGAGGTCAATTCCCGGAATGGCGGAACTGTCTTAAGTTGAAAGATTGGAGCGACTGGGCTTGTGTACCCTTGAGTTTAGAAGGCTGAGAGGAGATCTGATTGAGACATTTAAGGTTATTAAAGGATTCAACACTCTGGAAGTGGGACAAATATTTCCGCTGATGGGTGAGTCCCGAACCAGAGGCCACAGTCTGAAAATAAGGGGTAGGCCATTTAGAACAGAGTTGAGTAGAAACATCTTCACCCAGAGAGTGGTGGGTGTGTGCAATGCTATGCCCGATAGGGCTGTGGAGGTCAAGTCTCTGGAAACATTCAAGAAGGAGTTGCATAGAGCTCGTAAGGATTTTCGAAGACCTTCAAGGGTTATGGGAATAAGGCAGGAACAGGATACTGATTGAGGATGACCAGCCACGATCATAATGAATATTGGTGCTGGCATGAAGGGCTGAGTGGCTTACACCTGCACCTATTGTCTATTGTCTATTGTGACAATGACGGATAGAGTGTGATGGTGCCAGGGTTATGGTGATGGAGCGAGTAGGACAGGTGTGCCAGATTACGCTGATGGAATGATAATGAGGACATAAGATGATAATGACGGATGAATACCTGAAGGTCAGAATGAAGGGTACAGGGTGACAGTGATTGAGTGAATATGAAGGTTCCAGGGTGACAGTGACAAAGTGAGTGAGAGGGGTACCGGGTGACAGTGATGGAGATAGTATGATTGGGTCAGAATGGCGGAGACAAAGACAGTGTGAGGGCCTTAGAGTAACGGGGGCAGAGAGATTTGAGGAGCACAGGTTGACAGTGATGGAGTGAGTGTTACTGGATCAGTGTTTCGGTGATGGCGTGACGGTGATTTATTGACTGTGAGTGGGTCCGGGTAATGGTGACTAAGTGCATTGAGTGTCTGGGTGATGGTTATGGAGTGAGTGTGAGGCGGTCAGGGTGACGATGATAGAGTAAATGTCTGTGTGTGTGCGTGTGTGTGTGTGTGTGTGTGTGTGTGTGACAGTGACATAGTGAGTGTGGGGGGTCAGGGTGACGCTGATGGAGTGACTGTGAGGGGGGCAGGTTGACACTGACAGAATGTGTGTGCAGGGTTCAGTGTCATGGTGCTGCAGTGAGTGTGATGATATCAGGGTGACAGTGATCGATAGAGAATGAAGGGCTCAGGGTTAAGGTGATGGAGTAAGAATGAGTGTGTCCGGGTTACAGAGATGGAATGGGTGTAAGGGGCTCAGGTTGATCGGGGCAGAGAAAGTGTGAGGGGTTGGGGTGACTGTGCCAGGGTAAGTGTGCGTGCCTGAGTGTGACGGGGACGAATGCACCTGTGTGCGTCAGGTTCGCAATGATGCAGTGGATATGAGTGATTCAGGGTGACGGTGACGAAGTGATTGCGACCCTGCCAGGGAAATAGTGACGTGGTGAGTGCGAGGGGGGCAGGGTGACAGTGACTGAGTGAGTGTGAAGCTTTCCGGGTGTCAGGTGACAGAATGAATGTGAGGATGTCAGGGTGAAAGTGACAGAATAGTGTGAGGTGTCTAGATGACAATGATATAGTGAATGTAACAGGGCCAGGGCGGGAGTGAACGTGATGGTGTCAGTTTGATAGTGACCAAGTGATTTTGAGGGGTTCTGGGTGACGGTGACAGACTGTACCCGATGGGGTCAGGGTGAAGTCATGGAGTGAGTGTGAGGCGTCAGGCTGATGCTGACAGAATGATTGTGCGGAGTGAGCGTGACGACGATGGAGAGAGTGTGAAGGTGACCAGGTGCTGGTCATGGAGAGAGTGTGAGAGGGATAGGGTGATGATGATGGAATAACTGTGATGGGGCCTGGGATCAGGGTGACAGTGAAGGAGTGAGTGTGAGCGGGTCAGAGCTACGGTGATGGAGTGAATGTGTGTGGGTCATGCAGACAGTGATAGAATGAGTGTGATGGTATCGGGTTGATAGTGGCAGAGTGAGTGTGAGTGATTCAGGGTGACAGTTACAGTAATAGTGTAATGAGATCAGGATGATGGAGATGGACCGAGTGTGAGGGGTTCGGTTTGGGAGTGTGTGACTGCGTCAGGTTGACGGTGACCTAGTGATTTTGAGGGGTTTCGGGTGAAAATGCCAGAGTGTGTGAGATGGAGTCAATGTTATGGTGATAGAGTGAGGGGGTTAGGGTGATCAGGTAACGGACATAGAGCGAGAGAGAGTGAGGGGGATAGGGTGATGGTGATGTAGTGAGTGTGAGCTGATTAGTGTGACGATGACTGAGTGTGTGTAACATTGTCAGGGTGACAGGGATGCAGTAAGTGGGAGGGTTTAACAATGACGATGAGGGAGTGAGTGCCATGTAGACACGGTTACTGTGATTGAGTGGGTGTGAGGTGTTCAGTGGGGCAGTGAGGGTTTGAATTGTGCGTTCAAGGACACAGGGAGTAGCACGTGTGACTGGATCAGAGTGACCGCAGGAGAGTGAGGGTATCAGAGTGATGGTGATGGAGTGAGCATGAGGGTTTCAGTGTGACAATCAATGATTGAGTATAAGGAAGTCAGGTTCATGGGAATGGTGTGAGATTAAGGGGTCAGTGTGACTGTGAAGGAGGGAGTCTAATGGGGTCCGGGTGATAATGGCAGAATGGTTGTCAGGGAGTTATGGTGGTAGTGACAGAATGAGTGTGAGCTGGTCAGGGTGACTGTGAAAGAGAGAGTTGAGTGGGTCAGGGTGACTGACATGTAGTGATTGTGAGGGGGTCAGGTTAACGGAGACTGAGATTGATGGGGTTATGTTTATGGTGCTACTAAGTGAGTGTGAAGGTGTCAGGGTGACGGTGACGGATTGAGTGTGAGGGGTAAGGATGGCGGTGAGCTTGTGATTGTGATGGGTTCAGCGTGACCCTGATGGTGTGAGTGTGAGGGGGCCAGTGTGGCAGTTACAGTGTGAATCGGAGCGAACCAGGGTGATAGTGGTGATAGTGAGTGTGAGTGCGTGAGTGGGTTCAGGGTGACAGTGAGGTTGTGAGTGTGTGCGTTTCAGACTGACGGTACAGAATGAGTGTGAGGGTGTCAGTATGACAGTGATAGAGTGAGTGTGAGATGGACAGGCTATCGGAGATCGAGTGATTGCGACGGAGTCAGTGTGACAGTGATAGACTAAGTGTGAGGGGGTCAGGGTGATGGTGATGGAGTAAGTGTGTGCGGGACAGGGTGATTGGGACAAAGGCTGTCTGAGTCCCTCAGCGTTACAGAAACAGAGAGACTGTGAGTGTCTCAGCCTGACAGGGATGGAGTGCGTGTATGTTTCCATCAGGTTGGCATTCATAAATTGAGTGTGAGTGTTTCAGGGTGACGGTGAATGCCTGAGTGTGACCCTGTCAGGGAAACGATGGTGGAGTGAGTGTGACGGGGACAGTGTGATGGTGACTGGGTGAGTGTGAGGCTTCCAGCTCATCACCCGTGGCAGTCAGTGATAGAAAAATCTCTTTAAGGGATCCCACAATTTCTTTCTGATCTTCCCAGAATATCTAGGGATATAACTGGTTAGTTCCCAGGGATTTGTCTATCTTTTATGAATTTTAACACCGCCAGTACCTCCTGCTCTGTAATGTGGACTCTTTTGAAGACATCACTGTTTATTTCCCTGACTTTCCCAATCTTTCTCCACAGTACGTTGAAACGTAAAATTTTACTTTATGATCTCAGCCATCTCATCAGGTTCCACACTTGGTTGGCCCCATTGATCATTAAGGAACCATATTCCATCCGTATTTAATCTTCTCTTGTTAATATACTTGTATTTTCCTCAGTTTGAACTACCAGAGCTTTCTCTCGTCCCCTTTGGTCCCTCCTGATTTCCCACTTAAGTGTATTACTCCACCGCAATGTTCTTCAATGGATTCCCTTAATCCAGCTGGCTATATGTGACACGAGCTCCATTTCCCTTGATCAGAACCTCAATATCTCCAGTCATCCAGGTTTTCTTACTTGCATCAGCATTATCCTTCACACTAACAGGAATATGCTGGCCCTGAACTCTCACTTCATTTCTCTTATGAAAGCTTCCCATCTGCCTGACGTCACTTTACCTGCAAATAGCCTCCACAATCAATTGTTTATTGCTCTTGACTCATACATTCTGGATTCAGGCAAGGCCAGTTTTGAACAATAACTTGTGAACTAGCCATGTTCTTTTCCATCACTACTTTCAAACTAATACGATTGTGGTGACTTTGCCAAAGTGTTTCCCCACGAACACCTCAGTCGCTTTCCCTACCTTGTTTCCCAAGTGGAGGTCAGGATGTACGCTTTCCTGCAGTCCGACCATTGACATTTTGATTGGGACAGTTTTATGGAACATGCCTAACAAATCCCTCCCATCCAAGCTGTGAACAGTCTGGCAGGCTCAGTCTAAGTTTGGAAAGTTAAAATGCCCGACTATTGCAACGCTATCATTCTGACAGATATCTGAGGCCTCCCGACATATTTGATGCTCATTTTCCCACTGACTATTGAGGGCCTATAGAGCAGTAATATCAAAGTCATGACCGATTCTCATTTCTCATTTCCACCATTACAGCATTACTGGGTGATCCTCTCTAAGTGCTGCAGTGATGTTTCACTGATCAAGAACTCCAATCCCCTCCTCTCTCACCTCCTGTTCTCTCTATCCTGTAGAATCTGTATCCTGGAACATTGAGCTGTCAGCCCTGTCCCTTCCTCAGCTGCGTTTCTGACATACCTATGTTGTCGTAGTCCCATGTCCATGCACCAAGTTCATCTGCCTTACCTGTTAGGCCTGTTATGTTGAAATAAAGTAGTTTAATTGATCAGTTTTCCCTTATTGTCTGCTGTATTCTTGCAGGCCTTGGAGTGCTAAATGGCAGCTTGAAATTCTGTCCCAGCCTCACCATTCAGACTGCAGCCTGAGACCATCCCCCTCACTTTGGACAACACCCTCACCTTTCATGTCATCTGCAAACTGAGTAATGTTTACTTTTGCATTCACATCCAAGGTATTAATGTACATACAAACTGCAATGGTTCCTGCACAGATCCCTGTGGTACACCCACTGGTGAAAGAATTTCAAACACAAAACAAACCCTCCAACAATTGTGGATTCAATATGCTAACTTGCCTTGGATCCCATTGGTTTGTTGGACCAGCCTTCCATGTGGGATCTTGTCAAAGGCCATAGTGAATTCCAAGGAACCCACATCATCTGCACTGCCCTCAATATTTTCAATAGTGATTTCAAGGAAAACTAAGCTGAATTCATCAGACAGGATCTTCCTTTACCAAATCCGTGCTGACTATCTCGAATTGTCCGTCAGAACTTTTCCCAATGATTTCCACTCATCCCTGCTGTCAGATATCTGCTCTGTAATTACCTGGCCTACCCCTGCTGCCATTCTTGAACAAAGGAACCTCATTAGCGATTCTCCAGTCATTCGGCAGTTCACCTGTGGTCATCAAAGTATTAAATATATCCGCCAGGGACCCGGCAATCTCCTCCCTTTATCCCCCAGCAGCCTAGGATACATTTGATTGGGCACGGGGGATTTCCCCACCTTTATGCATGTGAAAACATTTAATACCTCTTTATTGATCTTAAGATGTTCTAGAATCTCACCATCCCGACTGAACTACCAGGCTACAAGGCCTTTCTCCCGTTTTAATACAGATGGGAAATATTAATTGAATAATTCACCTCGTTCCTCTGGCTCCATGCACAGATTGTCCCTTTGGTATCCACCAGGTCTCACTCTTTAGCTAGGAATCCTCTGACTCTGACTATAGTCATAAGATATCGGGTAGGTTTTCCTTAATAGTGTTTCCAATGATATTTAATGGCCATTGCTTGCCCCTCAATTCTAAGGTCCCCTGCCCTCCCTATACCTGTGAAGAGCTTCACCTGCTTTTACTGAACTGCATTTTGTCTATCAAACTGACGATATCACTTGATCAGTATTCATTAGTCTTGCTGCCTATGTCATCCGCACTTTATTTACACACTGGTCATGGATCCTCACTGTATCATTTTAAAATACTCCACTTTCAAAATATAGCCCTGACTGGAGGTAGCTTAAGACAGACTCTGTTTTCCATTTCCTGTCTCATTATAAAAGACTCAGTTGTGAGGGGGACAGACAGGAGAATGTGTGGCTGCAGAGGAGACAACAGGATGGTATGCTGCCTCCCGGGGTTCCAGGTCAAGGGTGTCTCTGAGCGGTTGCTGAACATTCTGAAGGTGGATGGAGAACAGCCAGAGGTCATTTTGCACATCAATCCATGACAGAGGTCGAAAAAGGTATCGGCTCCTGTGAAATGAGTTTCGGGAATTAGGTAAGAAGTTAAAAAGCAGTATATTGAGGGTAGTGATCTCCATATTACTCCCAGTGCCACGTGCCAGTGAGGATAGAAATAGAAAGATAGGCAGGATGAATATGTGGCTGAGGAGCTGGTGTAGGGGCAAGTGTTTTCAGTTCTTGGATCATTGGGATCACTTCTGGGGTAGAGGTGACCTGAACAAGTGGGGGGCGGGTTGGATTTGAACCAGAGGGGTACCAGTATCCGTTAGTGGAGGTGGTTGGGGAGCTGGGAGGTGGAGGTGGAGGTGGTGAGGGTGGTTGGCTGACTGGTGCGCATGACGCCTGACTGGTGAGGGAGACGAGCTCAGAGCATGGATTGGCTCTGGAGAATGGGTTTTCCAACTATAACAGAAACATGGCTGAGAGATATAGGACATAGATACACTCAATGTTTGTGAGAAGATTTATAGCTCGGGTGCTCGTTGTTGTGGGACTGTTCGCTGAGCTGGGAATTTGTGTTGCAGACATTTCGTCCACTGTCTAGGTGACATCCTCAGTGCTTGGGAGTCTCCTGTGAAGCGCTTCTGTGATCTTTCCTCGAGCATTTGTAGTGGGTTGAATGAGCCGGTTCCGGTTGTCAGTTCCAGCTGTCCGTTGCAGTGGCCGGTATATTGGGTCCAGGTCGATGTGCTTATTGATTGAATCGGTGGATGAGTGCCATGCCTCTAGGAATTCCCTGTCTGTTCTCTATTTGGCTTGTCCTATAACAGTAGTGTTGTCCCAGTCGAATTCATGTTGCTTGTCATCTGCATGTGTGGCTACTAAGGATAGCTGGTCGTGTCGTTTCGTGGCTAGTTGGTGTTCATGGATACGGACCGTTAGCTGTTTTCCTGTTTTTCCTATGTAGTGTTTTGTGCAGTCCTTGCATGGGATTTTGTACACTACATTGGTTTTGCTCATGCTGGGTATCGGGTCCTTCGTTCTGGTAATTTGTTGAAAGAGAGTGGCTGTTGGTTTGTGTGCTGTTATGAGTCCTAATGGTCGCAGTAGTCTGGCTGTCAGTTCGGAAATGCTCTTGATGTATGGTAGCGTGGCGAGTCCTTTGGGTTGCAGCATGTCCTCGTTCCGTTGTCTTTCCCTTAGGCATCTGTTGATGAAATTGTGCGTGTATCCGTTTTTGGCGAATACATTGTATAGGTGTTCTTCTTCCTCTTTTTGCAGTTCTTGTGTACTGCAGTGTGTTGTCGCTCTTTTGAACAGTGTCTTGATCCAACTTCTTTTGTGTGTGTTGGGGTGGTTGCTTTCGTAGTTCAGCACCTGGTCTGTGTGTGTGACTTTCCTGTATACCTTTGTGGTGAATGCTCCGTTAGGTGTTCTCTGTACCATCACGTCTAGGAATGGGAGTTGGTTGACCTATTCTTCCTCTCTAGTGAATCGGATTCCTGTGAGTGTGGCGTTGATGATCCGGTGTGTGTTCTCTACTTCTGTGTTTTTAATGATTACAAAGGTGTCATTCACATATCTGACCCAGAGTTTGGGTTAATTTGCGGTCAGAATGTTTGTTCTAATCTAGCATTAACGCTTCTGCTATGAGTCCATAAATGGGTGAGCCCATGGGTGTTCCGTTGATTTGTCCATATATTTGGTTGTTTAATGTGATGCCTGTTGTGCGGCCCAGGTCTAGTAGTTTGAGCATGTCGTCTTTGTTGATAGGTTCAACGTCCTGGTGTCTGTTCTGTATGTCTAGCAGGTTGGCTATTTTTTCTTTGGCTAGGGTTTTGTCGATAGAGATGAACAGTGCCGTTACATCGAATGAGACTATAGTTTCTTCCTTGTCTATGTGTATATTTCTGATGATGTCCAAGAATTCCTGTGTTGATTGTATAAGTGTCCTGTCCCGCTGAACAGTTGTTTCAGTTTCTGCTGTCGTTCTTTAGCCAGTTCGTGTGATGGTGTCCCTGGTAGTGATACTATTGGTCTGAGTGGTATGTCTGGTTTGTGCACTTTAGGTAGTCCATGAAATCTGGGGGTGTTGTTGCTTTCAAGATTCATTATCTGCAGGTCAAACCTGGTTATCTATCCGTTATTTTGTAGTTTCCTCAGTGTGTTGTTTATCCTCTTGGTGAGCTGTGGGATGGGGTCAAACTCCCTCTTTTGGTAGGTGTTAGTATCTGCAAGTAGTTGTTGCACTTTTTGGATGTAGTCTGTTTTGGCCAGGATGACCGTCATTCTGCCTTTGTCTGCTGGTAGTATGATTATGTTCTTCTCGTTTCTTAGTGATTTTAGTGCTTCCCTCTCCTTGGTGTTGAGGTTATGTGTTTGTCTTTTCCTTGTTATCAGAGGTACGATACTTTGTCTCACTGTTTGTTGTGTCTTATCTGTCAGTACATTATTCCTGAGTGTGCATTCTAGTGCTGCAAGGAAGTCTGCTGTCTTGGCGTCCCTGTGGTTGTAGTTGAGTCCCTAAGCCAGTATTGTTCTTTCCGTGTCTGTGAGCTGTTTGTGGGAGAGGTTTCTAACCCAGGTGTGTGTTGTGGTGTCCTCTCTGTTGTGTGTTAGTTTGCCCATTTTTTCTTTTAGTGCCGTTGTTTTGCGGTGTGTGGTCCTGTTCTGTCCTATGGTGACGGCCTGTTCTACCGTCCGAGTCCATTCCTGATTGGTGTTTTTTGAAATTAAGGATTTTTGTCGCGCAATTTCTTGTCTGTATTTGTGAAGTCTGTTTTGAACGTCTGTAATCATTACCTGGATCATCCTGAATCCGTTCTGTCTGGCTGTGTCCGTGGCTTGTGGATTGTTGACTGGTAGTTTGTATCTGATACAAGGTGGAAGGAATCGATTCTTTTGGCATTTGCGCAGGAACCAGAGTTGTTTGTATATGGCGCTTAGGCGGTTGGCACACGATTCCCAGTTCCTGGCTTGTCTTAGCGTCTCTCGCCCGTAGGTTTTCAAAGTTTGTGAGAAGATTTGTAGCTCGGGTGCTACAAATGGCCAAATGGCGCAAAAAATGGCGAATCTTGTATACCCTTCCTCAGGCCATTTTGGAAAATGTTATTTCAGAAAGGCAGTTTACTGCCATCTGCTGAAGGACAACTACTGACAACTAAAAGCAATCACCATGTTCCATGAGTCAATAAAAAAACCATTGAAGCTAACATGACAGTTTGATAAAGTGTTTGAGGAGGCATTATGAGAATGTAATAAGCAATCAAAAGTTTTGGAGTAAAGTTCCAGATTCAGTCCCTACCATGGTAGCTTCAGTTAATAAAAGAGTATGAAATGAAAATGCTGGAGTAATGAACAATAATGGCAGACCTACCAAAGGTTTGAAGCATGTTACATGGGTCTGTAAT
Organism: Chiloscyllium punctatum; assembly: GCF_047496795.1. Classification (NCBI taxonomy): domain Eukaryota; kingdom Metazoa; phylum Chordata; class Chondrichthyes; order Orectolobiformes; family Hemiscylliidae; genus Chiloscyllium; species Chiloscyllium punctatum. The sequence goes on along the minus strand of NC_092771.1, from coordinate 77,655,604 downwards.
CTCCTTCAGAGGAGGACGTCTGACCTTCCTACCTGGCCTGCCCTACCCGTTGAACAATAAGGTGATGGTCCTTTCCTGTGCCGAACCTGACTAAGAAACCCATCAGGAGAAGTGAGGACTGCGGGTGCTTGAGATCAGAGTTGAGAGTGTAGTGCTGGAAAAGCACAGCAGGTCAGGCAGCATCTGAAGACCTGGAAAATGAACGTTTCAGGCATAACCCCTTCATCAGGTATCCTAATGAAGGCCTCATGCCCGAAACATCGATTTTCCTTCTCCTGCTCCTCGGACGCTGTACTTTTCCAGCACTACAGTCTCGACTGAGAAGCCATTTGGCTGTAATAAAGTTTCTTAAGAAAGATCAACCATAATTAGCCGAGCAAGATGGCAGGACTTCAAAAAGTTAGCTGATGACCACCTTCTTGGGATATGTGACTAACTTTTTCATAAGTCAGTGAAGATTTCAAAAATGCAAATCACGGTGAGTCAGGCTCTTCAGACAGAGTCCGGTACACATTTAAGATTGATGATTGGATGCAAAGTCTCCAGTGATGTTGCTGTGAACAGCAAGAGAGTTCTTGCCAGTATTGCACTTCAATATTTGTTCATAATGTAAAGTGTCAGATTTATTGCATTTCTGTTTGTGACCGCTTTCTGTGCATTTCCAATATTAATCACAGTGTTGATATCATGACACCAGTATTCCCAAACTCCAGTTTGATGCTGAATGTACGGGGTTTGGAATAGCATCGTTATCCCAGGGTGAAATTGGAATTCACACAAAGCCTGGAATCGGAAAGAAAGCCAAATGGTGACCATGTAACCTGAGTCAATGGAAAAGTACAAAAACAGCTGGTTCACGAATGACAAGGCATCTGTCACCTTTCCATGGTCTGGCCGACATGAGATTCCAGACCCACTGGGAAGTAATTGACTGTGTTCTGAAGTGGCTTTAGCAAGCTATTCAATGGGCAATTGGGGATAGATACTCATTGCTGACCCTAACCAGAAAGTAATACATGTAACAAAACCTCACAACTATATCAATTAAATGTAATTGTTGCGGCAGTTCCTGATGTCATTTCAAGTATTTCACGTGAATATTCTAAAATGCACTTTGAGTGATGTTGCACCGTCTAAACGGACTACAATATAAATCAGTGGGGCATTCAGAGTAGATCGAATTCAACACTGAAGTTTAATTGCAGAATTTTCAGCACTGAATTTTTAACCAAAATAAAATTCTTAAATTGTGTTTATCGTCCATAAATAAATAAAATCTGTTGCAATTCGCCTTCATAAATTTGTATTCACTTCTGAAAATGGTCAACATTCTTAAAATAAACTTGTTTCGATTTGAGTTTTACCAACAAATCACTTCTTTCATCTGGCTTTGCTGTCACCATCACTTCCTTGAAACCAATTAAGCATTTATGTAAATAAACACAGAAATAGAATTCTCAGAATAGATTACAGAACCACAAAAACCTAATTTATAATTCCCCACATGCACAGTACACGTATTGTGGAAAAAAATGCAATTAACTCTATGGATTCCAATACTAATTGATGTTAGGACTTTTAAATACATAAGTTGTATGATTGTTGAATGACAGAGGTATCAATTGTCATGTTTAGTCAAAAAAAACTATAATTAAGAGATACATTGGCACAGCTAATATTTCTCTCTTTTTCTCTCTTACCCTCCGGCATTCCCGCCATTTTTATTTATATCTGATGCCTTGTTTTGCCTCTCCACAATCGGACAATGTTTTCCTTAATAACTTGAAGCCAACACCTCACCAACATATGCTCTCAGCCAAATTCATCCATTTCATTAGAGAGATTTGAGTCAAGATTTTCTCAAAAATCTGTCTGAGTATTGAATGATCTGGAAATGCTTGATAGGAATGAGGCTGCAAGACTTTACTGTGATAGCGTTTTCATTGTATCTCAGCAGTAAAATTCTTGGCTAAGGAATGTTTAATGGTTCAGGGCAACGCTTATTTAGGCTATAATTAACCTGTACTGCACATCTCATGGAATGTTTCATATTGTAGAGGTCGATTTACTCTGTGTTGTACCTACTTTGGGAGGGTTTTTTTAGGGAATCCGGGATGCAGCTCTATTCTGTATCTAAACCAAAATATATTTGACATGATTGCATTGGACAGCACAATATAGAGGGAGATTTACCCAGCACATTACATGAGCTTACAATCACGGAAAACATTTGATGTTGCCGTGTAAAGGGGCTTGGACTCCTACCCACTGTCTTTCTGATTTTGAAATGCTTGATACCAGAATAAAAAGGGAACAACACTATGCATCAAAACTTTGTTATACAAGCAGATTATCATCTACAGGCACATACGCAAATCATCTATACAACCCTTGCAGTGTTTAATGGATGAATGCTGAGAGAGATTTAATATGCAATATGTGTCTATTCCATGCAACACATGCCGACTGTGTGTTTGATATGGTAGTTTAAATGTAGTTTTGATCTGTCTTTAACCTTTTCTGTGACAGTCATGGTTGTGTTTGACAAATATTCAACATAACTGGAGGACTCTATGACTATAAATGTAGTCACTGCATTTGAGGCAGAATGCAATGCCATCAAACAGGGAGAAAGATGATCCCTGTCTTTTTTCATGATGAGGAAAGATTGAAGCAGCTGGGCTTCAAACATGAAATTTAAAAGAGGCCGAGATAATTCTGAAAACACTAACTTAGAGCAAAGGAAAATGATAGGGAACCAGAAGCATCCTGTTCAGCCAATGGAGTTTGGTCATCCAATCAATGACATCATGGCTCAACTGATAATCCTCAGCTCAACTTTTCAGCGTTTTAACTGTAAGCATTGATGCAATTACCAAATCAAAATCTGTCCATTTCAGCCTTCGAAATACTGAATGACCTAACCTGGACAGTCTTCTGTGGAAATGAATTCCACAGATTCACAACATTCTGGGAGACAAAACTTTCTTCTGCCTGAAATTTGTGACCTCTAATTCAGAGATTCTACTCCCTGGTCCGAAACTCTCCCACAAGGGGAAACAACATTTCTGCATTTACACCATCAAGTTTCCTGAAAATAATAGGTGTTTCAGAATGTCAGTACTGAATCTTCTGTGTTGCAATGAGTATAGGCCCAAACGCCTCAATCTCTACTCTTAAGATAGTCCCTCCATCTTCAGGATCCGTCGACTAAACCTCATGTCGATTGTCTCACATTCCAGTGTACCTTTTCTTTGTGATATGAGTCCAAAGAACAATTCACAGTATTCCAGCTGTGGTAAGATTAGAGCTTCTTTTCAGTTTTAACAAAGATTATAGTCATACAGATATCCAGCACAGAAAAAGACCCTTCGGTCCAACTGCACTGACCAGATATCCCAATCTGACTGAGTACCATTTGCCAAACATTTGGCCTATCTTCCTCGAAATGTTACCTGTCCATACACCCAACCAGGTGCCTTTTAAACGCAGTAATTGAACCCGCCTCCACTACTACCACTGGCAGCTTTAACCGTACATACACGTGAAAAGGTTACCCCTCAGGTTCTTTTCAAACATTTCTCCTATCACCTTAAACCGCTGTCCTCTAGTTTTGGACTCTCTCACTCGAGGAAAAAAGGCCTTGGCTATTCACCATATCAATGCCCCACATGATTTTATAGGTCTTGTTCAGGCCACTCCTCAGCCTCCTTTCCTCTCACTGCAGGGAAAAGAAAAGCCTCAGCCTATTCAGCCTCACCTTATACCTTAAACACTCTAGCTCCAGCATCATTCTTGGAAATCGTTTTTACATCCCCTCAAGTTTCACAAAATCCTTCATAGAAATGGTCAGCCAGATTTGTCTGTAATAATTCTAAAAGTGGCCTCATAGATGTTCTGTACAGCTGAGACTTGACATCTCGACTCCTACACTTAATACTATGACCAATGAAGGAAAGCATGCCAAACACCTTCTTCCCCACCCTGTCTACCTGCAACTCCACTTTCAAGAAATGATGCATCTGCACCCTTTGGTTTCTTTGCTCAGCAACACTCCGCAAGGCCCAGCCATTAATTGTATAAGTCTTGCCCTGGTTTGCCTTACAAAAATACAGCACCTCGCATTTATTTAATAAAGCATCAGTTCATGAAAGGCAAGTCACGTTTAACTGTTGTATTGGAATGCTTTGAGGTCATAATGAGCGTGGTAGACAATGAAGAACTGGTGAACGTGGTGTATCTGGATTTCCAAAAGGAATTCAGCAAGGTGCTCCAGAAAAGGCTGCTGCAGAAGATAAAGATGCACAGTATTACGAGCAACGCATTAGCATGGACAGAAGATTGGTTAACTAACAGAAAGCAAAAATTGGGGATAAATGGGTATTTTCTGGTTGGCAATCAGTGGCTAGTGGTGTATCTCAAGGATCGGTTTTGGGACTGCAATTGTTTACAATTCAGGTAGATTGCTTCGAGTTAGAGACCCAAGTGTAGTGTGTTGTAGTTCGCAGAAGACACTTAAATGAGTGATAGAGCAAAGTGTGCAGAAGGATATACTCAGCTTAAGGGAGTGGACAAGGGTCTGGCAGATGAAGTTAATGTTAGTAAACATGAGGTCATCCATTTGTAGGAATAATAACAAAGTGTACTCTATTAAATGGTGAAAAAGTACAGAATGCTGCTGTGCAGGTGGACCTGAGTGTTCTTGTGCATGAAACACAAAAGTATGGTTTGCAAGTACGGTAGCTAAGTACGGACTTTCTGCTGCAGCCGTATAGGGCGCTGGTGTGGCCACGCCTGGTGTACTCTGTACACTCTTCACCGCCTTACATGAGATGGCACTGGGGTGGGGTTTGATGAGGAGGTTGACTACGTTGATTCTGGAAATGAGGGGTTGGTTTATGATGAGAGATTGAGCAGACTGGGATTATACTGATTAGAATTTTAAAGAATTTGGGAGGGGGTTGTAAAATTATAAATGGGACAACTAAGACAGAAGCAGGGAGGCTATTTCCACTGGTGGGTGTAATGAGAACTAAAGGGCATAGCCTCAATATAAGGGCAACAGATTTAGGACTGAGTTGGGGAATGACCGTCTTCACCCAAAAGGTTGTCAATCTGTGGAATCCCCTGCCTCGTGAAGCAGCTGAGGCTAACCTGTTGAATGTTTTAAAGGTGACGATAGATTTTTGAACAGTAAAGGAATGAAGGGTTATAGTGAGCGGGTGGTAAGTGGAGTCTCAGTCCATTGAAAGATGATCCATGATGTTATTGAAAGGCAGAGCAGCCTCATAGGGTCAGATGGCCTACTCCTGATCGTATTTCTTATGTTCAGATGTTGTTATGTTCTAACAGGCCTCCAATCCAAAAAGTAATGCTCTCTAACTACAAAATAAAAACTGAAAGAACTGGGTATGCTGTGTATCAGAAACAAAAACAGAAACTGCTGGAAATGCTCAGGAGGTCTGGCAGCATATATGGTGAGACAGACCCACCAGTTTATGGTTCCCTGGCTTTTCCATACAACGTTGTTCATTAATGCTGCCACATAAGTCACTCTCCAGTCTTCTGGCATCTTATCTATGATTATCAACTGCACAAATATCTCAGCAAGGCGTCCAGGAATCTCTTCCCTAGTTTCCCACAAAGTTCTGGGAAATACCTAATCTGGTCTCCAGGATTTATTCCCAGTTTTCTACTTTAAGACCTCCAACAACTCCGCTTTCTGTTAGATGAACTCATTTTAAGGTCACATTATTTATTTCCCAAGTTCCTTAGCTTCCATGCTCCTGTCTACTCTAAATATTGATGCAAAATATTTGCTTAGTGTTTCAGCCATCTCCTGTGGTTCCATGTATGGAAAGCCATGTTGATCTTTAAGGTCTGTATTCTCTCCTTAGTTATTCTTTTAACCTTAAAATACTTTTATAATCTTTTCGTATTCTCCTTAATTCTATTTTCCAAAGCAATTTCATGTCCCCCTTTTCCCCTCATGATTTCCTGTATAAGTGTACTCCGACTGCCCTTATACCCTTCTCAGGATTCACTCAATCCCAGCTGTCTGTATCTGATGAATGCCCCCTTCGTTTTCTAGACAGGAGTTGCAATTTCTCTCTTCATTGAGCTTTTCCCATGACTTTCCTTCACACAAACAGAGACATACCATCACTGAACTCTCATTGTCTCATTCTTAAAGGCCTCCCAATTGTCAATCGTCCCTTTGCCTGTGAATAACCTTCCCATCTAACTTCCCAAAGTCTAATATCATCGAAACTGGCCACATTCCAATTTGAAACATTAATTTTTAAATTAATTCTTTCCTTTCTCCGATCCATTATTATTAAACCAATAGAATTTTTGAAAACTTTCCCTGAAGCGTGCCCCTATGGACACCTCAGTCACTTGCCCTGCCCTGGTTCCCAACAGAAGGTTAAGTATTGCGAACTGTCTAGTAGGTGCATCCACAAATTGAATAACAAAGTTTTCTTGTGCACACTTGACCAATTTCTCCACATTCCAAAATCTTAACGCTATCCCAAACTCTGTTTGGAAAGTTAAAATTCTCTGCCATGATCCTTTTTTTCTTCCAGATAGCAGATACCTCCTTTCATATTCGCTTGTGAATTTCCAACTGACTATTAGGAGGCCCACTTTACAATCCCAGCAAGGTGATCACCTCTTTCTGATTTTTAAGTTTCATCCATATAACTTCACTGGGCAGTCTCCAAGAAATATCCACTCTGCATTCAGCTGTAATGTTCTGTCCAACCAAAAACACCACTCCACCTCCTCTCTTGCTCCTCTGTCTATACATTCTGTAGCATCTATATCCTGGAACATTAAGCTGCCAGTCCTGTTCCTCCCTGAGTCACATTTCTGTAATGGCAATGATATCCTTGTCCCACATTCTCATCTATGCCCTATGTTTATCTGTCTCACATGTCAGGCCTCTTGCTTCGAAGTAAATGCAGTTTAGTAGTCTTACCTCGCTCTTGTCAAACTGTTGTCTGCCTTGACTCCTAGAATTGTTCACCGCATCACACCTCAAAAATATCTGTTTTCTCACTATCTTGTTGGTTCCCACCATTCCCCCTTACTAGTTAAAACCTTTAGCATAATGCTAGCAAATTTCCCCACAAGAATATCGGTCCTCTTCCAATTAAGGACCCTCTTTTATAGGTCATTTCTATCCCTGAAGCGATCCCAACGATTGAAAAATGGGAATCCTAAACCCTGCAGCAGCTCCTCAGCCACACATTAGCTGCTCTTTCTGACTGTTCTATCTAATCTCAATATTCCATTAGTTTTTAAACAAACCCCAACATGACGTTTGCCATCCTGATTGACAGTTGAAATAAAAACTAACTTTTTGTGGTTCGGAGATGCGGACTCCCTGTAGATTTCTGAATTCAATCTCTATCTTGCCTGTTAAAATGCATAGCTTTACTGTTTATGTCTATTCTCATTTTTTTCATCCACATTACATTATTATGCAAAGCTCCTTGTTCACTCTCTTGTCCTATCTGTATCCCTCCGCAAACTTCTTTTTGTGTCATACTCACCACTTGCCTCAGCTGCAATTTGTGACATTCGCAAAATTGCCTATAATATATTCACTTTCCTCATCTAAGTCATCAAAATATTTTGCACCTTTTCGTGTCCCCAGAACTTATTGATGTGGTAGTCCACAGATTGACATCCTGCAAAATAAAACTCTTAATCAAACTTATCTGATTGGAATTTCAAAAATCCTCTCTCCATGTTAATACAGTACCTCCAAAGCCAAGGCTCCTATCTTATTCAGTAATCTTATGTATGGGTGCTACCAAACAACTTCAAAAAATCAAAACATATTACAATCACGGTTTCCTCCATTTTCTCAAAGAATTCCAATACTTTTATCAGGCAAAATTTTCATTTCGTAAAGCCATTCTCAGTGTTCTGTTGTAACATCCTTTTTTAAAGACTCCATCATTTTTTCAATAAATGATGTTAAACTAAATGGCCTCAGTCAATCTTTTTTGTGCCTTGACTATTTGGAGTGAAGGTGTTGGTTGAAGGATCTAATATCAGTTTTCACTTCCACCTGCTGTAGAAGCACTGTCATTGCATCTCCTGTGAAAATCTCAACAAAATGTATCTGATGTTCATCTACTCAGAAAGCAATTCCACAAATGTTCTCGCTAATCACCTTCTGCTGGCGGTCCCAGATTTTACAAAGCAACAAATTGAAAGTCGACAAGGCTAATCAGCATCAAAGCAAGATCAATATTTGCGCAAAAATATCTCAATTCCTGGTCACGTATTTTTGTTCATCTCTTTTTAGGACATTAGCTTCGACAATGTGGAGTCTGTGTGGGTGGAGCTGTGAAATACCAAGGGACAAAAACATTAGTGGGTGTCGTACAGAAACCTCCAGACTGCAGTGGTCATGTTGGAATAGTATTAAACTGGAAATTAGCCAAGGGAATGATATGGAGACATCTGTGATCATGGGTGATTTTAATCTGCTTCCAGATTGTACAAATCAAATTAGCCACAACATCTATGAGGGGGAATTCTTGGCCTATATATGGGATGGTTTTCCTAACCAACATGTGGATGAGCCAACTAGAGAGCAGGCCATCTTAGACTTGATACTGTGTAATGAGAAGGGAGTCATTGCCAATCTAGCTGCGTGAGACTCCTTGGAGATGAGTGACCATGACATGAAACAACTTTTTTTTATCAGGATGAAGAGTGAGCCAGCTGATTTGGAGACTAGGTGCTGAATTTTAATAAAGGAAACAATGAAGATATATAAGGCATGAGTTGGCTTTGATAGATTAGTGAAAGTTACTTAAAGTTGTGTCAGTACATAGCATTGGCAAATATCCAAGGAAATCATGGGGGAATTGCAAAAACTATATTTTCCTGTCTGGTGCAAAAGCAAAATGGGTAACAATGCCAATCCATGGATTATAAAGGAAATTAGATAGTACCCAATTGAAGGAAAAAGCACAGAGATTGGCCAAGGAAAATAATATGTCTAATGTTTGAGAGCAATTTCGAATTCAGCAAAGAAGGACCAAGGGATGATTAAGATGGGGAAAACGCAGTACAAAAGAAAGAAAGCTGGAAGGGAACATGAAGATTAAGACTACAAGGTTCTATAGTACGTGAAGAGAAAGAGAATGGTGAAGACAAATGTAGGTCCCTACAGATGGAAATGGGAAAATGGATAACAAAGGACAAAGAAACAGCTGAGCAACTGAGTACATACTTTAGTTCTGTCTTCACAAAAAAGGACCGTTGTACAGGAGGTTGGTGATGCTGCAGCTGGAGCATGTGTTCTGTTTTGGACAACTTGGAAGGATGTTATTAAACTGGATAGAGTGTGGCAGAAATTTATCAGGATGTTGCTAGGACTCAATGATCTGAGTCTGAACAAGCTAGAACTTCTTTTCTCGGCAGTCTAGGCATTCATGAGAGACATGCACCCATTTCTTTTAGCCAGGGTCAAGGAATCGAGGTTTAAATGTCATTAGTTTAAGGTTAGAGGGGAAAAGTTTAAAAGGGAACTTGAGGGGCATTTATTTTACACAGAGGCTGGTACGTGTATGGAATGAGCGGAATTGGTTCAGTTGGGTACGTTAACAACATTTAAAGGCATTTTGACAAATGCATGGATAGGATGTGGACCAAATTCTGAGAAATGGGGTTAGCATGGGTGGACATTTTGCTCAGTATGGACCAGTTTGTGCCAAACGACCTGTCTCTGTGCTGTAGGACTCTCTGACTCGAAGATAGAAATCAAGTACCAGAAATCCTGGGGAATGCAAAATTTAGTGAGAGGGAAGAACTGAGGGAGGTCAATATTAGTAGAGAAATTGTGCTGGGAAATTGAGGCGATTAAACCCAATAAATCCTCAGGGCCTGATAAATCTACATCCCAGAGTACCGGTTCTAGAAATAGTGTATGCTTTGGTTTCAGGATTCTTTAGATTTTGGTACAGTGCCTGCAGACTGGAGGGCAGCTACTGCCACTCCAATGTTCAGAAAGAGAGGTACAGAGAAACCAGGGAATTATAGACCAGTAAGATTCAGATCGGTTAGTGGGGAACATTCTCAATTTATCAAGTACTTTATGGCCGAGCATTGAGAAAGCCGTTGCAGGATGAAACAGAGTTAGCATGGATTTATGGAGAGGAAATCATGCTTGTCAAATCTATTGGAATTCTGTGAAGATGTAACCATCAGAGTTGACAAAGCGGAACTAGTAAATGCAGTATATTTGTACTTGCAGAAAGTGTTTGACAATGCCCCATTTAAGAGATCACTGTACAAGATCAAAGCGCATGGGATTGTGGTAGGTGCACTAAGATAAATAGAAAACTGATTGGCAGAGAGAAAACAGAGTAAGGGGACCGTTTCAAATTGACAGACAGTACGTAGTGGGTTGACAGAGGGTCCACAGCTATTAACAATACATATTAATGATTTGGATGAAGGAACAAAATGTAATATCTCAAGGTTTGCAGATGACACCAAGTTGGGTGGGAGGGCGACCTGTGACGAGGATGCAACGATCCTATGGCATGATCTGGACAGATTGGGTGAGCGGGCCAATCATGGCAGATACAGTTTATTTTGGATAAATGTCAAATTATTCACTTTGGAGACAAAAGCAAGGTGGTGAATTACTACCTGACTGGATGTAAATTGGGAGAGGAGAGTGTGCTGCAGGGCCTACACGTCCTTGTGAACCAGTCGGTGAAGGTAAGCATGCAGATGCAGCAGGCAGTAAAGAAGGCAAATGCTATATTGGACTTCATTGTGAGATGTTTCGAGTACAGGAGCATGGATGTGTTGTTACAGTTATACAGGGCCTTGGGGAGGCCACACCTCAAACATTGTGTGCAGTTTTGGTCTCCTTTTCTGAGGAAGGATGCTCTTTCTTTGAAGGGAGTACAGCGCCGGTTTACCTGACTGATTCCGAGGATAGTGGAAGTAACGTATGAGGACAGGTTTTCTAGGTTAGGATTGTTTTTGCTAGAGTTTAAACGAATGGGAGGGGATCTCATTCTAACAGGACGAGACCGGGTAGATACAAGGAGGATGCCCCTGATGGTGGGGTGTCCAGAATCAGGGGACACAGACTGAAGATTCGGGGTGTATCATGTAGGATGGAGATGAGGAGACATTTCTTCAACCAAAGAGTGATGACCCTGTGGAATTCATTACCACAGGAATTAGTTGATGCCAAAGGATTGAGTGTATTGAAGACGCAGCTGGATGTAGCATGTAGGGCAAATGGGAGCAAAGGTAATGGGGAGTAAACAGGATAAGGCTATTGAGCTGGATGATGAGCCATAATCATGATGAATGGCAGAGCAGGCTCCAAGGGCTGAATGGCCTCCCCTGCTCCTACCTTTAATGTTTAAGAGGATATTGCCCTGAGAAAACCATGGACATTCTTCGTGCTTTCCCATTTACCTCAAAATATCACTCATCACCCCAACCGAAAAATAATGTGGAGACATAACCTCTCAATTTTCAATGACACAGCTCCTCCCAAGAGTCAATATGTGATGGTTGAAGTGCAGCTTTGTTCATTCTTAACACAAGATGTCATTTTCTTCTGTGATTGCTTGTGTGTGTCTGTATTTCTGTGTGTGAGCGCGCATGTTGCGCGTGTGCTTGTATCTGTGTGTGTGCATGTGTCTCTGTGTGTCTGTGTCTGTGCATATCCATGGCTATGCGTCTGTCTCTGTGTAGGTGTAAGTGTGTGAGTGTCTGTGTGTGTGTCTGTATCTGTGTGTGTGTGTGTCTGTGTGTGTGTGTGTGTGTGTGTGTGTGTGTCTGTGCACAGCCTTTGCGATGTGTCTTTCTCTGTGTAGGTGTAAGTGTATGTGAGTGTCTGTGTCTGCGTCTGTGTCTGTGTGTGCATGCGCGCGGGTGTACATTTCTGTGTCTGTGGTATTTTGAAGCACATCATATTTCGTTGAAACTACTTTCTTTGTCAGAGGCCACCAGCATGCTTCAGTTGCTGGAAGGTACTCTAATGTATTTCAGATTGCGTGCCTCCATGCAATGTAACTTTCCTGCTTGATGAAGAGACTAATTCAGAACAGATAGTTTTTACCTCCAATTTCTTACTAACAATTACAGAGTGTAATTATGAGTTATTGCCTTTAGTTTTAGCGTCTAAGGTAATGTCTGGTCATCCTGATAGGCACGTCAAACCAATAGAAATTTCCCATTAATTTCTCTCAGCCAATAAGATCTCTCAACATGTATAGCCGATGTTCAGGGCTGTCATACCATTCTTCAGCATTTCTGAAGCGGACTCTTTGGTCCATCACTAGCTGCCTGCCTGTAGGTATCTCACCATGCAGGAAGTAAATTCTCAAGTCACATGCTTCTATTCTGTCGACATGCCCAAGACACACATGTTTGATGATTTAGGGACTCTTCATTTGAGAGGACACAGAATTCAAGAATTTATCATGTCACTTCCAAACCTCAGCGTTCCAAATGGGATACCCTCGCCCATCTCTCAATCAACCCAACAACTCCTCCAAGTCTCCATACAACAGCCTTTTCACTCCTCCCTCTTCATGTTCCAGGTCCACAAAACGCCTTTCAAGGGCATCTGTACCTCTCAGATTATTCTAGACAAGACCACGGAGGGAAAAGGAGAAAGAGAGGACTGCAGATCAGAGTCAAAAAGTGTGTTGCTGGAAAAGCACAGCGGGTCAGGCAGCATTTCCAAGGAGGAGAGTCAGCGTTTCTGCATAAGACTTTCATGGAGTTTCCTGCCCAAAACACCGACTTCTCGGTCAGAAGTGAAGACTATTGTTGTGACAAGGTCTGCTGTTGGAATTGGGCATTGAAAACCAATAACTTAATCATCATTCTAATAGAGGACAGTAATTCAACATACTTGTGGATGGATTATCTAATGTTACAAATAAATAAAATGATAATAATTGTTATATGAATCGTGAAAGAATTGGAGAACATTAACAGATTGTTAACAAGGTCTCAAAGCCCCCAGTTAACACAGGCGAAATAAACAAAGAGTACAGATAAGCAAGTTAAAACAGAATTATCAGAGACCACATTTGATTGAACGGCTCAGACAAAACAAGAACAGATTGAGAACTAATGGATATTTTTAGTTCAGAGAAATTAACTCAGCAACAACAGAAAGATGAAAAACTGAAGCAATAGCATTGAAAAGCAAACACAGAAGAAGCATCTGAGTGCATTTCCAAATGTTACTAACTTGAAAATGATGTCTTAATGAGACATTCAGGCAGGTGGGAAAGTGGGAGAAATTCATTACCAGGGGCTTATAGAAAGGAGGTGTGGGAGGTAGCACATGAGGCACCTGTGGGTCATTGTGGGAGTTAGATGAACTCCCGTCAAAATACAAAAACATTTTTACTGGTCTGGACTGCATAAAGATGGAGTTGAAAATTGCCAGAAATGTCATACTTGTCATGTAACCAGAAAATCTTAGGCAGTAATAAAATCAGCACTTTTAAAACCCATCCCCGCATTTGAGCAACTTTTTACAAGGGTCTTACTTGATTGAGTAGGACCCCAACACAAAACAAAAAGTGGGAATCAGTATTTGTTAACTATAATTGATGAGTCCATTCGATATCCAGAAGCCGTTCTATTTGTGCAATACAACTGCTAGAAGCATTGTGGAAGAGTTATACCAATGTTTAACTCGATAAAGACCATGCATAGAGATGCAATACAATGGTCAAATTTTACATCAAATTTATGCATGGCAGTTATGAGTAGCTTACCCACTGCTTACCAACAAGGATGGCAAGTGAGTGTAAGAAACGTGGGGTCAAACTTCAAACACCATTACTGAGCATAGAGAAGACCATGTTGAGAGCTTATCATCAAGAGAACCCAAACGACTGGATAAAGATATTCCATTTGTACATCTTACCAGTAGGGATGCACTAAATGAACCTACCACATTCAGTTCATTTGAATGAGTGTTGGGGCATGAGCTAAGAGGATCACTGAAATTAAATAAGGAGAAATTACTGAGACAGAGTTCAGCGACCACATACTTAAACTGTGTGTCAAATTTTAGGGAATGATTAAATTGAGCAGGGGAGTTGGCTCCACTTAAGCAATACCCTTAAAGACTTATGCCAAAGAAAGTTGACGTATGCTCGAAGACAGACTGAACACATGTTCCAAAAACAACAGCATCAAAGTGAGTTGCAGCAACTGGAGCTCAGCCATAGTAATGGTGCCAAAGCCAGATGATTGTGTGCAGACTATTGCAAAGTTAATGCGTTTGCAGAGTCTGATTCATATCCGATTCCACATTGGGAAGTCTGTATTGAAAAGGTAGGACAATCAACTTAGATTTGTAATTTGCACTTGCTCAGAGGATACAGGCAGGTACCTATATCCGGAGGAGCGAAAACTATTTCGGCTTTTGTAACACTGAACGGACTTTACCAATTTAAAGTCATGCCAGTTGGTATGGAAAATGTGCCAGCCACATTTCAAAGGATAACCAATAAAGTCATTTCTGGGTTATACAATTGTATGGTGGACATCAACAGCCTTGTGATCTTTTAGTCACACACGGAAGGAACATTTGCAGCATTTGTTGAAACTCTTCAATTGACTTAGGGAGGCAGGCTGGCGATCAACCTGGCTAAGTGTGTATTCGACAAAATCTGAGTCATGTCCCTCGGCCAAGTTGTCAGGCATGGACAGATGGCCCGGACCATAACTTTGACAAAGACAGCAGGACTATGATTCCTGGCAGTGAACAGGTTTACCAGAAGTTTGTACCAAATTGTAGTTGTGTGGTTGCTCCACTGACTGACCAATTGAAGAAGTGCGGATATTTTAGTGGACAGTAGAATGTCAGAAGCATTTCCCAGACTGAAAGCTACTTTAGCCACTGCCCCAGTCTCCCCTTTAATTGTACGATGTTCCCCAAGGGTAATCAACCTGGAAAGCGCATCCATTAGAAATTTGAGGCGGTGTGCTGGGGGCAATATTATACAAAGTCCCATATTTCTGTCCATGTATTAAAAATTTAAGGATCTGAAACCACTTATGTTCGTCCTTAATTTGGTCAAACAACTGAAGTGGAAGGTTTGTATGAATCAGTGAAGCTACTCCTCTACTTTTCCAATTAAAGGATGAAATAAACAGCCAGCCAAACTTCCCTGCTGTAGCTTGAAGTGCTCATTATCCGTTCGATGTGTTTCTTGCAGCAAGGCTACATCGACCCCTTTCTTTCTGAGGCTTGAAAGTATCTTTTTCTCTTAATCGGTGAGTGACTCTCCTTAACGTTCCACGTGCACCATTTAAACGAGCGGTTAGCCATAGCCATCTGAAGCAGCCCAGGACCCACTGGGAGAAGAACACCATTTATAGCACGTCAAGTGAAAGCAGTAAACAGTTCATACAAACTTGAAAATATAACTACAATAACAACCAAATCAAAACTTCTAACAACTATTTTTACAATGAACCAACATATAACACAAATAAGTGGAGGCTTTCCGCCTTCCTGCAGAGGGCGTTCATATTACCCACTAATCCCCATGGCTCCTCCTAGCTGAAGCCGCTCCACAAACCCAGGCAAAACAAAGTTTTAAAAAGTTGCATGCATCTTACAATAAGAAAATTAAAAGTGGGCATTCAATCCGTCCCATCCATACTTTGACCCGAGGCAGTCCTGGTGAAACCAAATGTAACCAACCCCACCATCCCAAAATCCCCTTTTCCATTTCGAGCTAAGTGAGAGAAACGAAAATCAAATGATAGAAAAACAAAGGAATATGGGAGTGTAGGAAGAATGGAGAAGAAAGAGAAAAGGAAAAAAAAAGGACTTCCACATACTAAAAAAAAGCATGGTAAACCAGGAAAACGCCAGAGAAATCAAAGAGAACATAATTGCCCATATTATTTCAACCAGCCAGTCTATTGTTAGATATACAGGAAGCCCTTTGAGTTTTCCGTTGAGTCAAAATTAAACACAGATCCTCGATGGCTGAAACATAATATTGCTGGATATCCTACCAGAATATTCACATCCCTCAGCCTGCTTTTTACCTTACCAAAGGAATACCTCTTGCGGATCACAGCCGGAGAAAGGTCTTCGAAAAACATAATTCGTGATCCTGTGTAGATCAGAACCTACGGATCCTTCCCCAGAGCTCGAGAAGCTGACATCACTTTTTTTTTTCTCTTTCGTGCTGGAATTGCACTAGGACCGGGTGGGGGCTCTGGTCTGATCCAGGCTTGCATAATGCGACCCAGTGGGCCCACTTGACCCACACCCAGTCTGCCCTGACTTCCAGCTTCAAAAATTCTATGAGTCATTTCTCCAAGAAGCTGCCCAGCTGGCCTTCTTCTTCTCATTCTGGCAGCCCGACCAAACTGATGTTCTTCAGAGGGCTCCGCTTTTTGAGGTCGTCGACCTACTCTAATCAGGCCCTTACCTACCATTCCAGGGCATGGACACGACCCGCCGAGGATTCTGCCATGGTTTCCGAAGCTGCGGTCCCCTCTTCCACCTCGATGATGCGCGGCCCCAGACGCTGGGTCTCCTGCTCCTTCTTCTGCAGCTTGGTTGAAATCAGTTCGAAACTGGTTCCGGTCGCTGAATCAATCTTCTCTTGGAGGCTCTGAACTCCGAGACCAGGCTCTACTCCACAGATAAGTCTCCTGGAGCGTTCGCAGAGGCCGACGGCACAGCCGCGGGCGTATCCATTGCTGCAGTGCCCTGCTGGTTGTGATCCTCGTGGTCCTTTTACCTTAGTCATTTTCCTTACTCACTTAAAATGACAGAGAGCAATACTGGGGATCAAAAACGTCTGACTTTGCCACAATAGGGAATAAAGAGAGGGTGAATGCATCACTTTGTCTGGGTTCTGGTGCAGAGCTCTGCAGGGCAGTCCGACTGGATCGCCGCCTTTTTGGGTCTCACCCCAATAATCACCGTTAACAAACTTTTTTTGGAAATGGTTTGAAGATGTTTCTTGTAGGGGGAGACAATGGAGAACTATTGGAGGTGACATAGTTAGATATTCTGGTGGATGTTTAAGAGTTCAGAAAATTAATAGTAAATAAAATTGAACCAACGTGGCCTCCGGGGCGACTTTGGGAAATGGAAAGGTAAAAGTGAAGTTGACCTTCAGTTAACGGAAATTGCAATACCGAAGTAAAGGCTCCCTGCACAGATTGCATGCAGTGCAGATGAGTTTATACTTGTGTTCTGTACTGTTTCAAAGAATGAGCGGTGATGTGAGGGAAAAAATCACCCACAGCAGACTTACTAATACAGGGGCGTGGAGAAGTGCAGCAGGCAAAGTTATGGGCAACCGAAGATGTTCTACAAAAACATCAAGCTGAACAGAATAACCAGGGAAAAAATTAGGACGAATTTCGAAACCAAGGGGGTAATCAGTATGTGAAACTGGGGAACATTAATAGACTGTGACAATAGAGCTTCACATCTGTTTTAGTTGGGATAAGGACGATGCAGGTACAAAATTCAAGAAGATGGACAGGGAAGCTCTCGAACAGTTTGATATGAGATGCAAGTTGGGATTGATGGTTTTGGATGATTTAAAGTCCAGATGAGTTGTATCGCAGGATGCTGTTGGAGACAAGAGACGAAATGCCCTGACCTAAATGTTTCAGTCGAATCTGACCACACAAGGGAGGTGCTAGAGGACTGAAGAACAGCTATGTGGTCCCAAGTTACTGGAAACGTGGTAGAGATAGACCAGTGTCTCGTGGTGTACCACAGCGAGCTGTGCAGTATATCAAATTATTTGTGGTATTCATAAATGATGTAAATGTGAATGTGGAAGGGGTGGTGGGGGATGGGGGCTAAGCGTAAAAAGTAATTTTGTGTTTGACACCAAGATTGGCCAGCTGGTTGGCAGTGAGGACGAAGGCCTTATGTTACAGGAAAATACAGGTGGAATGGTCAGATGGTCAGATCAATGGCAGATGGAATGGAACCCTGATAAATATGAGGTGATGCACTTTGTAAGAAGGAACCAGACAGGGGAGAATTCAATGAATAGCAGAACACTAGGGACGTCACAGCGTGTTTCTCCACACATCTGTGAATGTGACTGGACAGTGTAATAGCCAGTAAAGAAATCACACGGGACTGTAGGCGTTGTGTTTATTCATCGTGGCTACATAATATGAGTTAAACATGCTATTGGCTGGCCATAGATAGAATACTGTGTGCAGTTCTGGCAGCCACATTACAGGAAGTGTTTTAGTTTCTCAGTAACATCAGAAGCTATTGCGGTCTCTACAGAGTTGGAAGTTTCAGTGGACGTCTCCTGGCTGCAACTCTCTCTAAATTTTCACTTGATTTGATATCCCTCCTCGATTGGAGAACTGCATCTGAGAATCTGTGTCTGACATTTCCTTTCTTGCCATGTACATGTATCAGAACACTTAATAATTAATAGAGTCTAGGCCAACGCCTTCAAATATATTTGAGGAGCTCTGCTGTCGTCCATAACACGTGACTCCTTCTCTTCCTGTGTAATTGGCTGGAGGCATTAAATGGGCTATGTCTACACTTCTCCAATAATTTCATTGAGCTGAATGACTTCCTCATAATCCTGTGAAGCTAGCGTGAGGTGCCGAATAATCTCCTCCTTTTAACTGGAAATGTGCAGTGTCCAGCAGCACTGCTTCATGAATGTTACAGATACTTCCAACAGCACAAGCCCGAATGTTGTCCAGGTCTGGCAGAACATGGATATAGACTAGTTCAGGAGCTAAATGGGGACATTTTACCTGAATATTGTGTGATCTTCAGTGACCACCCCCACTTCTAATCTTTTGGTGTGGGCAAGACATTTTTGAAGCAGCTGAAGATGTTTGTGCTGAGGAAGCTACCTTGAGGAACGTTTGCAGATATTACCAGGACTGCATGGAGTTTTGTACACAAACCACAATCATTGTGCGTTATGCTTTAAATCACTCTAACCAGGGAAATTTACAACTCATTCCCATTAAGTGCAATCCGGCTCAGGCTCCTTGAGACCGTCCTTAGTGAAATGATGCCTTGATGGCAGGGCCGGTCACTCTTCCCTGATCCCTTGAGTTCACGTCTTTTGCTCATATCAATAGGTCACAGTATTTGACCAGTCAGAGTTGAGGGCTGTGAAGAATTGGACATGAAAGAGGATATTAGACAATATGATCTTATTGTGGGAGAAGACCTGCTTGTGGGTGGGGGGGAGGGGGTGGGTGGAGTGTGGATGAATGACATATCCCTGTTTGTGGCCTTCTCACGTTCTATTATTGGAAAGTAGAGGCTGTTATTTTCCTGGAAGCTCTGTTATTGAATATTACCAGATTGTCTGGACCATCTCTGGGTGAGGAATGGGGGCTGTATTCACAGTGAAACTGGATCTACAACTAGACCAACAAACGAAGCACAGGTTGCAGAAAGGAGAAGCTCAGTTAGGAGTGATGAAGACCCTCTTTCATACCCCAGCCTGGGTTTTCCAATTACACTTTCCAAACCAGCTCAAACTAGGTTTGACAGTATTGAAGGGCTGAATGGTCTCCTCTGTTTCTGTGATAAGAGTAAGTAGCCTCTAATTGTTCCTGTCTAGCAGATTTGATGGGATGAATGGAACACAGAAACATGGGACTGAGGAGCAGGAGTGGGTCATTAGACACTTTGAGCCTTCTCTAACAGGGACTAAGATTGTGGCTAATCAGGTTGTGGTCTCAGCTCCACGTTCCTGTCTGTGTGCTTTTCCCAAGAACGACATCTGTGTCCAATACTTAACTAACTCAGCATTGAATAAATATAAACAAAGAGACATCTCAAACTTGTGGGGAAGAGAATTCCCACTTGAAATGCCTGTTTAGAATTTTTGCTCATCACTCTTATAGAGTCATAAAGCATTTAAATGTGTAAGTACTGACCAGATATCACATTATCATCGAGTCTTATTTGAGAGTATTTGGCTCATATTCAGGTAAACCTCCTTATTCAGATACCCATCAAGATACCAGTCTCCACCACTTCCTCTGGGAGATAATTCCATATGGACACCTCCCTCTGTATGAAAACATTGCGTCTACGTTCCTCTAAAATATTTCCCCTCGTACCTTAAAGCAGGCCTCCAGTCTTAAAAGCAATCCTCTATCAACTTCTGTTCCTCCCTTCAATCTAATTTTGTATTCAATTGGATTGGGTGCACTTGTTCCCATGTAACCTAACCATACTAACTTGACTAATATGCAGAATCTGGTCAAACAACTTGTTCCAGTCTAACTGGAAAACATCTACAACACTGCCTTCATCAATCTGCTTTGTCATTTCTTTAACAAACTCAGTCAAATTAGTGTGACACGATTTCTCATGCAAAAAGCCTTGGTGACAATCCCCAAACAACCCTTGCCTTTGAAAATGCATGCAATTGGCTATCCCTCAGAATCCCCTCAAACAATTCACCCACCACTGATATCAGGTTCAGAGTTAATTGGGTTGTTGGGTAAATGTAGTCTTTTCTACTGCAATTCCTCCATTGGTCACAGCAAATTATTGGTGTAACCAGGTTGATGATATGGCCAATGATATAGGTCTGACATTGGGTCAGGGACATCCTCGGAAGAGGTCAGGTTGATGTCCTTCATTTGTTAAAATAACAAATTCATGACGAAAACAAAGTTCCTCAAACTATGATGGAAAGGTGAATTTCAAACAGAATAGAAAATACAAAAATGTACATTGTTATTTCCATATCCAAAAAACTGAGAAGCACAAACTTCCACAGACACACACAGAGATACATACAAAGACAAGCACACTCAGACACACCCAAGCACACACACACAGGCACACTCAAACAGACACACAAACATGTACACACAGACACACTCAAACACACAAAAGCACAGACACATAAACACGGATACACACACAGACACATGCACATACAAGTATACGGACAAACACAGACAAATGCATGTACCATAGACCGTAAAATATTAGAGGAGAATAAAAGGCCAATTGGCCCATCCAGTCTACTGAGCAATTGATCATGGCTGACATGCTTTTCAAGCCAATTCTCCTGCCTTCTCATCACAAGCCTTGATCCCAACTTTAAGCATAACTTATCGAAGGATATCTTTAGGACGCTAATGTGTGTGTGTGTGTGTGTACATGCGTTGCCTCTGTGTGTGTCCCAGTGTCCTGCCCTGTACTCCATGTTGGAGAGTGGGGCTTTAGCAGTTTTGAGGCACATCTTTGTAACTTGCTCTGTGCATATCCATTGAACGCCTGTGTTAATCACTCTCTGCTGCTCATGTGCTCAGTAACATGAGGGATCGCCACAACTGTTAGTGGTTCAGACCAGGCGTCCCACTTGCAGTTTACTGAGATTTGACTTAACTCTAGTTTTTGTACATTCGTGGAATTGTAGGTATGATTTCCTGGAGTCTGTGTTTTAGGCTGCTTTGGAAATTCAGGAAGACCAGAGGATTTGGTGACCCAACGCTGGATGAAACATGATGACTGTAGTTACAGCATTTGGATCTGCAACATGACCAATAAATGGAGCAGAGGCTGCAGAGAGGGAAAGCTCTGTAAAATGGAATGAGGGAATTACAACCAGATTAGCCATGGTAAAAAAAGAATGTTGGAGCAGGATTGAATGGCTCGCTCATGCAACTTATTCAGATATTTCTGTTAGTAACAAGCCAATTTCCCTTTTCTCCCAGTGTCCCAGACTGGTGCGTAGTAAGTCACCTCCTCCTCTTTCTGAGGAACAGAAATCTGTGGCCTCACTAGCCTCCAGATTTCCCTGCATCCCAGTCTCGAGCAGTTGAGTGACTACCTCCTGTCCCTGTGTCCCAGTCTCGAGCAGTTGACTGACTGCCTCCTGTTTCTCACTGTTTCTGAGCAGCAGTTTCAATGCTCAGAATGATGTCACAAGTTAAGAAAGGACTTGATAACCTGGAATTTCAAATCTTGGAGCAGCATTACACAAAGATATCTAGAAACATCTCCATCAAACATTTTATGCAGCACGTCTGTTATTTTTTCCTGCCTCCTTTTATAAACAGGGTGAAACATATACATCAGTGCAGAGTTCCGACAATACTCCCACATACAGGGTAGACAGATTAAAAAGATTGAAAGATTTATGGTCAATCCTTCAGCAACCCTCATCTATTCCATCCAACCCGATTAAATGTTCCCGTTCATTGTGTTTTGTAAAATGATGTAAGGAACGGTTAACTGAATCTGTTTGTTTGGTGACTGTGACTAATGTCAATCTCCATGGATTCTAATTATCCCAGTAAAGGGTTTCCATCTTTTAATGATAAAAGTGCTCCATTCAATATGTTATCCCATGATATGGGCGGGAGAATCACCGATAGCACTAACAGGGATCGGCTTCTCTAGAGAGAGGGAGAGATCAGAAACTGAGAACATTAGACTAGAAAGTTACAACAATGGATCAGAATCTGAGAATGTTCTACTGGAATGTTCCAACAATGGATAAGAATCTGAGAGGTAGGGTACACCTCTCCTTTTGTACAGTGGGGGAGGGGAAATGAGGAAACTGATGAAGTACACATTGATGCCCTCGGGTTGAAGTGTTCCGAAATGGAAGATGAGGTCTTCTTCCCCCAGGCGTCGGGTGGTGAAGGAGCGGCGGTGGAGGAGGCCCGCGACCTGCATGTCCTCAAGAAAGTGGGAGGGGGAGTTGAAATGTTGGGCCACGGGGTGGTGGGTTTAATTGGTGCGGGTGTCCCAGAAATGTTCTCCAAAGCGCTCTGCAAGGAGGCAATATTTTAAACTAGTCATCCTTGGCGACTGTGACATGGAACCGGTGATGTTTAAGTTCGATGTATTAAACTTGGAATGCAAGCCTGACCTCAGGAACAGAGATCATTACTTTAATTTCCTGAAATCCTATTCATTCATGACCCTTATGCAGGGGATTATACCATCTTTACACAGTTCTGCCTACGTGTGACTCCAGGACCAGAAAAACATTAGCTGCCCTTAATTCGAGAATCCCCACCGTGTGGGGAATCGGGCTATTCGGCCCTTGCAGTCCACACCATCTCTCCGAAGCGCATCCCACCAGACCTCTAACCCCAGGGCATCAATGTGGACTTCAACAGTTTCCTCATTTCCCCTTCCCCCACCTCATCCTAGTTTCAAACTTCCAGCTCAGTTACTGCCTCCTTGACTTGTCCGACCTGCCTATCTTCTTTTCCACCTATCCACTCCACCCTCTCCTCCTTGACCTATCACCTTCATCTCCTCCCCCACTCACCCATTGTACTCTATGCTACTATCTCCCCACCCCCACCCTCCTCTAGCTTATCTCTCCATGCTTCAGGCTCACTGC
The DNA here is from genome assembly GCF_047496795.1 of Chiloscyllium punctatum. NCBI lineage: Eukaryota > Metazoa > Chordata > Chondrichthyes > Orectolobiformes > Hemiscylliidae > Chiloscyllium > Chiloscyllium punctatum. The sequence goes on along the minus strand of NC_092771.1, from coordinate 77,632,193 downwards.
CTTTATTCCTGATGAAGGGCTTTTGCCCGAAACGTTGATTTCGCTGCTCGTTGGATGCTGCCTGAACTGCTGTGCTCTTCCAGCACCACTAATCCAGTATTTGATTTTCAGCATCTGCAGTCATTGTTTTTACCTCTATCCTATTATTCTGGATTTCCTATTGCTGGTCCCTGTAACCTGCACATCTTTGTTCGGAGGGAAGAAAATAACACAAACACACAGATAATGTGCAGACTGCACACAGACAGACAACGAGCCTGGGATCGAAACCGGGTGCAGCCAGACAGCAGTGAACTAAGGACGAAAAATAAGGGTTGTCTTACCCAACAATCTCCACATCCTGTGGCGCAATAAGGAAAAAGAAAGCCCATTCACAATATGGAAAACGATATTTGTATTTGTGTGGGCACGATTTGAAGCAATCGTTTACCCTGGATAGAAAAAGAGGACACTGATACCACAGAGAGAGCAGGGCAATGGGGGAACTGCGGAAGGGATTCAATTAACCACTGAAGTGGAAACTCATTTACTCAATCACACTGGGGAGAGGCCGTTCACCAGTCCCGTGTGAGGGAAGGGATCACTGAGCAAAACAACCTCCGGAGTCACCAACAAGATTACATATCCCATCAGATTTTCGGTTATGCAGTCAATGCTGCTGTTATTCTCAACTAGCTGCCGGTTTCATAGTATCAATCATAGAGTCATACAGCATGAAAAAAGACTCGTCAGTCCAACTAGTCCATGCTGAACATACTGCCAAACTAATCTAGTCGCATCTGCCAGCGGAGAGGCGATAATGCCCTTGTAGTTCTATTACTGTACTGTTAATCCAAGAGCCCAGGTAATATTTTATGTGCAAAGGGTTCAGATCCTGGCATCGCAGATGGTGGAGTTTGAATTCAAAAATACCTGGAATTGAAGAGTTTCATGATGACCTGGATCAGTTGTTGTGGAAATTTCTATCTGGTCTACTCATGCCTGTTAGGGAGAGCGAACTCCCATAGTCATCTGCTCTATCCCACATGAGACTCTAGATGCGTAATATCGTGGTGGACTCTTAACTCACATCTGTGAAATAGTTAAAGGACTGGGCATGAATGAATAGATTTTAGTATAAAAATCTCACTTAACCTTTCCCATTCTTGTACCGATCCTATTGTCCTTTAAATGACGCAAATGTATCCTCATCTATCACTTCCTCAGAAAGTTACTAGCACACATAAAGCACGCTCTCTCAACGCAAAAAAAAGCCTCCCATCTCTTTTTTAAAATCTGTTTTCCTCTTAAACATCTCATCTTGAAATCTCCCTCCTGGGAAAAGGGCAGCTATCGTTAAATCTATCTGAACTCTCAATAATTTATATACTTTATCAGGTTGCCGCTCAAATCCCTATCCTCGAGTGAAAATAGTCTCAACTAAGAGAAAGTGAAGACTTCAGATGCAAGAGATCAGAGTCAAGAGTGTGCTCCTGGAAAAGCACAGCAGGTCAGGCTGCATCTGAGGAGCAGGAGAATCGACATTTCAGGCAAGAGCCTGCTGAATGGCACTTGCACAAAAAAATATCTCCTGCTCTTCGGATGCTGCATTAACTGTTGTGGTTTTTCCAGCACCCAATCTCGAATCTGAAAGTAGTATCAACCTATCAGCCTTTCAATATAACTCAAGACTTACACACCCAGCAACATTCGCATATATGTCTTCTGAACCAACTGCAGCTGATTGATATCATTCTTATAACTGGGCGACCAGAACTGGGCACAGTATTCCGGAAGAGGCCTCCCCAATGTCCTCACACAACTTCAACCTAACGTCCCAACACCTGTACACAAAGGACTAAGCAATGACGGCAAGTGTGCCAAATAACTTTTTAACTATTCTGTCTGTATGTGATGCAGACATCGAAGAGTTACATACCTGCATCCCGAGCTTCTGTGATCTGCAACACTACACAAAGCCTTATCATTATCTATATAAGCCATACTCATTTTGTTGTACCAAAATGCAGAACCTTCCATTTATCAAGATTGACTTCCATGTGAGATTTTTCAGTCCAATGATCCTTTTGAATATTAAATGGTCTTCTTCACTGTCTCCAATTCTTGTGTCGTCTGCAAACCTATAAAGCAAGTGTGCCATGCGTTCCATTGTTTTCTCATACAGATAATTGATTTATATTTATTTGTAGTGACCGTGATTTATCAGTTTGTCGACCATACAACAATTCGTCATGGAGTTAGCCATGAAGAAGAAAGCTGCAGACTGCAGGGATATATCAAACAATTGGAAAGAAAAATGGTGAAAGCAATTCAATCCAGGGAACTGGATGATAGTGAAGCAAGCTCAAATTTAATACCAGCCACTGAACGTTAAGCACTCAATATGCTCCTCTTGTGGGACTCAGCTGTTTTAGCAACATGCACTGTAGATTGCTGTGTTATTACAAACAGGAGCAAATTGTCCCTTTTTCCCCCTCTTTTGAGCAGGAGCACTCCCAACATCGGGATTGCTTGCACCTCTACCACCATTGCAGAAGGACCATCCATTCACCGATTGCATCAATGGATTCATCAAGTAGCTCTGCGATCTCATTCCCGTCCCGATTTCCAGTTGGATCTTCGCGGTTGCGCTACTCAGTTCCTCTGATTCTGGGGCTGGAAACTGGGACTATGTGGCAGCAGTGGTTACTGCCTTGTGTGGGGAAACTGATGAAGTAGCCGAAGTTAAATGCATTGCTATTGAAGCATACATTTCAACAAAACCTGCACTGTCCCGCGAGTCGTTGATGTTTTGGAGAAATCTATCAATCTCAGCCTTCTGCATATGAATGATGGAATCACCGGAGCCTCTGGTGACACCGATGTTAAACGTTCAGCCCATTCCCAGTTCCCACATGTCTGTCACTGTTCTGAGAAGTACTGGTTTTGTGCATTTGGAGCTCTTCTTAACATTTCCTCTGCTACCATATTTATGGCCTTCTGTCACTGTCATATTCTATGATGTGCCGTGATCGTGTAGTGGTTAGTATACTGAGTTATAGCCGCTACAACTTCGGCTCAAATCCGAATCTCGGTGTTAATTTCTTTCTCTGCCCCAGCGTTTGTGTTACAACTTAGAAATCAATTCTTTTAACATGGTAATATTCTCAGCAGTAATGTTTTTAATAACTCCAAATTCCGCTCGCTCACATCTCTGCCTATCATATGTCAGAATTCAAATCCAGCCGTTCTCAGAGATTTCTCTCCCTTCAATGATCACTAACCATCCTTTCCGTCCGCCCACATCCCACCCCTCACCCCCACCCCCATTTCATTAATTTGGAGATAGTGGAGTTGGACTGGGGTTTGCTAAGTTATAAATCACACAACACCAGGTTTTAGTCTTACAGGTTAATTGGAAGTTCTAGACTTTGGAGCGCTGCTCCTTCATCATGTGGTTGTTGACTAATTTCCAATTTCATTAAGGCACTGAAGAATCGAAAACTCACTCTCACATTGACATCACTTAGTCTATGCTGCTGTGGTAATTATTGCTGGGTGAATGTGTCCCAATCTGACGATCAGGAACTTCAAACTAGCTGATCTATTTGGATGCCATGGTTTTGAGATCTGTCTTCATGTAGCAGCTTTTACTGAAATGACCAGAGATTATTGGAGCATTAGGTTCAGGAAAATTACACACGGCAGTATAGGAAATAAGTGACTTTATTGGAAAATAATTGCTCCACATCTTTCTGCAATGGCTGTGTGCTACTATCACTGGGCTGCTACTTCCGACCCCGAGTTAATGTGCCTACGGTACGGTTTCGGCTCCAACCGTGCTAAGTGGTAGAATTGGGTTGCAGTAAATAATTGGGACTACAAATGCGGTGACTCCTAAAGATTTTTGGCAAATTGTTGAAAAGGCAAAGCCATCCGATTCATTAACATCATTTGAGGATGGAAACCGCCATTCTTACCTGGTCGGGCCTCCATGTGACAACAGAACCGTTGTGATATGGTTCAGTATCAACTGCCTGCTGGGCAATTAGGGATAGCAATAAATGCTACCGAGCCAGCGACGCACATTATCCTGTAACAGAATTTTAAAAAATGTTCATTTGGCTCGAGCCAGTGTATTGCGTGCAGTTCTGCAATTCATATTATAGCATGGAAGTGACCGCACTGGGAACGGTGCAACAGAGATTCGCTCGGATATTTTGCGGGCTGAAGAGTTTCAGTTATAAAGAGAGACAGGACAGGAATGGGTTGTTTGTCGCCGAGCAGAGGAGATTGAGAGAAGACATGATTGAGATGAACAAAATAATGAGGGAAATTGATAGAAAGAAAGTTTTCCTATTGATGGACAGATCGAACACTGGGGGCCAGAGATTTCAGGTAAAAAACAGCAAGGTTTCAATAGCTTTATCAGCCAGCGGGTGTTTGGAATTTGGAATGCACTGTCCGTGAGGGTCAGCGAGACAGAAATCCCCATAACCTGAATAAGTATCCACATATTAATTGGTGCTGCCAAGACATATAAGGCTGTGAGCTAAACGATGAAAAATTTGATTCATTTCGTTAAGTAGTTAGAACATAGAACATAGAACAATACAGCGCAGAATAGGCCCTACGGCCGTCGATGTTGCGCCGACCTGTGAACTATTCTCAGCTCGTCCCCCTGCACTATCCCAAAATTATCCATCTGCTTATCTAAGGATTGTTTAAATCTCCCTAATGTGGCTGAGTTGACTACATTAGCAGGTAGGGCATTCTACGCCCTTACCATTCTCTGCATAAAGAACCCGCCTGTGACATCTGTCAAATCTATCACCCCTCAATTTGCTACTATGCACCCTCGTACACGCTGATGTCATCATCCTAGGAAAAAAAGATTTCTACTGTCTACCCTATCTAATCCTCTGATCATCTCATATGTCTCTATCAAATTCCCTCTTAGCTTTCTTCTTGCCAAATGAGAGCAGGTTCAAGTCTTTCAGCCTTTACTCAGAAGACCTTCCCCTCCAGACCAGGCAACGTCCTGGTAATTCTTCTGTTCACCTTTTCCAGTGCTTCCACATCCTTCACCGAAATATGGGGCAAAGAACTGAAGACAATATTCCAAGTATGGCCGCACCAGCGTTTTGTATATTTGCAGCATGATATTGCGGCTCCAGAACTAAATCCATCTACAAATCAAACCCATCACATCATATGACTTCTTAACAGCACTATCCACCTTAGTGGCAACTTTCAGGGATCTATGTACATGGACTCCAAGATCCCTCTGCACAAAGAATATTTCCATCGACCCAGTACTCTGCCTTCCTGTTATCCTTCCCAAAGTGCATCACCTCACATTTAGCTGCATTGAACTGCATTTACCAACTCTCAGCCCAATTCGGCAGTTTATGAAAGTCCCCCTGCAATATGTAACATTCTAACCACTACTCCACCAACAACTTTAGTATCGTCTGGAAACTTACTAATCCATCCACCTATGCCTGCGTCTAAGTCATTTATGAAAATGACAAGCAGCAGTGGTCCCAAAACAGATCCTTGTGGTAGACCAGTAGTAACCAGCTATTTTTGGCAAATGCGGCCACAACAGGCTGAAGGGCTTCATTCGACATTGTTTTCGTCGATAGTATCGTGGTTAGTGTCCCCGCCTGACACAGGATTTAAATCCCCGCCGGGGGCATTGTAATTATTTTAAAACAGTCGCTCTGTTCCCAGTGAAAATTATTAATGTTTGTCGTTCCATTCTCGATTGGACATGTCACAGAAAGTACAGTGCTCTCTGAGTCAGTGTGGGAAAGAACTGCAGCTCCTGGGGCAGACAGAATGTAGGTGAAAGTGTAAACACGCGACTTCTGCAAGCTTCACACTGTGTCCGTGTTGGAATGAAAACCATTTGATAGACTTATTCCAGATTGAAATGTTTACTGGAAGCATGAAGCTGAGAGAGAAAAATGGGTAAAGCGATTCAGATCCGAGTGCAGAAACATTTCCTGCAGCAATAATGAGGTTGCACAGCACGAAGTCGCGTTTGGATGCTTTGAATTCGGGTTGATAGGCGCAGCTTGCTTTCACTAGGCTGAGATACGAGGTTATAAAGCCAATAAAATAAGAGATATGGTGCTTACTGTCGTGGTATATTTGTTCAGTGGTTAGCACTTCTGTTCGTTCTGCAGGTTCGGTGGATTGGCCATGTTAAATTGCCCTCTCGTGTACAGGGAGTGAATTCAATAAGTTAAGTTAATTAGCCATGGGTAATGCGTGGATAAGGTCAGCAGTAACACGATGCTCGGTTTTATTCCAGTGGGTTTATTTGAAATCACATGCCAGAGGCCTGTCCCTTCTTCAGGTGAAATATACGGGGACAGAGAGAGGGTCTATCTCCGGTTGAGATACTCTTCTGTCACTCAGAGAATCCGTTTCCAAAACATTTGGAAAGGCACATTTGGAGATACACAAGCAGTGAGTTTTACTCGGAGAGAGACAGCCTGTGCCGGTGTGTAAGTATCAAAGTGCGGTGTGGCGGATGGAAAGTGCGAGGAATTCAATGTCTAATTTAGAAGACATTAAATGTAAAGAAATACCGTGATCGGGTGCATCTGAATAAGATTCGGCCAAAAAACCCCAAGGATTTTGAAGAATTTGCATTAATATTCCACATGAAGCATTATAATTGGAACTGAGCAGATGTGATGGCATGTTAAGGAAAGACATTCCATAATGAATAGGAAGTGACCCGTCGTTTGGAGATCGATTTCCTGCTTTAATCACATGCCTTAAAGTTTTGAGGACAATCACCACGATGTTGGGTTCATTTGATACCCACTTAAATCGGCCAATGTAACTGAGCACCAAAACGGGCATTTTGCTTTTGCAGTTTAACCTTGTATTTTTATCATCAGTGTTTCCTTTAAGCTGAAATAAATTCGAAGTGAAATTTATTATATATTTAAACGTTCCAATGAAGTATATCCAATTCACTTCCGGTCATTGCACTGCATAGAGTGAGGTTGCAGCAAAATTAATAAAATGAAACGAACAAAACAGCATTTCCAGGAATTTTACCCAGCTCAGGTTCAGCCATCGGAGAAAGGCCATCGAGCTATAATATGACCTTCACTTCTCTCTTCATATATGCTTCTTCACATGCGAGAGAATCTGACTGAATAAATTATGAATCGAGGCGAAATGTGCGTGTGAATGTGATGGGCATTTCTTATTCGAAGGTTCATTCTGAGACAGTTCTCGCTCGGAATGAATTAAGGACAGCTGTTCCTTCCAAGGGCCATGTTGATTTCTTGGAGTTTGCTGCTATTATTCCGCTGAAAGCAGGAACATAATGGTGTGGAATCGATTCTGCTCAGCAATTTCTCATCCCTACCTTCACCATACATACTCTTGATGTATCACATGTCAGCCTATTTTGACAGCCCATTAAGTGGCCAAGAGCTTAAAGTGGTGGTTTCGTAATTCATTGAGTACGCGTGGGTTCGAATTCTACTCGGCTTTCTCCCTCCATTAAACACAGATGTGGTCTTCCTTTGTGTCTTCTATTCTTTGGTTGACATGGGATGGAGAACGTTGCTCTTGTATGAGAGGGTAACGAATAATTGAAACCACATCAAAGTCGAAATAAATCATTTCGGTTCTGTTGTCGGTTAAATTGGGATAATGAAAGTCAATGCAACTTTTCTTTCCTCCTTTCATTCCATCTTGACTTTCTCGGAATTAACATCGGATGAAGGAGAAACAAATAAGGAGAGAACGGGAGCAATAATTTATCCACTGGGATTGTGAATTACTGTTTTAACGTAACACTCCTCACTGACCAGTATTTCAAACGGTCAATTGGAATTGGAACCACAGAAAACTTCTGCAATGAAACGAACCTTTCATTCTTCCACAACTTTTTGCTGTATGTGAATCATAACTGTGAATCATCCTCCAGCGTGATCACAAAGTTGCCAACAACATAAGGTTCACGAATTTTCTTTAACAATCACAGCTTCTGCATATATCCATTTATGGTGTGTCGATTGTCATTTGTTGCCTCCAGGTCTTGAAGATCTTAGAACCCTCAAGAGGGGCCTTTTGGTTCGTAATCGGTCAAAAGAATCAACGAATGTGGTCTGTTCAAAAAGCAAGCGTCATTAGTTTATTGAATTAAGGTTCCTTAAAGCAATTCTATCCAGAAACACAGAGGTTAGAGCTTCTGTTTTCCGTGGTGAAATTGCACAGTTATATTTGAAAATTAGGCATTATATACACTTTTTTCCAGGAATACGACAGCCTTAATTACGAGAAAGACTAATCACATATCATATTGTGACATGATTTGCAGCATGTTAATCCAATGATAATTCCTGGGAAAGAGTTCTTCCTTACAAAAACGGCCAATCAACTGTAATATGCAGGCAAGATTGACAACATGTTAATCCAATGGTAATTCCTTGGGAAAGAAATCTTATTTACATAAGTTGTCATAAAAATGCAAGAGTTCAAGGTTATTTCAAATGGTCAATTAATGTTTCAGTATTCATTTTATGCAAACTCTGTTGTTCTCTTTGCTTAACATTTCAGCTTAATTCTGCAAATCACCAGTACAAGTTCGCAGGGTTCAATCACTATTCTCAGCCATTTCATCGTTATCTTTTAAATTGAAAAAAATTGTGTTAAACAAAAATCAACATATATTTATTGCTTCAAGCAATAAACTAAATTCAAATTTTAGATCCTCATCTCCCCCCTTTGGTCATTCTATGACCACATCATAAAGGCATGGAACAAATCATTCCAATTCGATGGCAGTAAAAGACTGCATTACTTCTTCTTCCTTCGAAGGGGAACCAAGCGCAGGAAATGGTGTTTCCTCATCTTCATCTAAGTGGAGAAGAACCATTTTCTAGGTGTAACCAATATTGTCATTAGAAGGTAATATTTTAGCAATAATACACTTCACTATCACAATACAAACAAAAAGACCAATTAAAACCATAGCACTATACATAGCCGTATTAATTAGCCAGTTGCACATTTCTTCTTCATGAGCTTATGAGGCTAGTTCCTGATCTGTTTGATCAGTTTGATAAACCTTCTCGATCACTTCATCCTATCTCGTCGGAATTCTAAACCTATCAATAAAATAAGGCGTTAGACCAAATGATGCAGGAGTGGAAGTCGGCCATTCAGACCACCGAGTCTGCTCGAACATTCAATGAACTCATGGCTGATGTGATAATCTTTAACTCCATTCTCCTGCATTGTCTCGATAAAGATTCATCGTCTTTCTGATTAAATATATGTCTGGCACAGTTTGAAATTACCCGACAACTCAGCCTCTACAGCGGTCTCGGGAATAAGGTCCACAGGATTCACTGGCCCCTGAGCAAAGAAATTACTCTTCATTTCCAAATTATGTAGGCAATATCTAATTCAGAGATTATGTCCTCTGGTGCGCTCCTCACACCCTGTCAAAATCACATGAATATTTAACGTTTATAAATGCTATTACGTGATTATAGAGCTCGCTCTCCTCCCCGCCTCCTTTGCTTCAAGGAGATTAATGCCAGCCTAACCAATCTTTCCAAGAAGCTCCATTTTATCCAATGGTGGCAACATTTTCGTAAATATCTGCTGTTCCCTGCAGCATTCTTGCATATTATGAAGGCAGGTAGAGACACTTATGAGAAGCAAAAGTTGGAATTTCAGACAAAGACAGGAATTGGAACTTGAAATCAGATAAGGATAGGAATCGGATTGGTCCTCACAAGGACTAAATAACGTAATGAGAACTCTGACAAATGAGAATCAAATTATATACCATTGACATTCAGTACTGTAACCTAACCCTCATGTAATCGTCTGCGGAGTTGTATTTCGGAAAAACGGACTGAGACTGGCTATATAATAACTTTGACAACAGAAACATGTGAGTTGGTGGATATTTTTGTTTACAAACTCCACTCTTGCCTCTGTGAAGCCTGCATAGTTTGTAAGGCACAATTGAGATGTGGAACAGAACTCTATCCATTTGCCTAGATGGGTGTGACTTCAATTACACTTAAAGGACTGGACACCCTTCACGACAATGCAGTCACGTGATTGTACCCGCTTCAATACTGGAATATTCATTCCCATCACTGCGAAGGCACAATTGCAGCAGAGCGCATCAACTGCAAGATGCACTGGAGAAAGTCATCCTGGCATTTTTGACAGGACCTTCAAAGCTCATCATCTAAAATATTGATGCATTGAAACGCCACCATTTGCAAGTTACCCACCAAGGCACATAGCACCCTGACTTGGAGAGGTATCAGTGATAAACTCATTGAGTCGTAAAACGGTCTTGATGGGCGAAGTTGTATACTTCAGCCCTCCATCTTTTATCTTAAATTTTTAAAAAATGTTGATTCATGCAGCGACCAGACTTGTGCTCAGTCCTTTTGCTGTTCCTTAAACTGCAAAAGTTATACTATCCTACACAGCCTGTGGTCGACAACAGCAAATATCCAATAAACCTCTGAATCAACGGATTCCCCTCAAGATTAGAGTGGTGCTTGAGAAGCACAGTCGGTTCGGCAACATCTGAGGAGCAGGAAAAATCGACGTTTCAGGCAAAAGCCCTTCATCACGAATGAGACTGGGAGCCTATGAGAAGGAGAGATAAATGAGAGGAGGTGGGGCTGTGTATAAGTTAGCTGAGAGTGCAGTAAGTGGATGGAGGAGGGGTGAAGGTAGTATGTCACAGAAGAAGGTGGAGTGGATAGGTAGGGATGAAGATACACAGGTGGGACAGGTCAGGAGGACGGCGTTGAGCTGGAAGGTTGGAACTGAGGTAAGATGGGAGGAACGGTAATGAGAAAACTGATGAAATGCACATTGATGCCATGGGGTTGAAGGGTCCCAAGGCAAAGGATAAGGGTTTCTTCATCCAGGCATCGGGTGGTAGACACTGACGATGGAGGAGGCCCAGGACCTGCATTTCCTCGGGAGAGTGCGAGTTGAAATATTTGGGAGGGGGAGTTGAAATATTTGGCCAAGAAGCAGTGGGGTTGATTCTTGCGGGTATCCTGGAGATATTCTCTGAAGTGCTCTGTGAGAAGACTTCCGGTCTCCCCAATTTAAAGGAAACCACATCGGGAACAACGGACGCAATAAATGATATGTGTGGAAGTGCAGGTGAACCTTTGGTGAATGTGGAAGGCTACATTGGCGCCTTAGATGAGGTGAGGGGGAAAGATATGGCTGCATAACGATAACGATGCAGGGGAGATTTGCCAGGCTATGGTCTGGGCTGAAAAAGGGAGATTATCCAACTGGAGTTGTTTTACTTAGAGCAGAGAAGATTGAGAGGGGTTATGATTCAGATGTACAAAATACTGAGGGATATGGATAGTATACACAGAAATAAATGTTCATTTGATAGTCATTTCGATCACGGAGGGCTGTCGATTTAAGGTAATAGGCGGAAAGATTAGAGTGAATGCGTGGAAAAACTTTTTCAACCAGTGTGTCGTTGAAATCTGGAACTCAGTGTATGCCAAGCAACTGAAAGGCAGAAATCCACATAACTTCCTGAAGTATTCAGATGTGAATTTGTGATGCCAAGACATATAAGGCTATGTGTCAATTGGTTTAAAAAGGAGTAGGACAGTAAAGCGCTTGTTATTGAACAGTACAGATATGCTGTTCCTAAGTGTGGGTTATTCATATCTGTCCTTCCATTCCCGACGTGGCATGACACAGGTGCTGTCTGAATCAGCGTGGGGAAGTATTACAGATTCCGGGGAGACACAGTGAACGAGAAAGTGCAAAGACGTGATTTTGGCAAGCTGTACCTAGAATCCGTGTTGGAATGAAAATCATTAGATAGTTTTGCTTCGTACTTACATCAGGAACGTCAGGAAGACATACATTCTACCGCACTTTCCACACGACCTCATCCCACTGAATACCACCCATTACTGACACTATGCAGGAAATTTCTCTCTTTACACCCAGGGCCAATCCTCCTTGACCCCCAGCACTTCCCCATATGGCACCATTCCACGAAATTCCTGAAGGTGTAATGCTGCTCGTTTACGATATCTCTCCTCACTGTGTAAGGTTCCAGTGACTTGTCTGACTATTAATCAATTTAGCAAACTACATTTCCAACTCACAAAGTGATATCGTAAAGATTGGGGAGACAGAAAATAGAGTGGGTGACAAATGTGAGTAAACCTACGTTCTGTCTGCAAGCAAAAAAAGACACTGAGCTCCAGGTTCCAGTCACTGCAACATCCCACTGTGTTCCCATGTCTTCTTTTCAGTTTGGTCTGCTGCAGAGCTCCCGCAGAGCCCAGCGTGAGTTGCAAGAGCGGCACGTCATTTCCTACTGAGAGACCGTGCAATCTTCAGTACCCAACATCGAATCCAATCATTTTAGACCCTGTCCACCTTCTTTCACGTTCCTGCCCCATCTACACGTACCATCAGCTCCAAAGATAGATCATTACGCTGGAAAATCTCTCTCCCAGATGCACTAGACCAGCTGATTTTATTCATATATTTCTGCTTTTTTGGAGATCTTGTTCTGTTCTGATCGTCAGACTTCAGTAAGCGTGTGTTTTCACGAGAGGATGTTCAGAGGAGATTTACCAAGGTGCTGCCAAAGCTCGAGCATTCCCATTGCGAAGATAGGTAGAAGTGAGGGCTTCAGGTGCAAGAGCTCAGAGTCGAGGGTGTAGTGTAGTCGAGGGTGGAAAAGCACAGTAGGTCAGACATAATCTGAACAGCAGGAGAAGCAATGTTTCTGGCACAAACCACCGCCATTCCATTTCCACCTGATGCGTGGAGGAAGACTGTCTCATATTCCATATTCGAACCATGCAACTACACGGGAAAAATGTGTAGTTGAACAGCTTCCTCATTTCACTTCCTCCCACATTATACCATTCGCAAGCCTCCATCTAGGCACTACTCTCTTGAACCGTCGATCAAACACCCCTCTGAATTATCACCTGATCATTTCCCAGATACTTTACCACCAACAGAACCCCCCTGCCACTTATAACTCAACACCGACCTACAAGCCTCATTCCTGATGAAGGGCTCATACAGAGAATGTCGATTCTCCTGCTCCCGGATGCTGCCTGACATGCTGAGCTTTAACGCACAGTACTGTTGCCACTGCAAAGATAGATGAGCTCGGCTTAGGCTCTTTATCTGACAGTGGGGAAAGCTGAGACAGGAACTGATTAACGTGCACAGAAAGGAGATAGATATATGTGATAGGAATAAACTTCTTATGAGAAGTGTTAGTAATCAGGGATGTAGCAAGAGAGAGGATATTCAGAGAAGATTTAGGAAGAATGCTTTCATCCTGAGAGTGTTATTTATCTGGAACTCCCTGTTTGAACGTGTGGTAAATCTCAGAATCATCAGAACATTTCCGGAGTATTTAGCCGAACACTTGAGGAGCTAGCCCTTAATGACGAGGTACTGGAAAGTGGGGCAAGGATAAACAGGTGTTCGATGAAAGACTTGAAACCGTATCTTTGATTGCAGCAAAATGGAGGCTAGCGCAGCTCTGTGGCGAAATGAAAGATGTTTTAGACTTCCACTGCGTTGTTAAGATTACGATTCAAAGATTGTTTGTTTGAGTCCCACCAGATTCGGAATATAGAACATAGAACATAGAACAATACAGCACAGAACAGGCCCTTCGCCCCTCGATGTTGCACCGACCTGTGAACTATTCTCACTGCGTCTCCCTACATTATCCCAAAATCATCCATGTACTTATCAATTTATTTCACATTTCAGCTGAATCAATGATTGTTCTACTGATTCATCGTCAATTCCACTCATCTGGAGTTCTCGTCTCTGTGACTGACCAGAGGACATTCCTCACCTTCTTGGGGGTGAGCTTTGAGGTAATCGTATCATTTGAAACATAATCAAACCAGAATCGGCTGCTCATTCACAAAACCCACTGCAAAAGCTCACTGTCTCTAAACATATTTCCCACCCACAGTTGCACAGTCTTATTCACAGTCTTTTTCCCATTGGGAGACAGGTTGATGTGGGTAGCTTGGGAAAAGATATTGATGCGTTTGGTCAGCTAAAATGTTATCAAATGACGGGGTAGTGCCGGCGGGTGAAATTACCTCCTCTTGCTCCTCTCCCTGTCTGTGCTGTTTCTGACAGAGGAAATTAAACAATAACATGATGAGGACACGGTGAATGTCCACCACTGAATATCAAGGACCTCTCCTTTATCCCAGAGCTCTCACAGCTGGAATACAAAGCTCCTGTTGCAGCTTTGATCAGACAGTGGAGGATTCTCCCAGGCGTTCTGTCAGACTGCATGCTCCTTCAGACAGATTTGCAACTGGGCACATTGAGCAAACGGCCGTGTGGATATTGGGGATTCGGGGATAGATTTTCCCTTTGCTGGATTAGAGCTCTGGCCACGTTAATAAACATGAATCTAAACGATTCTGTACCTTATTATTAATTCTTATCATTTTACAATTTAAACTGAAATTGAATTAACTCTTGTTTACCATTCTTATTTATTTAGTATTCATGAAAACTGTGCAACATGTCCTCGGATATAGGAATGGTGAAGATTGATGATTGATGATGAGTGCAGTATGTTTCATGTTGTCTGTATGAACTTTCAGAAGGAAGTTAGTGAAGTGTCTTTGAATCAAGTTCTGTGCCGAATTGAGGCCAACCGAATGAAAAGCCCTGTAAAAGCGATAATGTAAAATTGTTTGTAAACAGGTCAGTGACCCACGGAAACGCAGCTTTCAATCAAGTCTCATTTGCACAACATTTTTCTGTGTCCCTTTCCTGAGCCTGGTGCTCCAATAGTCACTGGTCAGTTGCTCCTCGTCTACCTTAACTTTAATTTCAGGATTACAACAAAAGTAGAACAGGTTGGTCGAAGGTCCCAGAGGTACGAATTGCGCACGTTTCAGGTTGGCGCTCTGCTGCTCCTGTGGAACAATTCATCATCACTTAACATCGTGTCAAATGCTGCAGCTGTAAGTTCAATTAATATCTGAAGCTGCTTTTCCTGATGTGGATCAGGGATCATTGGAGCACCAAACTGAAGTGAATTTGAAAAATAACGTCGAATAAAGCAGCATTTATTGCAAACCTCCAGTTTCTGATTTGTGGGATTATTCTGCATTTGGGAAATGTGTCAATAATCAACCGGAAAGCTGTCCATATTCCCGAGGCTATTATCCATCTGTGGATCGAGAAACAGATGTAATGTTTTAACATGATTACGTTTTTCAAATCTTTGACTGTCCACTGTGTACCATTCTTGGAAAGGCTGTTCAACTCGTTTCATATTATCCCATTTCTTGCAAACTCGCATAGTTCATTAAACTGTTCGAAAGGAATTAGATTTATCTCTTTGGGTAGATTGAATGTTGTCAGTGAATCTGGTAAAGTCATAACAAATAGTTTTGCTGTTGTGCAGAGCAGAGCGTTCAGACCAGAGTCAGGACGAGTCTTTTTGCTGGGTTTTTCGCGAATAGGTTAGTTAGTATTATATGGACTCAGTTTGTTCCTGGTCATTGTGACAAAATATTCAAGGCAACAGATGGCAATGATGGTGATGCTTGATATCTACAGGGCCATTCCTACTCATTAGAATCACCATTGTATTACAGATCAGGTGGGTAGGAGAGATGATGATCCTTATGGCAACCTGAGACAGTGCGACAATTAATCCCACGTTGTTAGTCTCACTCTATGCCATAAACCAGTTCGCTTGCAGAATGAGCTAACTGGCTTCCGTTTGCTGAAAAGCTATAACAAACAGATCAGTATATTAACAATTTGTAGTAGTTCACGTAGAACCAGCCGCGACACCTTTCAACACCACCAGCTCTTCTTATACTTCACTTCTTCAGTTGCAGTTGTTATACAATTTCTTTCCAATGAACGCTAAACAATTCATGAGTGTGCCACTTTTGCATTCCCATCCAAGCAGCCCAGAATCCCTGTCCCTGTTAAATTCGCTCCTTGTGTGTCTGCATGTGGCTTTTCAAATAGTCTGGAATCAGCTTCTATTTTTTTTTCTTTTCTGAAAAATCATCTCCGATTTCAATAACTCTCAGAATAAAAAGTATCTGCTGTAAATTTCTTTGTCGTTCCTCGCTGGCTTTGAAGCTCTGACCTTTACACTCACCTCAACGAGGGAATTTCCCTCCTATTTACCATTACATCAACCTCACATCAGCTGAATAACCTCCATTAGGACACAACTCAGTCATGACTGATTTGTTCCGCTTATTCGTCATCTATCCCACCATCCCATTAAACCGATTAATTTCTTATCTCTTGGCTTTATCTCCCAGTAAATCTCATTTCCGTTGTCTCGAACGATTTTGTATCAAGGGAACTCTCACCATATCCTTCCTGACCATATTCCAACTCCCAACCCCCATGTATCTCATCATGTCTTTATATCCCAGTAAATTTTGTCCTCAGAAATGATGTTGGGTCTAATTCAACGCATGAAAACTTACCGCTATGCTATGCAATCTCATTGCCAGTACAGGAAAGATGTGGGCTATTGCACTGACAGCTGAATCGGTTGGCTGCAGCATAATTGGGTCAAATCGCAGTCGCATAGGTGAAAGTTGTGTTCATTTTTAATTTCTTCTCAACGTATGCTGAAGTACCACAGTAAGGAATCAATTGATATTATAAGACATACATAAGGCGGCGTGTTATATCTGTGGTTATGAGATCAGGGGTCGTTTGAATAACTTAGACCAGAGATTGTTCAAATCTCAGGCTCATGAGATTGACAGAGAGCGATATTGAGCGTAATAGATTGTCTTACCAAAACCCAATGCTATGAAGTTGTGGGTGCAATGGACTTTAAAGGGTGCTGAAATGTCTGGCGAGCATAAGGAGTCCAGAACAAGGTAACAACATAACATTTTGTCGAAACAACTAATAGCTTTGTTACATGGACAAAAAATAAATTCGAATTCGCCTAATCAGTTTAAATTATGCCCCAATCAAGTTTGAATATGGTATTTCGACAATGTTAAAATCAGTGAAACGATCCAACTGTTTGTGGAACAAATATCAGACATGTTGAACAGTTACCCAGAGTGGCATAAAACTGCAAAGTGTCCACCAGATGTCGGATGCTCGTAAGATCTCCGAGGAGTGACTGTCTGGAGAAAGAGATTGCATAGAAAAAAGCATCGACACCGACCTGGAGAGAAAATCTACAGAGGAAGATACAACGAGAAGATTCGACAACTGGCTGGTTTTTTAATTTGAATATTTTTGTAAATAATAATGGGATCGGTGTTGGGGAAGGCTTTTCAGAGCAGTATTGCGCAGCAGAAGGTTAAAGACAGGTTTAGAGAAAGGAGTTGTAAGTAGTTGTAAGTTAATTATTCTCTGTAAAATGTAAAAAAGTAATAAAGTTTTTTTTTAACTTAATTTTTGCGATAGTTCTTTGCCCCTTGAATTTTAACAGAACACAGCACGGGGCGAATCCTTTCTGTTTTGCTTGTTTACATGAGCAGAGAAGTTTCCTCCGTTATGTAATACCAGTTTCTGTTGTTGCTGTGTTGTTTCGCTCATTTGTGCATTTTATCTCATTAACGATTTTGAAGTTGTCCCCTCCACACAAAAGTTCTGTGTTTTTGCACCATTGTACAACAGATGCAGTGTGTCTAAGCAACAGGGCTCCCTACAATAGCATCTGACACTGATTCAATCTATCTATCCTGGTATTTATCCATGGAAGCAGCACTGCGTACTCTCCTCGTGTTTGTAAACAATTTCCTCGAAGATAATGTAACATCCCCGCATTCAAGGGGTTTTCATTCCATCGCCTTCAATTCCTCATAGAATCCGATTCAACAAGTTTTGTCACTGAGTCATTTATTTGTTTGTGTTCAAATCACGTGAGCAAAGGGTCACAGTTGGAGAGTGCTGGTCCCATAAAACAGCGGTCAGACTGTACTCTGTGCACTGTACTCTGCTATTCATCATTTCACTAACAGCAATTAGATGTATCTATGCTCAGCAAAATTTTCATGCCTGTTTTAAGAAGCAAGATAAACAGTTCCTGGTTCCTACATTTGTTGTCACACAGACCAAGATTATATGTGATGGAAACATGTATTGGTAGAGACTATCTCCTCTCCCAAATCCCTTTTCTCCCCAGCAGGTTGTAAGATGCTGGTCTGAATCGCTTTCTTCTGTTCCCTGTCACTCTGGGATGATGTGAGCTGTGAAAATTATTCTCTGAGCTGGGGGTAACGTGGGAAAGTTTATGCACATCAGGTGCAAAGTGCCTGAGCGACAGGGATCGCTGCAGTAATATCCCATGTTGATTCAGACAGCAGAGCCCTCGCTGTGACTTCGAGAAGTACACAAACACTGTTTTCGATTACTGGGAGAGATTCTCTCTTTCCCAGCATTTCTGCACTTTTCTGTCTGTCTCAGATGGAATTATTTGGACAATGTTCCGAAAAGATTATGAATTCCTGTGCATGCAAGATCTCCCTTTTGTACAGCATACCAGAATTTCCATAACTCCCACCCCCACTAGGCCCCTCGCCCGCTGCAGAAGCCCGTGTGTGATAGGGAGCTGAAGAGAGCATTCACCTTGCTCTCCCACAACACTGATTGCCAACAGAAGATGAGTTCGTCCAGCTGCCAGCAGGGGGAGGGCCAGCGCAGCCTCCTGGAAAACGGGAGGCAGAATGGCAAGGACCTATTATTAAAACTCAGTGCTGCCTTCACTCCGAAACAAAAGAAAAAAAGCCATTTTTAAACAAGGATACTCACCGGATTTATAGATCACGCTTAATGTGCAGTTCTGGCTCGTTGGTCTTGGGTGTGATATCGCATCGTGTGGGTGATGTACGTGCGAGAAGTTACACTTGAGCCCTGGAGATTTGCATCCGATCCCATTTTTGACTCAGAAAGTATGATTTCGATGAGATCGAGGTCAGATCAAGAAAGTGAATCTTCAAAACACACACCAGCTGTTTCTTGTAGGCGGTTACTAGACTGAGAAATGCATTTACTAACTTCAAATGATGCTGATCCTGTTAATGTGGATCTTGCCGAGCGCACATCATGTGCGGAGTAACCTGAATGCCTCACTTTTCTCTCACTCTGTGAGCTACATGTCCTTTATTACTATGATCTGCCTTTACCAATTGCAAAGGTTTTCACTGCACTCAGGTAAATGTGACAATCAATCAATCAAATATAATCAATCAATCGAATGACACAGACATTTCCTTATTGTTTGTTGCCAGCACAGCGAAGGTGGGCTGTATGGCCTCACTTTGCACTATTTCATGTTTCTGAGTGAAATCACAGTTAAACCAACAGAATGTGGGAAGTTACTCACAGGTTTTTTGACACAGCCGGGACACATCTGCGCCACAGTGAATCACGCAATAATAGTGAAGACCTTCTTGAAATCATCCTCTGATGCACATGCAACATGCCAGATTAAAAGCTGAATTCCACGGGAAACTGCTGTAGTGTGCGCTAACAAAGCAACCCAGCGGGAGCAGACTGGGCTCTTAACCCAGAAATTAATGGATTGAAAACATCCTCTGCTCGTTGACAATTCCATGTTTCAGTGTGTGTACTGCCCGGCCAGTGTTCCTCCATAATATAGCCCCATTCCTTCTATTGCATGTTGTTTCAATTTACACTTCCTTTCTCTCAATGTATCTGAAATGAATATCGCGTATTGATACACCTGCCAAATTTACACAGGTGAGGAAACACACTGGTGAATGTCTGGAAGCTCTTTTCCTGTTCTCTATCTCTCTTCTCTGATTTCATTCGCAAAATCACTTGCCAGAGCTGGGAATAAACAGGTATAGGTAAGATATATCAGTTGCAGAGTGGTCTATGCGCATGACGCCCTGTATTTATTCCCCAAGCTGTTTCACATAGCAATGTCCTCCCTGTGAAATGAAAAGCCATGAATGACAATTGGATCATCTTGAAGACAGCAGCACGACACAGACACAGTTCCACATTATTAGGACATACATCACCAATTCTGAATAACCACAGAGATACACAAGCGACACTGAGTCGCAGTGGAGACGATGGGCTGAACGGCTTCCGTCGGCGCGTGAGTGATGATACACATTGATGCTGTCCCGCCTCCTGTCCCTGGGAGAGAGTGGCTGAGGGTGAAATGTTGTCTTATCTTTAATCCTCCTTCCTCGTTAGATAATCCGCAGCCCGCAGCTCATGGCTGTGGGAATGGTTCTTAGTGAGTTAGGGTTTTACTCGGATTGTATTCATCTCGGTCAGTTGGGGCTCAGATGCTAACAGCTGCCCGATTGCAGCAAGAAACAGATGTCCATATTAGAAAAAACTTATCTGCAGGATTGCTGTGTGAAGATGGATTGTGAACACCAAACAGTCTGCACAAAATTCCCTCACAAGAATTTACCTGAGGGAAGAGTATCCGGAGTACATTTCTATATCACAACATCATTGTCGCTCTCTTAGATAAATGATATTGGGAGGAAGTTCCCAATCAAACTTGCTGATTTCCAGCACTTGAGGGACCTGGTTGTGCCGATGAGAGAGAGCTTTAGAGCGTATTCGCGCTTGCCTCCCCTCACACTACCTGCAGGTTGATGGAAATAGATGAATAATCTGCCGATTGAAACAGCTTAGTCGAAACGGAAGGGACAAAGGGCATCATCCGGTGAACAAGGAGAGGAAATGAGTAGGTGTATTTTTGAAACTCTTTGCTGCTTCGAAATCCGAGAGCAAAGTGGGATGTAGTTGGACGTGCGTGACTCTCAGCTGGTTTATGTGCGAAATGCAAGAGTGTTTGGGGGTATGGTCTTCGCTTCATAGCTTGTGTTAATAGTGGCATGTGAGAATTCGTACTTCAAGTCGCCTTCGAGCATTGGTTGTTTGATTTCACTTTTGTCCGGTCGCACCTTTCAACTGTTAGATTTTAAAAAAACGTGCAAATTATGAAGTTGCACCCCTTGAAATAACTTTGTGTTTTGGGGTCATAAGTGTGATTGTAGTGGGCATGACACAGTACCATATGTGGTGAAAGTGAAACAAATGTTTCAGGATGTTCACACACACAATCCCACTCTGAATAAATCCACCATGTGGATGTTCGCACAGTTCTGAATGTTGACCTTTAGAAAATGGGAACGTGAAATGATTGGAAACAGCGCTGAACAGGTTGATGGGGATGGTGTGGTGTATTAGGATTAGCAACAATAAAGGTCATTTGGAAAGTTGGAACAGTTCTCCTTGGAGAGAAGAAGGCCAGAAAATGACCTTGTTAAACCTTTCTAAGACATAAGTGGATTAGACAGAGGTAATAAGGAAGGGAGAATGCTCCCCACACCTAAAAGAATCGAGAATGATTCGGTAGAGTTTAAAAGTCATTAGTAAACGAAGAAAAATGTACATGAGGAGTGGTTAGTGTCTGTAAACCATTGCCTGACATTGACAAACACACAGTTGCAATCGAGTTATTTAAAAACTAATTTGATGTTTATGTTGAAAGTAAAAGTGTGCAGAGTTTCAAGGAGAAGGCAAGAGAATTACACCAACAGAGAAGCACATTTATCTCTTTGGAGAGCCAGCACAGCTAAGGTGTTTTGTGACACATTTGTGATTGTGAGTGGAATCTCAATTCGACCAACAGAATGCAGGGAGTTAGATAATGGTGATATTGGCAAAGCCAGGACACATCTATACAACAGAATATTACCCAGCAGGTAAATGTCACAGGGAGGATGGCGCTGTCTGAAAGTCCTGCATGGTGTCCTGCCATCAGACACAGTGCACTTCACTATTCAGATTATACCAGAGTGAGAGGCAGAGAAGGCAAATTGGTTAATTGTACGTTTTGTCAGCATGGGAGTTACAAACAATGAGTGAAAGTGGAAATACTGGTGATTTGTTCACATTTGAAGTGTTTACCGGAAGCAGGGAGCTGAGGAAGAAACATGGTAAAGCTATTGAGATCTGACTACAGGAGCAGCAAATACGTTGGGCAGCACAGAGGAGCTCTTTGAAGTCTTGAATTCTGGTAGATGGGTCTATTTTCCAACGAGAGGGCAGTCAGCATTGAGCAAAGGATATGTTGCAAAACCGTTCACATGAATTGTTGCATTCCATCTTAGTGTCTTGCTTTGTTTTCCTTCACACTTAACCTGTCATTGTGACTGCACTGAAAGTGTTTTGCTTCTTCTGCGTGGCTTTTTCAATCTGAGTGACATGATGAAGCTGGACTGCCCCATCCTCTAATGCGATTTTCCACTTCAATTCAGCTTACCCTAACTACGCTATCTGATACCATTCCCCTTGATTCGGTTTTAAGCACTCGTCTTAGACGCAACCTGTCGTCCTCCAAAATAAAAACGAAAATCAGCCACACTGTTATCACTGAAAACCAGTGACACCTTCATTCTGAGGTCAGTCATTACTGCTGTCTCATTTCACATTATCAGCTACCGTGCTCTCTGGTTGCTTGTAGAAATCACTATTATTATAAATTGCTGTTACATCCGCCAATATGAAATAAAAACAGAAAGATTCAGGAAATTTTATCATCCACAAACAAATGACAATCAGGAATGTAACTGTTTGGACAAACGTTAATGCAAGCAGATTGCAAAATCTTAATCAGAAAAACTTGCTGAAATTGTTTTGCTTTTAATGAGCACACACATTGAGTTCAGTGCAGAACCGATCCCCAACTCGGAGAAGGGAATCCTTGGCTTTGAAGATGCGTTGAGAATGTTCACTGGATTCATCCCCGTAATGGGAGGACTGTCCTCCGGGAGCATATGAGTAAAATCATACAACGTCGAATGGGGTTTCCAAACATGAGTGGCGAAGGGAATGTCTCCATTCACAAATTAAACGTTGGGTAGGATTTAATACAGGGACATACAAACAAACAAGTAAAGAACATAGAAAGATGATAAACAATAGATATGATAATTAATCTTTGGAATGTTTTGATTTTAGACCCACGGTGGTATTTGGTGACGTGTATTTCATGTCCATAACCAGTCTGCATAGAAAACGACTGCAGCCCCACTATGAAGTGATTGAATCTCTGTTACCTTTAGAAAAAGCTGAGACTCACTCAGGTCAAGGGGATTTAGGGATGCTGGCCTTACAACCCTTTTCCCAAACTCTTTGGAAGTACAAAGGAAATTTTCATGGGGAGGTTGTTCATGATCTGGTTACATAATAATGAAAGTTGTTTGAATTTATGAATAGGGAAATTGTATTACAAAGCAAAGAGTTCCTAGTGGAACTGTAAAAGATAAAGGTCAAACTCAGTGCAAACATTGTTTGTAATCCTTGTCCTCACTCTCCAACAAATAAAAGGTAAAGACATTAGAAAGGGCCCAGCCGCAATTTCCTGTATAGAAAGGCATGAGCAAACTCAGGGTTGAGGTTTACTGAGGCATAAAAACTTTAGAAATGATACAAACCGGTTTTATGAGGATGATAGACAGAACAAGGGATTTTATTCATATGATTTTGAAAATGCTGAACGGAAACATGCAAGTTTGGGAAGTAAAAGAAAGATATCTTTCACTTAATACAAGGTTTGGAGTGACCAAATCAGCGGTGTTCCCTCTTTCGAGTTAATCAATAAATAGAGTCTCAGATTCAAAAACCATTGGTCAATGATCCAGAAAATCTTGGATCAGAGTTTCTTCTGCTCGAGAGCTATTTAAATCCTAAAGGAATTTCCAGAAAGAATGGTAGAAGCTGAGTCCAGAGTGTTTCATAAGACACAGAAAAAGAACACAAGTAGGGAATTCACCATTGGGAGAAAGTCAAAGTGTCTGTAAAAATTTCGAATTTTGTTGACTTATCAAAAAAGTCTTTTCATGAACACGTCCAGCTGGGGAAGATGGAATATAAAATGTTCATGAATTTGAAAGCTATGGCATATTATTCAACGTGAGACATTGTAAATGGAATTGATCTTTTAGAAGATTGCAAAGAAAAGTTACTTCCTGTTGAGAAGGAATTGAATTGTCTCTAGGAGACATAATACCTGCTTTAAATATTTGACCACATTCACAGTATGTTACGTATATGTCATGCTTTCTGATCTCCATCCATTAAATTCTCAAATTTGTCTCTTTCTTTTTTAGCCCTCTGTTCTTTCCTACAGCACACAATTTTAAGCTGAAAGAAGCTCTGACCAAAACTGAATGCAATATTCGAACAATCTAATGTGATCAATCTAATACCTTTTTGATTATTACAATGACTTTTGCGAGTTTACAACAAATTGAGTAACATGAAACGGGCTCATCATGTTTTGCTTTCTCTGAATTTAACGCAGTGCGCATGGGAAACGCCATCCATTTGTTGAAAAATTACTTTCGGTTCTTTGTCCACAAATGTCACGTTTTTAAAATTTGCAGCATGTTTGTTGGTAATGAGTCATTTTCCAGAAAATGTTGGTTCTCAATTCAAATAACTGGTACTGTAGAATCAACTTGGCTTTTCTCAACATCGCCTTCCGTCCTGAAACTTCAACAGAAACACAAGTTGAATGTGTTCCATGTGAGGGTCAAGCTTAAAACCTCCACTCAACACAGCCTACTACATTGGCACAGAGATACCATCCACTGATAACCTGCTGCACTGGATCCACGCATTAATGCTTACAGCCACATTCCTGGTTGTATCAAAACGGATGGGAAAACGAGTATCTCTGCTTCCACGGCTGGAACCTGGAATTGTATGAACGCCTTTACCCGTGGTTCCAACGTTCTATGAGGAAATGGATGAGCTGCTCATTGCGAAGATGAGTTAATTATTTAATAATATAATTGCAATATTTCCGTCCAATAACACCTGGACTATTTTGTTTTGAGTTTAATTCGTAGAAATCTTTTAATTTTAATTTTGAATAGACTCAATGACTGATCTCCACAGTGCCTGCGGAATCAATTATAAAATTGCATAGCACTCTGAGTTCTTCCAGCTCAGTCCGCTGTTTGGGAAGTGTTCCCGTTGTGGGAAATTCACTTCCCTGAGTATCTGCTGATGCTCTCAGCATGCCATGTGGTACTACACACATTTTCCCTCTGCCATTTGTTCACTGTGTTGCTGTGATTGTACAGTGAATTGGTGTCAGCCGGCCCAGCAAAAGAACACAGGCCAAGGTTGAGCAAAATCGACTTTATTGGAAAGTGTCACTCCAGTCGTTTTTTGCGTTGTTCAATTGAATTTTCAGTTCGTCTTAGTTAAGATTTTGAAATTGCTCGCTCTGTGCATAAGTGCGATAAGGCAAAAATATCTGTCCAGAAGAGAGGGATCGCTAGTTCTGCCACTGAGCACTGTGGGCTGTCCTCGAGTCGGGAAAACGATTCTTCAGAGACAGTGTTACATCGCCCCCGTCACGATGCTTTTCATTCCATCAGCTCCAATTCCTGATAGAATTCAATTCAATAGATCTTGTTTCTGAGACATTTCTTTATTTCTGTTCAGATCATGTGAGCAGAATGTCACATTGGGAATGCGCTTGCCTCATCGAGCAGAGGTGAGGCCATTCTTTGTGAACTGGACTGTGCTATTTATCATTTCACCAACAGCAGGGAGAAGAATCCGCATCTATGCACAATTTACTCAACTCAGTTAAACATATGGTCAGATGTGCAGAGCATGCGTGACGACGTGTCTGACAGGTTAAAGTGATTGACTACTGACTCATTGTTCTCTGCACGCGTGGGATTGAATCGTACTCTCATCGCTTATGGAGTGCAGTCGTTCATAACGCTGCTTTTGTTTGCGTCTCGACTAATTTGGAGCTCGACTGGTCAGTTTCTCGCCATCAACGCTGCAGTAAAGTCTCCATTAATTAGTCAAATCTGTTGCTTAAACAGTATGGAAATACAAACTGACATCGGATAATTAAAAGGAACACGGTTTTCCTTTCGAAGACAAGTTACTGTGACCTTTTATCAAATGAATGAGATCCAGTAAAAGCAAATGACGAGAGATGGCAAGCACAGGTTTATCCAGTGGATTGTTAATGAGTATTTTGTCAGATGAAACTTGTAGCAGAGTGGGGAGAAGTGATTCACCTTAGTGACAAAAGCACAGTCAGACAGCAGAAAATAATGGAGATATTTCCAAAGGGGCAGAGGAAGGGTTCCGGGACACCGAGTACTGGCTGTAAATGCACAGCAGAGAACTTGGTAATGTAGGTATTGTGCATGGGCATGGACACAGTTACACATTGGTCTCTCCCTTTCTCATTGCTCTTGCCAGTGATGAATACTGAACATGAGACGCAGACAAAGACAAGAATTGGGAAGCCAACTCCTCTCTTTATGAACAATTGGAGCAGACATCATGTAACTGCAGTGAATGACCAATGATCAATAACCGTTGACTAATATAAAGCAAACACGTGAAATTATTTAAATTACGTTTACTCTCTTGTCATTAAGAGGTAGTTAGTTCTAAGAACGGTGTTGCCAGTAGAAGACAACGCCTCATTTCATGTTGGATAACAACATTATCAAACATCTTTCAAATTGAGATCTATTGTGATCATTTTACACATTTAACAAGTTCAATTTAAGGAAAACAAACCTCATTCCCTCACAGGAAATAAAACTGCTGGTTTCCTCAAATATGTTATCCTTGCTAAATAGTAGTTACACAGCATGAATCATATGATGTAATATTTATTGAAAATCCGCCATTTAGGATTTAATCTAATCGAGACTGTGATTGGTGAAATTCACTTTTTTACGGCCCATTCTTATTATGTTCTTTCTTTCTCTCTTTTCAGCATTGTCTGGGAACTGGTGGTGCACGAAGGCTCCAGTATGTTAAAAGAGTATTTGGAATTGCCCTGTTGTTAGTTGTGAGATTACTTTATGACTCATGCCCCCGGACTGTCTCACATTTAGCATTCATGCTTCGCTGTGTCTGGAAATGCATTTGGATTGCCAGTTTTGTTTGTGTTCCGTGTTAAATGCTTTTTTTTGCGATTCGTTCAATACGTTACGAATTAACAGGGTTTCTGAGGTAACTTCCAGCTGTAAAAATCCTCAGCTGAGAATCTGGGAAAATTTCACGGAGTATGGCCAGTCGGAGCAAAAGTAAAAAGTCGTTCGTTTCTGCACTGTTTCACAATACTACCTTTCCCGTGAGCTGTCGAACAGACAAAATGATTGTGCCACAGACTGCGATGGTAAGCTCCGCTAAAAAGTAATCTTTTAAAGCCGGTGTCAGCAACACAAGGTTATTGGGGTACACCTTGTGGAAACAGAAACGTCGGTGTATCTCGTCCATGCTCACCCCATAGCCAAAATTAAACAAGTCCCATTAAACAACGAGCTATTGGAAACAGAATGATGAAAGGTAGAATGGCTTCAACATTCAGTGCTGGATACCTCTGAGTCGCAACGCGGCCGGCTGTGGCTTGTTTCTGTAGTGTAGTGGTCATCACGTTCGCCTTACACGCGAAAGGCCCCCAATTTGAAACTGGGCGGAAACTGCTTTGCTCTTCAACTGCAGCCTTTTACATGGACAAGAACGGAGCTTTCTTGCTTGCTTGACCATCTGCAAACCTGCCTCCGAATTTGCTAGAACAAATCTGCTCTCATAGTGAAATTTAATACAATTCCATTTAATGACTGTGCAAAGCATTGTAAAGTTTTTGTCCAACCTGGTTCTGATCATATGCCATTCTGTTTGAGAGTGTAGTCACCGCGTTTCGATCCTTCCACGAAAAGCAGTGCCTCATTTACATTCCTTGCGCAGGCAGACCGGTTCAAAGACAGGGAAGAAGCTGACGCGCTGGTGTCACAGTGCACCACGGATTCCTGAACTAGTCTGTCTGTCAAATGTACCCCAAAGTCGTCTCTGAAAGACCTCAACTGGAAGCTGTCTGTCGTTATTCAACGTGCGAGAATTGGCACCAGAGGTCCTGAATCATTTGTGTCTTATATTCTTTGGTTGACATGGGATGGAAAATCTTGCACTGGACGGGAGGTTCACGAATGATTGAAACTACATCAAAGTCAAAATAAAGCATTCCGATTCTGTTGTAAGTTAAATTGGGATAAGGAAAGTCAATGCAACTTTTATTTAGTCCTTTCATTCCATCTTGACTTTCTAGGAATTTACATTGAATGAAAGATAAACCAATAAGTAGAGAACGGGAGCAATAATTTATCCAGTGGGATTATGAATCACTGTTTTAACGTAACACTCCTCACTGACCAGTATTTTAAACAGTCAATTGGAATTGGAAACGCAGAAATCTTCTGCAATGAAACGAAACTTTCATTCTTCCACAACTTTTGGCTGTGTGTGAATCGTACCACGAACCATCATCCAGCGTGATCACAAAGTTGCCAACAATGTAAGGTTCACCAATTTTCTTTAATAATCACAGCTTATGCATGTATCCATTTGTGGTGTTCCATTGTCATTTGTTGCCTCCAGGTCTTGAAGATCTTAGACCACTCAAGAGGGGCCTTTTGGCTCGAGATCTGTCAAACTAATCAACGAATGCGGTCTGTTCAAAAAGCAAGCATCATTAGTTTATTGAATTAAGGTACCTTGAAGCAATTCTATCCAGCAACACAGAGATCAGGTCTTCTGTGTTCCGAGGTGAAATTGCGGTTGTATTTAAAAATTAGGCAATATTTACACTTTTTTAAGAAATACTGCAGCTATAATTACAAGAAAGACTAATCACATATAATATGGTGACATGATTTGCAGTACGTTAATCCAATGATAATTCCTGGGAAAGAGTTCTTAATTACAAAACCGCCCAATCAACTGTAATGTCGAGGCAAGAATGACAACATGTTAATCCAATGGTAATACCTTGGAAAATACATCTTATTTATGTAAAGTTTTATGCCATGGCAAGTGTCCAAAGTTATTTCAAATGGTCAATTAAAGTGTCAATATTTATTTTATGCAAATTCTGTTGTTCTCTTATCTTATAATTTCAGCTTAATTCCGCAAATCACCAGAACAAATTCACAGGGTTCAATCATTATTCTCAGCCATTTCGTCGTAATCTTTTAAATTGAAAAACATATTTTGTGTTAAGCAAAAAACCACATATAGTTATTACTTCAAGCAATAAACTAAATTCAAATTTTAGATCCTCATCTCCCCCCCCTTTGGTCATTCTATGACCACATCATAAAAGTATGGAACAAATCATTCCAATTCGATGGCAGTAAAAGACTGCATTACTTCCTCTTCCTTCAAAGGGGAACCAAGGGCAGGCAATGGTGTTTCCTCGTCTTCATCTAAGTGGAGAAGAAGAATTTTCTGGGTGTAACCAATATCGTCATTAGAAGTTAATATTTTAGCAATAATACACTTCACTATCGCAATACCAACAAAAAGACCAATTTAAACCAAAGCTCTATACATAGCTGTTTTAATTAGCCAGTTGCACATTCCTTCTTCATGAGCTTATGAGGCTCGTTCCTGATGTGTTTGATCAGTTTGATAAACCTTCTCGATCACTTCATCCTTACCTGTCGGAATTCTAAACTTGTCAATAAAAGAAAGTGTTCGACCAAATGATGCAGGAGTCGAAGTCGGCCATCGAGTCAGCTCCAACATTCAATGGCTGATCTGATAATCTTCAACTCCATTCTCCTGCCTTACCTCGACAAAGCTTCATCGTCTTTCTGATTAAATATCTGTCTGGCACAGTTTGAAAATACCCAACAACTCAGCCTCAACAGCGGTTTCAGGAAAGAGTTCCACAGATTCACTGTCCCCTGAGCAAAGACATTACTCTTCATTTCCGAATTAAATAGGCAATATCTAATTCTGAGATTATGTCCTCTGGAGCTCTCCTCACACCAGACGGAAACTACATGTCCGTATCTACCCTGTCAAAATCCAATGAATATTTAATGTTTATAAATGTTATTAAGTGATTATAGAGCTCTCACTCCTCCCCACTCCCGGCCTCCGTTGTTTCAAGGAGATAAATCCCGGCCTAACCAATCTTTCCAAGAAGCTCCATTTTATCCAATGTTGGCAACATGTTCGTAAATATCTGCTGTCCCCTGCAGCATCCTTGCATATTATTAAGGTAGGTAGAGTCATTTCTGAGAGGCAACAGTTGAAATTTCAGGCAAAGATGGGAATAGGAACTTGAAATCAAATAAAGATAGGAATCGGATTGGTCCACACAAGGACTAAATACAGGAATGAGAACTCTGACAAATGAGAATCTAATCATATCCCATTTATTTTCAGTGGCTTTACTGTAACCTAACCCTCGTGTAATCGTCTGCGGAGCTAGTATTTAGGAAAAACGGACTGAGACTGGCTATATAATCACTTTGACAACAGAAACTTGTGCGTTGGTAGATATTTTTGTTTACAAACTCAACTCTTGCCTCTGTGAAGCCTGCTTAGTTTGCAAACCACAACTGAGATGTGGAACAGAACTCTCTCCATTTGCCTACATGGGTGTGGCTTCGATTACACTTAAAGAACCCTCCACGACAATGCAGTCACTTGATTCTACCCTCTTCAAAACCTAAATATTCATTCCCATCACTGTGAAAGCACAATTGCAGCAGAGTGCACCAACTACAACTTGCACTGCAGAAAGTCATCCTGACATTTTTGACAGGCCGTTCAAAGTTCAACAGCTATAAGGATGATGCATTGAAACGCCACCATTTGCAAGATGCCACCAAGGCACATGGCACCCTGACTTGGAGTGGTATCAGTGATAAACTCATTGAGTCGTGAAGCGGTCTTGATGGGCGAAGTTGTATACTACACCCCCCATCTGTTATCTTACAATTTTTAAAAATGTTGATTCATGCAGTGACTAGACTTGTGCTCAGTCCTTTTGCTGTTCCCTAAATTGCAAATATTCTACTATCCTACACAGCCTGTGGTCGACAACAGCAAATGTCCAAAAACCATCTGAATCAACTGATTCCCCTCAAGATTAGAGTGGTGCTGGAGAAGCACAGCCGGTCCGGCAGCATCTGAGGAGCAGGAAAAATCGACATTTCAGGAAAAAGCCCTTCATCACGAATGAGACTGGGAGCCTATGTGGTGGAGAGATAAATGGGAGAGGGTGGGGCTGTGGAGAACGTAGCTGAGAGTACAGTATATGGATGGAGGAGGGGTGAAGGTGATATGTCACAGAAGAATGTGGAGCGGATGGGTGGGGATGAAGATATATATGTGGGATCTATATATATCAGGAGGACGGTGTTGAGCTGGACGTTTGGAACTGAGGTAAGATGGGAGGAATGGGATTGAGAAAACAAGTGAATTGCACATTGATGCCATTGGGTTGAAGGATCCCAAGGCAGAGGATAAGGGTTTCTTCATCTAGGCATCGGGTGGTGAGGCACTGGCGATGGAGGAGGCCCAGGACCTGCATTTCCTCGAGAGAGTGCGAGTTGAAATATTTGGCCAAGAAGCAGTAGGGTTGATTCTTGCGGGTACCCTGGAGATGTTCTCTGAAGTACTCTGTGAGAAGACATCCTGTCTCCCCAATTTAAAAGAGACCACAGCTGGAGCAACGGACGCAATAAATGACATGTATGGACGTGCAGGTGAATCTTTGATGGATGTGGAAGGCTCCACTGGCGCCTTGGACGAGGTGAGGGGGAAAGATATGGGTGCAGGGTTTGCAATTCCTGCGCTGGCAGGGGAAGGTGCCAGGGGGAAGTGTGGATCATTGGAGGTCGTGGACTTGACTAGGTCGTTGCGGGGGAATGGTCTTTGGGGAAAGTGGATAGGCATGGGGAGGGACATATATCCCTGGTGATGGGATCCGTTTAGTTGTGGCGAATCTGTCGGCTGATGATGTGATTTATGCGGAGGTTGGTTGGATGGAAGGTGAGGACCAGGGGTTTCTGTCCTTTTTGTGGTTGGAGGTGTGGTGTTCGTGGGTGGAGGTGCAGGGCATAGATCAGATGTATTGCAGGGCATTTCAGCCCCATTGGAGGGGAAGTTCTGGTCTTCATAGATGAAGGGGATCTAGTGTGTTCTGTGTTGGAACTGGTCCTTTGGGGGCAGATGGGATGGAATTGGGAATACAGGGTAGCATTTCTGCAGGAGGTGGAGGTGTAATCCAGATAGCTGTGGAAATCAATGAGTTGGTAAAAAATATGACAGTAACACTGATCTCCTGGGATATTTTCCCTCCCCCCATCCACTTTGAAATAAGTCGGTTCCATTCACAAATATCTAGTCAACTCCACGCCCTCCAACGACCCACCCTCCCATCCCAGTACCTTCCTCTGCTACTGCAGGAATTTCAAAACCTGCACCCACACCCCCAAATCTGTCCAATGCCCCAAAGGAGCCTGCCACATGCAACAAAGTTTCAACTGCACTGCCAAACATGTCGTTTGTTGCATCCATATCTCCCGATGTGGTCACCGCTACATTAGGGCTACAGGACACCTTCTCGGAGAGTGCTTAAGATAACATCTCCAGAACACCCGCAACAATAAAACGCAATGCCCCGTGACCGAACACTTCCACTCTCCCCACTCTACCGAGAGCATGAATGTCCTGCCAGTCCCTCACCACCAGATGCCTTTTGGAAGAACGCCTCATCTTCTGCATCGGGACCCTATAGCCCCATGGCATCAATGTGGATTTCACCAGTTTCCTCATTACCCCCCACCACCTTACTCTACTTCCAATCTTCCAGCTTGGTACCATCTTACTCACCTGTCTTCCCTGACTATCCTCTTTTCCCACCTAACCACTCCACCCTCTTCTCTGATCTATCATCTTTGTCCCCACCTCCACCCACCTATTGAACACTTAACTAAATTCTCTCCAGCGCCACCCCTTCCCATTTATCTCTCAACCCTCGTGGATCCCAGCCTTATGTCTGATGAATTACTTTTGCCCAAAGCGTGAATATTTCCTGCAGCTCGGATGCTGCCTGACCTGGTGTGCTTCCTCAACCCTACTCTAATCTTGACTCTGATCTCCAGCATCTGCAGTAAGCACTTCCGCCCATATGGTTCCCCTGTCCATTGATCTTCAGCGATTGTGAAAGTCCACTCCAATATCTCTTTGTCCGTCTACACTACACAGAATACACACTGTTATTGTTTCTTCTCCACAAATTCATTAACACTCATTGGTCTGGATTCAATTCCATTCGCCATTTTAAAATTCCACCTCATTGATGCATCCCTGCAGTCGCTGGCTTACTTTGTCACTGTTAAATACACGAACAATTGTTATATTATCAGCAAACGTCTAAATCATGACTCCTACAACTAAGGCTAAATCATTAATCTACAACAGAAACCAGTGGTACACCACTGGAAACAGGCATCCAGATATGTTTCTATTGCTGGTTGGGATTAACAGCTGCATTAATAGCAGAATCGATCCCCTGCTGTCATTTGTAAACTTGCTGGAGATTCTGCCAGTTGGTCTCCTGAGTGATCAATTCTCACATATGGGAGTGGTGAATGACCTGCGTGCATTATGACTTTGCAAGTGAGTTTACACCTCAGCAGATAATTGAATCCCATACTGCAGTCATCCGATGGACCTGACTTCTTGGCGACATGGGTTTCCTTGTTTCTATTTAGTTTGGATAATCAGTTGAATTCGAGTCCACGCAGACACAATTCCCATTTTCCCCGTCGTCCATGTATTTTTATTCTTCATTATTCTCCCACAGAAAGTGGCTATCATTACTCTGAAGAGCATTTGTTGTTCATTCGTAATTCCCCTTGAACTGAATCAGAGAGCACTTATTGGTAAACCGCACTGTTGTGGATCTGGAGTCACGTGTTGGCAGGGCTCGCTCAAGTCAGCAGATTTCCCTTTCAAAGGGACATGAATGAATGAGTTTTCAGCTAATTAAATTATCGTCTCTGTTCCTGAGATTGGGTTTATTTTCCATATTTTATTCATGCATCTAAATAACAGCAGCTGCCATGTCCCAGTCTCCAAAGAGTACTAGCCCAATATATTGCCACTGCTGCATTTCTCCGTTCAAAGAATGACATTGTCATTTCAGATTTTCCAAAATGAAGAGAGAATAGGACGCGTTTCTGTGTTGGAATGGAAGCAATGTACGCTGGATTGGAGTGTTAACTGGAGAAAGAGACTAATGTGGGGACAATGTGAGCAAACACAGCTCTTACTCTCAAAGTAACCAAACACTACTTGTTAAGGAAAATTTCATAGGCTGCTTTCAAGGCATCGACCTCTTACTTAAGGCTCCAGTACGCTTCCTCTGAGCCAATCTTCAGATGGTTGATGCTGCTGCAGAATCTTAATAATACAGGAAATGGAGACAAATATGCCCTTCCACCCAGCCTTTGACCAGGAGCACTCCCAGCCTCAGCATTTCACGCGCTTCTATCCCGCCTTTACCAATCTCGTTACTGGTGCCACAGAATAGCTCCACATGCTCATTTCCACCACCACTTCTGATTTGGTATTCACGGCTGCGCCACAAGGTTTGACTGATACCAGTTCTAGGAACTGGGATTATGTGACTGACTGCAGCAATGGTTACTTCCTTGTGTGGGGAAGGTGGGGGAAGACATTGTTCTTGAAACCATTGCTATTGAAACACTGTGCAACATCCCGCACTATCCCCTGAACCTTCATTTTTTCTGAAAATCTACCAAACTCATTCTTCAACATGTAGTACTCTATGGAACCACCACAGCGTTTGGGGATATCGAAATTAAAGATTCAGCCAAATCTGAATCCCTTCATGTCTGCTATCACTCGCCTCATATTCCTATTGTGAGTCTGCAACATTTCCTAACATATCCTCTGTCACTGTAATTATTGCTGGTTTTAAACGGATGTCTCTGCATGACTCAGTGATAGTTTTAATGTTAAAATATTCTGCATTGTGGCCGCAGTAACCTCTTTCGAATCCGAGTCACTGGATAGCACTGGAAACGATGCAGGGGAGATTTGCCAGGCTATTGTCTGGGCTGAACAAGGGAAATTGGTCAAACTGGAGTTGTTTTAGTTAGAGCAGAAGAGATTGAGAGGGGTTATGATTCAGATGTACAAAATACTGAGGGATATGGATAGTATACACTGAAATAAATGTTTTTTGACAGAGATTTCGATCATGGAGGGCTATCGATTTAAGGTCAGAGGCGGAAAGATTAGAGTAAAATGTTTTCAACCGGTGTGTCGTTGAAATCTGGAACCCAGTGTATGCAAGCAACTGAGAGGCAGAAATCCAGATAATTTCCTGATGCATTCAGATGAAAATGTGTGATGCCAAGACACATAAGGCTATGGGTCAATTGGTTTAAAAAGGAGTTATTATAGTAAAGCGCTTGTTATTGAGCTCTACAGATATTCTGTTCCTAAGTGTGGGTTATTAAAACCTGTCCTTCCATTCTCGAAGTGGCATGTCACAGGTGCTACCTGAATAAGCGTGGGGAACTATTACAAATTCCGGGGAGACACAGTGAAAGAGAAATTACAAAGACGTGACTTCGGCAAGCTGTACCTAGTATCCGTGTTGGAATGAAAATCATTCGATAGTTTTGCTTCGTACTTAGACCAGGAACCTCTGGAAGATATGCATTCGACTGCACTTTCCACACGAGCTCATCCCACTGAATAGCACCCATTACCGACACTATGCATTAAATTTCTCTCTATACACCCTGGTCCAAACCTCCTTGACCCCCAGCACTTCCCCATATGCCACCATTTCACGAAATCCCTGAAGGTGTAATGCTGCTAATTTACACTGTCTCTTCTCACTGTGTAAGGTTCCAGTGACTTGTCTGACCATTACACTACTTAGCAACCTACATTTCCAGCTCACAAAGTGATATCGTCTACATTAGGGAGAAAAAAAACAGAGTGGGTGATAAACGTGAGTAAACCTACGTTCTGTCTGCAAGCAAAAAAAGACACTGAGCTTCCAAGTTCCTGTCACTGCAACATCCCACTGCATTCCCATGTTTCATTTCAGTTTGGTATGCTGCCGAGCTCCCGCAGAGCACAGCACGTCATTTCCAACTGAGAGACCGTGTAATCTTCATACCCAACATCAAGTCCAATCTTTTTAGACCTTGTGCACCTTCTTCAACGTTCCTGCCCCACCTACACATACCATTAGTTCCAAAGGCGGATCGTTTTGCTCGAAAATCTCTCCGCAGATTGGACAAACTGGAGTTGTTTTTCTTAGAGCAGAAGAGATTGAGGGGGGCATGATTAATATGTACAAAATACTGAGCGATATGGATAGCGTGGACTGAAATACATGTTTCACTTGGTTGGAGATTTCGATCACGGGGAGCCATTGATTTAAGGTCAGGGCTGGAAAGAATACAGTGAATGCGTGGAAAAAAAGTTTTCAAACAGTGTGTGGCTGAAATCTGCAAGGATCGGAGAGGCATACAAGGCTATGAGTAAATGATTTGAAAAGGAGTTAGGATAGTTAAGTGATTTTTATTGAGCCATACAGATCCTCCGTTCCAAGTGTGGATTATAAATATCTGTCCATCCATTATCGACGGGACATGTCACAGGAAGAACTGTGTTGTCATAATCTGCGTGGGGGAGTACTACTGCTCCCGGGGAAACAGACTGACAGTGACAGTGCAAACGCGTGACTTTTGTAAGTTGTACCTCTGTCGGTGTTGGAATGAAAATCATAACATACCTTTGCTCCGTAGTGAGATGTTTACTTATAGCAGGAACCTCAGGAAGATATACATTTTACTGCCCTTTCCCAACTAGCCCATCCCACTGAATACCAACTCTATGCAGGACCATTTCTCTTTATGCATCCTCGTCCAATCCTCCTTGACCCCCACCACTTCCCCATATGGCACCTTTCTAAGAAATCTCAGAAGGTGTAATGCTGCTCGTTTATGATGTCTCTCCTCACTGTGTAACGTTCCAGTGAATTATCTGCCTCTCACTCAATTCAGCAAACTTCATTTCCTGCTCACAATATCACCTCAATCAAGACTGGAGAGAGAAATACAGAGTGGATGACAAATTTGAGTCAACCTACGTTGTGTCTGCAAGCAAAAAGGGACTCTGAGCTTCCAGGTTCCTGTCACTGCAACATCCCACAGTGTTCCCATGACTTCATTTCAGTTTCTGGTCTGCTGCAGAAATCCCACATAGCACAGCGCAAGTTGGAAGATCGGCACATCATTTTCTACTGACAGACCGTGCAACCTTCAGGACCCAAAATCAGGTTCAATCATTTTAGAGTCTGTCCACCTTCTCTCACGTTGCTGCCCAAGCTACACGTACGATCAGTTCCAAAGGTAGATCGCTAGGCTGGAAGATCTCTCTCCCAGATGCACTAGATCTGCTGATTTTGTTCAGATACTTTTGCTTTATTTTTGAGAACTTGTTCTGTTCTGATCGCCAGACTCCAGGAAGCGTGTGTTTTCACGAGAGGGTGTTCAGAGGAGATTTACCAAGGTGCTGGGGCTGGACTATTCCCACTGCGAAGACAGGCGGAAGTGAGGGCTGCAGGTGCTGGAGCCCAGGTCGAGAGTGGTGCTGGAAAAGCACAGTAGGTCAGGCAGCATCTGAAGAGCAGGAGAAGCAATGTCTCTGTCACAAACCACCGCCATTCCATTACAACCTGATGCGTGGAGCAGGAACGTCTCATATTCCACCTTCGGACCATGCAACCACACGGGTGTGTATTTGAACAGCTTCCTCATTTCACTTCCTTCCACATTATACCAGTCGCAAGCCTCAAACTAGGCACTGCTCTCTTGACCCGTCGATCTAACACCCCTCTGAACTGTCACCTTCTCCCTCACCTTCATCCACCTGTCGCTTTCCGAGATACTTTACCACCAACAGAACTCCCCTGCCACTTATATCTCAACCCGACCTACAAGCCTCATTGTTGAAGGGCTTCATCCCAGAACTTCGATTCTCCTGCTCCACGGATGCTGCCTGACAGAGTGTGATTTTAAC
The DNA here is from genome assembly GCF_047496795.1 of Chiloscyllium punctatum. Lineage (NCBI taxonomy): Eukaryota > Metazoa > Chordata > Chondrichthyes > Orectolobiformes > Hemiscylliidae > Chiloscyllium > Chiloscyllium punctatum. The sequence continues at coordinate 77,594,183 of NC_092771.1, read as the reverse complement.
ACACTGCACTGTTGCCACTGCAAAGATAAATGAGCTCGGCTTATGCTCTTCATCTGACAGTGGGGAAAGCTGAGAACATTCGACAACTGGCTGGTTTTTAATTTTGAATATTCTTGTAAATATTAATGTGGTTGGGGTAGGGGAAGGCTTTTCAAACCAGTATTGTAGAGCAGAATGTTAAAGGCAGGTTTAGGGAAAGGAGTTGTAAGTAGTTGTAAATTAATTATTCTCTCTAAAATGTAAAAAAGTAATAAGGTTGTTATTTGTAAATTTAATTACTATTTATTTTTCTTTGCCTCTTGAATTTTAACAGAATACAGCACGGGGTGAATCCTTTCTGTGTTGCTTGTTTACACTAGCAGAGTAGTTTGCCCTGGTACATAACACCGGTTACTGTGGTTGCTGTGTTGTTTCGCTCATTTGTGCATTTTATCACATTAACGATTTTGAGGTTGTCCTCTCGATGCAAAGGTTCCATGCTTTTGCACCATTGTACCAAAGGTGCAGTGTGTCAAAGCAACAGGGCTCCCGACAATAACATCCGACACTGATCCAATCTATCTATCCTGGTATTGATCATGGAAGCATCACTGCGCACTCTCCTCGAGATTGCAAAACAATTCCCTCAAAGATAATGTAACATCCCCGCATTCAAGGGGTTTTCATTCCATCGCCTTCAATTCTTCACTGAATCCGGTTCAACAAGTTTTGTCACTGAGTCATTTATTTGTTTGTGTTCAAATCATGTGAGCAAAGGGTCACAGTTGGAGAGTGCTGGTCCCATAAAACAGAGGTCAGACCATACTCTGTGCACTGTACTCTGCTGTTCATCGTTTCACTAACAGCAGGTAGAAGCATCTATGCTCTGAAAAATTTTCACGCCCGTTTTAAGAAGCAAGATAAACAGTTCCTGGTTCCGACTTTTGTTGTCACACAGACTAAGATTGTAAATGATGGAAACATGCACTGGTCGAGACTGTCTGCTCTCCCAAATCCCTTTTCTCCCTAGGAAGTGGTAAGATGCTGGTCTGAATCGCTTTCTTCCGTTCCCTGCCACTCTGGGATGATGTGAGCTGTGAAAACCCTTCTCAGAGCTGGGGGTAAGGTGGTAAAGTTTATAAACATCAGGTGCAATGTGCCTGAGCGAAAGGGATCGCTGCAGTAACTTTCCGTGCTGATTCAGATCGCAGAGCTCTCGCTGTGAATTCGTGAAGTACACAGACACTGATTCCCGATTACTGGTAGAGATTTTCTCTTTCTCAGCATTTCTGCACTTTTCTATCTGTCTCAGATGGAATTATTTGGACAAGGTTCCCAAAAGAATATGAATTCCTGTGCATGCAAGATCTCCCTTTTGTACAGCTTTCCAGAATTTCCATAACTCCCAACCCCACTAGGCCCCTCCTCCGCTGCAGAAGCCCGTGTGTGATAGGGAGCTGAACAGCGCATTCGCCTTGCTCTGATTGCCATTAGAAGATGAGTTCGTCCAGCTGCCAGCGGGGGGAGGGCTAGCGCAGCATCTTGGGAAACGGGAGTCAGAATGGCAAGAAGTTTTTGTTAATACTCAGTGTTGACTTCACTCCGAAACAAAAGAAAAAGCCTTTTTTAATCGAAGAGACTCAACTGATTTATAGATCACGCTTAAGATGCGGTTCTTGCTCGTTGATCTTGGGTGTGATATTGCCTCGGGTGGGTGATGTAAGTGCGAGAAGTTACACTTGAGCCCTGGAGTATTGCACCCGGTCCCATTTTTGACTCAGAAAGTATGATTTCGATGAGATCGAGGTCAGATAAAGATACTGAAACTTCCAGACACACACCAGCTGCTTCTTGTAGGCGGTTACTAGACTGAGAAATGGATTTACTAACTACAAATGATGCTGATCCTGTTAATGTGGATCTTGCTGAGCGCACGTCATGTACGGAGTAACCAGAATGCCTCATTTTTCCCTCACGCTGTGATCTACATGTCCTCGATGACTATGATCTGCCTTCACCAATTGCAAAGATTTTCACTGCACTCAGGTAAATGTGAAAATCAATCAATCAAACATAATCAATCAATCGAATGACACAGACATTTCCTTATTGTTTGTTGCAAGCACAGCGAAGGTGGGCTGTATGGCCTCACTTTGCACTATTTCGTGATTCTGAGTGAAATCACAGTTAAAGCAACAGAATGTGAGAAGTTACACACAGGTTATATTGACACAGCCGGGACACATATGCGCCACAGTGTATCACAGAATAATAGTGAAGACCTTCTTGAAATCATCCTCTGACGCACATGCCACATGCCAGATTAAAAGCTGAAGACTTCGGGAAAATGCTGCAGTCAGCGTTAACAGAGCTATCCAGCGGGAGCGTACTGGGCTCATAACCCAGAAATTAATGGATTGAAAACATCCTCTGCTCGTTGACAATTCCAGGTTTCAGTGTGTGTACTCCCCGCCAGTGTCCCTCCATAATATAGCCCCATTCAACGTATTGCATGTGGTTTCAATTTCCACTTCCTTTCTCTCAATGTATCTGAAATGAATATCGCGTCCTGATACACCCGCCAACTTTACGCAGGTGATGAAACACAATTGTGAATGTCTGGAAGCTCTTTTCCTGTTCTCCATCTGTTTTCTCTGATTTGATTCGCAAAGTCACTTGCCAGAGCTGGGAATAAACTGGTGAAGGTAATATATATCAGTTGCAGAGTGCTCTATGCATGACGCCCTGCATTTCACACAGCAGTGTCCTCCCTGTGAAATGAAAAACCAAGAATGGCAATTGGATCATCTTGTTGGAGACAGCATTAAGACACAGACACAGTTCCGCATTATTAGGACATACATCACCAATGATGAATAACCACAGAGATACACAAGCGACACAGAGTCTCAGTGGACTCTATGGACTGAACGGCTTCTGCCGGCGCGTGAGTGATGACACATATTGATACTGTCCCTCTTCCTGTCCCTGGGACAGAGTGGCTGAGGGTGAAACAATATCTTATCTTTAAACCTTCTTCCGCGCAAGATCATCTGCAGTCCGCAGCTCAGTGCTGTGGGAATGGCTCTCAGTGAGTGAGAGTTTTACTCAGATTGTCTTCATCTTGGACAGTTGGGGCTCAGATGCTAACTGCTGCCCGATTGCAGCAAAGAAACAGATGTCCGTATTTGAAAAACTTCTCTGCAGGATTGCTGTGTGAAGATGGATACTGAACACCAAACAGGTTGGACAAAAATGCCCTCACATGAATTTACCTGAGGGAAGATTATCCAGAGTACATTTCTATATTTCCCACTCTCACAACATCTTTGTCCCTCTCTCAGATAAATGATATTGGGAGGAGGTTCCCAATCAAACTTGCTGATTTCCAGCACTTGAGGGACCTGGTTGTGCCGATGAGAGAGTGCTTTAGAGCGTATTCGTGCTTGCCTCCCCTCACACTACCTGCAGGTGGATGGAAATAGATGAATAATCTGCCAATGGACACAGCTTAGTACAAGCGGAAGGGATAAAGGGCACCGTCCCGCGAACAAGAAGAGGGAATGTGTAGGTGATATTCTTGAAACTCTTTGCTGCTTCGAAATCCTAGAGCAAAGTGGGATGTAGTTGGATAAAAGTGACTCTCAGCTGGTTTAGTGTTGGAAATGTAAGAGTGTTTGGGGGTATGATCTTCGCTTCGTAACTTGTGTTAATACTGGCATGTGAGAATTCGTACTTCAAGTCGTCTTCGAGCCTTGGTTGTTTGATCTCACTTTTTCCCGGTTGCCACATCAGCTGTTATATTTCAAAAAAAGTGAAAATTATGAAGTTGCACCCCTTGAAATAATTTTGTGTTTTGCGGTCAGAAGTGTCATTTTCGTGGGCCTGACACAGTACCATATGGGGTGAAAGCTAAACAAATGTTTCAGGATGTTCATACACACAATCCCACTCTGAATAAATCCACAAACTGGATGTTCGCACAGTTCTGAATGTTGACCTTTAGAAAATGGGAACGTGAAATGATTGGAAACCGAGCTGGACAGGTTGATGGGGATGGTGTGGTGTATTAGGATTAGCAACAATAAAGGTCATTTGGAGAGTAGGGACAGTTCTCCTTGGAGAGCAGAAGGCCAAAAACTGGCCTTGTTAAACCTTTCCAAGACATGAGTGGATTAGACAGAGGAAATAAGGAAGGGAGAATGTTTCCCACGCCTAAAAGGATCGAGGACGATTCGGTAGAGTTTAAAAGTCATTCGTAAAAGAAGATAAATGTACATGAGGAATGGTTAGTGTCTTTAAACCACTGCCTGACATTGACAAAGACACAGTTACAATTGAGTTATTTAAAAACAAATTCGATGTTTATGTTGAAAGTAAAAGTGTGCAGAGTTTCAGGGAGAAGGCAAGAGAATGATACCAACAGAGAAGCACATTTATCTCTGTGGAGAGCCAGCACAGCTAAGGGGCTTTTTGATACATTTGTGATTCTGAGTGGAATCACAATTCGACCAACAGATTGTAAGGAGTTAGATAACGGTGATATTGGCAAAGCCGGGACACATCGACACAACAGAATATTACCCAGCAAGTACATGTCACAGGGAGGATGGCGCTGTCTGAAAATCCTGCAGTGTGTCCTGGGGATCAGACACTGTGCACTTCACTATTCGGGTTATACCAGAGTGAGAGCCAGAGACGGCAAATTGGTTAATTGTACGTTTTGTCAGGACGGGAGTGACGAACAATGACTGAAAGTGGAAATACTGGTGAATTGTTCACATTTGATGTGTTTACGGGAAGCAGGGAGCTGAGGAAGACACATGGTAAAGCTATTGAGATCTGACTACTGGAGCAACAAATGCGTTGGACAGCACAGAGGAGGTCTTTGAAGTCTTGAATTCTGGAAGATGGGCCTAGCGTGCTTTCACAAGGCCACACTGTTACAAAAGGTAATGTATCCTTGTCTCTTGGCCTTGTGTTTTAGCGAGGCAAATAGCTCCGTTACACTGCAGGAAATTTCATTTTCCAAGGAGAGGGCAGTCAGCATTTAACAAAGGAAATGTTGTGAATCCTTTCACATAAATTGTTGCAGTCCATCTTCGTGTCTTGTTTTGTTTCCTTCCCACGTGACCTGTCATTGTGCCTGCACTGAAGGGGTTTTGCTTCTTCTGCGTGGCTTTACAGTCTGAGTGAAATAATGAAGCTGTACTGCCCCATCCTCTAATGCGATTTTCCACTTCAATTCAGCTTACCCTAACTTCGTCATCTGATACCATTCCCCTTGCTTCTGTTTTAAGCGCTCGTCTCCTCGTCTCCAACCTGTCCTCCTCTAAAATAAATACCAAACTCAGCCACACTGTTATCACTGCAAACACGCGCCACCTTCAGTCTGGGGCCAATCATTACTGCTGACTCATTTCACATTTTCAACTGCCGTTCTCTCTGGTTGCTTCTGGAAATCACTATGCTTATAGATTGATGTAACATCCACCAACATGAAATAAAAACAGAAAGATTCAGGAAATTTTATCATCCACAAACAAACGACAATAAGAGATATAATGCAAGCACATTACAAAATCTTAGTCTGAAAATATTGCTGCAATTGTTTTGCTTTTAATGAACACACACATTGAGTTCGATGCAGAACCGATTCCCAACTCGGAGAAGGGAATCCTTGGCTTTGAAGATGCGTTGAGAATGTTCACTGGATTCATCACAGTACTGGGGGCGCTGTCCTCTGGGAGCATATGAGTAAAATCATTCAATGTCGAATGGGGTTTACAAACATCAGTGGTGAAGGGAATTCTCCATTCACAAATTAAACGTTGGGTAGGATTTAATACAGGGACACACAACAAACCAGACAAGAACACAGAAAGATGATAAACAATAGATATGATAATTAATTTTTGGAATGTTTTGAGTTTAGATCCACGGTGGTCTTTGGCGACGGATATTTCATGTCCACAACCAGTCTGCACAGAAAACGACTGCAGCCCCACTGTGATGTGATTGAATCGCAGTTACCTTTAGAAAAAGCTGAGACTCACTCAGGTCAAGGGGATTGAGGGATGCTGGCCTTACAAACCTTTTCTCAAATTCCTTGGAAGTTCAAAGGAGGTTTTCATGGCGAGGATGTACGTGATCGGGTAAGATAATAATGATCGTTGTAATCCTTGTCCTCACTCTCCAATAAAAAGAAAGTAGACATTAGAAAGGGCACAGCCACAATTCCCTGTTTGGAAAGGCATGAGGAAACTCAGGGTTGAGGTTTACTGAGGCATAAAATCATTAGAAATGACACAAACCGGTTTTATGAGGATGACAGAATGAGGGATTTTATTCACATGATTTTGAAAATGCTGTTCCGGAAACATGCAAGTTTGGCAAGTAAACGAATAATATCTTTCACATAACACAAGGGTTTGAAGTGACAAAATCAGCGGTATTCCCTCATTCGACTAAATCAATAAATAGAGTCTCAGGTTCAAAACTGAATGCAATATTCGAACGGTCCCTTGTGATCAATCTACTTCCTTTTTGGTTATTACAATGACTTTTGCGAGTTTACAGCAAATTCAGTAACATGAAACGGGCTCAACATGTTTTGTTTTCTCTGAATTTAACGCAGTGCGCATGGGATACGCCATCCATTTGTTGAAAAAATATTTTCTGTTCTCTGTCCATGCATGTTGTCACGTTTTAAAAATTTGAGTCATTTTCCAGAAACGGTCGTTTCTCAATTCAAAAACTGGTACATTCCAATCAGCTTGGCTTTGCTCAACGCCTTCCGTCCTGAAACTTCAACACAATGACAAATTGAAGCAGCTCCATGTGAGTCAAATTTAAAACCTCCACTCAACACAACCCACTACATTGGCGCAGAGATACCATCCACTGATTACCTTCTGCAAAGGATCCAAGCATTAATGCTTACAGCCACATTCCTGGTTGTATCAAAACGGATGGGAAAACGAGTATCCCTGATTCCACGGCTGGTACCCGGAATCATTTTAACGCCTTTACCCGTGGTTCCAACGTTCTATGAGGAAATGGATGAGCTGCTCATTGCGAAGATGAGTTAATTATTTAATAATATAATTGCAATATTTTTACGTCCACTAACCCCTGGACTTATTTTATTTTGATTTTAATCCGTAGAAATCTTTTAATTTTAATTTTGAATAGACTCAATGACTGATCCCCACAGTGCCTGCGGAATCAATTATAAAATGTCATAACACTCTGAGTTCTTCCATCTCAGCCCGCTGTTTGGGAAGTGTTCCCGTTGTGGGAAATTCACTTCCCTGCGAATCTGCTGCTGCTCCCAGCATGCCCCGTGGTACTACAATCATTTTCCTTCTGCCATTTGCTCATTGTGTTGTTGTGATCGTACAGTGAATTGGTGTCACCCGGCCCAGGAAAAGAACACAGGCCAAGGTTGAGCAAAACAAACGTTATTGTAAAGTGTCGCTCCTGTCGTTTTTTGCGTTGATTCAATTCAATTTTCAGTTAGTCTTAGTTAAGATTTTGAAATTGCACGCTCTGTACATATTTTTGCGATCAGGCAAAAATATCTGTCCAGAAAGGAGGGAGTGCTAGTTCTGCCACTGAGCACTGTGGACTGTCCTCGAGTCAGGAAAACAATTCTTCAGAGACAGTGTTACATCGCCCCCGTCAGGAGGCTTTTCATTCCATCAGCTCCAATTCTTGATAGAATTCAATTCAACAGATCTTGTTACTGAGTCATTTCTTTATTTCTGTTCAGATCATGTGAGAAGAATGCCACATTGGAAATGCGCTTGCCCCATCGAGCAGAGGTGAGGCCATTCTTTGTGAACTGGACTGTGCTATTTATCATTTCACCAACAGCAGGGAGAAGAATCCGCTTCTATGCACAATTTACTCAACTCAGTTAAACATATGGTCAGATGTGCAAAACATGGGCGACGGTGTGCCTGAGAGGTTAAAGTGACTGATTACTGACTTATTGGCCTCTGCCGGCGTGGGATCCAGTCGCATTCTCGTCGCTTATGGAGTTTATAGAATTCGACGCTGCAGTCAAGTCTCCATTAATTAGTCAAATCTGTCGATTAAACGTTTTTGAAATGCAGACTGCCTTCGGATAATGAAAAGGAACACGGTTTTCCTTACGAAGACAAGGTATTGTAAGCTTTTATCGAATGAATGAGAGCCAGGAAAAGCAAATAATGAGAGATTGCAAGGTCATGTTTATCCAATGGATTATTAATGAGTATTTTGTCAGATGAAACCTGTCGCAGAGTGGGGAGAAGTGATTCATCTTAGTGACAAAAGCACAGACAGACAGCAGAAAATAATGGAGATATGTCGAAAGGGGCAGAGGAAGGGTTCAGGGATACCAAGTACTGGCACCAATGCACAGCAGAGAACTTGCTAATGTAGGTACTGTGCATGGGCATGGACACAGTTACATATTGGTCTCTCTCTTTCTCATTGCTCCTGCCAGTGATGAATGCTGAACATGAGACGCAGACAAAGACAAGAAGTGGGAAGCAAGCTCCCTCTCTTTATGAACAATTGGACCAGACATCATGGTAACTGCAGGGACTGACCAAAACTGTGGATCAATAACCGCTGTCTAATGTCGAACAAACACTTGAAATTATTTAAATTTCATTTATTCTCTTGTCATTAATAGGTAGTTAGTTCTGACAACGGTGTTGCCAATAGAAGAAAATGCCTCATTTCACGTTGAATAACAACATTATCAAAGTTTTTTTCAAATTGAGATCTATTGTGATCATTTTACTCATTTAACAAATTCAATTTAATGAATACAAACCTCATTCCCTCACAGGAAATAAAACTGCTGATTTCCTCAAATACATTCTCCTTTCTAACTGGCAGTTACACAGCATGAATCATATGACGTGATATTTTTCGAAAATTCGCCAATTAGCCCAATTACCTTATTTTGCATTGGGTGCAATAGGCACATGCTAAACAAGCCATTGGAAAGAAAGCCTTTCACAAAGTATACTTGGGTGGTGATTAAAAATAAGGTAAGGTTCTCATGTTGCAGAAAATACACCTGTATTTGGATACAACTTTAATAGTGCAACCATTCTGTGGCCCCCAGCGATGCAATCAGTGAGCACGCGGTACTTCTATGATCGTATAGAGGCGCATGAGATGCCGGGGCTTCAGCTCAAATAGCACCTTGAGAAGCTTCTATTTACATGGAGCAGCAGGGAGCATTGGGGCATCAGGCTTGGAGCTCCACCCTCACATGGAACAGTTTCTATTCACATAGCGCAGCAGGTAGCTTTGGGCCACCAGACGGTAAGCTCCAACCGCACCTGGAGAGGCTTCTATTGACATGGAGCAGGGAACATTTGGACGTCAAGCTGGGAGCTCCAAATTCACCTGGAGCAGCTTCTATTGACATTGAGCAGCAGGGAGCATTGGGACATCAACCTGGGATCACCAAACTTACCTGGAGCAGCTTCAATTGACAGGGATCAGGGAGCATTGGAACATCAGGCTGGGAGCTCAAAACTCACCTGGAGCAGCCTTGATTGATGTGGGGGGAACATTGGGACATCAGGCTGGGATCTCCAACTTTACCGAGTGCACCTCGAACTCATGCAGCTGACGGTTATTTTATGAAATCAAAACCGTTCATACATTCTGACACACACATATACATTTGCAGCTGAAAAGCGTCTCAGAAGATAGATTCAGATAAGCAATGACTTATGTCTGGATTAATGGGCGATCCTTATCTGCTGCGAAATTGATATTGTAGCCAGCATTTCCCAGCAACTGTGCAAGCAGGAGAGGGATTACGGAACCCTTTCCCTGGGAACGTGCTTCTGTTACTTTGCAGACGCATGTGCGAAAAAGTATGAAAGCCTCCAGCAAGGTCACATGGCAGACTGGGCTAAACAGGTGCGTCGAGGTTTTTGAATCTCGGTTATGTGTATTCGAATGCCTGTGCTGCCATTACAGTGGATCAACTGTAATGCTACAGCATGTTGAAATGTGGGTCAAAGTTAAAAAGTTGGGGTTTGCTTCTCAAAGACTTGGCAGTGGTGGGTGCGAATATAGACTCAGGCAAAGGAGTCAGTGCCTGTGCTGATGTAACAATGTTCGTCTCGCAAACGAAAAATCGCGGGCTCAAGCAGCTCGACCGCAGCTGTTTCGTTTGAGAAAAGTTGAGTTTTCACTGGAGCCGAAAGCAGACCATCGCTATTGTGAAACAAAGTCCTACAGTGACTCAACTTGTCGTTATTTAGTGTTTTGCCAAATGGGAAAATGTTTGCAATGTTGTGTGTTCCATCATTTCCACCATTTCTGTCCTGGAGACAGAAGGGAAAGATAATCTAATCGAGACTGTGATTAACGAAATTCACTTTTTATGGCCCATTATTATTATGTTCTTTCTTTCTCTCTTTTCAGCACATTCTGGGAAGTGTTGGTGCACTCAGGCTTCAGTGTGCTTCAACGCGTAGTTTTGACTTGGCAGGCTATTAAATCGCAAGATACAGGTTCCAGTCACAACAGGGGCGGGGGTTCAACTCCCACCACTGCCATTTCTGCCAATCAACTCTCACGCTGCAGAAGGATAAAATGCTGCATCGATCACCGCTGAATTGAAGTTCAAAAGAAAAATGGGTTTGCTTCCCGGGGAATTAAATATGGTGTGGGAATTTCCGAATTTCTCAAAGTGTTGTGCTGTCCTGATTGTGTTCGCCTCCCGCACGGAAAACTGCAAGCAGCTCTACTGTTGCTTTCTGTTTCAGGCAAGTTGAGTTTTTACTGGAACGGAATGGAGACTGTTATTTCATCGCTGTTGTGAAAAAAAGTCCTGTGTTGACTCGACTCATCATTATTTGGTTTTCTGGGGAATGGGAAAATCGTTCCAATGTATTTCGATGTCATATGTTATTGAATTTCTCCCATTTCCTTCATTTCCGTCCTGGAGACATCGGAAATGAAAGGGAATCTAATCGAGATTGTGATTGGTGAAATTCACTTTTTATGGTCCATTGTTACTATGTTCTTTCTTTCTCTCTTTTCAGCATTGTCTGGGAAGTGGTGGTGCACTAAGGCTCGAGTATGTTTGAAAGAGGAGTTTGGAATTGCCCTGTTGTTAGTTGTGAGATTATTTTATGGCTCATGCCCTCGGACTCTCTCAGATTTAGAATTCATGCATCTCTGTGTCTGAAAATATATTAGGTATGCCAGTTTTGTTTGTGTTCCGTGTTAAATGCTTTGTGTTTTGCGATTCGCTCAATACAGTACGAGTTAACACGGTTTCTGAGGTAACTTACAGATGCAAAAATCCTCAACTGAGGTTCTGGGAAAATTTCACGGAGTATCGTCAGTTGGAGCAAAAATAAGGAAGTCGTTCGTTTCTGCAGGTTTTCACAATACTACCTTTCCCGTGAGCAGTCGAACAGACTAAATGATTGTGCCACAGAGTGCGACGGCAAGCTTCGCTAAAAAGTAATCCTTAAAACCAGTGTAAGCAACACAATGTTATTGGGGTAAACTGCGTGGAAACAGATACTTCAGTGTATCTCGTCCATGCTCACCACATAGCCAAAATTAAACAAGTCCCATTCCCCAGCATTTGGCCCCAAACCCTCTAAACCCAACCTATCCAGAAACTCATCCGATTACCTTTGCAATTTTCTGGGCCTCCTCCACTTCCTCTGGTAGCTCATACCACACACGCACAACCTTCCTTGTGGGAAATGTGTCTCAGGTCCTTTTTCAATTTTAGCCCACTCACCTTAAACCTATGCTCTCGAGTTTTCAACTCGCCCCTACTTGGGTAAAATACGTAAATACTCAGTTTACATCCCTTCCATAAGATCATGTCGCAGCTGTTACGCTGCAGGGAAAGTTGCCCCAGCAGATTCCACCTCGCACTACGGTCCAAACATTGACGACATCCTTGTGTCTATTTTGTCATCAATTTCACCTATCTGTTGTTTACGTTTTCAAGATGTCAATTACGATGGAGAACAACGAGCTGTTGGAAACAGAAAGGTGAAACGTAGAATGGCTTCAACTTTCAGTGCTGCACACCTCTGAGCAGCAACTGGGGCTACTTGTTTCTGTAGTGTAGTGGTCATCACATTCGCCTAACTAGCGAAAGAACCCCAGTTTGAAGCTAGGCCGAATCTGCATTTGTTGTCCACTGCAGCCATTTTCATGGACAAAAACGGAGTTTTCTCACTTGCTTTCCCATCTGCAAACCTGCCTTCTAATTTGCTTGAACAAATCTGTTCTCGTAGTGAAATGTAATACAATTCCATTTAATGACTGTGCAAAGCATTGTAAAGTTTTTCTTCAACCTGGTTCTGATCCTATGCCATTCTGTTAGAGAGTGCAGTTACCGCCTTCTGATCCTTCCACGAAAAGCAGTACCGCATTTGCATTCCTTGCACAGGCGGCTCGGTTCAAAGACAGGGAAGAAGCTGATGCGCTGGTGTCACAGCGCACCACGAATTCTTGAACTTGTCTGTTTGTCAAATGCACCCAAAAGTCGTCTCTAAAAGGCCTCATTTGGAAGCTGTCTGTCGTTATTCAACGTGTGAGAATTGGCACCAGAAGTCCTGAATCATGTTTTGGAGCAGTTCGCACTTTAGTTGCTCATTCAATCAGCAACAACAATGAAAGAAATTACACTCTCAGAGGAACCTTTGGACTTGGGCTTTCATAGCGTCGCTAGCATGAAGGTGCGCCCCGAGAACTAAGTCATGTTGGAACTGAAACTGAGGAACCGACAGAGAGGCTACAGAATGACATCGCATCCATTTGGTTTTCTTTAAATCACTGACTAGCCTGAAAATGTAAACGGGGAGAGTGAGTGGGGAAATGAAGCAGTTGCAGTCTGGTGAAACTCCTTCTTTGTGATTCACTAAGCAACCAGAGACGTGAATGTGACTCAGGCATGAGAGCTCTTCACATCGAAAACAAAAAAGCACTCAAGGACAGTTAGCAGCTCTTCGGGAGTGGGGGTGGGGTGAGGCAATTACCTTTTGACTTCTGTTACTATGCTCAGAAACTGCCTTTTGTATTGACGTGAACAGAAACTGCTTTTCTAATAAGCACCATGGAATTTAGAAACATTTATTGAGTCGCTTCTCGTCGATTCCCGCACAGGTTTCCAACTCAGTGGGTATCCATGTGGCTCATGTCCAGGAGTGAATGTCTCTGCAGCAAATTGCACGGTTCAGGCACAAGGCACGGAAAGTGGCATCTCGAACTGGACCCGAGGTCAGAGCATCTTCACAATGTGATCTGTCGTTCTCGGATTGTAATGGTACCTCCGGTTTTAGGGTGGAGAACATACTTTGCGAGCCTTATTCTGAAAAACAGACACAGTGACTGAAACTGCTTCACGGTATCATGTGGAACACGGCCTGCTCAGCTTTGTGCATTTTCTCTGTAGTCCGGTGTGTTTCGTGTTCCGTGTAAACGTGAAAGTCGTCCTGTTTCAAGCAATGGGTGAAATCATTTAGCAAAGCAAGAATCGAAATTGCAGTAATGTCAAGCAGTTCATGGTTATTTGACCAAATCATAACCGAACATATATTCTCACGCACTCACAGATACATTTGTAGCTGAAAAGATTCTGAGAAGATAGACTCAGTTTACTATTGATTTTTGTCTGGATTGATGGGCTATCATAATCTGCTACGAAATTGATATTGTAGACGGGCACATCTCAGCAGCTGTATGAGTCGGAGAGTGATCATGGAACCCTTTTCATGTGACTTTGCATCTGTTGTTATGCAGGAGAACACAATTGGAAATGCAAGAAAATGCGGCGCGCGGCCGGCTAGAAGTGTGGCCGAGAGGTCTACGGCGCTGGATCCAAATATTTCAAAGTGTCTCTGCTGTCATGATCGTGTTTGCCTCTTGCACGGAAAATCTCAAACAGCTCTGCTGTTCCAGGCAAGTCGAGTTTTTACTGGAACCGAATGGAGACTGTTATTTCATTGCTTTTGTGAAACAAAGTCCTGCGGTGACTGGACTCATCGTTATGTGGTTTTCTGGCCAATGGGAAAACCGTCTCAATGAATTTCGATGTGATATGGTATTGAATTTCTCCCATTTCCTTCATTTCCATCCTGGAGACATCGGAAGGGAAAGGTAATCGAATCGAGACAACGATTGGTGAAATTCACATTTTATGGCCCATTCTTATTATGTTCTTTCTTTCTCTCTTTTCAGCATTGTCTGGAAAGTGGTGGTGCACTAAGGATACAGTATTTCTAAGAGTAGTTTGGAATTGCCCTGCTGTTAGTTGTGAGATTACTTTATTACTCATGCCCTCGGACTGTCTCACATTTAGCAGTCCTGCATCTCTGTGTCTGAAAATTAGATTAGATTGGATTTAGATTAGATTTTTATTAGATTAGATTACATTACAGTGTGGATTACATTACAACAAGTCCACACCGACCTGCCGAAGCGCAACCAACCCATACCCCGACATTTACCAGTTGCCTAACACTACTGGCAATTTAGCATGGCCAGTTCACCTGACCTGCACATCTTTGGACTGTGTGAGGAAACCGGAGCAACTGGAGGAAACCCACGCAGACACGGGGAGAACGTGCAAATTCCACACAGTCAGTCGCCTGAGGCAGGAATTGAACCCCGGTCTCCAGCGTTGTGAGGCAGCAGTGCTAACCACTGTGACACCGTGCGGCAAAAGGCATGTGGTTTGCCAGTTTTGTTTGTGTGCCGTGCATAATGCTTTCTGTTTTGCGATTCGCTCAATACATTACGAGTTAACAGGGTTTCTGAGGTAACTTACAGCAGCAATAATCCTCAACTGAGGATCTGGGAAAATTTATTGGAGCATGGTCAGTCGGAGCAAAAGTAAAGAAGTCGTTTGTTTCTGCAGTGTTTCACAATACGACCTTTCCCGTGAGCAGGAGAACAGACTAAATGATTGTGCCACAGACTGCAATGGCAAGCTCCGCTAAAAAGTAATCCTTTAAAACAACACAACGTTATTGGGGTACACCGCGTGGAAACAGATACTTCAGTGTATCTCGTCCATGCTCGCTACATAGCCAAAATTAAACAAGTCCCGTTCCCCAGCATTTGGCCCCAATCCCTGTAAACACATCCTAACCAGAAACTCATTCGATTAACTTTGGAATTTTCTGAGTGGAATAGCCTCCTCCACATCCTCTGGAAGATCATCCCATACACGCACAACTTTCTGAGTGGGAAATGTTCCTCAGGTCCTTTGTCAATTTCAGCCTACTCACCTTAAACCTATGCTCTGGAGTTTTCAACTCATCCTAACTTGGGTAAAACACTCAGTTTCCAACCCTTCCATAAGATCATGTCGCAGCCGTTACGCTGCAGGGAAAGTCGTCCCAGCCTATTCCACCTCGCCCTACGGTCCAAACATTGACGACATCCTTGTCTATATTTTGTCATCAATTTCACGTGCCTTTTTTTTACGTTTTCATGATGTCAATTACGCCGTACAACAATGAGCTATTGGAAACAGAAAGTGGAAACGTGGAATGCCTTCAACTTTCATTGTTGGATGCCACTGAGCCACAGCACTGGGGGCTGAGGCTCGTTTCTGTAGTGTAGTGGTCATCACGTTCGCCTAACACGCGAAAGGTCCCCAGCCCAGAACTGGGCAGAAACTGTTTTGTTCTTCAACTGCAGCCTTTTACATGGACAAGAACGGAGCTTTCTTTCTTGCTTGCTTTCCCATCTGCAAACCTGCCTTCGAATTTGCTGGAACAAATCTGTTCTTGTAGTGAAATGCAATGCAATTCCATTTAATGACTGTGCAAAGCATTGTAAAGTTTTTCTCCAACCTGGTTCTTATCATATGCCATTCTGTTTGAGAGTGTCGTTACCGCCTTCTGATCCTTCCACGAAAAGCAGTACCGCATTTGCATTCCTTGCGCAGGCGGCTCGGTTCAAAGACAGGGAAGAAACTGATGCGCTGGTGTCACAGTGCACCACGAATTCTTGAATTTGTCTGTTTGTCAAATGTACCCTAAAGTCGTCTCTGAAAGGCTTCGTTTGGAAGCTGTCTGTCGTTATTCAACGTGCGAGAATTGGCACCAGAGA
This sequence comes from Chiloscyllium punctatum, assembly GCF_047496795.1. Taxonomy (NCBI): domain Eukaryota; kingdom Metazoa; phylum Chordata; class Chondrichthyes; order Orectolobiformes; family Hemiscylliidae; genus Chiloscyllium; species Chiloscyllium punctatum. The sequence continues at coordinate 77,578,082 of NC_092771.1, read as the reverse complement.
TCCTGAATCATGTTTTTGAGCAGTTCGCACGTTTATGTCTCATTCAATCAGCAACAGCAATGAAAGAAATTACACTCTCAAAGGAACCTTTGGACTTGTGCTGTCATAGTGTCGCTATTATTAAGGTGCGCCCCGAGATCTAAGTCATGTTGGAACTGAAATGGAGGAATCGACAGAGAGGCTACAGAATGACATCACATCCATTTGGTTTTCTTTCAATCGCTGAGAAGCAGGAAAATGTAAACGGGGAGGGCGAGTGGGGAAGTGAGGCAGTTGCAGCTCTGGTGAAACTCCTTCTTTGTGACTCACTCAGCAACCAGAGACGGGAAGGTGACTCAGAGGCGTGAGAGCTCTTCACATCGTGAACAAAAAGCACTCAAGTGCAGTTATCACCTCTTCCGGAGTGGGGGTGGCGTGAGATAATTACCTTTTGACTTCTGTTACTATGTTCAGAAACTGCCTTTTAGATCCAGGTGAATAGAAACTGCATTTCTAAAAAGAACCATGGAATTTAGCAAAATTTATTGAGTCGCTTCTTCTCGATTCCCACACAGTTTTCCAACTCAGTTGGTATCCATGTGGCTGATGTCCATGTGTGAACATCTCTGCAGCAAATTGCACGATTCAGGTACAAGGCAAGGAAAGTGGCATCTCGAACTGGCTCCGAGGTCAGAGCATCCACACAATGTGATCTGTCGTTCTCGGATTGTAATGCTACCTCCGGTTTTAGGGTGGAGAACATTCTTTGGGACTCTTATTCTACAAAACAGACACAGTGACTGAAACGATGCTGCACGGTATGATGTGGAACACGGCCTGCTCAGCTTTGTGCATTTTCCCTGTAGTCCGGTGTGTTTCCTGTTCCGTGTAAACGTGAAAGTCGTCCTGTTTCGAGCAATGGGTGAAATCATTTAGCAATGTAAGAATCGAAATTGCAGTAATGTCAAGTAGCTCATGGTAATATGACCCAATCATAACCGATCATATATTCTCACGCACTCACAGATACATTTGTAGCTGAAAAGAGTCTGAGAAGATAGACTTAGCTTACCATTGATTTTGTATGGATTGATGGGCTATCATTATCTGCAGCGAAATTGACATTGTATCCGGGCACATCCCAGCAGCTGTGCGAGTTGGAGAGGGATCATGGAACCCTTTTCATGTCACTTTGCATCTGTTGTTATGCCGGAGTACAATTGGAAATGCAAGAAAATGGAGGCCGGCTGTGGTTGTCTGGTTATGTATCCGAGCGGTCTAAGGCGCTAGATCTAAGTTTCTCTCTCGAAAGGGGCGTTGGTTCGAACCCCCCTTCTGCCATTTGTGTTGATTAACTCCCATGACGCCGTTTGTTGAAATGTTGTTTCGGTCCCCACTGTATTGATGTTGAAAACAAATTAAAAATGGGTTTGCTTCCTGGGGAATTCACTGTGGTGTGAGATAGTGCCAAATATTTCAAAGTGTCCCTGCTGTCATGATCGTGTTTGCCTCCAGCGCGGAAAACCGCAAACAGCTCTGCTGTTGCAGGCAAGTTGAGCTTTAACTGGAACCGAATGGAGACTGTTATTTCATAGCTGTTGTGAAACAAAGTCCTGCGGTGAATCGACTCGTCGTTGTTTGGTTTTCTGGCCAATGGGAAAATCGTTCCAATGAATTTCATATGTTATTGAATTTCTCTGATTTCCTTCATTTCCGTCCTGGAAGCATCGGAAGGGAAAGGTAATCTAATCGAGACTGCGATTGGTGAAATTCATTTTTTATGGCCCATTCTTATTATGTTCTTTCTTTCTCTCTTTTCAGCATTATCTGGGAAGTGGTGGTGCACTAAGGAATGCAGTATGTTTGAAAGAGTTGTTTGGAATTTCCCTGTTGTTAGGTGTGAGATTACTTTATGACTCATAGTCCATCTCGAGCTTATAGCCAATAGGAAGTTCGGTCCCACCTTGGGAACGTCGTCTGGATGTCAATGTGAATGAAAAGAGAAATCGTTTGAGAAACTCAGCAAGTTTGGCAGATTCTTTGTAGCAAAAGCAGAGTTAATGTTTCAGATCCAGTAATCCTTCATCGTAACTGAAAGCAGCGAGGAAAAGGTGCAGATGGTGGGGGTGGGGGCGGGGGGGGGGGGGGGTGGCATCTCACTGCTGCAATAGGTGGAGATGGAGCCCAGAAAGAGACAGAAGAGCAGTCAGACAGATAAAGGGGACCGATAATTGTGAGGCAGGGAGAAAGGAAAAGCTGATCACGGGGCGACACATGAAAATGGAATTGGCTGTGCCTCCATTTTGACAGAGCGGCGAGGAGAGAAGGTGGAGTGAAGCAAGGGCTGCTGGGAAGGTAACGGCTTAATTTATATTTGGGCAGTGGCTGCACCCGAGATACTACACGTGTAGTATCTCCCTCCCGCACACCCCCCACCCCCCACCTTGAACTGGACGAAAAAGATTCTGTAAGATAAAGCTTTTATTTTTCTTTATCTTTCTTTTTCAGAAATTCAAGTGCATTGTTTGGGTTTAGTTAGTTGAAAGAAAGCGAAGCCGACAATGGCAGGGGACCTCAGAACGATGCCCTGTGCCTCTTGCTTGATGTGGGAGCTCAGGGACGTGTCTGACGTTCCTGACCCTTACACTTACAAGAAGTATGTCCAGCTGCAGCTCTTGTTTGACCGTATAACGGCTCTGAAGCTGCAGATGGACTCACTGTGGAGGATCCGCGATGCTGTGGAGGTCGTGGATAGCACGTTTAGTGACCTGGTCACACGCAGGTTAGGATTGCTGAGGGAGACAGTGAATGGGTGACCAAAAGGCAGAGAAAGAGTAGTAAGGCAGTGCAGGTGTCCCCTGAGCTCATCTCCCTCCAAAACAGGTATACCATTTTGGAAACTATAGGGAGACGGCCGACCAGGCAGTTGCCAGGATCACGGCACTGTGGTGGGCACTGCTGTTCAGAATGGCGGGAAAAAGACTCATAGGTCCATAGTCATAGGGGATTCTATTGTGAGAGGATTAGATCGGCTGTTCTGTGGCCGAAAACTGGATGGTATGTTGCCTCCCAGGTGCTCGGGTCAGGGTTGTCACCGATCTGCTGCAGAGCATTCTAAAAGGGGAGGGTGAACAACCAGTTGTCTTGGTGCATACAAGCACCAATGATATAAGTAAAAAACAACATGAGTTCCCGAAAGCAGAATTCAGGGAGATAGGAGAGAAGTTAAAGAGAAGGACCTCAAAGGTAGTGATCTCGGGATTACTATCAGTGCCACGTGCTAGCCAGCGTAAAAATGAAAAAAAAAATAGGCAGGATGAACACGTGGCTGGAGGGATGGGTAGGAAGGAGGGGTTCAGATTTGTTGGACATTGTGACCGGTTCTGGGGAAGGTGGGACTATTACAAAATGGACGGTCTACGTCTGAACCAGACTGGAACCAATGTCCTCGCGAGAGGTTTTGCGACTACTGTTGGGGAGATTTTAAACTAATGTGGCAGGGGGCTGGGAACCAGAAGAGAAAACAAGTAGGCAGCGAGGTGGATACTGGAGATGGTAAGAATAATGAAGATAGCATTAATAAAGGGAAGGGTAGGCAGAGACCAGATGAATGCAAAAAAACTGGTGGCCTAAAATGCATCTACTTTAATTCAAGGAGAAAAGTGTATAAGGCAGTGAACTTAAGGGCTTGGATTGGAGCCTGGGAGTATGACGTTATTGTGATCACAGAGACTTGTTTGAAGAAAGGGCATGATTGGCATGTTCCAGGATATAGATGCTTCAGACAAGACAGCGAGGGAAGTCAAAGTTGGGGTGAGGTGGAGTTGCATTGTTGATCAGGGATGATACCACAGCAGTGCTAAAGGAGGACACTATGGAGGGCATGAGTAGTGAGGCAAGACGGGTGGAGCTGAGAAATAAGAAGGATGCAGTTTCATTGTTGGGGCTGTATTACAGGCCTCCCAACAGTGAGCATGAGGTAGAAAACAAATAGGTAAACAGATTATGGAAAGATGTAGAGGCAGTAGGGTAGTAATGATGGGAGATTTTAAGTTTCCCAACATTGACTGGGATACACTTCGCGTCAGAGGTCTGGATGGCGTAGGATTTGTACAAAGCGTCCAGTAGAGCTTCCTACAGCAGTATGTCAATAGTCCAATGAGGGAAGAGGTCATATTGGACCAGATACTGGGCAGCAAGCTCGTCCAGGTGGTAGAATTGGTAGTGGGGGATTTCTTTGGGAACAGTGACCACAATTCTGAAAGTTTTAGAATACTTGTAGATAAAGATGAGAGTGGTCCTAAGGGATGAGTACTAAACTGGGCCAAGGTCAATTATATCAAAATTAGGCAGGAGCTGGGAAATATGGACTGGACACAGCTATTTGAAGAGAAGTCCACATTTGAGGTGTGGAAGGCTTTCAAAGAGAGGTTAACGATAGTGCTGGATAGGCATGTCCTGTTGAAGGCAAAGGATAGGAAGGGCAAGATTGGTGAACCGTCGATGACAGGAGAAATTGTACGAGTAGCCAAGAGGAAAAGAGAAGCGTACACAAGGTATATGCAGCTAAGAACAGAACGGGCCCTGGAAAAATATCGGAAGGGTACGGCCAGTCTTAAATGAGGAATCAAGAGGGATAAAAGGGGACATGAAATAGCTTTAGCGAGCAGAATTAAGGAGAATACCAAAGCATTTTATTCTTATATGAAAAGCAAGTGGGTAACTAGAGAAAGGATTGATCCACTAAAAGATAATAAAGGAAGGCTATGTGTCAAACCTGAGAGAATGGGTGAGATTCTGAATGATTACTTTACATCAGTGTTCACTGAGGAGAGGGACATGATTAATGTTGAGATTAGAGATAGAAGTTTGGTTAGTCTGGATCACGTTGACATAAGTAGGGAAGATGTGTTGGGTAGGCTAGAAGTTAGTCAGGTGGACAAGTACCCAGGACCGGATGGAATTTATCCCACGTTGCTGAGGGAGGTGAGACAGGAAATATCTGGGGCCTGACAGATATATTTGTGGCATACTAAAACACAGGTGAGGTGCCAAAGGACTAGAAGGTTGCTCAAGTTGCCCTCCTGTACAAAAAAGGTAGAAGGGATATTCCACGTAACTACAGACCAGTGAACATGATATCAGTGGTGGGAACGTTGCTGGAGAAGGTACTGAAGGGTAGGATCTATTTAAATTTAGAAAAGAATAGGCTTATCAGTGATAGGCAACATGATTTTGTGCGAGGGATGTCGTTAGATGAAGGGAGGGCTGTTGATGTCATATACATGGAGTTTAGTCAGGCATTTGATAAGGTTTCTCATGGTAAACTAATAGAGAAAGAGAAGTCACATGGTGTGCAGGGTGTTCTAGCTCGGTGGATAAAGAACTGGTTGAGCAACAGGAGACCGAGAGTAGTAGTTGAAGGGAGTTTCCCGAAATGGAGAAAGGTGACCAGTGGTGTTCCACAGGGGTCAGTGTTGCGGCCACTGTTGTTTGTAATTTACATAAATGATCTGGAAGAGGGTATGATCAGCAAGTTTGCAGATGGCACGAAGATTGGTGGAGTAGGAGAAAGCATAAGAGAATGTCAAAGAATACAGGAGAATATAGACAGACTGGAGAGTTGGGCGGAAAAGTGGCAGATGGATGCATTTAGGCGATGCATTTAGGCAAGACTAATTCTAGAGCGAATTCTACAATGAATGGAAGAGCCTTAAGAAAAGTTGATGAGCAGAGGGCTCTGGGAGTGCAGGTCCATTGTACCCTGAAGGTTGCTGCACAGGTGGATAGAGTGGTCAAGAAGGCATATGCTATGTTTGCCTTCATCGGACGGGGTATTGAGTATAAGAACTGGCAAATCATGTTAAAATTGTACAAGACATTGTTTCGGCCACATTTAGAATACTGTGTACAGTTCCGGGAGCCACATTACCAAAAGGATGTGGATGCTTTGGAGAGGATGCAGGGAAGGTTTACGAGGATGTTGCCTGATATGGAAGGTGCTAGCTATGAAGGGAGGTTGAGTAGGTTAGGTTTATTTTCATTAGAAAAAAGGAGATTGAGGGGGGCCTGATTTACGTTTACAAATTCATGAAGTTTATAGACAGGGTGGATAGAGATAAGCTTTTACCCAGGGTGAAGGATTCAATAATAAGTGGTCGCGCTTAGAAGGAGAGAGGTGAAAAGTTTAATGGGGATACACATGGCAAGTACCTCACACAAAGGGTGGTGGGTGTCTGGAATGCATTGCCAGCAGAGATGGTAGAGACAGGCATGGTAGATTCATTTAAGATGCATCTGGACAGATGCATGAGTAGGTGGGGAGCAGAGGGATACAGATGCTTATCAATTGGGCGACAGGTTGAGAGAGTAGATTTGTATTGGCTCAGGCTTGCAGGGCCGAAGGGCCTGTTCCTGGGCTGTAAATTTTCTTTGTTCTTTGACTATGAAATGTGTCTGCAAGAAGTTAAAGATCACACGACACCAGGCTACAGTCCAACAGAATTGTTTGGAAGCACTAGCTTTTCATGTGCTGCTCCTTTATCACCAACCACCTGATCAGGAACAGTGCTTCGAAAGCTAGTGCTTCGAAATAAACCTATTGGACTATTAACTGGTTTTATGCGATTTTTAATTTTGTCCACCACACCCCAATCCAACACTGGCACCTCCAAATCATGTCTGCAGGATGAGAGACAAGAGAGATTGCAGATTTTCAAATCCATGGCGACTTCCATCCAACTAAATAACAAACTTCAGGATTAAGATCAAATATCTTTTTTAAGCTAATGAGGAGTATTGGGACCATGGCCACATGCTGAGCATTGTTCGCATCTCTGCAAGCTCTTGAGATTGTCACCCTTGGCAATGTTGGTGGAATTGAGTGCAACGATGATGTGAAGCAGTGCATCATCTCTCCAAAGTTAAAAATCACACAACACCAGGTTATAGTCCAACAGGTTTAATTGAAAGCACACTAGCTTTCGGAGCGACGCTCCTTCATCAGGGAAGGCAATCACCTGATGAAGGAGCGTCGCTCCGAAAGCTAGTGTGCTTCCAATTAAACCTGTTGGACTAGAACCTGGTGTTGTGTGATTTTTAACTTTGTAAACCCCAGTCCAACACCGCCATCTCCAAATCATAACTATCATCTCTCCACAATGCCTTACCCTCTAATCCTCACCATCAAACCCCTCTCCCATCCTTCTCTCTCACAGGGAGCTCCACTTCAATCAATCTCTCTCCAACTCAATTTCTGACCCGTCTTCCTCCCAGTCACATGCATTGTCTCTGGGCTCTCCCCAAACTGTTGGCACATCTGTTCTACACTGAACGATTTTTACCACCCTTTATGCTTTTCAAAAGGATGAACAGTGGGATTGGCCGAGGTCCGAGGAGAAGGGTGACATTTGGGATAGTTTCTGTCCCTCATGAAGAACCTTCTGTGTATCTCACCGGTTTCATAAGCCCGAAACTTTCTCAGAATAAATCTCCAGAGCATTACCCCCCAGTTACCCCCAAATCCTCAGTCAGTGCAAGAGGAAGAACTTTACTCAAACCTTTTTTAAGGCGGCATGGTAAGTCAGTGGTCAGCACTGCTGCCTCACAGCACCAGGACCCAGGTTCGATTCCAGCCCCGATCGACTGTGAGGAGTTTGCGCATTCTCCCTGTGTCTGTGTGGGTTTACTTCGGGTGCTCCGGTTTCCTCCCACAGTCCAAAGGTGTGCGGGTCAGATGATTTCGCCATGCTAAATTGCCTCTCGTATTCGGTGCATTAGTCAGATGGAAATGAGACTGGGTGGTTACTCTCCGGGGGTTCGCTGTGGACTTGTTGGGCCGAAGAGCCTGTTTCCACACTGTAGGGAATCTAATCTAATATCTAATTAAAACCTTTCAAACTTCCCCATCTTCTGCATGATCGGATTGATGATGGTGTTTTCAAAGCTTTGTTTTCTCTTTGTAAAGTCCAGCTGTTTTGATCATCTCTCTGATCACATTCATTCCAAGACAGATCAGCCTGAGACACGGTCAGTGCAGTGACCTAGCCTTCCCTATGTTTACTGACACAGCCTCGTGTCTCAGTTGAAGCCAGTTTACAAACCAGTTGTGATGTCAGAACTCTCTCTGTGATGTACACGGTGAGGTCACACTTGTTCTGTGAGGTCACACATTGACCTGTCCAGTTCAAGTGCCCTCACTGCGATCAAACAGGGAGTAAGCCGGGGTGGACCGAAACCCTCACCTTTCTCAGGTTACAATGTGTTCATATTCCAGAATATACAAAGCAGTTCTAAACATAGACATTAGGGTGTACGGATGATGCTCAATGACACGGAGTCAGAGACACACAGTTACAGATTGAGACTGCCCAGGAGATGTCACAGAGCTGACTCTGAGACACACACCATCTGTCTCGCAGCAGCTGGGAATGAATCATTCTTTGTTCCCTGCAGTGGACTGGGCATGCTCAGTGAAGAAACCCAAAACAGCTGACTGATGATGGAGCAGATTAAAGGGAGATGGTGGGGTGAGACCAGGGAGGGTATAGGTCTGGGCCCACTATACAGAGAGGTGTGGATTTCACTTCTTGTCTGTCACATCCTCTTGCTTCACTGTCTACATCAGTCTGCAGCCTTGTCCACTGTGGCATTTCAAAATATCAGTCACATAATTCCGAATTGTCTTCAGGGTTCTTACCTCGATCACTCATCTGGGCTGCACTTTCCAGACGCCCACGTTACTTTCTTTCTCTTATCCTCCAGCCATTTAGTTGTTGACACTCTACTCCTCCTTCAACTAAAGAGTTCAGTTTCCTTCACTTAGCTCTATGCCCGTTCCTTAATTCCCCCTCCATGGGAAATGTTCTCTTCCTGTATACCCTATGGCTATCATAGATTTATACATCTCAGTCCTGACTTCTTTCCATCACCTCTGCTTTAATGAAAACAATCCAAGTCTGTCTAAACTCTCTTCAGAACGAAACTCTCCAAGCCCAGGGAACGTCCTGGTCAATCTCCTCTGCACCCTCTCCAATGCACTCACGTCCCTTCTAGCATGTACAGAACTCTGTTGGCCAATATTTCAAGGGAGTTTGAGAACGGTCATGTCGAAACTTAGACGTCGCTGGTAGCATCATGTACAGTTCTAGAGTGTTCTGTTCTGGATGGAATTCGATTGGTCAGAATGTTGAGGTTTACACAAAACACACTTAATTCTTACACCACAATTAAAATGTAAACAATGAAAAAAAAACAACTTGAACCTGTCGGAATACAGAACAAAATGATATATTATTTAATTCTACTCATCACCTGTTCCAATACAGTCACATCCTACAAACAGATCCTTAGTAAAGGCAAATTCAGCAAAACCGATTTCACTCACTTACTATCTCGTCCAATCCTAAAGATGGGAATACCAAAACAAACAATCTCACAGCAGAGAGAGAGTTAAAGCTTTTTTTCCTACAGCAGAGAGAGGTGACAGCTGTGACTAATAGCTTCATCACCAAATAATGCAATTGAGTAACTGAAAGCAGCATTGAGACCTTGGATCAGTGAGAGCCCGACTCCACTTCCTCATGCTGCTTTGATCGTAATTTAAGAAAACCCAAAGTTATTTACTCTGCTTTGATGGAACATACATCTTGGCACCAGGTTGATAACATCCCTCATCAAGAGAAACAGAACACAGCCTCTTTAAAGGGACAAGGTATCATTCTGATCTCCTTGGAGTCAGTGATACCAACACAGTGGGGTCAGCCTTCCCTCACTGGGGTCAGTGACACAGACACAGTGGGTCAGCCTTCCCTCCCTGGGGTCAGGGACATAGACCCAGTGGGGTAAGCCTTCTCTCCATGGAGTCAATGATACCGACACAGTGGGGTCAGCGTTCCCTCCCTGGGGTCAGTTATACAGACACAGTGGGGTCAGCCTTCCCTTCCTGGGGTCAGTGACAGACACAGGGGGTCAGCCTTCCCTTCCTGGGGTCAGTGACACAGACACAGTGGGGTCAGCCTTCCCTTCCTGGGGTCAGTAGTATAGACACAGTGGGGTCAGCCTTCCCTCCCTGGGGTCAGGGACACAGTCACAGTGGGGTAAGCCTTCTCTCCATGGAGTCAATGGTACCGACACAGTGGGGTCAGCATTCCCTCCCTGGGGTCAGTTATACAGACTCAGAGGGGTCAGTCTTCCCTCCCTGGGGTCAGTGACACAGAGACAGCGGGGTCAGCTTTCCCTCACTGGAGTCATTGACACAGACACAGTGGTGTCAGTCTGCTCTCCATACATCACTGACCCAGACACAGTGGGGTCAGTCTGCTCTCCCTACATCAGTGACCCAGACACAGTGGGGTCAGTCTGCTCTCCACTGGATCACTTTCATCTGGAAGGAAAAGGGCAGCAGATACATGGAAATACCACCCCCTACAAGTCCCCCTCCAGAGCACTCTCAATTCTGACTTGGAAACATATCGCTGTTCCTTTAGTATCATTGGGTCAAAGTCCTGGAATTCCCTCCCTAAGGGGCACATTGTGGGTCTACCTACATCACATGGAGTGCACTGAGTTCAAGAAGACAGCTCACCATCACCTTCTCAAGGGGAAACTAGGGACGGGCAAAAAACACTGGCCCAGCCAGTTCTGCCCATATCCCACGGGTCAATGAAAAATATCATTCCACAGTCTGGGAACAATGGGACCGTCCCTTTGGCTACAATGAGGAGTTTTATTTATTCAGAAAGCGATGAATTTGTGTAGCCAGAGGTTTTACTGTGTTACCGATCTTCCCTCTGAACATAGACAGCGTTGCTGCATAAATAATCTGTTTGTACAACAACGTAACCTCTGCAGCATGTGATCAACAACACTGAACACTAACAGAAACAGTGGGTAATCATCAGGACTGATGCCTCGATTGACATAATATCAGAAATCTACAACATTGATTAAACACGGGAGGGTGAAGCTCCCAGTGATGGTGAAGAACAGAATCACAGCTTTCCTTCTGCTCTCCATCTCTGGGTCTCTGCGGGTCTCTCCTTTGCTCTCAGCCTTCAGCCTTTTAGTGATCAGCTGGTCACTAAAATAGAACATCGCACATCACAGCACAGTACAGGCTCTTCGGCCCTCGATGTTGCACCGACCTTTTGAACAATCTGAAGCCCATCGATCTGACACTATTCCATTTTCATCCATATGTTTATCCAATCACCATTCAAATACCCTTAAAGTTGGTAAGAAACCAACTGTTGTAGGCAGGGTGTTCCATGCCCCAACTACTCTGAAATCTGTCCGATATCTATCATCCCTCTATTTAAAGCTATGTCCCCTTGTGCAAGCCATCACCATCCGAGGAAAAAGGCTCTCACTGTCCACCCTATTGAACCCCTGATTATTTTGAATGTCTCAATTAAGTCGCCTCTCAGCCTTCTCTCTAGGATTGTGACAGAGGGATACAGAAGGAATTGCACAATTCAAAAGGGTGCTCTGTCTTGGATAGAGGTAGAGAGACAACTGATGGTGAGTTTAAACAAAGTACCACCTCACCTTTCTACATCTCACATCAGCCATCCAGCTAACTGTGCTAACTGGTGGCTGGACGACTGGTTTGTGATGTAGAGTGATACCAACATCCAATGTTGGATTTGGTGCTTGGCAACGAACCAGCCAGGTGTCAGCTCTCTCAGTAGGAGAGCATTTTGGTGATAATGATCATAGCTCCATGACCTTCACTGTACTCATGGAGAAGGATCGAAGCAGATGGTATGGGAAAGTATTTAATTGGGGGAGGGGGAATTACAATCGTATTAGGCAGGAACTGGGGCATCTAAATTGGGAACAGATGTTCTCAGGGAAATGCACGACAGAAATGTGGAGGTTGTTTAGGAGGACAGGTTTGTCCCACTGAGGCAAGGAAGTGATGGTGGGGTGAAAGAACCTTGGGTGACAAGGGATGTGGAACATCTAGTCAAGATGAAGAAGGAAGCATACTTAAGGTTGGGGGGGGGGCAAGCATCAGACAGGGCTCTAGAGGGTTACAAGGTAGCCAGGACGGAACTGAAGAATAGACGTAGGAGATCTAGGAGGGGACATGTAAAGGATTTAGGAGGCAGGATGAAGGAATATCCCAAGGCATTCTGTACTGATGTGAGGAACAAGAGGATGGTCAGAGTGAGGATAGGGCCAATCAGGGACAGTGGAGGGAACTTGTGCCTGGGGTCGGAGGAGGAGGTAGTGTTGGTCCTCGATGAATGATTTGCTTCATTATTCACGAATGAGAGGGAACTTGATGTTTGTGAGGACAGCATAAGACAGGCTGGCATGCTCAAACAGGTTGATGTTAAAAAGGAGGATGCGCAGAAAGTTTTAAGGATAGCTAACTCCCCCCGGCAGGAAGGAATATACGCAAGGTTACTACAGGAAGCGAGGGAAGAGATAGCTGTGCCTTTGACAATGATCTTTGTGTGTTCATTGTCCACTGGAGTAGCGCCAAGTAATTGGAGGGTGGCAAATATTATTCCCTTATTCATGATAGGGAATAGGGTAATCTTAGGAATTACAGACCAGTCAGTTTTACTTATGTGTTGGGCAACGTATTGGAGAGGATTCTGAGAAACAGGATTTATGATTAACTGGAAAACCATAGCTTGGTTAGAGATAGTCAGCATGGCTTTGTGAGGGCAGGTCATGCCTCACAAAACTTATTGAATCCTTTGAGGATGTCACAAAATGCACTGAGGAAGGTAGAGCAGTGGATGTGGTGCACATGGATTTCAGCAAGGCATTTGATAAGATTGACCATGGAAGGCTCATTCAGAAAGTAAAGAGGCATGGTATACTGGGAAATCTGGCTGTCTGGACACAGAGTAGGCATGTCCATAGAAGACAGAGGCTGGTAGTAGATGCGAAATATTCAGCCTGGAGCTTGGTGACCAGTGATGTTCCGCAGGGATCGGTTCTGGGACCTCTGATCTCTGTGTATTTTTATAAATGACCTGCATGAGGAAGTGGAAGGTTGGTTAGTAAGTTTGCCAATGACATGAAGGTTGGTGGAGTGGTGGATAGTGTGGAGGACTGCCCTATGTTGCAACAGGACATTGACAGGATGCAGAACTGGGCTGATAAATGTCAGATGGAGTTCACCATGGAAAAGCATGAAGTGATTCAGTTTGGAAAGTCAAATTGAAATACAGAATGCAGGGTTAAAGGCAGCATTCTTGGCAGTGTGGAGGAACAGAGGGATCCTGGGGTCCATGCGTATTGATCCCTCAAAGTCACCCAGTGCCCCCCAAATTTGTTGAGGCAACTTATCGCGTGTTGGCTTTCATTAGCAGAGGGATGGAGTCTAAGAGCCGCGAGATTATGCTGCAACTCTATAGAACCCTGCTTAGACCACACTTGGAATGTTGTGTTCAGTTCTGGTTGCCTCATTATAGAAAGGATGTGGGAGCTTTAGAGAGGGCGCTGCCTGGACTGGAGGGCATGTCTTACGAAGAAAGGTTGCGGTATCGACTGTATTTCTCACTGGAGTGAAGAAGGATGAGAGCTGACATGATGGAGGTGTACAAGGTGATGAGAGACACAGACAGAGGGAATAGACAGAGATTTTTTTTCCCTGGGTGGAAATTGTCATCATGAGGTGGGGTATCGTTTTAAAGTGATTAGAGGAACTTTTAGGGGAGATGTCAGATGTAGGTTCTTAAGACAGAAAATGGTGGGTGTGTGGAATACACTACCAGCAGTGGCAGCAGAGTCAGATAGATTAGGAACAATTAGAACATAGAACATAAACATGACAGCGCAGTACAGCATTCGTCCCTTGATGTGCCGGCCTGTGTAACTAATCCGAAGCCCATTTATCCTACACTTTTCCATTTTTGTCCATATGATTATCCAATGACCATTTAAATACCCTGAAAGTCGGTGTCTACGACTGTTGCAGGCAGTGCGTTCAATGCCCCTAATACACTCTGTGTAAAGAAACTACCTCTAACATCTGTCCTATATCGATCATACCTCAATTTAAAGCAATGTCTCCTCGTGCTAACCATCACCGTCCGAGGAAAAAGCTCTCACTGTCCACCCTATCTAATTCTGTGATTATCTGTATCTCACAATTACGTCATCTCTCAGCCTTCTTCTCTCGAATGGAAAGAGCCTCAACCTTATCAAACTGGGTGGCAACTTTCAGGGATCTATGTGCCTGGACGCTGAGATCTCCTTGCTTATCTACACTACCAAGAATTTTACCATTAGCCCAGTACTCTGTATTCTTGTTCCTACGTCCAAAGCGAATCACCTCACACTATTCCACATTAAGTTCCATTTGCCACCTCTCAGCCCAGCTCTGCAGCTTATCTATGTCGCTCTGTAGAATGCAACATCCTTCAGCACTATGCACAACTCAACCGACCTTATTGTCATCCACAAATGTACTAACCCATCCTTCTACACCCTCATCCTTGTCATGTATAAATATGTCAAACAGCAGTGGACCCAAAACAAATCCTTGTGATACACCACTAGTAACGAACTCCAAGGTGAACATTTCCCACCAGCCACCACCCTTTGTCTTCATGCAACTAGACACCTTCTGATCAAAACTGCTGGATAACCCTCAATCCCATGTTTCTGTATTTTGTGCAATTTAAGCAACTCATGGATAGGCACAGAGAAGAGAGAACAATAGAGTGAGATAAATGGTCGGCACAACATCGAAGGCTGAAGGGCCTGTACTATGCTGATTATAGTATGTTCTATGTTAAAAGCACAGGTTAAATCCCCACACTGGCTGAGGTCATCATGAAGGCCCTACCTTCCCAACCTCACCGTTCCCCTGAGGCACGGTGACCCTCAGCTTAAACTCTCGGCCAGTCGTTTCTCACTAATGAGAGAGCAGCCCTATGGTACACTGGAACTATGGCGATTTTACTGAAGGAATATATACCCAAGTCAGGATGGTGAGTGGCTTGGAAGGGAACATGCAGGTCATGGTGTTCTCATGCATCTACTGCCTTTGTCTTTAGGAAGGTATGGTCATAGATGTTGAAGATCATGTCTACGGAGCATTGGTGAGTCTCTGCAGTGTGTATTGTCAATGATACTCAGTGCTGCCAATGAGCACCGGTGGTGGATAGACAATGTTTGCAGATGTGGTTCCGATCAAACTGGGTATTTCATCATAAAAGAGAAAATGTTGGAGAAACCCGGCAGGCCTGGTGTAACTGTGAAGAGAGAAAGAGAATGAATGTTTCTAGTCCGACATGATTCCTGATCAGCCTGTTCTGTAGAAGGGTGATATTGGACTCAAAAGTGTAACTTTATGTATCTCTCCAAAGGTGTTGCCAGATTTGCTGAATTTCTCCAGCACTTCCTGATTTCATTTCGGAATTCGAGTGTCTGCAAAATTGTGCTTTTATATGGCTGCTTGTTCATGCTGGGATCCCATTTCTTGAGGGATCTTGGAGATATTTCCATCCTGGCAAGTGGGGAGTATTCCATCACATTCCTGACGTGTGCCTTGGAGATGGTGGAGAGGCTTTTGGAGCTATGAGGTACATCTTTCACTGCAGTGTTCCTGCCCCCTGAGCTGCTCTTATCGCCACATTGTAAATCCAATTCATTTTCAGCTCAATGGGAACTCCCAGGTTGTTCATTGTGGGGGATTCAGCAACAGCAAAGCCTTGAATGTCAAAAGGCGTTATCAATGTGATCTCTTCTTGGAGGTGATAATTGCTTTGCATTTGTGTGGCACGAATGTTAATTGTCGTTTGTTAGCACAGGCCTGGAACGTAAAACATTGAACATTACAGCCCTTCGGCCCTTGATGTTGTCCCGACCTGTGAAAATAAACTCAAGCCCATCGAAACTACACCATTCCATTATCATCTATATGTTTATCCAATGACCATTTAAATGTTGTTAAAGTTGGCAAGTCTACCACTGTTGCAGGTGACGCGTTCCATGCCCCGACTACTCTCTGACTAAAGAAACTACCTCTGACAGTAAAGCTCTGTCGTTTCGTACCAGCCATCTCCATTCAAGGAAATGGGCTCTCACTGTCCACCCTATCTACTCCTCTGATCATCTTGTATGTCTCTATGAAGTCACCTCTCAACCTTCTTCTCTCTAACAAAAACAGCCTCAAGTCCCTCAGCCTTCCCTCATAAGACCACCTCTCCATTACAGGCAACATCCTGATAAATCTTCTCTGCATCCTTTCCAATGTTTCCACATCCTACTTTTAATATGGTGACCAGAACTGTACGCAATATGCCAAGTGCGGCCACACCAGAGTTTTGTAGAGCTGTAAGATGACCTCATGGCTCTGAAACTCAATCCCTCTACTAATAAAAGCTAACACACTGTGCGCTTTCTTCACAACCCTATCAACCAGGGTGGCAACTTTCAAGGATCTATGTACATGGACACCGAGATCTCTATGCTCACCACATCACCAAGGATCTTGCCTTTAACCCAGTATTCCGTATTCCTGTTCCTCCTTCCAAAGTGAATCACCTCACACTTTTCTGCATTAATCTCCATTTGCCACTTCGCAGCCCAACTCTGCAGCTTATCTTTGTCCCTTTGTAACCTGCAGCATCTTTCTTCACTCTCCAGAACTCCACTGATCTGGTGTCATCCGCAAATTTAATGAATCCATCTTTCTACATCCTCATCCAAGTCATTTATAAAAATGACAAGCACCAGTGAACGAAAAACAGATCCTTGCGGTACACCACTAGTAACTGAACTCCAGGATAAACATTTCCCATCAACAACCACCCTTACAGCTCGCCAATTTCTGACGTAAAAAGCTAAATCACCCTCAATCCCATGTCTCCGTGCCTCCGTATTTTGTGCAATAGCCGATCATGGAGACCCTTATCAAAAGCCTGACTGAAACCAATATACACCACATTGACCAACTAATCTGCTGCTTGGTTTGTGAGGCACGATCTACCCTTCACAAAACTATGTTGACTAGCCTTAATCATCTTCATCCTTTCTGGATGATTGAAGGATGATTATAAATCTGAACTCTTATAACTTTTTCCAACACTTTATCCACAATCAAAGTAAGGCTCACTGGTCTATAATTACCAGGGTTGTCTCTACTCCCTTTCTTGAACAAGGGGACAACTTTTACTGTCCTCCAGTCCTCTAGCACCATTCCTATCGACAATGATGACATAAAGATCAAAGTCACTGCAATCTCCTCCCTGGCTTCCCAGAGAATCCTAGGAAAAGTCCCCTTCAATCCAGGGGACTTATGTATTTTCACACTTTCCAGAATTGCAAACATTTCCTCCTTATGAACCTTAATCCCGTTTTGTCTAATAATCTGGATCTCAGTATTCTACTCGAAGAACATTGTCTTTTTCCAGTGTGAATACGAATACGAAATATTCATTTAGCGCCTCTCCTATCTCCTCAGACTTCACACACAACTTATTGCCCTTGACTGGTCCTAATCTTATTTTCGTCATTTTTTTTAAATTCCTGATATACTGATAGAAAGCTTTAAGGTTTTCATTGATGCGATTTGACAAAGACTTCTCATGTCCCCTCCTGGCCCTTCTTTGCTTTCTCTTTTGGTCCTTCCTGGCTAATTTGTAACTCTCAAGCACCTAACTGTATCTTCATGTCTCATCTTCACATAAGCTTCCTTCTTCCTCTTAACAACAGATACACCGTCTTTACTAAACCATGGTTTCCTTGTTCCACCACCTCCTCGCTGCCTGACAGGTACATACTTATCCAGGACATGTAGTAGCTGATCCTTGAAAAAGCTCCACATTTCAATTGTGCCCATCCTCTACAGTTTCCTTTCCATCCTATGCATCCTAAATCTTGCCAAATCACAGCATAATTGACTTTCCCCCAACTATATCACTTTACCTGCGATATATCCCTGTCCCTTTCTATCACGAAAGTAAGTGTAACTATCACCACAGTGCTCACATACCTGCAAATCAAACACCTGCCTGGGTTCATGACCCAGTACCAAATCCAATGTGGCCTCGTCCCTTGTTGGCCTGTCTATATACTGTGTCAGGAAATGCTCCTGCACACGTTAGACAAAAACTGACCCATCTAAAGTACTCGAACTACAATGTTTCCAGTCAATATTTGGATGTTAAAGGCCCCCAGAACAACAACCCTGTTACTTTCTCTCCTATCCAGAATCATCTTTGCAATCCTTTCCTATACATCTCTGGAAGCCTACAAAAAACTCCCAACAGCATGACCTCAGCTTTCCTGTTTCTAACCTCAGCCCATTCTACCTCAGTGGACCAGTCCTCACCAAATGTCCTTTCTGCCAACATTACACTGCCCTTCACTAACAGAGGCACACCTCCCCCTCTTTTAACACCTTCCCTGTTCTTACTGAAACATCTAAACCCGGGAACTTGTAATAACCATTCCTGCCTCTGCTCGATCCAGATCTCTGAAATGGCCACAGCATCGAAGTCCCAGCCCATGCTGCAAGGTCACCCACCTTATTTTGTATGCTCCTGGCATTGAAGTAGATACACTTGAAAACAACTTCCTGTCTGCCACTGCACTCCCGTGACCTTGAAACCGTATTCAGGACCTCATTGTTCTCAAACTCCTGTGCACTGATGCTACAATTCAGTTTCCCATTTCCTGCTGAATTAGTTTAAACACTCCCATAGAGCATAAGCAAACCTGCCCCCAGGTTAGAGTACCTCTCTGGTTCAGGTGTAGACAATCCTGTTTGTAGAAGACCCACCTACCCCAGAATAAGCCCCAATTATCCAGTTATCTAAATCCCTCCCTCCTGCATCATCCCTGTAGCCACATGTTCAACTCTTCTCTCTCCCTATTCTTTGCCAGCATGTGGCATAGGTAACAATCTACAGTTGACATCTCTGCTTGTTCCAGCTCTAAACTTCCAGCCTAACTCACTGAATATCTGCTTTAAAACCCCATCCCTTGTCCTACCCATGTTATTGGTGCCTATGTGGACCATGAGTTGGTGCCGTTCCCCTTCCAACTCAAGAATCCCGAAAACACGATCTGAGACATCATGAACCCTGGCACTTGGGAGGCAGCACATCAACCCTGATTCTCTCTCGTTCCCACAGAATCTCCTATCTGTCCCCTCACAGTGAAGTCCCCAATGACTAATGCTCTGCTCCCCTTTCACTTCAAACAACAAAGAGCCAAGAACATTTACAGCCCAAGAACTGGTCCTTCGCCCCTCCAAGCCTGAGCCAACTCAAACCTACTGTCTAAACCTGTCGCCCAGATCCTATGTATCTGTATCCCTCTGCTCCCCACCTACTCATGCATCTGTCCAGTCGTATCTTAAATGAATCGAACATACCTGCCTCTACTACCTCTGCTGGAAATGCATTCCAGACACCTGCCATCTTCCGTGTAAAGTACTTGCCGTTTGTAGCCCCCCTTAAACTTTACACCTTTCACCTTCAAAGCGTGACCTCTTATTACTGAATCCTTCACCCTGGGAATAAGCTTATCTCTATCTACCCTGGCTATACCCTTCATATCCTCAATCAGGTCCCCTCTCAATTTTCTTTTTTCTAATCCTTCCTTTTTGAGCAACGTGCACAGATTCTGTGCCAGAGACCTGTGCCCCATTGCTTACCCCTGGTAAGTTGTCCCTCCCCAGCAGTAACTAAAACTGTATGCTTGTTATTGAGATGAACGGCCACAGGGGAACTCTGCATTGTCTGCCTGTTCCTTTCTGTCTCATGACTGTAATCTACCTTTCCCCTGTACCTGAGGTGTGCCTACCACCCTGTAACACCTATCAATTACTCCCTCAGCCTTCCGAATGATCCGAAGTTCATCCAGCTCTGGCCCCAGTTCCCTAACACCGTTTCTGAGGAGATGAAGTTGCCAGGATCTTGCTGCAGAGCCACATGGAGTGCTTCAGTATCTGAGGAGGGAAGAATGCTGCTGAACATTGTGTGGGTATTAACGAACCCTCGGACTCATGACATTCTGACTGAGGGAAGGTCAGTTATACAGTCACTAAAGATAGTTAGGGCTAGGATACAATCTTGAGGACCTCCTGCTATGCGGCCCTGGAGCTTAGATGGCTGACCTCCACCAACCGCATCAATTGCTGTGAGTCTGGAGTCAAATGTAGCCCAGACAAGACAAGGAGAGCCCTAATACTTAAAGGGCTCTAGAGAACCAGATCGGTTTCAACAGCAATTGACAAGTGTTTTATGGAGAGATAAGAGAGAGGAGGGTGCGGGTGGGGAGAAAGTAGCATAGAGTACAATAGGTGAGTGGGGAAGGGGATGAAGGTGACAGGTCGGGGGCAGGGGAGGGTGGAGTGGATAGGTGGAAAACAAGATAGACAGGTTGGATAAGTCATGAGGACAGTGCTGAGCTGAAAGTTAGAAACTGGGTGAAGGGGAGGAAGGGGAAATGAGGAAATTGTTGAAGTCCACATTGAATGCCCTGGGGTTGAAGTGTTTCGAGGCGGAAGATGAGGTGTTTTCTCCTCCAGGCGTCTGGTGTTGAGGGATCGGCGGTGAAGGAGGCCCAGGACCTCCATGTCTGCGGCAGAGTGGGAGGGGAGTTGAAATGTTGGGCCACAGGGCGGTGTGGTTGATTGGAGCGGGTGTCCCGGAGATGTTCCCTAATGCGCTCTGGTAGGAGGCGTCCAGTCTCCCCAATGTAGAGGAGACCGCATCGGGAGCAACGGATACAATACATGATATCGGTGGATGTGCTGGTAAAACTTTGATGGATGTGGAAGGCTCCTTTAGAGCTTTGGAAGGAGGTTCAGCGGCAAACCCATTGGTGGACAACTCCTGCTCTGATTTGTCTTTTCAAAATATAGCACCTCACATTTATCTCAATTAACCTCCATCTGCCACTCCTTGGCCTATTGACCCATCTGAACAAGATCCTGTGTACTCTGAGGTAACCTCCAATTTTGGTGTCATCTGCAAACATACGAACAATACCTGCTATTTTCACATCCAAATCATTTATGGAAATGATTCGATTCATGATTCGATTAGATTCCTTACAGTGTGGAAACAGGCCCTTAGGCCCAGCAAGTCGACACCGACCCTCCGAAAAGCAACCCACCCTGACACATTCCCCTACATTTAACATTTCACCCAACACTACGGGCAATTTAGCGTGGCCAATTCACTAACCTACACATCTTTCGACTGTCGGAGGAAACTGGAGCACCCGGAGGAAACCCACGTAGACACGGGGACAATGTGCAAACTCCACACAGACAGTTGCCTAAGGCAGGAATTGAACCCGGTTCTCTGGTGCTGTGAGACAGCAGTGCTAACCACTCTGCCACCGTGCCACCCCAAATTGCTTCTCACTTTACTTGCTTCTCACTGATTTCAAAGGTACACCTGATCAGGTCCTGTGATTTATGTATTTTTATGAATTTTGAGATGTCCACTGCAACATGATGAAAAGCAATGGACCCAACACTGATCCTTGTGGCACACCATGGATCACAGACCTCCAGTCTGAAAAGCAACCCTCCATCAACAACCTCTGTCTGCTATCTTTGAGCCAGTTCTGCATCCAAATAGCTCGTTCTCCCTGCATTCCATGATCTCTAATCTTGCTAACCAGTTCACTGTGAAGACCCTTGTTGAATGTCTTACTGAACTTCATGTAGATCACAGCCACTGCTCTGCCCTCATCAATTCTCTTCACACACAGAGTCATGCCGACTATCCCTAAACAGTCCTTGCCTTTCCAAATATATGTAAACCCTATCCCTTAGGATTACCTGCAGCGACTTTTCCACCATCAATCAGGTTCACTGGTCTATAGATCCCTTGCTTTTCCTTCCCACCTTTCTTAAATAGTGGCACCCTGTTAGCCAACATTCAGCCTTCCAGCGCCTCACCTGTGACTATCGATGATACAAATATCTCAGCAAGAGGCTCAGCAATCACTTTACTTGCTTCTCACTGATTTCTAGGGTACACCTGATCAGGTCCTAGGGTTTTTTTTATGCATTTTGAGATGTCCACTTTAACACGAAATATTTTTAAGATGTCGCCATCTCTTTCCCCACATTCTATATCTTACATGACCTTATCCACAGTAAACACTGATGAAAAATATTTGTTTAGTATCTCCCCATCTCTTGTGGTTCCACATATAGGCTGCCTTGCTGATCTTTGAGGGGCACTGTTCTCTCCCCAGTTAATCTTTTGTCCTGAATGTATTTATTGAATCTGATTGGATTCTCCTTACCCCGATTTGCCAGTGCTATCTCATGTTCCGTTTTTGCCTTCCTGATTCTCCTCTTAAATATATTCCTACTGCATTTATACTCTTCTCAGGATTCATTTGATTTCTGCTGCCTATACCTGACATATGCTTCCTTCTTTTTCTCAAATAACACCTCTATTTCTCAAGTCATCCAGTATTCCCTGCACCTACCAGCCTTCCCTTTCACCCGAATAGGAACATACTGTCTCTGTACTCTCATTATCTCATGTTTGAAGGCTTCCCATTGTCCAGCCCTGAGTGGACTTGAGTGTGAGGTTAGAGATAAAAACTCGACGGAGCGAAGGGCCATCTCTATCCTGTATGATGCCATCTTTCTATGGTTTTGAACTGAATGATCTGATTATTTTTGTCTTTGTTTTGAGAACAATGTGACCGAGTAGAAGTTCCAGCTGTTGGTGTGGTCAGTATCAGCTTCAGGTTCTGTATTAGAGTGCTCATTCACAGAAAGAATTTCCCAAATCAGTTGTATTAACAAGGAAAGCTGTGGGATAACAGTGTGCAGGAGAACAGCTCTCAAAAACTTCAACAGCATGAGGCATTGAACGACTGAATAACCTCAGCAGAACGAAGGTCATCACTGAAAAGAACATGAAAAGGTATTGAGATGTTGATAGGATTGATAGTGAGTGAAATATTGCAAATATTGTCAGTTGAAAACATGAATGTTGGAGACTTAACAGGATCAGATAAATCCAGCCTTTGGGGTATTCAAATATAGCTGTTATTCTCAATGCTATCATCATTAAAATAAACCTGTCGTCGTAACTTGTTTGTTCAAAATGCGTTAAAAATTTGAAGACCTAATCACGGTTTCCCAGTGGAGATACCACACAATATGAAATAAATTCTCTCAACTCCATCTCTGAGAGAATTCTCCAATTCCAACAGATTGCCAGCAGCAGGAAGGGAAAGGTTGTGTCATAAACAACGAAATGCATCTTCTCAGGGAAAGGATCAATACTGTATACGCGACCATCCTTGTTGCTGTTGGTGTACCTGGTAAGCTTTGGAACAACTTACATAAACCACTACATTGAATCATCCTTATTTCTAGAGGTAACTGATAAATTATTATATTTCCATGTAGCAAGGCAAATCCTGATGTCAGACATTAGTGTCATAACTGACTGAGTTTAAAGTGAATAGTTTGTCAGTTCGGAGGCTCCTCAGTTTTGTGCATCATTGTGTGTTTCCCTATACTGTGCAGAATGGATTTACACTGAGGCCACATTGATGGAGTTTGGCTTAGCACCGGCCCTGGCTGGTCAAGAAAGGGTTTCGGAAGACCACCCTCTCTCTGTGGTAGTTCACAGCCTGCTATCGGTCAGATGGGTTTTGTAACAACCCACCTCGCAGTGACACCTGGTGTTTCCCATTACTTGATAAAAAGGGATTGTGTTGGTGGATCTTGTTCAGGCAGCTTGCTCCAAATGGGAGCTCAGATGCAACAAGCTAATGGGTGGGTTCAGCAGGTCATTAGGAATTAGGAAATAATGGGGACTGCTGATAGGGCGATGTGCTGGAAAATTCACAGCAGGCATGATTGCATCTGAGGAGCAGGCGAAATCGACTGCTGTTGACCCAAAAACATCCTGAGAATATGACCGTGTTTCTGTGAGTAATCTGCGGCTCATGTTCTTCCCTATGTCCTTTAAAAGAGCAAATGATTCATTGAGAGAGATTCTTTAAACATCATATAACATGGAACAACAATTATCTTTGTGTCATTACTTACAGTCTGGGCTCACGCACAGAGAATATT